>NC_064618.1:104262346-104887346 GCF_023898315.1 Schistocerca nitens
TAATAATGAATAAAAAAAATAGGAGTGCGGGTTAGCTACTACAAACAGCATAGTGAACGCATTATTGTGGCCAAGATAGACACAAAGCCCATGCCTACTACAGTAGTACAAGTTTATATGCCAACTAGCCTTGCAGATGATGAAGAAATTGATGAAATGTATGACGAGATAAATGAAATTATTCAGGTAGTGAAGGGAGACGAAAATTTAATAGTCATGGGTGACTGGAATTCGTCGGTAGGAAAAGGGAGAGAAGGAAACATAGTAGCTGAATATGGATTGGGGGGAAGAAATGAAAGAGGAAGCCGCCTTGTAGAATTTTGCACAGAGCATAACTTAATCATAGCTAACACTTGGTTCAAGAATCATAAAAGAAGGTTGTATACCTGGAAGAATCCTGGAGATACTAAAAGGTATCAGATAGATTATATAATGGTATGACAGAGATTTAGGAACCAGGTTTTAAATTGTAAGACATTTACAGGGGCAGATGTGGATTCTGACCACAAGCTATTGGTTGTGAACTGCAGATTGAAACTGAAGAAACTGCAAAAAGGTGGGAATTTAAGGAGATGGGACATGGATAAACTGAAAGAACCAGAGGTTGTAGAGAGTTTCAGGGAGAGCATAAGGGAACAATTGACAGGAATGGGGGACAGAAATACAGTAGAAGAAGAATGGGTAGCTCTGAGGGATGAAGTAGTGAAGGCAGCAGAGGATCAAGCAGGTAAAAAGACGAGGGCTAATAGAAATCCCTGGGTAACAGAAGAAATATTGAATTTAATTGATGAAAGGAGAAAATATAAAAATGCAGTAAATGAAGCAGGCGAAAAGGAATACAAACGTCTCAAAAATGAGATCGACAGGAAGTGCAAAATGGCTAAGCAGGGATGGCTAGAGGACAAATGTAAGGATGTAGAGGCTTCTCTCACTAGGGGTAAGATAGATACTGCCTACAGGAAAGTTAAAGAGACCTTTGGAGAGAAGAGAACCACTTGTATGAATATCAAGTGCTCAGATGGCAACCCAGTTCTAAGCAAAGAAGGGAAGGCAGAAAGGTGGAAGGAGTATATAGAGGTTTTATACAAGGGCGATGTACTTGAGGACAATATTATGGAAATGGAAGAGGATGTAGATGAAGATGAAATGGGAGATAAGTTACTGCGTGAAGAGTTTGACAGAGCACTGAAAGACCTGAGTCGAAACAAGGCCCCGGCAGTAGACAACATTCCATTAGATCTACTGATGGCCTTGGGAGAGCCAGTCCTGACAAAACTCTACCATCTGGTGAGCAAGATGTATGAGACAGGCGAAATACCCTCCGACTTCACGAAGAATATAATACTTCCAATCGCAAAGAAAGCAGGTGTTGACAGAAGTGAAAATTACCGAACTATCAGTTTAATAAGTCACAGCTGCAAAATACTAACACCAATTTTTTACAGACGAATGGAAAAACTGGTAGAAGCCGATCTCAGGGGAGATCAGTTTGGATTCCGTAGAAATGTTGGAACACGTGAGGCAATACTAACCTTACGACTTATCTTAGAAGAAAGATTAAGAAAAGGCAAACCTACGTTTCTAGCATTTGTAGACTTAGAGAAAGCTTTTGACAATGTTAACTGGAATACTCTCTTTCAAATTCTGAAGGTGGCAGGGGTAAAATACAAGGAGCTAAAGGCTATTTACAATTTGTACAGAAACCAGATGGCAGTTATAAGAGTCGAGGGGCATGAAAGGGAAGCACTTGATGATCCTCCTCAACCAAACTTCCCCGGCCGCCACGGAATGAACGCCTGAATTGTGAGCAGGTGGGCAAAAGGGAAATCTTATAGAGGGACCGAGCCTGAAATGAAAGTGCCCTTGACCAAGCGTCTGGTCTTACAGTACATCAACGCTCAGACCTTCACTGGAAATGACTTGAAGGGGACAGAAAAAATCGCCTACCCTGCAATAAATGAGCAACAGCCAACGGCGGTGAGCTGCTGCCAGCTAACAGTGCCACATCCGGTAAGCACGGGTCGTAACTGTGTAGCCTGTTGCCTCAGGTACCAGTCCTAGCTCAGTAAAGACACTGAGCTATCAGAATCGAGAAGACCACACAGGTTCGTGATTGATACTTGGCGAGCCTAAGGGAGGGCATGCGAGAAGAATAGAGAAAGCACCTCTGCGTGTGTTTGTCCTCCGGCGTCAGCTGTTTTGTGCCCATTTAGATTTTCGGCAACACCAGCAGACAAACTGGTGCCGTTATTAGTAACAATAGACATATCAACCGGAGGACATTCGGCTTCTCTAACATGCTCACGTCTAGCATCTGCTTCAACAACCAGCCGCTCTAAATCTTAATACGTCCTTCCCAAAACAAAACCTGGAAGCGATCTTCTGGACATGCTCTGCACAGTGTTAGCTGCTACTTCTGCTTGCAAACGTCGTACGGAGAACGGAAGGGCGGCATTAACCACTTCTCAAAAGTAAATAGGAAGGGGTTTCCAAACCTGATGTTCGCGAAACGAATATTTCTTAATTAACTGACCCTTGCAGACAGTTTTTGCTCAAGGATCATGCAACATGAAACATGTAAATCACCCTTGCGTTCCAGGATACGAGTCAAAATTGCAGTCAGCTAACGAATCCTACTTATCTTAAACACCAAATCGGAAGTAATCTTAATCTAAGGCGCTTAGCTTTCTCTGAACGGACATTAGCTCGACCAGTAATTCATCTGAATTAGCCTTAGGGGGAATGTAGGTAAACCATGATACTCACGCTCTCCACTCAGTCGGACAAATGCGCAATCTGCGCTTGCTGAATATAAATTTGCTTGCGAGAGGGAGTACTGTAGGACAATAATTCGATGTCCTTGTATAAGTTTACCAGGGAATAAGAGCAACACGGTAGAGCGGTCCTATCTTGACCTGCTCGTTCCTGCAGGACGTGCACAGGAAGTCTGACACTTGTACGGAGACGCGCACGTAACCCACTGACGGCACCATCCTCTCGCTTTGGCCCCCTTGAGCTGCGCCTTTTCGAGGTGTCCCCACTCCGATCAAAACACGAGCTTTCATGATGCACAGAGTACCTGAAACTATAATCCTGAGGGAACAGTTTCCGAGCAGTACCAAATATTACAGAGTAAACGAATAAATAAATAAATAAATCAAACACAAACAAGCTACGTTCAGTGAAAGGAGGGTAAGACTAAAATGTAAGCACGCTCTGGCTATCAAACTGATACAGGCAACAAGCGCTTGTATCTCAGGACATCAATCAACAAGTCCCATCGAACTTGAAAGAGTCTTAAAAGTTGTTTTAAAAATATATATAATTCTTCAAATCATTAAATGTTAATAATTTACATTTAGGACATTGTGAGGCACACCATATTCTGAAAATTATAATAGAATAGTAGAGCGGTCCCACGTCAGGTCAGGGCACAAACTCACAGACGACACAGAAGACCTCAGACACGGACCGCGGGACCCGTTGACTACAAGCCGAGAGAGGGTATGGAGTGCACTACAACATACACTGGTCAGCCAAAACATTGTGACCACTGCCCACGGCAACGTCCGATGCCGCCTGGTGGCGTTACGGGTACGTGAAGCGGTAACAAAAGTATGCAAGCGGAGTAGACACAGACAGGGGATCAGCCTAGCAAAGATACAGGCTTCAACAGGGGGAAATCCATTGACATAAGTCACTTTGACGAACGGCAGATTATTATTACGTACACCCTCTGAACGAGTATCTCGAAAACGGGGGAGCCGGTCGAATGTTCACGTGCTACTGTCGTGAGCATTGTAAAGTAGGATAGATGGTGATCTGTGGCATCTCTGCCGAAAGACGACAATGCTGGTGCACGCAGCAGACTGTTGAAGCTTCGCATCAGACCATCCCAACGTTTTCGTACGTTGACCCAACGACACCGTCAGTTACCACTGCAGTGCGCACAGGGCCAGCGTCATTTGACCATCGATCAATGGAAACATGTCGGCGCTTCAGGTGAATCATATTGTTACTACACTGGGTCCGTGGTCGTCTCCACAAACGCTGCCTTCGAGGTGAACGGCAGTTCATAATGTTACAACTTCTGCACCACTTGTTAGCAGGAGATGCAGTGGCTGCGCTAAAAACTGAGACCGTGGAGTTTTACAATTATTTATTGAACATTCTTTACAATTTCTCCCTCGTCGTCACTGCCCAGCCCTGCGGATCCATCCGCCTGGCTGCTGCTGTATAGATTCTCCGCAATTGCGCCCAACGCGCGCTGCTGATCGCACTCGGGAACCTCAGGCCACCAGTGCTACGCTGAAGTCAGGGTGCAATGTGGTTGAGATGAACTCGTCGCCACTCGGCGCTCCAGTACGGGACGCCCACGAAGCCGCGTCGCTGTGAGGTCAGCTTCAGCTTCCGACGCTTGCTGCACCGACGGCTGGGAAGCCGTCAGTCGCGATGTCCGCGAGGTCCCGTCATGGACGGACCATGCGCCATTGGGCCAGGTTGCCGTGAAGTCCGGGCGTCAGTCCCCGGCGGCGCCTGTGACCAAGACCGCGCTGCGGCCGGTCCTGCTGGAAGTTCTCGCTGTAGTTAGTCAGCCCTGGTGTCGACCGAACTCGGGCCGACCTCCAGAGCTGGAGTTGACATCTGTTGGTGAATGGATCACTCCTGCTAGATGGAACAGACTTCCAGAATCGTCACCTACGAAGACTGAAGGGACCACGCCTGTCCTCAGATCCGAACTGCTTCCTAATGGCTTCTGTCTGTTGCTGTCTGCGCTCCACTATTTATATCTGGCAGGAGGACGTTTTTTACCCTCGGTGGTAGCTTTTTGTTAATACTCCCGCAGTATATTGCTGCATAACTTAGCGTGCTGGCCTCACTTGTCTTTACTCAGCTCTCTCCAGGCTTCGCTCGGCGCTCGGTCTGTGTGCATCCTTGCGTCAGTCTGTTGGTACACTGCTGCTGTCAGCAAGGCTATCTGTGCCTGCCTACTTCGCAACGCCACGGTCGCCGGCGTGCCTCTGTTTTGCCATTCTCCACTGTGTGAAGCAACGCTTACTACATGTGGCTACAACACTGCCTCCTCCTAAAAATTAAATTCGTCCCCAAATTTACCCTATACATCAACTCTAGTTCTATCCTATATTCTACTTTTTCCCTATATTCATCCAGGTTGCCCTGACTCATGCACTACTGGTAATGCATTCTACAGGAATCTCATGGAGCGGTCTTGCATTAACATGCTGAATCCTCCGTTTTAATAAGACATACACCACACCTATTAATACAATCAACATGGTAATAGTACTGGTTGAAATACCAATGGTCACTATGCTATGTTTCTGCCTGGTATCGTACTCCTCCAAATGCTTTATAAATGCTGTACTGAAATTCGACCTAATTTATCTATCGTCTGCAATAGTGTAGCATCCAAGGTGTTGTTCATATACGTCAAAATTTCTCCTGGAGCAATGCCGAATGACGCATCTGGCAAGTACAACGTCAGATGAATATCTGTATCCTTGGTGACTCCCGTGACTGTCGCTGGTAAGCTGAAACGATCCCCTACTACTTCACAATTTGTCCCGTTGATTAGCAAATCACTGTCCCATAATTCCATCTCCGTGGTTGCTGTCCAATTCCCATTGTCATAACACTTAGCTGACATCCTCTCCGTAGCGAATACTGAATACAACCAATGCCTCCCAACTTGCTGAAAATGTAGCGTAGGCTTCACTATTATTCTCCGACACTCCGAAGCTTCTGCTTCTGCCCTAAATAACGGGATCTCTCACGAACCCTTGCCCGTGAAAACAACCAGTGATGGACAAATGGAAAATGTTAGACATCTACTCAACTCAAAACTCGACATAGTAGCATGAGTATCCCCCTCCTTAGAAATTAATAAAACCTCCTGTGTCTTGAACTGTACGACCTTCCCCATGCGCTCCCATCAGATCGGATAAGGATGCACTTTGTAACAGTGATACTGTCTCCCCACAATAGTTATATACACTCCTGGAAATTGAAATAAGAACACCGTGAATTCATTGTCCCAGGAAGGGGAAACTTTATTGACACATTCATGGGGTCAGATACATCACATGATCACACTGACAGAACCACAGGCACATAGACACAGGCAACAGAGCATGCACAATGTCGGCACTAGTACAGTGTATATCCACCTTTCGCAGCAATGCAGGCTGCTATTCTCCCATGGAGACGATCGTAGAGATGCTGGATGTAGTCCTGTGGAACGGCTTGCCATGCCATTTCCACCTGGCGCCTCAGTTGGACCAGCGTTCGTGCTGGACGTGCAGACCGCGTGAGACGACGCTTCATCCAGTCCCAAACATGCTCAATGGGGGACAGATCCGGAGATCTTGCTGGCCAGGGTAGTTCACTTACACCTTCTAGAGCACGTTGGGTGGCACGGGATACATGCGGACGTGCATTGTCCTGTTGGAACAGCAAGTTCCCTTGCCGGTCTAGGAATGGTAGAACGATGGGTTCGATGACGGTTTGGATGTACTGTGCACTATTCAGTGTCCCCTCGACGATCACCAGTGGTGTACGGCCAGTGTAGGAGATCGCTCCCCACACCATGATGCCGGGTGTTGGCCCTGTGTGCCTCGGTCGTATGCAGTCCTGATTGTGGCGCTCACCTGCACGGCGCAAAACACGCATACGACCATCATTGGCACCAAGGCAGAAGCGACTCTCATCGCTGAAGACGACACGTCTCCATTCGTCCCTCCATTCACGCCTGTCGCGACACCAGTGGAGGCGGGCTGCACGATGTTGGGGCGTGAGCGGAAGACGGCCTAACGGTGTGCGGGACCGTAGCCCAGCTTCATGGAGACGGTTGCGAATGGTCCTCGCCGATACCCCAGGAGCAACAGTGTCCCTAATTTGCTGGGAAGTGGCGGTGCGGTCCCCTACGGCACTGCGTAGGATCCTACGGTCTTGGCGGGCATTCGTGCGTCGCTGCGGTTCGGTCCCAGGTCGACGGGCACGTGCACCTTCCGCCGACCACTGGCGACAACATCGATGTACTGTGGAGACCTCACGCCCCACGTGTTGAGCAATTCGTCGGTACGTCCACCCGGCCTCCCGCATGCCCACTATACGCCCTCGCTCAAAGTCCGTCAACTGCACATACGGTTCACGTCCACGCTGTCGCGGCATGCTACCAGTGTTAAAGACTGCGATGGAGCTCCGTATGCCACGGCAAACTGGCTGACACTGACGGCGGCGGTGCACAAATGCTGCGCTGCTAGCGCCATTCGACGGCCAACACCGCGGTTCCTGGTGTGTCCGCTGTGCCGTGCGTGTGATCATTGCTTGTACAGCCCTCTCGCAGTGTCGGGAGCAAGTATGGTGGGTCTGACACACCGGTGTCAATGTGTTCTTTTTTCCATTTGCAGGAGTGTACATCTTAACTAGATCTGTTGCTACCTTACTCCTAGACATATGATAAAAAAGTGACATACTCGCTTCAATTATCGGCACTACGTGTTCTACCCCCTCTGGAAACTCTGCCTCTGCCTGCTTCAGACTCCGTCTGAATTTTTCTGGTAACATCAACGTCACACTCACCTGCCCATGCAATGCATCATGTACTGCCTCTTGCAATTCATCCATCCTCACTCGTGCATCACCAATGCTGTTAACCAGTTCCCACAGCAATTTAGCCATTTCCAGCTTCCTTTCCACTTTATCCAATCACGTTTGTACCTGTTCCAGATCCGAATTCAATAATTTCTTTGTTTGTTCTATATATGCTCGTAATCCTGTAGCCAACCCACGCACCACGCCTGTCACATTCAACAACTCTGTACCTAATCCCCGTATCTCTGTTGTGTGTATATCCACTAACTTCCCTATGCTTTCCTCCCTGTCACGTATAACTGTTAAAGAATTGTTCAAACCCTCAATATCGTCTCTATCCGCTGTTCCAAAAATTGTTTTCAGCAACTTCCCACCTGCATTCAACCAACCCCTCTTTACTCTCTTTCTCCTCCCTGGAATCATGCTCACTACTTGGCGCAGTTGTTCCCTTATTTCCTTACATGACCTAACCAAGGCCTCGTACTCTTCTTGCACATCCTATAATATTCCGCTCTTAGATGCAACTCTTTCCACACTCGACACCACCTCCTGTAGCTGCCGCATCTCGTTCCTTACCTGCAGGATGCTGAGTGCCAGCCGAAGCGTCCACTCGTGACTCGTGAGGACCACATCCAGTTGTTTCCCGAACAACACCCCACTTCGCAACGACCCTGTACCTGGCCAGCTTGTGTCAGCTGCCAGAGGACTACGCCCCATACTGTCCACTTGTACCCCATCCTGCATCACCTACAGAATAGAGAGAAAAGGAAAAAAACTCCAATCATTACCCCTTAATACCAATAAAATAACCCTAGTCTGTGCACAAAAATAATACACATATGATAATTACTGCTAACTACACATCCATCGAACGCAACTTATACTTAATACCCGGTTTACTGTCTACTTCTCGCGCTTCTTTTCGCTTTCTGCCAGAAGGAGAAGTACATATACACGGATCTGCTACCCCCTGGAACGGCTTAACTCTACTAACGTGAACCACCGTTGTCTTGGTAGGCAATTGTAATTTTACATTGACAGGTGATGTCATTTCCACCACCTGGTACGGTCCCTGGAACTTGTTTTTGAACTTCTTGGTTCTCCGTTTTGGAACATACGGATTAGCTAGTAGCAGCCATTGACCTACTCTGTACTGTGGCAACTTCCTCGTTGTACCTCCCATCCGTTCTTGGCGTTCCAACGCTTTCGTGTTAGCTCGTCTAACTCTCTGCCATACTTCCATAATGGTTTTCGCAAATTGCCTTACATGCTCGCCCTCCGCTCCCAGCCTTGGACGAAGCATGTCAAAAGGTGATGTCATCTTCCGCCCATACACCACTTCGTACGGCGACGATCCTGTCGACGTATGTACCTTACTATTATAGGCACTGGTTACGAATTGCAAGTACACATCCCAGTCGGTGTGTTGACTATTTACGTAGTGACTCAACATCTTAGCGATCGTACGATGCACTCTCTCCGTTCGTCTGTTTGCTTGCGGATGGAATGAACTAGTCCGTAGTTTCTTTACCTTCAGTAACTTACACAGTTGCTTCATCAGATCAGACGTGAAATTAGTACCTTGATCCGAGATTAAGGACTGAGGTATCCCATACCTGAGTAACCAATTATTAACTAAAGCTTGTGCCACCGTACTTGCTTTCTGATCTGGTAATGCGACCATGACTAAACACCTACAAAAGTGGTCAGTCACTGTTAACACATACTTATTCCCTGCTGCACTCCTATTAAATGCGCCTAATACATAAATTCCGATTTGTAGGAAAGGTCTGTCTGTCTGCCCCTGGTAATCTTTGAAGCTAAATCTTTTGATGGCTCAAGTCCGCACGCTGTGCGCATGGCACACAATTCCTGACATACTCGTCCACGTCTTGACGTCGTGTCCTCCACCAAACCTTCTCCGCTATCCGCCTATCCGTAGCGCTTCTCCCGCTATGTCTTGAAAGAAAATGGTCATGCGCCTGTTGCAAAATTTCAGATCTTAACGCTGCTGGTACCACGACGCGCGGGCCACATTTCGACGACCTGCAAAGTAACCCGTCCTGTATTAGGAACTGCGGTTGCTTTCTGAACAATTGGCAATCACTATCCACGGCTTGTGCCCTTTTCCACTCATCTTCAGTCACCCCTGTTACTTGTAATACTGCCACTTTCCTGCTCAATGCGTCAGCATTGGCATGTTTCACATCTGGCTTGTGTATTACCTCATAATCGAACTCACTGAGTTTCAGCTCCCATCTCACTAGCCTACTCGCTGGGTCTTTCAGACCTAATAACCATTTCAGAACTGAATGATCCGTCACAACCTTAAACCTTCTACCGAACAGATAACATCGAAAGTACGGAATCCCGTACATTACCCCTAACAAGTCCTTCTCCGTCGTGGAGTAATTTTTTTCCGCCTTGTTAAGTTGACGCGATGCGAACGCAATCGGATGTTCTTTGTCATCAATTTCTTGCCAAAGTACAACCCCAAGAGCATGATTAGGCGCGTCCGATTGTAGTACAAACTCCCTCGAAAAGTCTGGAAACTTCAAAACTGGATTCAACTCTTGAAATGCTTTCTCGCTCTCTGACGTCCACTGGAAGGTAACATCTTTTCTTAACCACATAGTTAGTGGCCTTGCTATTTCTGCGAACCCCTGTACGAATTTTCGATAATAGCTCGCAAGACCAATATACGATTGCAGTTGTTTAACCGTTTGCGGAACAGGAAAATCTCGTACCAGAAGTGAGACGAGGATCTGTCCGTACCCCGTGCTAACTGATAACATGCCCGAGATAATTTACTTGTGCTCGCGCAAAATGGCATTTGTCCAAACTTAATGTTAGACGTGCTACCTCTAATCTTTTAAACACCTCCTCTAACCGTTCCACATGCTACTCTATATCTCTTGAAAAAACTGTAATGTCATCCAGATACACCATGCATTTTTTCGGTTTCAAACCGCGAAGGACTCCATCCAACAAACTCTGAAATGTCGCTGGAGCGTTTTGTAGTCCATACGGCATTCTTTTGTACTCGAAGTGACCACAACGCGTCATAAATGCTGTTTTTGGACTCTGGTGATAACCGCTTCGCAAATCCACAGTGGAGAAAAATTCACACTACCCTAGGTTTTCTTACGTTTCTATGATATTCGGAATCGGATATAAGTCCGCCGCTGTCCGTTCATTCAAATGTCTGTAATAGCAACAAATGCGAATTTTATCGACCCGTCCGGTGTCTTCTTCGGAACTAGGACCACGCTATTAGACCAAGGGCTATTACTGTGCTGGAATATCCCATCTTCCAGTTGTTGCTCTATTAATTGCTCTACTACTGGTTGTAATTGTTTCGGTAGTCTGTATGGCTTACGATACACCGGAGCGTAATTCCTGTCGGAATACGATGCTGTGTTATCGGTGTAGCAGGTAACGTACCCTGTGCTTCAAACAATGCTTTATACTTTAGTAATAATGCTTACATACCAGAACGATCATTTCCTCTCATATGATTTGTCACGAAGTGCAGACGTGCTGACGGTTTGCTTTACATCATGGTCTAGCCTCGAACTATCGATGTCCTCTTCATCCATTAACTCTACTGTGGCTATCACTAATCCCTTCGGCAGACCGACATCATCCCGCCCGAAGTTATCTAAACTCACCGGAACCATAAACTGCCCGTTTATGTCCGTTACCCGTGATACACCCCTACGAATAAAGCAATGCTTTTCGTATAAAACCTCATTACTCGGTAGTGGCTCTCCAAGAATAACCCCTGCTGTGGCACATCGACATCCACCAGTACCCAGATCAACTTCCCTGTACCTGTTCGTACTTTGTCACACGAAATCACCTTTAATGCACTTGTACGCAGTTTAGTTGGTATCACCTTAGCTATCGGTGCACCTAGCGACTCTGAAACATTTGCAGCAGCTGTACCCATTGAGAACAAGTTCCCATCGAGTTCCAGAGTATGTTGCGAAAGGTCAATTTTGGCGTGATGTTTAATCAGAAAGTCCAATCCAAGTATTGCTGAAAATCCCTTCCCACATTTGACAACACCTCCATTTGCTCCCAGAGCCACACGTTCCCCATCTTGAACTTGAGCTGTGCTGTCCCTAGTGCATCTAATTTTTATCACCTACTGCGCGCAATCTGTATCTCGAAGCTTCCAATCATTTCTTGCCCACGAGGTCCGCACTGACAACTGATACATGCTCTCCAGTATCCACTAAAACTCTTCGCCACTTATCTTTTATCCAAACCATCAAACTACAATCCGCCTCTTCGTGCACTCTCTGAGTACCTCTTTTTACTGGTAATGCCTCCCGACGGCAGGAACATTCCCTTTTTCGTCTAACAGTTTTTTACCTGCTGTATCGTTAACCCGTTTCTTGACTTTACACTGCCGTGTCTTATGCTACATTTTCTGACAATTGAAATACTGCGGTTCCCGACATTGTCCTTTAAAATGACCTTGCTTCCCACAACGGTAACACTCATTGGAAGACGAAAAAATTTTCCTGTCGTTACGACTTCTAATGGCGTTATCCACATCCTGCAAATGGGTAGCTACTCGCAATGCTGCTGCTAAGTCACTTGGATTTTCCATCCGTATTCGGCTTGAAAAATCCGGCGAGACCCCTCGCAAAAATGCGTCTAAAGCTCTATTCTCTGCTTCTTTCAATAGAACTTCATTTGCACTCGCATCTGGCGTTAACTCATACGTGTGCGCATTCGTTCTCCTAATTCTGTCTGAAAATTCTTCTACCGTTTCACCCGTTTTTTGCATCACCCTCCCCAATTTTTCTCTAAAAAATCTGGCACTGTTTTGTTTCCTAACCCTTTGCAATAAGCCCTCAGCCAACTCTCTGAACGTAGTAGCATCCTTTAACCCTTCGTGGTATGCCAAATAAGTCTATGCCTCACCTAGTAACATAACCTCGCCATTTGCAAACACAATTCATCCGACCAGCCACACAGTCTAGCCGTACTGTGTACATCACCAATGAAGACATTCACATCCTCTGATATTTTACTCGAGAAGGAAGGTATCAAATTAGCTGCTGAACAATCTGCCACACCGGGAAAGACAGTAAAAAATGGTTCAAATGGCTCTGAGCACTATGGGACTCAACTGCTGAGGTCATTAGTCCCCTAGAACTTAGAACTAGTTAAACCTAACTAACCTAAGGACATCACAAACATCCATGCCCGAGGCCGGATTCGAACCTGCGACCGTAGCGATCCTGCGGTTCCAGACTGCAGCGCCTTTAACCGCACGGCCACTTCGGCCGGCGGAAAGACAGTACCCTTGCATTCTACACTATAGCTTATCGAGCCTGATTGAGTATTTTGCAACAATTGTTCTCCATCCCCTGCATGTGCTGCTTTTGCAACTTATTTTCTTCAATCAGTTTCTTAACTTGCTCTGTCAATGCGACTACGGCGTCACTTGTCCCGGTTGCACGTGTCTCTGGCCTTTTCCGTGTGGTATACCTCACCTCACAAAAATAACATTCTATTACCCAGAAGCAAGATAATTCCTAGCACATCTAATGGCAAGCCCTCTAGACTTACCACATTGCCCCGTTCCCACGAAACTGCGATAAGTCTACAGAGCTGCTAGGACTTTCTAATGAAACTCTCACATCCCTTAACGTTACCCTTGGCATGTCTAGTTACACAGAAAACATAGAGAGAAGGCAGTCGCTGGACTCACCCTATTTGGTGTTTCCAGATTACTCCACACGGTGCTAGTCAAAATCGTGGCGTGGGTGCGCCTGACACCACTTGTTACGACTTCTGCACCACTTGTTAGCAGAAGACACAGTGGCTGCGCCAAAGACTGAGACAGTGTGGAGTTCTACAATTACTTGTTGAACTTTCATTACAATTTCTCCCTCATCGTTGCTGCCCAGCCCTGCGGATCCCTCAGCCTGGATGCTACTGATTCTCCGACAACGTGCAATGCGTGCCGCTGATCGCATTTGGGAGCCTCAGGCCACCAGTGCTCTGCTGAAGCCAGGATGCCCTGTGGTTGAAATGAACTCGTCGCCGCTCGGCGCCCCAGTACGGCACGCCCACAGACCCGCGTCGCCGTAAGGTCAGCTGCCGACGCCTGCTGCACCGGCGGCTGGGAAGCCATCATTCGCGATGTCCGCGACGTCCCGTCATGGACGGACCACGCACCATGGGGCCAGGTTGCCGTGAAGTTCGGGCGTCAGTTCCCAGCGGCGCCTGTGACCAAGACCGCGCTGCGGCCGGTCCTGTTGGAAGTTCTCGCTGTAGTTAGTCAGCCATGATGCCGACCGAACTCGGGCCGACCTCCAGAGCTGAAGTTGACATGTGGTGGCGAACGGATGACTTGCGTTCTGGAACAGACTTCTGGAATCGTCATCTACGAAGAGTGAATATTCGGACACGGACCATGTCCGTCCTCAGATTCAAACTGCTTCCTAATGGCTTATGTCTGTTGCTGCCTGCGCTCCGCTATTTATATCCGCCAGGAGGACGTTTTTTACCCTCGGTGGTAGGTTTTTGTTATTACTCCCACAGTATATTGCTGCGTATCTTAGCGTGCTGGCCTCACTTCTCCTTACTCAGCACTCTCCTGGCCTCGCTCAGCGCTCGGTCTGTGTGTGTCCTTGTGTCAGTCTGTTGGTAAACTGCTGCTGTCAGCAAGGCTATCTGCGCCTGCCTACTTCGCAACGCCACAGTCGCTGGCGTGCCTCTGTTTTGTCGTTCTTCACTGTGTGAAGCAACACTTACTACATGTGGCCGCAGCAATAATGTGCAACTTTCCATACGCGCAGGCTGCAGGGAGCAGTATTATACTCTCAGAAAATTTTCCTGTGCTTGCATGGGACCACTGGTAGAAATCGAAGACATGCTGACAGTTGCGAACCATCTGCATCTCTTCATGCTTTATGTCTTCCCCTATGGCGATGTCATCATTCAGCAGTATAACTGTCCATGTCTCGGTGCCAGAATCATGCTATGGTGGTTTGAAGAGCACTGTACTGAACTCACGTTGATGTCTCAGCTACCAAATTTGCTTGATGCAACCCCTATGGAACCCTCTGATTCGCTATCGAGCAGCATCACCAGTTACGAGATCAGTCGCCAGTTAATTGCGAGAATTACATAGCCTGTGCATAGACGTCGATTACCATATACCTCCACTAATCTACCAACAATCTGATAGGCAGAATCAGTTATGTATTTCGTTCCAGCGAGGAACAAACAAACTGTTAAATAGGTGGTTATAATGTTTTGGTTCATCAGTGTATGCAAGAAAGCTCCTTTGAGCAGTGAAAGGTTAAATAAAGCCACAGCTTTTGCTCAGTAACTAACATTAAGATTAAAGCGCCACTGAACGTTTACTCACCTCGCGATGCTAGTGAAAGTTAACAGGTTTGAACAAGGTACACACTTAAAGGCGGAATTAGTACCAGACAAACAATAAATTTATTATTATTTTATATGTAGAACAAACATCATCACTATCATAACAAATAGAGAAGCTGCTATCAAACGAATCCAGCCCAATCCAACGTCATCGTATAAAATATTCCACTTATTTCTCTTAAAGGTTGTTGTGGTATCAAAGGGGAAAAAATCTTTCTGGCTGCAACAAATTAATCAGGGCCACTAAATAAAGCTGATCTCTTTTCTTAAGTCCAACATAGTGACAAAATGTGACTTAGAATTCGGCACAGGCCTCTAGACCTTAAAATGATGTGACGAAAACGACAGTCTGCACTTTTACTTAAAACTGGGCGCCCAAACGTTTTTCAAAAATATTTAGACATAAGCCAATATCCCAACGAGAGAGAGTTGAGCACATGCCACAAACCCTTTCAGAACCACATTAAATGGAAAATGAGGGAGCGAAACAACTAAAAAACTGAAAAAACCAAGCGGAATGCCAGCGCCAAGCAGCTTCAAACACAACCACATGGAGGAGATGGAGACAAGTCTCTCGAGAACATAGAAATAACACTCACAATGAACATTAAGAAGCGGAACCAGTCTCCTTCCTCGACCGTGGAACCCAAAGAAGAATGCGACTCGATCATCTAGTGGAGAAGGCGTCAAGACCGGTGGGCTTTGCAGAATCGTGCCAAATTCTCCTGGATGAACCCAGGTATTACACGAACAAGTACAGCCAGAGCAAGACTAAGCTGGCCCAGCCGGCATGTCAACAACCGCACGTCAGGCTGTAACAAAAAACCTCCGTTGTTTCACCGTGTGTCTTCCATATTTAGCCCTCAATTTGGTCTTACCAAGGCATACACAAGAAGTTCAACATCCTCCGCTTCCCCGTGACCTTCCTTATGCTTCTATAGAAACAGTTAAAAATCTGATAAGATCCACTTCTGCCACACAAGTAATCCATGAAATTAATAAACAATCAATGAATATACAGTTTGATTCCAGTTTCCCAGGTGAACACATATCCACAAAATAAGTTCACCTAATCCCAGATACATAGATCTCCACAATTCTGAATACAAATACTGCATCTACATGGATACATGAATAAAACAGATCAATGTACAAATCAAATCACAATACATCACTCTACGAGTTTCACACCTTCTCACCGGTCTCTTAATCCAAATGTAATTTATACACAAATACAATCTCTCGAAACATTTTTGCACTTAAAATTAACATACTTTCACATACACTTATGCAAACTGAATCATTCAACTCACTCTCTACTTTCATTCCCATTGGGATAAATTTCAGACGTCACTTTCATTCCAGCTGTTCACCTTCTTACACAACATAGATACTTATTTAATTACACAGAAGGAAAACTCATAACTGCTACCACCCAGATCATAAATAAATGCAGGATGGACATGAATCAACTCGACAAACTGAAGGGGCGGATTTATGATTGGAAATGGTGGAAAACAGGCCTATGAACATGTGTCTGGAAATACATCGTTGGCACGGCAGATGGCACCGACGAATGAAGGTTCCTCTGATCACGCGCCGTGTGTTATTTGTGTGTTGCAGCGTACCGTAAGCAGCAGAATCGTCCG
Organism: Schistocerca nitens; assembly: GCF_023898315.1. Taxonomy (NCBI): domain Eukaryota; kingdom Metazoa; phylum Arthropoda; class Insecta; order Orthoptera; family Acrididae; genus Schistocerca; species Schistocerca nitens. The sequence goes on from NC_064618.1 coordinate 104,279,029, forward strand.
ATATTCATGTCGCGAACACGCTGAGATGGTGTTTAAATATGTGTACGGCCAAGCAGATGGAAACGTTCGAGAGGCAGCACGGCTGTACGAAAACAAGTACCCTCACAAACACATCACACAACGTTTCAAGACATTTTTGATCGTGTGTCCTTTCAGACAGACAAACGTGCAGTCGTAACGTCTAAAGATGTTTCCCTCATGAGTGGATTACTACATGTCCCACAGATTATACTTTTACACCACTCACTTTTACCTTTGTCAGCTCCCTGTACATTCTCTGCTGCCAGAATGCTTCAGTTGCATTAGGTAACTGACGAATGACTATTTCACCTGAGTCAGTTTTCTTGCACTGAAGATTATATGAATTGTTGTTTCATATTTCTCGATGACAGCTACTGTCAATACTTCTTGCTACTACGTCTTACATGCGCCCCATGTTTTTCATTATTTAATTTTACTGGCATTGTCATAGCTATTAGAAATTCACAAGCACAATGTTTCAGGACGTTCTTTATGGGGTTAGGAATCTCTGTGGACCGAGCAAAAATTATTTTATATTTTTTTGTTCGTTTTAAAAAGTTACATTACAAAGTGTAGTAGTTTCATAATTTTTTTCTTCTTCTTAAGCCTCATTTGTGTGAAACCTTTCAGTCGAATTCAAACGCTTTGATGAGATTGCAACAAAGTTTATTTCAGATTCTCTGTACCTGAACCAACCAAGATGTTGCTTCCTCCTATGCATATCTCTCAAAAACCATATCTCTGATGAAAAAATTAGAGAGACCAGACCAGACCTCGCCCGGGGCTTACGAGCAATCGATATTACCACGAAACTTTCGCAACTGAAACAGGACAATGTGAAGACAGCAGTGGTACCAAAGGTACCTTTTGCCACACACCTGAGAAAAAAGTGAGTTAATGTTCCTGTGTCACCCAGTTCTGAGCTGTGTTCAAAGTTTCAAGTCTCTAGCTCACTGGGAAGTTACTTTAAAATCTGCTTCAAAATTTGTACCGAACGGACAAACGCAATAAAGCGACCTAAGAAAAACGTGTTATAACGTGAAACAATCACTCAAAATACCAAATTCGCTTACAAACATGCTAAGGAGAATATAAAGATGGCTTTTGTGTTCACGGCAGTGGCAATTAAATAATGCGTGTAAGCATATTAGTGACAATTATATTAACAATGAAGAGAATAGGCCGCTTTTATTACTAAACAAATTGATAAAATTTATGAAGCGGTTATATAACAATATGAAGGAATAGGTCTGAACTAAAATTTCTCCACATGAACGAAATTAACACCTGCATGAGAATGCCAGCCATTGATCCCACTGATTGCTATTTTTATTTAGTTATTTCTATGCCTTAAAACTTATAAGTTTCGGCTATTCACTTAGTAACTGTACGCATTTCCAACCTATTAAGGTCTTGATTCTTAAAAAGACTCACCGTGCTAAAATTTTAGCTAACTACATTTTCACTGGTGATACTGCAGAGGTTCTCTTGATTCTAAACTCCGATTAAGTTACTTAGGAGGAAAACCACTAATTGCTATTCGGGAATAACATGCACGACATTCTAGTTAGTAGAGCTGGCTGCAAAATCGCAAATTGGACGATTACTTTAAAGCATTCTAACACGTTGAAGGTGTGAGTTTAATGACAAACTAGGTCTTTAGATAAGAATTCAGCGCAAAACATCGAAAGGACACTTCAGGACATGGAATAATAAATTACGATGACATACGCGACCTCACCGAAAGATCGATGACAGGCTCTTACCCAAGTAGCTTTGTGCAGTGTGTCATTTAGAACGGTGCAAATATTTAAACTGTACCGTGTCCACTAAAGCGCCGCGCAATTCCATCTTTGTCAGAATTTTATATTAATTAAAGTTCACTTTGATGAATATTATTAGCGTTTTAATAAGGGAGACAGCTTTTGAAATAACCTTTTACCTGCAAAAGCATATCTAAAGGCCTTCGCAACGTTTGTACAGAATATTTAGAGGAAATTCGAATTCTTGAGTTCGTTGATAGCACATGCGTCGGTGGATAACGTAATGAATCCCTAGGGCACGGCATATACGAGCTTAAAAGTCGTTTGCCGCGTCAGATTTTAATGCGATGCCGAAGAGATACGTGTTCTGGTAACACACTCGTTGACGTTATTTCTGTGCCTACACAGCAGGTTATCACTACTTGTATTGCATGAAACGCAATTTGCGAGGCAGAAATCAGTTTAGAGTTGCCGAGACAACCATCACGGTTGACTGTCGATGACGTGAGAGCCCGGCCTGATGAAAATAGCGATGAGCTGACACTGAGAGTGAGAGTGAGCGACGCGTAACTGCCACGCTGTACAGAAAAATAAGGATAAAAACTGAGTTTATTGCCGTGGATGACTGTTAGTAAACCAGATTCTTACAGCGTCAGTTACTTTTTAAAAATAGGCTCGAGCCTACTTTATGATCTTGATCGACACTTCATTTTGTGGAAGAGTTACTATAGCTTAGGCGAGAAGAGTTGTAAGAGCTAGCTATGTCTGTTTACATAGATAAGGTGAACTTGAGGTGACAGCTATCCAGGAGGTGTTGAATAGGTTTTTACATTAATAGATGACAAATTATAGTAAATACTGGCGGGGTTCTCTCGGTTGCAGTCTACTTTACCCGTCTCTATTCAGCATATTTGAAGTATGCAGATGGCGATAACTACTAAAACCAGTCACTATTGGAGAACAAATGGAGAACAATAACTGAAATAAAGAACCTGCCATCTTTTTGATGATACGTACTCCGAGAGGCCTTGACTGGCTTTGATTTACTGTATGTGATATTCTGGAAGTACATTCGCAGTTGCGAATATGGACAACCATCAGCTATATAATTGGATGACGACAATGACAATTTGTTTGTTTCGAACCCGGAGTTTCTGCTAATTGCGAGCCGCGGCCTTACCATTTGGCTATCTGAACACGACTCACGGCCTGACGTATGTCGTCAACCATGTGTCTACAACCTGTATTCGTACAATAATTAAGTATATTCTCGTACAGGGAAGACATTTTACTTGAAAGTCGCTCGGATAAATACGATATTTTAGTGCCTCTGTTATTCCGAATTACTATACGAAGTTCCTTCAGACATGCATGCATGTTGAAAAGGAAATTTTCACCGCAAGTCGGAGAAACACAGGCACTGAATTATCGTATATGTGATATCAGTTTGTCAGAGACACAATTCAGCGTTTACACTTGACCAGATTATCTCAAAGCTACACTTGCCTGTATCATTCCTGTGGTCAGTAGATTCGTAACTGGAAATAATCGTGGACAAGAATGGCCATTTTTTTAAACTGCCACTCCTTATGAAACTGTATCTGAGTGTTCATGCAGGATTTGAATAGGTTTCTTCCATAAAGTATACACTGAGACAACGATTATGTCCCATTAATAACGCAGTCAGATTTAGATGTCTGGTATTTTAGGAGATGGCAATGCTTACGAAAAGCGCTACGAAAAGGGTCGTGGCGGTGGGAGGGTTTTTGAAGTAACGCAGTTGAGCTTAGAACTGGAATATTGACGTCAAAACTTATACTATACTGCCTGTCAATGTATTAAAATTGCGCCACATGTGTTCAGTTTGTGCAGGAGAAATGTGTTTGCCGTCGGTTGCCCACTCTACCTAATAACCTGAAAATGGCGGGCTCGAACGGTGGAAGCAATAATTTACGATCACGCCTCCTCTGCTGCCATTTAACTTGAAGACCAGCATTTGCGACCCTTTGCAAATAAGTGTTGGTTCGGCCTGAAGACGTTATGTGACAAATTGCTTTGGAATTTGAATATATTGCAGAAATCAACGAAATGTTCTGGTTTTTGGAACGGTTCCACTTGTCTTGTACACAATTCACTATTTTGGATAGTGATGCTCGTATATTTTACGATAAAGTGATTATATAACCATACAAGGAATATATACATTCTTGTTCTGATTGATATAACTAAACAATTTTAATTAGTAGAGTTATAATTTCTAAATATGGTACTGAATCAGTACTGTCAGTACTTTCTAGTTTCCTTTTCCTGCCCATTTTCTTAGGTGTTGAATTTGTAATGGTATCATCTTCTTCTTCTTCTTCTTCTTCTTCTTCTTCTGCTTCTGCTTCATCAACTTCTAGATCTGTACCTGGGGTTTTAGGAGGTTCTTGGTCAGTAATGTCTTCAGTGACAGACTAGTCTGAAGAGGAAACCGTAGCACCAATTTTATTGTTGGACATGGCTTTAGTTTCAAATAAATTGTTCATTCCTTTTTGATTTGGATGAAAATAATATATATCTTCCTTTTCTTTTTTCAGTAACCTAAAACATTTCAAAATTACACTTTAGTCTGTATTTGTGACATATGATAAATATATTCATCAACAAATTTTGTATGTATTCTTTCTCCAAATGTTGCTTTTAAACATACATTGCAAAAAAGAATTGATCTCATTTGCAGTATTGTTTCAAACATATTGGTAACACTTTTACAGCTAATTTCTATTGTCTGCAAAGCAAACTGATCTTGACTTGGAGAATAAGTTTCATAGATATAAGGTCTGCTAGCAACATATGCATGTACATTAGTTAATTCTTGCAGTGCTTCATTATCTTTCTTATTAACAATTTCATTAATGTAACACTCAGGACATAATGCTGAAAATAATTGTGGTTTATAGATATTACTCTTATGTAAATTACAAAAAACATGTAGTTTTCCAACATTACATACTCGGTATATACAATTGACCAAAATAATTTATGTAATTGCAAACATTTACTGATTTGGTCGTGACCATTTTATAGAACATATATCAGGTATTGTAGCCCAATACCGCATAAAATGATCATATCTTCTAAATTCTTTTAATTTCCAATCAAAAGACCACTGAAAATTATTTATTATAAGTAGGATATATATTATAAGTTGTTTTTCCAATAACTTGACGAATGTGCGAATTAAAAAAACAGGTACACGTGGTCAATATAAGAGAGGCGTAAGATAGTGACTTCGTGGAATCCAAACGCATAACAAACGCATTGTAATGTATGACAGAAACATGTATACAAAATTTCCCGTTTTAGATAAAGACAAACCTTCGATTAGAGCAGTTAGCACCCCCTCCAAGCATGGTCGTGTGTAAATACGTGTAGATAGATTTATAAACTTCAGAAAGATAATTTTGCGAATGGAAGAATCGGTCAGTCATTTGAATTTAGAGAGGGTTCACTCAGAAACATATACTGATCAGAATGTGTTCCAGTGAGACCGAAAACGGTAACAAAGGTACAACGTCTTCCATGGCAAGTCCAACTACAAAATGAAACACGAAAGGGACACGATTTTACGTAAATCCAACACTTTCCCCATTTCCAGTCATGTTAGTTAAACCCGAATGATTACAGCTTGATGCAGTTTCACCAATGTGTTGAAGATTGTCGACCGATTGGGCCCATGTCGTATAGAATTAGGGAGAAGGAGAATTTGTAGATTTGTGGCAAAAAGTGACTAGAAGAAAGGACTGGTTGGTAAGACACTAACTGAGGCATCAAGGATCACAAATTTAGTATTGGAGGGAGGCGTGGAGGGTAAAAATGGTATAGAGATGAATATACTAAGCAGATTCAGAAGGATGTAGGGTGCAGTGATTATTCGGAGATGAAGCAGCTTGCACAGGATAGAGCAGCATGAAGAGCTGCATCAAACCAGTCTGTGGACTGATTGTCAGAATAGCAACAACAGAAAGCACTTCCAAGAAAATTGTGATTACAGATTTCGACGTCTTCAATTCAATGTCTTCAGTACTTGTGAAGGATTAACTGCAAACATAAAAAGTCGACATCTGAACGGCAGCCCAAAGCGAAGACCCGTGGCCGAAAATACAATTAATGTTCATCGGACTTTCACTTCAAACAGAGAGAACTGAAAGCTCATTGTTGTATCAACCTTGAAGTTTGGAACACATGTATTTGACGATATGCAAAGTCTCCTTTTACCAAACCTGCTTGCTGATGAAAGGTGATATCTGACGAAATTATGTTTATACCTGTTTATCCTAAAGGAGAAGGTAAACGTGGAGCGGACGTAGTTTGTAACATGCTTTGTGATCCATTGATGGTGACCGGGCCAAGTATCTCACGAAATAAGCGTCAAAGGAAAAAACTACAATGAACGAAACTTGTCTAGCTTGAAGGGGGAAACCAGATGGCGCTGCCATAGGTCAAACGGATACCAACTGCGTTTTTTTAAAATAGAAACCCCCATTTTTCATCACATATTCGTGTAGTACGTAAATAAATATGAATGGTTTAGTAGGACCAATTTTTTCGCTTTGTGATAGATAGCGCTGTAATAGTCACAAATGTGTAAGTGCGTGGTATCACGTAACATTCCGCCAGTGCGGACGGGATTTGCTTCATGATATATTACACGTGTTAAAATGGACCGTTTACCAATTGCGGAAGAGGGTCAATATCGTGTTGATGTAAGGCTTTTGTGATCAGAATGCCCAACGGGCGTGTGCTGTGTATGCTGATCGGTATCTTGGACGACATAATCCAAGTATCCGGACCGTTCGCCGGATAGTTACGTTGATTAAGGAAACAGGAAGTGTTCAGCCACACGTGAAATGTCAACCACGACCTGCAACAAATGATGATACCAAAGTAGGTGTTTTAGCTGCTGTCACGGCTAATCCGCAAATCAGTAGCAGACAAATTGCGCGAGAATCGGGAATCTCAAAAACGTCCTGTTGAGAATGCTACATCAACATCGATTGCACCTATACCATATTTCTATGCACTAGGAATTGCATAGCGACGTCTTTGAACGTCGTGTACAGTTCTGCCACTGGGCGCAAGAGTAATTACGGGACGATAACAGATTATTTTAGCGCGTTCTATTTAGCGACGAAGAGTCATTCGCCAACAGCGGTAACGTAATCCGGCATAATACGCACTATTGGGCAACGGAAAATCCACGATGGCTGCGACAAGTGGAACATCAGCGACCTTGGCGGGTTAATGTATGGTGCGGCATTATGGGAGGAAGGATAATTGGCCCCCATTTTATCGACGGCAATCTAAATGGTGCACTGTATGCTGATTTCCTTCGTAATGTTCTAGCGATGCTAGTACAAGATGTTTCACTGCGTCAAAGAGTGGCGATTTACTACCAACATGATGGATGTCCGGCACGTAGCTGTCGTGCGAAAAAAAAAAAAAGTGTGTGAAATAATATGGGACTTAACTACTAAGGTCATCAGTCCCTAAGCTTACACACTACTGAACCTAAATTATCCTAAGGACAAACACAGCCGCCCCAGTGGTTCTAGGCGCCGCAGTCTGGAATCGCACGACCTCTACGGTCGCAGGTTCGATCCTGCCTCGGGCATGGATGTGTGTGAAGTCCTTAGGTTAGTTAGATTTAAGTAGTTCTAAGTTAAAGGGGACTGATGACCTCAGAAGTTAAGTCCCATAGTGCTCAGAGCCATTTGAACCATTTTTTTGACAAACACACACACCTATGCGCGAGGGAGGACTCGAACCTCCGCCGGGACCAGCCTCACAGCTCGCGTGCGGTTGAAGCGCTATTGAATAGCATATTTCATGACTGGCGGATTGGTTGTCGAAGCACCATACCGTGGCCCGCACGTTCAGCGGATCTGACGTCCCCGGATTTCTTTCTGTGGGGAAAGTTGAAGGATATTTGCCATCGTGATCCACCGACAACGCCTGACAACATGCGTCAGCGCATTGTCAATGCATGTGCGAACATTACGGAAGACGAAGTACTCGCTGTTGAGAGAAATGTCGTTAGACGTATTGCCAGATGCATTGAGGTTGACGGACATCATTTTGAACACTTATTACATTAATGTGGTATTTACAGGTAATCACGCTGTAACAGCATACGTTCTCAGAAATGATAAATTCACAAAGGTACATGTATCACATTGGAACAACCGAAATAATATGTTCAAATGTACCTACGTTCTGTATTTTAATTTAAAAAAACCTAATTGTTACCAACTGTTCGTCTAAAATTGTGAGCCATATGTTTGTGACTATTACAGCGCCATCTATCACAAAGCGAAAAAAGTGGTCCAACTAAAACATTCATATTTCTTTACGTACCACACGAATATGTAATAAAAAATGGGGGTTCCTATTTAAAAAAACGCAGTTGATATCCGTTTGACGTATGGCAGACTAGGCAGAATTTACACCACAACAAGACATTGATTTACTCCAGTCCTCAAGAAAGGGCGGATTCGATGTTACGATGTTTTCTGCTGCAAAAGGACAACCCATTAGGATCCCACATTCCAGAGGGAATGCTGTACAGTAAAAAAATTACAGTGAAGGACAGAAAGATTCAGGACGTAGGCAAGATAATAGTGTTGACTATTTCATGACGAGGTGTTGATGAGATCAGCTACTGCAGAGGACGGAGAAAGTGAAGGTCACTTTTGAGTTCCAAAGTAAATTTCCCTGATAATGCTTTCAGTCTCTGTGACTAGTATATGTTACATATATTTTGTGAAAATAATTTATTTCTGATGTAAGAAGAAGTTTAAATGAATAATTCATAGAAAGTCTGAAGATAGGAACAAATCCTCCGTTTTTAATATCGTGGTCCCTCTTTCAGGAGATGCTACAACATCTTTCCAAGATACTGAGATAGCCGGTTAATACAAAAACTCTCTTAACTTCCTGGTTAAGACAAACTTAAAAATAAGAACAGGAGAAAGCTTTTGTCTTTCGCCACAAAAGGAGGTTTGGGATTCGTTTCCTTCTTCAAACTATCGGTTCAATTACGTTCGGTGAATAACATCAGCCGTCCTCCACCACACTACAGAAGCACGAACGTACAATATTTATCCGCGTTCTGAAACGTTATAGGGGAAGGGGTGATTACCATGCGTTACAGGCAGGGTTGTTTAAAGGAAATGGCGAAGCCGACTTGCCACAGAAGCAGAAAAGTTCGTTAGTGACTTCATTTATAGTCTGATAAGCGAACTAGAAATTCCCGGAAACCTAGCGCCAGGGTCTTTATCCAGACGTCCGTAGTTCCTTGTTGGTCAACATAACACTGTAAACAGATAAACGCAGAAGAACTTGTAAAGAAAACCTGCATCCGCGTTGTGATACTACAGTAATTTTATCAGGAAATTCATCCATATTATAAAAGTGGACGTACGTATTTCCGTAAGTGTGCTTGTTGCAGGTCTCCTCCTAAACCACTGGACACATTTCAACCAAACTTGGCACACGTTCCTCTTTCTGTCAGACAGGAATCGCCGTAGGGGAAACTATCACCTATTATCATAGTTCAGGAGATATTATGGCATAAACTGTGAGGTCCGTGCAAAGCAGTCGCAGCTACTAACTCTAGTTGCAATAAATTTCATCGGTAGTATACACATCTTCCCCTAAATGTACCTACAATATTATATCGTCGTACCAGACAAGTTCATGAGACATGACGTCATCAACACTGAGCTGCGTCAAAAGTTACCGCATTGTGCATGAAGTTTAAATTTATTACTTCTTTGTTACTAACTTTATTCGCAAGGTACTTAGAATACAGTATCCACATACACCGCTGAATGTACCTATACAAAAATATCATTGTACGGCACACATTTCAAGAGATGCTCCTTACTCCGACAGATGCCCTCTTTCACTTCAAGAGACTGCAGTGTACAGTGAGTCTTTCATTTGGCATTACTTTTAAGGGGTCACGGAGGTAGTCTATTATATACTGTGGAGTGAATTTGATATGTTCTTGTTTTTCTCATAGACGACTTTATGTCACTTGCCCAGGGGTGGGCTCACTTAAGAGGGTTTATACATCGTTAACTCTTGGTCATGTAACTAGAAATATTGTTGTTAACCAAGTTTTGAGTTAAATAAACATTAAAAAAATTTGTATTTTATATACTACGTTTCTTAATTAGGGTACTATACTTATACATTTGTACATTGTGCGTATTTCTTTGTATGACTGTTTCATAATTTTGAAGGTGTTTAAATTGAAACGAAATGTTTTCCATATTGCACTACAAATGAATTTCATTCCTTGTTTTCGTTTCTAATAGAGAATTTACAAAATGAATACCTGGTAAAGCCGGGTATGTATCCTAGTTAAGTTATTAATTAAAACAAAAAATTTTCCCTTTTTAATTTTCTGTGTGTCCCCGAAACGAGGGTGAGACGAAAATGTTTCCCTCTGTAGAGATTTTGGGCCTAGTTAATTTTAAGGCGTCGCCTTTCAAAGTGTAATTATTGGTTGCCAGAAAGATGGCTGTGACAGTCACACAAGATCCTTGATTTGAAGAAGAAGCGCAGGGATAATTTTCTGGAAAGAAGTTGGCTGTTTGAATCAACCAGTTAATGGTAACTCGACTGTTCTGGAAAGTTCCCTTAGAGCTCTTTGGTAAGGCAGATATAGCTTTCTGTAGGAAGTGTCGTTTCAGATGGCAATAGAAAACAGCACCTAACCACTGTAAGCATACAGTGGGACCGAGTTTTGAAAACTGGTCACAGGATCACACACCCTCATTTTTGTCGGTATCTTGGAGTAGTCAACAAGTAGGGTACGTGTCGATCACAGAGAAACTCGTAGACAACCGCAAGCCGCTGGTGGCACAATACGGTGAAAAGGGCGATTCCGCTTCTTGATTGGTTGGTTGTTTTGAGGGAGGGGACCAAACAGCGAGGTCATACGATTAGGGAAGGTTGCGAAAGGAAGTCGACCTTGCCCTTTCAAAGGAAACATCCCGGCAATTGCCCGAAGCGATTTAGGGAAATCACAGGAAACCTGAATCAGAATGGCCGCACGAGGGATTGAACCGTCTTCCTCCCGAATGCGAGTCCAGTGTGCTAACCACTGCGCCACCTCGGTCGGTAATTCCGCTGCACCGTTTACCTCATTGCGCTGTCTCTTTCTCCCCCCCCCCCTCTCTCTCTCTCTCTCTCTCTCTCTCTCTCTCTCTGTCGTTCATCTCAACCGAATAGGGGATTTATTGATCATATTTTCGTAAGTTTTAGTGTAACAAATACTTTAACATTAGTGCACATATCCCTCCCATTTTCATGCCTCCTGTTGCTTTGCAAATCATGATTGCTGACTCTGTAGCAATTAAGGAGTCGAATTTGGAATCTTCCCGTTGCTATCGTTGTGGTATCGCGAGACTTGTTCATCTAAATCCCCATTATTAGGTGCGATTAATCAATGTGGTTCAAATGGTTCAAATGGCTCTGAGCACTATGGGACTTAACTTCTAAGGTTAACAGTCCCCTAGAACTTGAACTACTCAAACCTAAGTAACCTAAGGACATCACACACATCCATGCCCGAGGCAGGATTCGAACCTGCGACCGTAGCGGTCGCGCGGTTCCAGGCTGTAGCGCCTAGAACCGCTCGGCCACCCCGGCCTGCGATTAATCAATGTGAAAAGTGAAGGTAGGGTCGAGCCTCGTGCTTCTAAGACCATGCAATATGTCATTACCGTCAGTGACTGGGCTTCATTTGTTAGCGGACGCGGTGGGCAGGCGAGGTGTAACACCGCAAAGTCCACAAAGCACTACACGGTCTATGCTATGGGAAACTCAGCAGCGTATTTCCCGCGCTGCACAACTCCTCCCATGCACCCACTACAGTTTGCTGGAGCCTCCGTCACGCTATCGCCTCTATTAAATTATCCCGTAACGAAACCTACTCCTCGCTGTTAGATACTCTATGTTTACACTTTTGATCCAACCTGGTAAGGGTCCCAGGCTGATGATCAATATTCGAGAACTGGTCGAATACGTGTTTTGTAAGCCACCTTCAGGATGAAATTTTGCCAGTGATTCACAGCCTCGTATAGGCTTTTTCTAACTGTCATTCCACTTTCGGTGTCTCCGGTATGCTACCTACAGATATTTTACGGTTCCTGCAGTTACTAGTGATGTATTGCCGAAAGCGTAATCGAGTACTAATGAATATTTACGCTCACGTGTTCGCACCTTGCTACTTGAGCTCGTGTCCTGGGTCAACTGCCGGTTCCTCCACGAATCCTTGATTTTCGCAGCTCCCCCTCCATTTTGCCATTGGCTTGCGGCGTTGCTAACTTCCTACAGACAACAGGAACGCTCGCGAAAAGATACACGATGCTTCCAATGCTAACCATCACATGCATTATAAATAGTCACGCCGCTATAACACATCTTTGTGCACACCAGAAAATATGTTCACGTTTGTATATTTCGTCCAGTTTAGATGTTAGTGGAAGTGTTAAGGAACACAATGTGGTTTTAAGGTTTGTTTTAAAATATGTTCTCCAAGACTTCGACAAGGGTAATAGATTGACTTGATAGCGAGAATAAATAAATAAACTTTTCGGTGAGAGTTTGCTTCACCGTGCCATTAGCCAATCGAAATATGCTCAACGGATTAATGATCAAATAAATTCTGTAGATGTTTACCAAATTTGTTTCAGTGTACTCTTTTACTTGTAATAAAAATTAGTTTAGAGTGCTGATGAATACATCAAACAAATTTGCGTGCGAAGTCAGCTTCTTCTACAGACTTCTGTAAACGACTTTTATGACCGTAATGCCACGGAAGTCTCCCTTTGCTAGGAAGTTTCTGGATATGCGCAAGTACCAACATTATGCGTGAGGTAATTTACATCGCATACAATTACATACCTTTGCTCTGAATATCCTCGCTCTAATTTCTGTTAATGATTTGCAAGAAGATGCACGTGCTTTAAATATCGTTCCAAACAGTCTGTCTATTAAGACCTCTCGAATTCATTTCCTGACTTCTGCCTTCACGGTACACGTTGATGTTCCAATATTTAGTCTTAACTGAAGGCTGCGAGACTTACACGTGTCTTTAATCTCCCTACACTTTGAGTGTAAAGCTTCGTAAAGGAGAGCTCACTTCACAGACTCGTTAATTAGCTGGGGAATATTTGAAAGAAAATTCTGCGACGTGAGTGGCAAGGAAATGAGAGGTGACGGGAGTGAAGAGCTTATTTCGAGGTAGCGGAGGATGCGTTGACTGCCGTTGATGTATTCACGTCACAGAAACACTCACATTCAGAGCGCGAGTACGGTCTGATAGTAAACTGGGGAGCGAGTAGTGTGTGTGGTGGGCAGCGTGACCTTCCGCAGAAGAACGCGCTTGAGGGACAATAAGGAGTTGTTTTAAGGTTAAGTGACATAAAACTTCATTTGCACAGAACATAAGAGTATATACACTGACGAGCCAAGAAGCTGGTATAGGCACATGTATTCAAATCAAATATAGGAATATCTAAACAGGCAGAATACGGTGCTGCGGTCGGCAACGCATATATAAGACAACAAATGTCTGGCGCAGTTGTTAGATCGGTTACTGCTGCTACAATGGCAAGTTATCACGATTTAAGTGAGTTTAAACATCGTGTTATAGTCACCGCACGAGCGATGGGATACGGCATCTCCGAGGTAGCGATGAAGAGGGGAATTTACCGTACGACCATTTCACGAGTGTACCACGAATATCAGGAATTCGGTAAAACATCAGATTCCGACATCTCTGCGTCCGCAAAAACATCGTGCAAGAACGGGACCAACGACAACTGAAGAGAATCGTGCAATATAACAGAAGTGCAACTCTTCCGAAAATGGCTGCAGATTTCACGGCTAAGCCATAAACAAGTGTCAGCGTGCGAATCATTCAAACAAAGTTCTCCGATATGGGATTTCGGAGCCGAAGAGCCACTCGTGTACCCTTGATGACTGATGATGACTGGAAGCATGTTGCCCGGTCTGACTAGCCTCGTTTCAAATTGTATCGAGCGGATGGTCGTGTACCGGTATGGAGGCAACCTCATGAACCCATGGACCCTGAGTGTCAGAGGGGGACTGTTCCATCTGGTGAAGCCTCTATAATGGTGTGGGGCGTGTGCAGTTGGAGTGATATGGCACCCCTGATATGTCCAGACACGACTCTGACAGGTGACACGTACGTAAGCATCCTGTCTGATCACCTGCATCCATTCGTGTCCACTGTGTATTTCGACGGATTTGGGCAATTCCAGCAGGACAATGCGACACCCCACACGTAAATAATTGCTATAGAGTGGCTACAGGAACACTCTTCTATTTTTAAGCCGTTGGCTACCAAACTCCATAGACATTAACATTATTGAGCGCATCTGGGATGCCTTGCAACATGCTGTTCATAAGAGATCTCCACTCCCTTGTACTCTTACGGATTTATAGGCAGATTGCAGGATTCACGGTGTCAATTCTATCCAGCACTATATCAGACATTAGTGTAGTTCATGCCACGTCGTGTTGCGGCATTTCAGCGTGCTCGCGGGGTATTAGGCAGGTGTAACAGTTTCTTTGGCTCTTCAGTGTATCATGGAAGTGGCGTAATGTCTGTGATTAGCAAACGAGAGACGCAATACAGTCCAGAAAAGTCACTTAGCGACTACCTGCATCCTCCTCAGCCGGGTCCACGTCTAATGGTAGAACCAGCTGGCCGGACCTGGTGAGGTGTCTTCCATCGCCAGTTGCAAGCATGGTTATATCTGGGACCTGATCTCTACCTTCATTCAGGTCATTGCTTTCTTCCTTGGGTGCCGTGGCAGAACTTCCTCTTGCGGAAAGACGACGTCACCGACTCGGAATCTCACCGATTCTCCATTTGGGTGTTTCACTTGTTGGAAGTTGAAGAATAAGAGATTGAAATACTCCCTATCCAGAGCTTCCAGAAAAACTCTTTTGCAGTCTGAACTCTCCCATAAAGTCTGCTGACATCGGTGGTTCGGGTCCCACTGGCTGGTTTGTTAGTCTCTTCCCCACGTGGAACACCAGTAGAGTGGCCGTTTTTGGTCTGAGAAATAGGCACCGAGTTCTGGGCAGCTTCTGTTTTCAGTGGTGATTTGTGTGCATTGTAATGCAGACGTGTGTGCAAAATCTTCACTACACTGCTCTGACGTATGTCTGTTACTCTGGAAAGGCGGCGCGTCAGTTTCCGCGGACTGCGTTGAAATGCTGTCACTCGCCCCGCGGGTCTACCGCTTCTTGCCTTGTCACTAACACTGACAGTTTATAAACTTCTCACACCATTGTTTAGTGCTTTACACATCTCGCAAATTTCGACTGTAGGCTCTTAGGAACTTTCGCTGAACTGTAGCAGGGGGCCGTTGTTTCATGAAGTCTAGTTACATAGCTCTTTCTCCTGCACGGGCGTCATTTTAGGAGCGGCACTCCGAAAGTACACTGCCTGCAGCTGGAAACAGAGATCAGAGACAACAGATGTTGTCAGAGCATGTACATAAGACTATCTATAGAAAATTAATGAGTTAAGCTTTCATTTCCAAAAACGGCTTAGGTATGTGGCATTGTCTTCATGAAAACCTTCGTGAGCTAATCTTACATGTGCAACATGGCCAACAGTTACATACAGAGTAAATGCTGAGAAATAAATTTCTATGATGGGGATAAGACTTTATACTAATCCTGTTTCTGAATTTACTCGTCCCAGCGTGAACGAACTAGAATTTGATCTGGCCACACGCTTCTAAATTTGTGGTTTCAAAGCAAAGTGCGGCTGATTACTTCGTTCGAAAATCTTCAGGATGTACATGTGTGGTTCTGAACTTGTGAGATGTTATTCGGAACTCGTCCTGCTACCTACAGAGTTAACACTTTCAAGGATGACCTGCTGCTGTGTTGGCAGGTATGTCAATAGATTGATTCCTTTGTTTCCAACATTAGTTGAACATGACTGAGAAGCTCAGCAATATCCTGCTTCCAGTTCAGTTTATCTTCAGTATTTACAACCTAGAAATTGGAGCATTCTACCCAACTATTTACTGACTCTTCCTAATGTTCTTCATCAATTGTTGGAATGACTTTTGCTTTACAGAACTGAATATATTGTGTATTTTCAAACTTTATGGAGAGTCCATAATTCTTTGGAAAATATCATTTACCATCTCTTCTGTTAATGTCTTTCTAATTGGATGTATTATGACAGTCTTATCGTCTGAAAAAGTGCAAACTATTCTTGTGAACATTAAGTGGAGCGTCATTCACATGGAATAAGAGTGGACTGAAAACTGAACCCTGTGGGATTTCCTTTGTGATTTCTCCCCAGTTATTAAACGTTTATACCATTCCCAGGCTGTTTCAATTATACAGCACAACATTTTGCATTTGTGTTTGTTAAGTATGAGCCATTTGAACTATGCATAAAACCATCTATCCCATTGAAATTGAATTTGAATTCTTCTAAGAGAATAACATGATCCAAACAACGAAACCTCCTGGAAAGACCACAAAAATGCCAGCTGGTGGTATTTTATTATTTAAGGCTTGTACTATTTGATGAGTGAATGTATAAACAGTATTCTCAAGCATGCAATCCTTCTGGAATCCAAACTGAAATATGGTAAGGAAAATATTTCCACTTAAGAGTAAGATAAGTCTTCAGCAAGTTACTTTTTCGGACATTTTAGAAAAACGTGTCAGTAAGGTAACTGGACGATAATTATTTTGGTACATCTTGTCATCTTTCTTGTTAGGTAATTTTAATAGCTGCATTTTGTAACCTGTCTGTAAAATGCCTTGTGCCAGTGATACGTTGCATATAGTACTAAGAACAAAACTTGGAACAACTTTTCAGAATTCTGTCTCAAATTCCATCAACACTACTTTTTTAGAATTTTTTAAATTCTGTTAATATCAGTGAAGGTTGTTGTGCTACTTCTAGTTGCTTAACGTTTTGTGGAATTTTGAATATGTTATTGTGTCTTCAGTTAAGCCATCTAATCCTATTTTTGCTGCTACCTTTAGAAAATGATAGTAAAATTACTTGCATCTTGTGAATTATCAGTCACAACATGTCATTTATTCTAATTATTACGGTATCTTGTACACAGACTGGCTGTCCTGTCTCCCATTTGACAATATCCCATACTGTTTTAACCTTATTATTCGCATTATTTATTTCTGTCAGTGTGCACTTATTTCTTATGTTTTAATGACTTCACTTAAAATACTACAGTACTTGTTGTAGTATGCAACCTATGTCTGATCTTGACTTACTCCTGCCTTTACATAAATTTCCTTCTTCCGCTTGCCTGAGATTTTAATGGCCTTGTCATCCACAGCTTACTTGTTTGTTAATCGAGCTTCTAACTAATTTTTAGGAAAGAAACCATGTTGGTAGGTATATACTATGGAATAAATTTCTGCTTATATCTCATCCCATACCAACTATTTTAACTTACTCTTCTAATTAACAAGCCTCATAGCCTTGTGTGAACACTTCTCAAGATTGTAAGGTGCCGTATTGACTATTTCCATTAATTATTGTCCATTATTATCCATTAGCATTCGGGTACTCATGACATGTTTCAGCCTGAGAAAAGTCTACAAAAATATTCTCAATCAGTGCCCCACTACATTGTTGCACACGAAAAATTGACTCATTTGAAAAATTTTCTTTGAAATCTGCACAAATTATTAACTGCTTCTTGTTGTCTGACTGGTAGCTCTGTTATGCATCTAGATTTCTCATAAATAACTGAAGACTGTCACAATTACCAGAGAAGTATTCTGCAGTAGCTCAAAAGCGCGAGTTTCGATATTCTGATTAACGAAACATAAGAACTATTTATTTCTATATTCTTGATTTTGTGTCCAATTGTTACATATCTTGCAACTTCTTTTTGCGTGTTAACTCTACATGAAAACGAAACAAATTTATAATCCCTGATATTTAACTTCACCATCCATGTAGTCACATGGTGTTCATAGACGCACAAAACACCTACCATTTCAAAATTTTCCAGATTCATAGCTAAAGGCAATGTGGTGGTTTGCTCTTACAAAGCAATGCCGATAGACAACGGTTGGGGCTTACGAACCCTCATACGAAGGTTGGTGACGAGTTTAACTGAAATCACGTATTGGGAACTGCAAATACGTGGCACTGAATGGCAAAGGGTGAAAAGTGTGGGAGCTGGAGCTGCAGGAGACTGTCTGACGTCGGCAAAATATTACAGGACGTTGTCTTGCTGTTTGGTCTTCAGACGGGTCTTACACACATCTTGACAGAATACTATTTCATCTGGCCGTTATCTTCAAATGAGAACGCTGTAGGCTAAGTCTAGCAAGATTCAGATGCCGGCCAGATGCACCGTGGAAATACTATATCAAAATGTCTGTACGGTCCAGTTGCAGACCCGACAAGAGTGCAGTTAATTAATATGGTGAGAAACTTCACGTAGTTACGTTACAGATCGTTATAGCAGTAAACACAAATGAAAGGAGTACAAAAACTGCATTACATTTGAACAAAAACGTAACTAGCAGCTTATGAAATTCGAAGAATAAACAAGTCGCCAGTAAGCGAAAATTCAGTGAAATGATGGAAATAATGGGGATTATGAGACAGTTTTACGTATTATTTAAATCAGCTTTCTGTGAAATGTACAGCAGAATCGTGAAATATTTGTAGCAGAGGAGATAGGTATCTACACTATGCAAGACATTTAAAAGCTCACTTTTTCGAAGCACTGTAACTGTCTCTCGTTGTTCCAAAGGTGCCCAATAACTTCCTCTATAATGGTGCAAAAACTTGGCCCCCTGAGACGTTACCGCCGGTCTCGGAGACACTTCAAGAAAAAGGCCACAGCTCTGAAGTTCATGTGAGGCGTACAGTAGATTAGTGGCGTCACATTGTCACCAAATTTCACCACAGTTCAGCCCAACGCCACCGTGAACTTGTCACATGATGGTAAGGTTGCCCGCACCTCTGCCTATCGCACTTTGCACCCCTTCTCTTGACGCCTTGGCAGTGGAGATCACAACTGCGACGCTCCACGTTGAAGTCGCACGATATTCTTTAAGTATTGCAGAGGAAACCATTTCAGGCATAAAGGGTGTCAATGAAACCGCCGCGTTGCTTGGTGCGCTCATTCACACATATTTCGCGGGTGAAAACCACACTCTACAGTGCAACGTGCAACCCAACGACGGTCTTAGTAATCCTGGCACTACTGAAAATCCCAGGACGACTGACAGCTCGTCTAAGGTCTAGGGACAGCCATATCACTGATTTTACCCTTTTGGAGAGCAGCGTGACCTCAGTTTTAGCTCTGTCATACGCGGTGGAGCCTCTAGTTACCATTCAAAACCATACGTAGGCGTCACTTCATTCATGCCGATTACGCCATCTCCTGATTCCCTTTTGTGTCGATTCTTGGATGCAAAATGTCTGAAATGTGTTCCTCGGGAACTCATAATAAAACGTCCCCTTTTAACAATTTATACATGACTGTGCTTAAATGGTTCAAATGGCTCTGAGCACTATGGGACTCAACTGCTGAGGTTATTAGTCCCCTAGAACTTAGAACTAGTTAAACCTAACTAACCTATGGACATCACAAACATCCATGCCCGAGGCAGGATTCGAACCTGCGACCGTAGCGGTCTTGCGGTTCCAGACTGCAGCGCCTTTAACCGCA
The DNA here is from genome assembly GCF_023898315.1 of Schistocerca nitens. Lineage (NCBI taxonomy): Eukaryota > Metazoa > Arthropoda > Insecta > Orthoptera > Acrididae > Schistocerca > Schistocerca nitens. The sequence goes on from NC_064618.1 coordinate 104,298,605, forward strand.
CGGCCACTTCGGCCGCCTAACACAAAGTCAAATTCAGTAACACTATGCCTGGCAAACAGCAGCAGCAAATGCTATAACTAATACCTAAGCATGGCAAAGTTCAAGCAGAAAAAATATTACACTAACGACAACAATGCAGAAAAAGGGAAATGTCTATTCACATCTTAATATCTATGTCATTAAAGTGGTGCACCACAACTTATTCTACAAAATAAATTACCAAGTACTTGAACAGAAAATTATGAATGCAGTTCCTGTGAAGGTAAATGTCTTTGTGCCGCCTCATTTTTTTTTAAATTATTTGCTCGATCTGTAGACAGAAAATATTTATATTAGTACATCTATAAAATTTTATTTTAACCAATGCTGCAGTACAGCTAGACACTAGATATTAAACAAAATGAGTAAATAAATACATAAAGCAAGCCATATGGCATTTCTCTCAATTAGCAAGACAATAGCCGTGAAATGTTTCTCATTGTTTCATTAGGCATTTCAGTAAATATCATAAATTAAGAGCTCCACAGTATAATCATATGTTTTCAAGTTTGACCGTGTCGTTTTTTCCGATGCTTTCTACAAAGGAATGTCAATAGCGAGGATAATGGCCTCTTTTTTTTTTACCTGTGCCTCTGAAAGGCACTCACTAATGACTTCTTTCCACGCGACTGTCGCCCATCTGGGTGCCCACGACGCATTATGTGCAGGTGGTCACTTAACTTTCTTACGGAAATATTTATGACAGCAGTTTCCGCTACAGTGACAGTCTCATATAAAAATATTTCACAGGTCAAGAATTTGCCTTACATATCTGTAGAAACAAAATCCTATTGATATAACAGAGTCCAAAAAATTTTCGGCGGCATTGTAATACATTCACGCATTTACATACATTTCATAACTCTTAAAGTACGATTCTTGGTTTCCAACAACCTGTTTCACAAACCAGAGTCCCTAACCACTACTCATTATTCCTTACCTTATTCGTCGACACTTCAATATTTCATCATAACAGATACGTAGCATACTCAAATAACTCATATAGCATCAGATTATTGATCATAAACATACCGCAACAGCATAATACACATAGTCATCGTAATAATAACATCATAACACCTCAGTCAACTCTCAAAATCGTTGTAGCTTCCTCCAATAATTTCAAAACCTAAAAAAAATTCTCTGCTCATGTAAAAAGTGTCATCTGCCTCAAACGTACTTTAAAAATCGTGACCCCATACCAAATATATCATTCAAAGCTCTCATAATATCACAATGGGTCCGAAAAAAATGAACAGTTCACAAAGTACAGACAAAATACAATTTCGTAAGTGTGAAGTTACCCGACTGTGTAATTGCGTAAACATGTGTCACTGATGTAGTAAAAAAAAGTTTATCTCTCAGTTAAATGATCAGATAGCTGTGTAATTTGTGTGTTAGAGAAATATGGTACCGATGTGTAAAGTTGTATAAGCAAATACCATATTAGCTAGGGCTCCTTGTGCTTCCCAAACACATGGTACACAAAGTAAGCGTGTACCCCCCTGAGGATTAATGTAATTATACCCTCAGCTGTTACAGATTACAGCAATGGAATGAAATGAAATGTATCACGGAAAATCTTTGTATCATTGTACTTCAAATATCTTTAAAAATAAATGATTTAAGTACAAAATTAATCACTCAAATACGTGTACTGTAGCGCTAAATGTGCGTCTTGCAGTAAGATAATCTCTGTGGAAGTGTCGTAGTTATTTTCCTCCAAAAGCTAAGTTCTGCAAAAGCCAATGTACTTACCCCATGATAAACAAAAGTGAAATGCTTTGTGTATAGATATCGTAGTTATTACGTACAGTACCGTGATCAAGAAAGTACTACACTGTAACGTATTGTTGTGCTAATAAAAAAAAGCCTGTCTTATTGTAGCTATACCACAAAGGCACTATTAAACATGTTTTACTTTCCAGAAGAATTCAGAAAAACTGTGCAGATATAAAGCAGATGCAGCACAAAAGCAACAATGTAAATTGTGTCACACATTAGTAGCGTCGTGATATAATTGTGTAGCTGTCAAAGAAACCAAGTGCTAAGTCATCTTTAATCCCACAGAAAGTACTTCAAATAAAGAATGTCTTTTCAAGTAAACCAAAATGTTGCATGAAAATCTCATTAGCAGTGCCGGTATATGTTCTAAGTATGTGAGCCTTATAGTTGTTACGTAATCGAGCAACTAACAAGCAAGAATATACACACACAATAACACTGTGTCGTCTGTTCACAATAACAATGCATTCGTAATTTCTGTATAAAAATGTTCCCTAGGTTCTAGACTGGATATTTAACTTCAAACATTGTTGCATGTTAACAGTTTCTTAAGTCTGACAAAGACTACTAGAAATGTGAAGTGACAAGTTTTATGGCAAAGACAAAGTTAAAAAGCAGATTATCATACAATAAACGGTTTTACATGTGAAGTGTGGTGCAATCCTTTACTCTTCATAGTACTCAGAGTTTGAACTTTAATGCAATTATCATGCGGTATACGTCAGTAAAGAATACTGGAATTTTTCTCAAGGTTAGCGTCTATGTTATTTTTCTCTGAGCCAGCCGGAGCAAGCGGCTGCCTGCGGTGCGAGTCATTGTCTGTCTCTTTGTTGGCGTGTGTCGTTATTGGGATTAGGAGACCTAACTTCTACAAATTCGCCTTGCCGAGAGGGCCCAGCTCTGTTAAAATCCCGCCAGTTCAAGATGAAATTCAGGTCTGTCGTTATGTCGGTAGTTTACATAGTTTCTTTTCTCTCTGTCATGTGGTGGAGAATTTCTCCTGGAATCGTAGCTGCGCGGTGGACCGTTGCGTCTGAAGTTATTCTGTCTCCCTTGATAATAATTGTTTTGGTACCCATATTGTCTGTTTCTATGGTTATCTCTGTCAGTCATTACTACGGAAATGCGAGCTTTCTCTGTATCTATTATTACTCTGCCAGTGGTTGTCATATGGGTGGTGTCTGTTTTGGTCACGGTATGAGTTGTGAGAATAGCCTTGTCGTGTCCAGTTATTTCTTTCATCGCGGAATTGTGACAGATATGACCTGTAATTGTTGTGTTCCTGTTTTCGCGATCCGCGATTGTCAGTGTCAATTTCTAATTCTTGTAAGAGTCCCTGAAAAGCTTCAATGTCGTCTTTGCAACATCCTGCCAAAACAATATGTCGTAAATGTTCAGGTAATTTGATTAAGCAAATGCGGATGAGTTCTGAGGGGCTGTATGGGTTTGACAGGTACTGATTCTTGTGCAACATGTCTTCAAAATATTTCACAAGACTGGAGAATTCAGTATGTTCGAAATGTTTCGTCATTATGATGCTATGTTTTATTCGGTCTTGTGTAGCTTGAGACCAATACGCTGAGAGGAAGGCATGGTAAAATTCTCCTTCACTGTGACAATCGTGAATGACCGATCGCATTCTTACAGCTGGTTCATTCTCTAAGTAGCCACACATAAATTCTGATCTGTGTTCTAACGACCAGTTGGGAGGAAAACAATGAGAGAATTGATGGAGCCACGCTTGTGGATGAATGTCGTTGCCAGAATTCTTAAATGTTTTGAATTTACGTGTAGTAATGAACAGCTTATAGTCAAAATCATCGTGTCGGCGAGTAGCATATCGGTCATTGTTACGTCGTGTCGGCGGTTCCATTTCAAAATTCGGTGCACCTTGCCAATTTCTTTCATAACTTCCGAAATGCGCTGTGTTATTATTTTGTGGCTGTTCCGTATTTCTATGTCCCTCTTCCCGTATTGGAGCGCGAGTGTCCTCTGAAATACGTAATTCTTGTATTACCTGTGTCAGCTGATCTTGTACTTCCCGGATTTCTCTTTGGTGTTCCGTATTAATTTGATTCAGATTTTGTTTCAGTTTCCTAATTTGTTCGCACTCTTCTGTGTCATTAAAGACTACCGGTTTTGTGTCATTCGGATTATCATCTACCTTCGTAGATAAATTAGTGAACTGATCCGAAAGTTCGGCTACTTTCTCCGATAGTGTACTTATTTCCTCAGTGTGTTTTTCTGAACCAAGTTTCAGAGTATCTACTGTGTCCTTTAAGTTTTCCTGAGTTTTTGCAAGTTGCGTAACCGAATCGGTAGATGCAAGCGAGTCAAATTTAGCTTGCAAGGTCTCATGATTTTCATGAACAATAATTTGCAGTTCTTTTATGGCTGCTTCGTGATTCTGTAATGCATTTTCATGCCGCGAAAAAATAGGTTGAAAATGCTCACAAATTTGTGTTTTTACGTCATTACTGACTTTTTGACGTTTCGATTCAATGTTATGTAACTCAGTAGTTAAATCTTCACGTGTTTGTTCAAGCGTATGTTCCACTGAGTCTAACTTTTGAAGCTTTTCTTCCATTGCGTCTAACTGTTGCTGTGTTTGTCTCTGGTGTTGTTCCATTGTGTCTAACTTTTGAAGCTTTTGTCCCATTTGTCTCTGATTTTGTTCCATTTGTTGCATTAATTGCAATAATAATGTATCAGTGTCTGGAATCTGTTTCTCTATGCTTTTTGGCATTGAATTTTCACCGGCAACATTCACATTTTGACAAGCAGAAAATGTGTCTTGACTCATTTGAGAAAACGGTGAGGACCCAAAACCGAAGTCTACAGTATTTGCAATATTGTGTTCTGTCATTTCGGATTCCTGATGCGAGCTGTTGCCGACCGATCGATCGATAATGCTTCCCTGTTCACTAATTGTTTCACTGTCTACACCATTGTTTGCAGCCCGCTCCATTTCCCTATGCACCATTACCAAATTACTACCTTGAACATCAGTTAATTTATTACTCGGTGGCGCTAACACACTGCTTTCGTTTTCACTGTCATTTCTCAGTTTATTTTGGAGCCTAGTATTACGTTTTTCACACGCCATTATTGTCACAATATTTCACACGATAACACAGAAAAGCACAATTTGAAGAGCAAACTAAGGGAACACATTAACATAAGACTGAAAATAATATCTAATTAATTGCAGCTGCAAAATACTTGGTGCAAATCTACATGCATGCCACAACTGTTTTACTGTACAACAATGAAAGACTGCAACTACAAAGGAGATTTTCTCTACAATTACGTGCTAGCAATTAACAAAAGCTTTACTAATTACACAAACTACAAGAAAAAATCAGAAGATTCCAGTGAGGTATCCTAGGCTAAGGGTCGCCATATGAAACGTCCCCTTTTAACAATTTATACATGACTGTGCTTAAACTGACACACAATAATTTTAGCGCAACGCAATCTGACTATCAAAGATCCCTGCAAAAGAATGGCCCTGAGTAACATTAAACTATACCTTTCACAAATCACTTACCTCACAAAAATCTTCATTACTCGAACTACTGCAATACAGCGAGCGCCACTACTGCCAGCTAAATAAAAGATTCAAACTACGGAAGGCACTAACTACTGATAGGGATAGTTAGCAAATGAAAGATATTAATAGAGAACAAACAATGTATTTACCTTAATAGTCATAATATATATAGCAGTTCATGACAAATTACAAAACTCCGCCATCTCTCTCCCCACATCCACCACTGCTGGCGGCTCATCTCCAACTGAGCAACGCTACGCGCTGTTCACATCCAGCTGCCGCTGCCCAACACTACAATGGCAGACAACAATGCCAACTAGACACAGACTGCACACAGCACAGCCAGTGATTTTTATACAGAGGTGGCGTTACCAATAAAAAAAACCTAAACAGCCTACGTACAATAAGAAAAATAAAAGTTCAACGCTGGGTGTCGCGGTTCCGATCATCATAGAGGCGTCAAACGAAGGGATGAAACAAGCGTAAGAGGGGGTGTAACAACTTTCGCATCGTGAGACACGTCCAAGTGGCATTGGGCAGAACTGTGGTGATTTTTGGTGCCAATGTGACACCATTAACACACTACACTGCACATGAACTTGTGAACAATGGCCTCTTTTCGCATATGTTGAAACATTGCTATTTGAAGAGTCACTGTGCCCGAAGGTCTCCTCGCCCGGGCCACACTTTTGCACAACCACACACGAAGATTGTAGGTATCTTTAAGCCTAATTTCAGAGTTCTGCATCACAATAGGCGAAAATGACGGAGTTTAAGAGAAGCCGAGGATGTGTTAGATGACGATCAGTTTGGCTTTATGAGAGATAAAGGCACCAGAGAGGCAATTCTGACGTCGTTGCTGGTAATGCAAGGATGAGAAAAAAAATTAAGGCTGGTGCAGAGGATTTTTCGACCTGGAAGAAGCGATCGACCGTGTAAAATAGTACAAGACGTCCGACATACGGAGAAAAACTGGGGTAAGCTATAGGGAGAGACGGGTAATACACAACATGTGCTAGAGCCAAGAGGGAATAATAACAGCGATAAAAAACGAAGTGCTCGAATTAAAAAGGTTATAAGATAGGGATGTACTGTCTCGCCCATACTGTTCAATCTGTACGTCGAAGAAGCAATGATGGAAATAAAAGAAAGATCCAGGAGTGAGATTGAAATTCAAGATGAAAGGATCTCAATGATACGATTCGCTGATGACATTGATAACCTGAGTAAAAGTGAAGAAGACATATGATCTGCTGAACGGAATGAACACTCTATAGAATATGTATTGACGGCAAATCGAAGAAAGATGACAGTAATGAGAAGTAGCAGAAATAAGAACACCGAGAAACTTGACATCAGTATTAAACGTGGGATGTAGATGAAATTAAGGAATCCTAATACCTAGGCAACAAAATACCCAATGACGGACGGAGCAAGAATGACATCTTAAGTCCCACAGTGCTCAGAGCCATTTGACATCCAGAGCAGACTAGCAATAGCGAAAAGGGCATTCCTGGCTGAGAGAAGTCTACTAATATCAAACATTGCCTTAATTTGAGGAAGAAAGTTTTGAGAATACATTTCGATCACAGCATTATATGGTAGTGAAACGTGGACTGTGAGAAAAATCGATACAGAAGATAATGGAAGCATTTGAGATGTGGTGCTACAGACGAATGTTGAAAGTTGGGTGAACTGATGAGGAACGAGGAGGTTCGGCGCAGAAGTGGAGAGGAAGGGTATATGTTAAAACTGCTGACAGTGAAAAGTGATAGGAAGGTAGGACATCTGTTAAGACGTCAAGGAATGACTTCCATGGTACGAGAGGGAATTGTAGAGGGCAAAAACTGTAGAGGAAAACATACACTCGAATACATCCATCAGATAACTGAGGACGTAGGTTGCAAGTGCTGCTCTGAGATGAAGAGGTTGGCCGCATAAAAGCAGTCAGAAGACTGACGACTCAAAAAAACCCTTAATTCTTTAGCACAGCGTGTATCCTTAAACAGCTGAATGATCGCTGATACCTATGTACGGCTACCATGGGCCACAATGATACTATTTTCAGTATGTCGTATAATTACTATCGGAATTTAAAAATGTAAGATTGTTTCATAATCTAATAACTAAGGGATATACTCTTACGTCATAAAAATTAACGCAGAAGTATAAGTACTGTGTTTAAGTCTTGTGATAGCGTTAACTCAAATTATTTAAATTACCCAGAATATATTCTAGCAACTTTTGGTAATGAGAGCACTAACCACTTCTTACAAACTTTACAAATAATTTCAAACCTCTTCAAAACTTTTCCACGCTGACACCAACTGCTAAACAATTAGCGGAAGAAAGTATGTCACGTATTACTTTTTCGCTGTCCATACAGCAAAAAGTCAGTACCAAGCATAACATTTTAATTATTTACTTCTTTACTACTAACTCTGTTTTCAACACTTTTCAGACAGTATCCACATACCACTTAATGTACGTACACCCTTACAAGTGAGAAAGGTTGCGCAGTAGTTAGCACATTAGACTCGCATTCGGGAGGACGGCGGTTCAAACACGCGTCAGGCCATCCTGATTTAGGTTTACCGTAATTTCCTTAAATCGCCTCACACAAATGCCGGGATGGTTTCTTTCAAAGGGCACTGCCGATTTCCTTCCCCAGCTTTCCCTAATTCGAGCTTGTGCTCCGTCCCTAGTGACCTGTTGTAGACGGGACGTTAAACACTAATCTCCTCCTCCTTGCAACATTATATCACGGTACGACACATAGTTCAGGAGGTATGACATCATTAACACTGAAATTCGTGATAAGCTATCTTTTCTCCAACCGTGGACGATTTGAACACTTAACGTCAAACATCTAATGCATTATAACTGTTGTAAAGTAATCACTCATTTAATGCTGTGTCATACACGGTAGTTCGATTCTATAATGAATCGTAGCTGGATGGGTTACTGGAAATAAATAATAGGATATTTACACGACAAACGGTAACTGGACAAAAAAAGGCGACACAGGTACTGCTGAAACATCTGAGGTTATAATCTTATAAGCAAATGAAAGATAAAAACGAAAGAATATCATACAGCCGGAGGTTTAGCTTGCTTATAAACTAAATTCGCAAAGAGTCTACAGTGTCCAATCAGATAACCATTTATTGTTGTGGAACAGACTTGCGAACTGTGTAGCTGCTTGAAGCCAGCTTTGTAGTGGAGGTGTAACTAAGGCTGCAGACTCAGTGCAGTAGAGCGCACTGTGTCTCCAGTCTGTATCTACCTCTACATCGATGTACCCATCTCTATTGCGCACGCCGCTGTGAAGTGACTGGCAGCAGAGGGAACATCCCATTAGGCACATTATTAGCGCCCTCTGCCATTCCGTTCACTTATGGAGCGCTGGAAGAGTGACTGCTCAAAAGTGTCTGAGTTCCCCGCTTTTGTCTTACCTCGTCTTCCATATGGGAGCGGTTGTTGTAACACTTTCATAGACTGTTCACCTACAATTGGTTCTAGAAACTATCTTAAATAAATTGTCACGGGATAGTTTACATCTCTCCAAGCGTCTGTCAGTTTATTTCTTTCAACATTTTTGTGACACTCTCCGATGGTCGAAAAAACCTGTGCCAATTCGTGCTGGTTTTCTTTGTATTCGTTTAACATCATCTGTTAGACATATATTATATGGGCCCACTCACTTCAGCTATTCAAGGATGGGCCGCACGTCTGTTTTGTATACAGTCTTCTCTGCACACTTATTCCATTTCCCCAATACTCTACCAACGAAACGCCCTCTACCACCTGCTTTACTTTCGACTAAGATTATACGGTCGTTCCATTCCGTATCCTTATAATCTTTGCACCCAGGTCTTTGTACTAGCTGAACGATTCAAACTGCGATTCATTCATATTATAGTAATGGAGTATTATGAGTTTTCGTTTCGTGAACTGCAAAATTTTACATTTCTGAAGATTAAAAGCAACTGTCCAGTCTCTGCACCACTTGGAACCATTAATAAGATCTGACAGAATATTTTAGTAGCGTCTCTCAAATAGTACTTCATTACACACAACTTCACAGTACATTTCTCTCCGGTAAGCGGAAGGAACGACAACAGCTGTGCGCTAAAGTATAAACACTTCCTACCCGTCTAGTCCTCGCGGAGCGCATACAGTCACGGCTGGTTCCGGTGTTTGTTCTACTCCCATAGCCTCTGTCGAATCGTTAAAACTTTCGGCATGCTGCGATCACCACCACGGACGGTGACTACTGCCGTCTCCCTGCTCCACAAACTTCACAAAACCAGCCTCGTTGTAACGAAATAGATAACGAAGCAATACATGTACCCACCCGTACAGTGCTTAGCGACGCAATCATCGCGTCCCACAACGCAGACACACCCCAAAACTTTCCGCCTATTTACGCAACTATAGGAAGAGACCTGCAGTCCTCGCAGAGCCGCAAACGCGACCGCACGGTGGAAGAATGACAAGACGTCCAACGGGACAATATGGAAAAATTGCTACGTGTCGACGCCACCAAAGAAGGAAGTACCACCCACCAACATGTAAGTTACTCTGATGTCTTATATACGCATCTACCGACAGGGGACAGAAACTTAGGCGGGATCCACGCTAGCCGGCCGAAGTGGCCGTGCGGTTAAAGGCGCTGCAGTCTGGAACCGCGCGACCGCTACGGTCGCAGGTTCGAATCCTGCCTCGGGCATGGATGTTTGTGATCTCCTTAGGTTAGTTAGGTTTAACTAGTTCTAAGTTCTAGGGGACTAATGACCTCAGCACTTGAGTCCCATAGTGCTCAGGGCCATTTGAACCATTTTGATCCACGCTACACCACTAGGCAAACTCATTAGGAGGGACTCAGATTCATTATTAAGGCACATAATTAGTATTTCTGTGGCATGGGAAAACCATGTGAAAATTGATACTTTGTCTCGATTAACTACCCTAACTTTACTTCAATGGTCGTTCGTAGACAAAGCAAAGTAGGAGGCCTACATTCCGAAGTCCTCCACTATTGAACAAGGCACCATCAATAATGTTGAAACCTCTATTACAGAGGACGAATAACTTCAAAAATGGTTCAAATGGCTCTAAGCACTATGGGACTTAACATCTGAGGTCATCAGTCCCCTAAACTTAGAACCACTTAAACCTAACTAACCTAAGGACATCAGACACATCCATGCCCGAGGCAGGATTCGAACCTGCGATCGGAACAGCAACGCGGTTCCGGACTGAAGCACCTAGAACCGCTCGGTCACAGTGGCCGGCAACGAATTACTCACGGAAATGAGGCGTCCCTGCAAAGATGCAGACATCAGGAAATTTAATAGAACTGTAATTCTGAACTGGAAAAAGGTAACAAAGATGTCTGCAGTTTTTGTGACAGCAACTACCACTGTTTCTTTACAACGATGGAGTTCGCTGCCCAGTGGACGTGTACGTACCCTCCGTCACACAATGCTGTACAAGTTTGCGTTATGAAAGCGGCAGCAAACACTGCAGAATTAACACAAGATGTGTGTACTCTGCAGGAACACACAGATGTGATACCTATGGGAGGGCCAGTCAACCAACCTATACCCATTGTACCGATGTTCACACTACCCTATCTCGAACCTGCCCAATATACACTAAAGAGCCAAAGAAACTGGTTCACCTGCCTAATATCGTGTGGGGCCACGATAGCAAACAAAAGTGCCGCAACACGACGTGCCGTGGACACGAATAATGACTGAAGTAGTGCTGGAGGGAACTGACACCATGAATCCTGCAGGGCTGTCTACAAATCTGAGATTACGACGGAGTGGAGATCTCTTCTGAACAGCAATGCAAAGAAGATAGAACAAACATATGTAAGGCCACAATTAAGTTTCAAATTAAAAATATATATATATATGTTACCATAATCTTTAAAGGCAGAAGGCCGCATGTTTAAGCTTGAAAGATAAATTTAAGAATTTTGCAAAATTTTTAAGAAAGATGAAATAACCAAAAGCCTTAAATTTTAAGTAGCTGAAAACAGATAATTGAAGACCGGTGGCACTCAGAAGCCTCCAGGGAGGTCGGTGTGCCCTCGCTCACTTAGGCCAGGCAGGTGGTGAGCCCAACTGCAATTGATCCGTCGGAACCCAATGAGGGGACAGCCACGGACCGACCGACAAAACCACTTGCTTGCCATCAATCAGTACATGTGAACTCAAACACCAAAGGTTACGAACGTGATAATCCACAATGATGTATGTATCAGCGGTCAAAATTACACACCATGTTGGGCACCGACAACAGGTGAGAAAAACGACGATGCCTGTAATTACGTTAGTGGCCAGGGCAGGTAACCAGAACACTAACGGCCAAAAGGCAAAAAATTCCGCTGGTGAACTCGAATTGTAGCCAACCAATATAGTTAACTGCACCGCAAGGCGGCTAAATTTCAGCAATAGAAACACTCGGTGTTGCTCAAAGGAAAACCTCCCCAACAGCGAACTAACGAAACGAACCACCACAACTTATTAGGACGTGGCTTGGCTAGTTGAAACCACTACTTAACTTTGACGTCCTGGGTCGGTGAACCACGAAGCTCGTAGCGATCGGACAGCTCCACACACGCTCCGACACTGCGCAGGGACCGTCAGCGGACCCAGCCGAATGCACCGCGCAGCGATAACTTCCCTGGTCCGCAACAACCGACCGACTGCTGTTGCCCCGTCGCGACTGCACTGCTGGTACGTCTCCCACTCACTTCCCGACACACAACGGCGGAAATACTGGCTCGGACACAACCATGCAGAGGAAACACGCCCACTGGCTAAACGATATCCCTGAACCAGGAAAGGACCAACCCAAGTTCCACAATATGGTAATTGAAGGGACCCAGAAGCGCTAAGAGAACCAGTTACACGTCGCCCGATGAGACGACCGACATCTCAGAGCCAGAACGCCGACAATTTTTAAAATAGCTTGGTTCAAATGGCTCTGAGCACTATGGGACTTACCTTCTAAGGTTATCAGTCCCCTAGAACATTGCAATAGTTAAACCTAACTAACCTAAGGACATCACACACATCCATACCCAAGGCACGATTCGAACCTGCGACCTTAGCGGTCGCGCGGTTCCAGACTGTAGCGCCTAGAACCGCTCGGCGACCCCGGCCGGACAAATAACTTGTCCAAGTAAATCACGCCAACTACACCCACAACCTGCAAACACTTGCACGAAGACCTGAACGATACCCAACAGTACCTAAGCGCACACCAATACAAATCGGGAATAGACACACACACACACACACACACACACACACACACACACACACACACACACACACACACACAGCCGACTCATGAACGGTCGGCGAGCCAAAACGTGTCGTCCGGTAGGACGACCGACCGACGATCCACCAAGACCGTGGCCCGGATTAAGTGATGCGTGGCGGCAATGGTTGGGCGAGACGTGTCGACGCAGACCTCGTTGCTGCTCCAACCCGACTGCACTAGTGCCGAACTCCCCGACTGGCAGGTCCGGACTGCGCTCGAGACGCGTTCCAACTGACTGGCCGCCAGAACTCGCGACCTCGACCTTGCGAGCTTGAACTCGCGACGTGAACTCACACACGACAGACAACGACTGGGAAGTAATAGCAGTCGAGCAAAGATACTACGAGAGGGCACATACTGATACGCGCTGCTAACGCTGCTCACGGTCAGACAAAGCAGCAACTCAGTAGTAATTTAAATTAACGTAGTGAGGTGGAAGTAAGTTAAAAACAGGATGTGAAATATATAATGGCGCGAACACGACACACGCACGGTTCAACAAGGAAAGTAACAAAATTCTGTCTCTCAAGTTCTTTCTTAGATATTGTTTTTCCAGTGTGCCAAATTATTGAGAAACATAGAGAATACAATCACCCGCCATCCACAGCTTTTATTGACAATGAGAAATTATTGATAAAATTAACAGAATTAAATTTTGGGAAAGAATAGTAAATTCCAGCGCGTAAGAAGTAAAATAAAAAATATGTGCACTGATAAGTCAAAACATTGTGATCATTGCACAAAAAAATGGTTCAAATGGCTCTGAATACTATACGACTTAACTTCTGAGGTCATCAGTCGCCTAGAACTTAGAACTAATTAAACCTAACTAACCTAAGGACATCACACACATCCATGCCCGAGGCAGGATTCGATCATTGCACAGTGCAAGGTTCGATGCCTCCTGGTGACGTTGCAGGCACATGATGCAGTAAGAAAATCGAGCTGAAACGAATGGTGGATTACACTAGCGAAGATATAACGCCTACATAAAGTGATAGATGGCAGTGAAACTGCCACTAGGTGCTAAGTGGCTGGCCGTCCACGACTCTTCGCAGAATGTGGTCGACTCAGTATAGTAGGACAAATGGCGACCTGTGGCACCTCTGGCGAAAGAGCGCAATGCCTGTGGACGCACATACGTTTCGGAGCACAGCATTTAGTGCACATTGTTGAACAACGGGCTCCGCAGCATGCGACCTCTCTACGTGTTCACATGTCGACCCAATGACATTGTCAGTTATGATTGTAGTGTGTTCGGTATCATCAAGGTGGCACAGTGTATCACCGGAAACGAGTCGGCTGGTTAGATGGATCACGTTTGTGCTACACCAGGTTCATGGTCGTCTTCACAAACGCCTTCATTATACACACATCAAAAAAAGTTTTTATCACCCGGGTTCCCAGAACTCCTAAAGATAGACGCTGACTGTGGATACTGTATCTCAGACACACACCCTTTGACTGTTCAGAGATGTCACAAAACGCGCCCAAAGATGTAAACAACCATGCATCAGAAGCACTTATTAGACGTAGGGGGTCCGACAGCCCATCAGTTCCAGTCATTCCACCAAGAAGAAGGTACAAGGCTTGTGTTGACCGTAGTTCAACAATGCCTAGACGGTCAATACCGCGGTTCCATCACGTACGTACTGTTACTTTGTGCCAGGAAGGGCTCTCAACAAGGTAAGTGAATTTAAGCGTTGGTCGGACATGGAGGAGATACAGAGAGACAGTAACTGTCGATGACATGCCTCGCTCAGGCGGCCCAAAGTCTACTACTGCAGTGAATGACCGGTACCTACCGATTATGACTCGGAGGAACCCTGACAGCAACGCCACCATGTTGAATAATACTTTTCGTGTGGCCACAGGAAGTCGTGTTACGACTCAAACTGTACGCAAATGGCTGTACCATGCGCAACCTCACTCCCGACGTCCATGGCAAGTTCCATCTTTGCAACCCCGGCACCATGTAGTGCTGTACAGATAGACCTAAAAACGTAAAGAATGGACCGCTTAAGATTGTCATCACGTTCTCTTCACCGATGAGTGTCGCATATGCCTTCAATCAGACAATCGTAGTAGACGTGTTTGGAGGCAACCCAGTCTGGCTAAACTCCTTAGAAACATCCAGCAGGTGCAGCAAGGTGTAAGTTCCCTGCTGTTTTGGGGTGGCATTATGTGGAGCCGACGTACGCCGCTGGTGATCATGGAAGGCGCCGTACCGGCTGCATGACACCTGAATGCCATCCTCCGACCGATAGTGCAACCATATCGGCAGCATATTATCGAGGCTGTAAGTAGGCTGTTTATGTTTTCTTATTGGCAACGTTACGTAGCGCTCTGTATGAAAATCACTGGCTGTGCTGTGTGCAGTCTGTGGCTAGTTTGCATTGTTGTCTGCCATTGTAGTGTTGGGCAGATGGATGTGAACAGCGCGTAGCGTTGCGCAGTTGGAGGTGAGCCGCCAGCAGTGGTGGATGTGGGGAGAGAGATGGCAGAGTTTTGAAATTTGTAAGACTGGATGTTATGAAATACTATATATATGATGACTTTTGATGACTATTAAGGTAAATACATTGTTTGTTCTCTATTAAAATCTTTCATTTGCTAACTATGCCTATCAGTAGTTAGTGGCTTCCGTTGTTTGAATCTTTTATTTAGCTGGCAGTAGTGGCGCTCGCTGTATTGCAGTAGTTCGAGTAACCAAGATTTTTGTGAGGTAAGTGATTTGTGAAACGTATAGATTAATGTTAGTCAGGGCCATTCTTTTGTAGGAGTTTTTGAAAGTCAGATTGCGTTGCGCTAAAAATATTGTGTGTCAGTTTAAGCACAGTCTTGTATAATTGTTAAAGAGGGGACGTTTCATATGTCGACCCTTAGCCGAGAATACCTCACTGGAATCTTCTGATTTTTTCTTGTAGTTTGTGTAATTAGTGTAGCTATTGTTTATTGTTAGCGCGTAATCATAGAGAGAATTTCCTTTGTAGTTGTAGTTTTTCAGTGTTGTACAGTAAAACAGTTGTGGCATGCATGTAGATTTGCACCAAGTATTTCGCAGCTGCAATTAACTAGATATTATTTTCAGTGCTATGTTAATGTGTTCTCTTATTTTTGCTCTTCAAATTGTGCTTTTCTGTGTTATCGTGTGAAATATTGTGACAATAATGGCGTGTGAAAAACGTAATACTAGGCTCCAAAGTAAACTGAGAAATGACAGTGAAGACGAAAGCAGTGTGTTAGCGCCTGGGTGTAAAGAATTAACTAATGTTCAACATAGCAATTTGCTAATTGTGCATAGGGAAATGGAGCGGGCGGCAAACAATGGCGTAGCCAGTGAAACAATTAGTGAACAGGGAAGCATTATCGATCGATCGGTGTGCAATAGCTCGCCTCAGGAATCCGAAATGACAGGACACAATTTTGCAAATACTGTAGATTCAGGTTTTGCGTCCTCACCGTTTTCTCAAATAAGTCAAGACACATTTTCTGCTTGTCAAAATGTCAATGTTGCCGGTGCAAATGTACTGCCGAAAAGCGTAGAGGAACAGATTCCAGACACTAATGCATTGTTATTACAGCTAATGCAACAAATGGAACAAAATCAGAGACAAACACAGCAAAAGTTTCAAAAGTTGGACACAATGGAACAACACCAGAGACAAACACAGCAACAGTTAGACACAATGGAACAAAACCTTCAAAAGTTAGACACAGTGGAACAAAATCTTGAAAAGTTAGACACAATGGAACAAAATCTTCAAAAGTTAGACGTCACGCTTGAACAAACACGTGAAGATTTAACTACTGAGTTACATAACATCGAATCGAAATGTCAAAAAGTCTGCAATGGCGTAAAAACACAAATTTGTGAGCATTTCCAACCAATTTTTCGCGTCATGAAGATGCAATACAGAATCACGAAGCAGCCATAAAAGAACTGCAGACTATTGTTCATGAAAATCACGACACCTTGCAAGCTAAAATTGACTCAGTTGCATCTACCGATTCGGTTACGCAACTTGCAAAAACTCAAGAAAACTTAAAGGACACAGTAGATACGATTTCAACACAAATGGACACTCTGAAACTTGGTTCAGAAAAACACACTGAGGAAATAAGTACACTATCGGAGAAAGTAGCCGAACTTTCGGATCAGTTCACTAACTTATCTGCAAAGGTAGATGATGATCTGAATGACACAAGACCTGTAGCCATCACTGACACAGAAGAGTATGAACAAATTAAGAAATTCAAAGAAAATCAGAATCAAATTAATACGCAATACAAAAGAGAAATCCGGGAAGTACAAGATCAGTTGGCACAAGTAATACAAAAATTACATATTTCAGAGGACACTCGCGCTCCAACACGGGAAGAGGAACTTAGAAATACGGAAAAGCCACAGAGTAATAACACAGGGCATTTCGGAAATTATGAAAGTAATTGGCAAGGTGCACCAAATTTTGAGATGGAACCGAAGACACGACGTAACAATGACCGATATGCTACTCGCCGACACGATGATTTTGACTATAAGCTGTTCATTACTACACGTAAATTCAAAACGTTTAATAATTCTGCGAACGACATTCATCCACAAGCGTGGCTCCATCAATTCTCTCATTGTTTTCCTCCCAACTGGTCATTGGAGCACAGGTTAGAATTTATGTGTGGCTACTTGGAGAATGAACCAGCTGTAAGAATGCGATCGGTCATTCACGATTGCCACAGTGAAGGAGAATTTTACCATGCCTTCCTCTCAGCATATTGGTCTCAAGCCACACAAGACCGAGTAAAACATAGCATCATAATGATGAAACATTTCGAACAATCTGAATTTTCCAGTCTTGTGAAATACTTTGAAGACATGTTGCACAAGAATCAGTACCTGTCAAACCCATACAGCCCCTCAGAACTCATCCGCATTTGCTTAATCAAATTACCTGAACATTTATGACATATTATTTTTGCAGGACGTTGCAAAGACGACATTGAAGCTTTTCAGGGACTCTTACAAGAATTAGAAATTGACACTGACAATCGCAGAACGCGAAAACAGGAACACAACAATTACAGGTCACATCTGTCGCAATTCCGCGATGAAAGAAATAATAACTGGACACGACAAGGCTATTCTCACAACACAAATCGTGACCAAAACAGACACCACCCGTATGACAACCACTGGCAGAGTAATAGTTACAGAGAAAGATCGCATTTCCGTAGTAATGAATATGATAGAGATAACCATGGAAACAGACAATATGGGAACCAAAACAATTATTATCAAGGGAGACAGAATAGCTTCAGACGCAACAGTTCGGCGCACAGTTACGATTCAGGGAGAAATTCTCCACCACGTGACGGACAAGGAAGAAACTACGGAATCTACCGACTTGACGACACACGATATATTCCTAACGACAGACCTGAACTGCATCAGAACTGGCGGGATTTAAACAGGGCAGGGCCTTCCCGGCAAGGTGAATTTGTAGAAGTTAGGTCTCCTAATCCCAATAATGACGCGCGCCAACAAAGAGACAGACAATGACTCGCACCGCAGGCAGCTGCGTGCGCCGGTGGCTCAGAGAAAAATAACATAGACGCTAACCTTGAGAAAAATTCCAGTATTCTTTACCGACGTATACCGCATGATAATTGTGTTCAAGTTGAAACTCTGAGTACTATGAAGAGTAAAAGATTGCACCATATTTATTGAAAGATAATCTGCTTTTTAACTTTGTCTTTGCCATATAACTTATCACTTTACATTACTAGTATGCTTTGTCAGACTTAGAATCTGTTAACATGCAACAATGTTTGAAGTTAAATATCCAGCCAAGAACCAAGAGAACTTATTTAAACAGAAATTGCGAATACATTGTTGTTGTGAACAGACGACACAGTATTATTGGTTGGTTAGTTTTTGGGGAAGGAGACCAGACAGCGAGGTCATTGGTCTCATTGGATTAGGGAAGGATGGGGAAGGAAGTCGGCCATGCCCTTTCAAAGGAACCATCCCGGCATTTGCCTGGAGCGATTTAGGGACATCACGGAAAACCTAAATCAGGATGGCCGGATGCGGGATTGAACTGTTGTCCTTCCGAATGCAAGTCCAGTGTCTAACCACTGCGCCACCTCGCTCGGTACACAGTATTATTGTGTGTGTACATTCTTGCTTGTTAGTTGCACGGTTACGTATCGACTATTAAGGCTTACATACATAGAACATATACTGGTACTGCTAATGAGATTTTAATGCAACATTTTGGTTTACTTGAAAATAAATTCTGGATTTAAAGTACTTTCAGTGAGATACCAGATGACACAGTGGTTAGTTTATGTGACAGCTACACGATTTTATCACGACACTACTAATGAGTGACAATTTACAATGTTGCTTTTGCGGTGTATCTGTATTTTATCTCCACAGTTTTTCTGAATTATTCTGGAAAGTAAAACATGTTTTAGTAGTAACTTTTGTGGTATAGCTACAAGGAGACAGCCTTTCCCGTAGCACAACAATACGTTACAGCACAGTACTTTCTTCGTCATGGCAATAAGCGTAATAACTAAGATATCTATACGCAAAGCATTTCACTTTTGTTTATCATGAGGTAAGTACATTGACTTCTGCAGAACTTAGCTTTCGGAGGACGACAACTACGACACTTCCACAAAGATTATCTTACAACAAGATGCACAGTTTAGCGCTACAGTACATGTATTTAAGTGATTAATTTTATACTTAAAACATTTATTTTTAAAAGTTTTTGAATTACAAAGAAAGTTTTCCGTGATACATTTTATTCCATTGCAATAATCTGTAACACCTGAGGGTATAATTACATTAATCCTCAGGGGGGTACACGCCTACTTTGTGTACCATGTGTTTGGCAAGCACAAGGAGCCCTAGCTAATATGGTATTTGCTTATACAACTTTACACATCGGTACCTTATTTCTGTAACACAGAATTACACAGCTATCTGATCATTTAACTGAGAGAGACAAACTTTTTTACTACAGCAGTGACAGATGTTTACGTAATTACACTGTTGGATAACTTCACACTTACGAAATTGTATTTTGTCTGTACTTTGTGAACTGTTCATACTTTTTCGGAACCATTGTGATACTATGAGAGCTTTGAATGATGTATTTGGTAAGGGAGTATGATTTTAAAGTACGTTTGAGGTAGATGACACTATTGAAATGAGCAGAGAATTTTTTTTTGTAGGTTTTTAAATTATTGGAGGAAGCTACGACGATTTTGAGAGTTGACTGAGGTGTTATGATGTTATTATTACGATGACTATGTGTATTATGCTGTTGCGGTATGTTTATGATCAATAAGCTGATTCTATATGAGTTATTTGAGTATGCTACGTATCTGTTATGATGAAATATTAAAGAAGTGTCGACGAATAAGGTAAGGAATAATGAGTTGTGGTTAGGGACTCTGGTTTGTGGAAAAGGTTGTTGGAAACCAAGAATCGTATTTTAAGAGTTATGAAATGTGTGTACATGTGTGAATGTATCACAATGCCACTGAAAATTTTTTGGACACTGTTATATTCATAGGATTTTGTTTCTACACATTTGCAACGCAAATTCTCGACCTGTGAAATATTTTTATATGAGACTGTCTCTGTAGCGGAAACTGCTGTCGTAAATATTTCCATAAGAAAGTTAAGTGACCACCTGCACGTAATGCGTCGTGGGCACCCAGCTGTGTCAGACGCCTGGAGAAAAAGCCATTAGTGTGTGCCTTTCCAGAGGCACACGTAGAAAAAAAAGGTGAGGCCATTATCCTCGCTATTGACATTCCTTTGTAGAAAGAATCGCAAATACGACATGCTCAAACTTGTAAACATATGAGTATACTGTGGAGCTCTTAATTTATGATATTTACTAAAATGCCTAATGAAATGATGAGAAACATTTTACATCTATTGTCTTTCTATTTGAGAGATTTGCTCATTTTGTTTAATATTTAGTTTCTAGTTGCAGCAGCATTGGTTAAAATAAAATTTAATAGATGTACTAATATAAATATTTTCTGCCTACAGATCCAGAAAATAATTTTACGATTTATTAAAAAAAAACGAAGGAGCATAAAAAGACATTTCCCTTCACAGGAATTGCATACGGAATTTTCTTTTCAGCTACTTGGTAATTTTTTTGGTAGAATAGCTTCTTGTGGTGCACCACTTTAATTACATAGACATTAAGATGTGAATAGACAGTCCCCTTATCTAGATTGTTGTATTTAGTTTACTATTTTTTTTTTTTTTGCTTGAGCTATGTCATGTTTAGATATAAGTTATTTCATTTGCTGCTGCTGTTTGCCAGGCATAGTGCTACTAAATTTCACTTTGTATTACTCTGTTAAGCTAGTTTTACTACTGATTTATTTTTCTTGTTGCTGCACATTGACTCATATTAGTTGTAAAGTTGCATTGCTTGGTAATTTAGATTTACTGTAGCTTGCTTTGACAATTTCCATTTTTTTTCATTTCTGTTTGTATTAATTGTTTTGTGCTGCTGCATTGCCTCGTCCCTTAGTTTAGCATCTGAGCTCAGTAGATTTAAGTTATCTTAAGAGGAGGTAGATTATATAAGAAACTAACTATGATGAATTGGAAGAAATGTATTGAGAGGCTATAAGAAAATGGTTTGGCCAAAAAAGTAGTGTACAGTGGAGAAAAATTATTTTTGAAAGAGGGTGTGAACAGAATACAGAAAGTATACTTGGATAGGATTTTTTTTGGCTGGAGCAAATGTGAAATAAGAGGAAAGATCTGCAGAATGAAGTTTTGGGTTGGACTGCAGTACCAAATGTCACACGGAAAACAAACCCTGCCCTGTACCTTTGTGTTATTATGCTATGTGAATTTGTGTTTTTCCTGTCTTTATGTGTTTAGCTAATAAGATTTACGTTGTAGAATTTTTCTGATGTTTAGACATTATTTATTCTGTTAGACATTATTTATTCTGTTTTGTTTTAATGCTCATGCATGAAGTTGATGTTTCAAAAGATATTCTGATCTTTTATGTCTGTACTTATGTCATAATTCCTGTAACACTGATGTATATGTATATTTCTATTCTTTTGTAAAGCCTGTATTCCTACAAATGTTATCTGTATTATTATGTTTTTAATGATGTATTTTGTACCTTTGTTATTGTATTCTTGTTTTATAAAATTGTAATTGACACCAGTTCATCAAATTAAGTAACTTTTAAGTTACATTTCACTGCACACGTTTCTATTGGTCATAGTAAATGGACAATACGTGAGAAGTAGGGACTGTTAGTGTTTGCACGTGTGTTAATAATTCAGCAGGGGACTGGTACACTTATCATTCAATTTCACAAAAACTATTTGCCCCAAAAATTTTATTTTTACACATCTTCTTGACTGTTACCTTCCCCCCATAAACGACTGAATTTTGTTTCGATGTTCAACGCAGTTGTTGTGCAGCATTAAATGTAGTAAACCACTGCACGAAATTTTGCAGAGTTTGCAGAAGTAAAAGTCCATAGCGTATACTTTCTGTATGGTTGATTTCAGTCGCCACTAGAAATTTCAAAAAATTACATTCAAACGAATAAAATTCATGAAGTAAGATACTTAGATATTGTTTTTAAATAAAGAAAATATTAAGCACTTACCAAGATTTGAGCTCTGAACGTTTCGCCTTGCAACCAAACACTTTAACCATTACGCTAATGCAGCTCTTCACTAAATTTAGTTCATGGAGGACTTTAGACTAGGATGCAAAATACTGACAAAAACTGTTAGTATGACTATGAATTACTCACGTTTCGTCGAAGTACAATAGGAAATAAACAATTACCGCTGTTCTTTATTGCGAAAAAGCGGTTAGTGAGAATGATTCTGGTTCTAAGGACAATTCCAAAAACTTTGTGAGTGCACAAGTGGTGGTTTATGTACTTGCAATATTCTCCGCAAGACTCTTTGATGGTGATTGTGCACCTGCAGAGTCGCAACAGATGGCTGCTGGCCGTCTCTACAAGGACTACAGTGGGTCTGCATCTTTGATGGCCCACCAATACCATTATTTCTACAAGGACTGCAGTGGGTCTGCACCTCTGGTGGCCCACCAATACCATAATCTCTACCAGGACTACAGTGGGTCTGCTCTGTGATGACCTACCTACCAATATTCATCAAAACTTCGACTGACTCTGTGGTGGGTTTGCTCTGTTGTGGCCCATTAACTGTCAGCATGTCAAGAGTCAGCACTGTCTTTCCTTTGGAAGGACAACGCTACTTCTTCAAGACTGCATGGAAATCCACTACTTCTGTGAGCATTGTGTTTTACTGCTCAGACTTTGAGAAAAGAAACGGCAGTTTTACTGTGATGAATGATCAGGACTGTCTTTATGGACTGTGAGAAAATGTTAGCTTTTGACGAACATTGTATTAATAAGTGTGTGCGTTTGATATCTTTCTTACTGTAATTCTGAAAATTTTTTTCAAATCATTATTGGCAGTGCCCAAAACAGGCAGTTTTACTGTGATGAATGATCAGGACTGTCTTCATGGACTGTGAGAAAATTTTAGCTTTTGACCAACATTGTATTAATAAGTGTGTGCATTTGATATCTTTCTTACTGTAATTATGAAAAATTCTTTCAAATCATTATTGGCCACTGCCCAAAACAATTTGTAAAATTTTTTGTGGGGAGCATGGGGGCTATGTAAGTAGGCTGTTTATGTTTTCTTATTGGCAACGTTACGTAGCGCTCTGTATGAAAATCACTGGCTGTGCTGTGTGCAGTCTGTGGCTAGTTTGCATTGTTGTCTGCTGTAACGTCTCTTAGCAAAAGACATATTATGTGATAAAGAGAAAACATTGTGTATCATGTTTTGTTATTGTATAAAATTATGTACTTTTTTTATTATTTATTTTAGATAATATCTGTGTCAGCGAGTACTGAAACCGCCACAGACGATAAATATCAAACAAAGATGAGAATGTGTGACTAGTATAAATAATACAGAACGAACATTAATTTCTCTGTCTTCTTCTTGGAGTTACGTGAGTAGGATAGCCTGTGACGTTATATTGTATGCTAGCGTAGCATTCTTTTGTCAAGTTTGTAAGAGGGACGCCATTAAGCAAGATTTTAAAACGGTGTGTAATTAATCAAATTGTTTAAATGTTTTGAATAGAGTTACTTAGTGAAACCTTGCATTATGATTTATGTCAAGCTTGCCTGGTATTTTATCCCATTCCTTTAAGACATTTTCAGTTGTTTAAATATTATTCGTGGCGCAGAGCGGCGCTACGAAAGAACCAGCCGCTGCCGCGGCTCATTTAAATTGCAGTAAATGAAATCTATCATACCGCACAGAAGCGGTCAGGTAATAGTGAAGTAAAATTATTTCTTTCAGCCTTCGGAATTGCAGAGCAGAGCAGCAGATTTTATGATGTGTTTTACAGGTTGACGCGGGCTACTGATAATATAGAACGAATAGTGAAAAAAAGATAATTTATTTTCATCACATAAAAGAAATCTTGCTGTGCGTAGTTCTGGTCTGGCAACCTTATAGTAAAAACATCTTTTTCTCCGATAAATGTCTCATGTTCTCGTGTTAGCCGTGGTACTTATTATTGTTTTACTGTTAACAAAAATCCACTGCAGAATTATGATGTTGAACAATCATTGCGTACTGTAACATCAGTATTGATAACGACGAAATTTTCATTAACCTTTTCAATAACTATAAAGTAAGGAAGATATGTTGAACCTTAGGGCGAGTTACAGTAACGATAAAATGTTCCTTTAATAGAAAGCCATATCCAGAACAATGGGAACATAATACATTTTGTTTTGTTGAAAATTAATGATTCAAAGAAAGGCATAGCACAGCATCACTAAAAGGTATTTCGGGTCTCTTTTTGTAGTAACATATTTCATTTAATATATGGGTTGTTACGCGAATAATAATAATAATAATAAAACAAAACAAACAGACAAGAGACACGAAGCGAAACTGTCGCCCAAAAACGCGGGGCCCGAATTTGCAGTGGCCACGAAAATAACTGTTTTATGTGTTTTCTTTCATTGTCTATTGTTATATACATGTATGTATTTAGTGATAAATGTATGTATGTGTATCATGATTAATGCCATGTATTAATGAATGTACAAAAATTCTTTCATGAAAAAACGCACCACTGCAAGCGAGTCAGAGGAAACGATCCTGATAGAACTGACAAACTGTAACGACTACATAATCCGGGGGCAGCCGAACCCCGAAATCAGATAAACTAAAGGTAAGACTACAGTGTAGTTGTCCTGTTTGTAGAAGCTTAACTCCAGTGAAGTGATCTCATATCGCTAGTGGTGTGCGTAGTTTGATGTTAGTGTTTATGACAGGGCAAAGTTAAGTGTAGATAGTAATTTTTAGTGTGCAGTGTATTGTAGATAAATTAACATGTTTTGTGTGCAAGTGGAAAAACTGTCAGATCTTGTGTTCGAGTAGGTAATTTATGAATATGGTTAAATTGCGTAGTCAACGTCCGAGCAATATGGATACTGAGGAACAGCCATTAGTTAGTGCAGGAAATGTAGAAACGGGTGCATTAAGCAGTACAAGTACTCTCTTTGAGGATATACCATGCGAAAATGTGGGGGCAGGGGCACAGGAAGTGATGCCACCGCCCACCAGTGCTCAAGGAGATGTAGATAAAGAAATTGCACCAACCCCAGAAAAGCAGGAACCAGAGAGTGGTAATCTGTCTGGTGGGTATTCACTTCAGGCGATATTAGAGCGCGTGCTGGATTACCAGTCAAAATTTGCACAACAACAAGCTGAAAAGGACGAAAAAATTGAGATCTTTCTCGCACAGCAAGCTGAGCGTGATCGCCAGCTAGAGGAAAAGTTTCTTGCCCAGCAGGGTGAGCGGGATCGCCAGCAAGCTGAGCGGGACCAGCAACTTGTGCAATCGTTAGAAATTATGAAAAAAGAGATTGCCTGTATGAAACAGAATTATGAGTCGATACCTAAGGCCGTGCAGGAGTTGACTGTACAGGTCAACAACCTGCAAGTAGCAAACACTAACAGGGTAGACGAGATAGGTGTCTTAGCCAACGGATTAGAAAAGCTAGAAATAGATTCCACACAGCTTGTAGAGCAGAAGTGGAACGAACAAGCGATTAAAATCGAAACCGAATTCAACTCATGGCTAGAAGCGAAGGAGAGTGAGATCGACAAAAATATTAATTCTAAGGTACAAGCAGCTATGGCAGATAGAGATTCCGAATCGTTCAGTACCGCAGTAAATAGTCAGGTACAGAACGACGTGCAAACCATCAAACAAATACTCAGTGAAGATATTCCGCAGTGGCAAGTGAATATTAGCAAACGGATATCCGACTTGGAAAAGGGTTTAGCACAGAGCAGCAAACATCTTGAACATGAAACTATGTCGCCAACAGCCAATGTTTTTGGCAACGCACAAACTTATACGCGACGCAACAATGGTGAATCTTTAGGCGATAATGCGAAGAGCTGTAGCTTCGGTTCGGAGCACACAGCCTATGTCCCAGGAGCAAACCAGTATAGTCCAAAAATATTGGTTGAAGAAAGTTTGATTAAAAATAGGCAGTTTCAAACGTTTACTACTGAACGGAAGTCAGTACACCCAGTAGTATTCATAAAAAGCTTTAAAAATATCTTGCCTAGTGTGTGGAACGAAGCACAGAAAATTCAATACGAAATGTCATACATTCAGGGTGATGCAGCGTTGTGGGCTACGGAAGTAGCAGACAGCTACATGACGTATGAACAGTTCGAAAGGGCGTTTTTGTCGAAATACTGGTCGCCTTGTATACGAGAGCGGCTAAGAAAAGAAGTATACAATCCCGAACCATACTCACCCCGTCTTGGGAATTTGAGACGGTATTTCGAGAAGTATATAAACAAGACGCGCTACTGGGATGAGCCTATCTCACCAAGAGACATAATAAGACTCCTGAAATCACATTTACCCCTTCATATCAAAGAGAAATTAATACACGTACCAGAGAGCGACATGGAACATTTCCTGTCTGTTCTAGATTCAATAGACTTAATCCAGGAAGACGCAAAAGCAGCGTGTGATCACTCACGGAACAATGGATTAGGGTGTAAACATGACAGAAATAATAGTGCACAAAACCACAACCATGGAAATGGTGGGGGTGGTAACAAGCGGCAAGAGCACTTGCAAAATTGCAATAATGGGAGAAGTCAGAACGGGTATGGGCAGCCGTCCCATAATAAAAAGCGTCGATTTGACGACCGGTACGATTCCGGACTGCCAGGGACCAACCGCTGGAAAAAAGCGCGAGTTCAGTGGCATAGCAATTACAGCGACAGTAATCGCAATTGGAATCAGAATCAGCGACCAAGCCCAGAACGGCAAGGTAATGACCGGTACGATAACAACAGACCACCACTGCAAAACGCACCTATTGCGCAGTCGTGGCGGCCTACAAATCAAAACGTACACGTAGTAGAGGTCGCGGACAATAGCCGTCCAAGTACCTCGCAAGAAAGCCATCCAACAAACTAGAATCGGCCTGGATATGCTCTCCATCGCTGGCCGAGGGGTGGAGTGAGAGCAACACGAATGACAGTAATATGCCTGGAATACATATGCTGCGATACAACGACGGTATCAGTATGGATAAAGATCTACTGACCGAACCGCATGAATGTACGAAAGATAGCAACGAAAATGTGCAAGCCATAATAGAAGCGAAAATCAATGATGTTGCCGTGAATATAATCATCGACACAGGTGCCTCAGTGAGTGTAGTGAGTACAGAACTGTTGAAAGCGCTGGGGAAGGGACGTAGCATACCGACTTTCCCGGTTAATAATTGCAAGGTGTCTGGAGCTATAAGTGCACAGCGCCAATTAGTTAAGTACCAGGTGCAGGTGGAGATTTGTAAGAAGGGCGAAGCCATAGTGAGCTCGTTCCTCATTGTTAAAGGGTTAAAGGTGGCCTGCATTCTGGGAGTAGATTTTCTCCGTGAGAGGGACGCAGTGATCGACCTCTCCTCGGGAAAACTAAGCATAGTTAATAACGGTAGGAGGATTGAGTTGTCTATGATGAAATCGAAGGAGGTACTTATGCCATGTTGCAACCGAATTAATATCAAATGTAGGAACCCCTGGGTACTACACCTCAATGATTATTCACCGGTGACGGATCTCTATTATCCGAGTATAGAAGATAGAAATTTTGAAACAAATGTTGATGCATTTCAAACCAAAGTACAGGAATCTGAAAGTTTAAGCAACATACAAAAGCAACAGTTGACGCAGCTGCTATCGGAATATACAGGGTGTTTCAAAAATGACCGGTATATTTGAAACGGCAATAAAAACTAAACGAGCAGCGATAGAAATACACCGTTTGTTGCAATATGCTTGGGACAACAGTACATTTTCAGGCAGACAAACTTTCGAAATTACAGTAGTTACAATTTTCAACAACAGATGGCGCTGCGGTCTGGGAAACTCTATAGTACGATATTTTCCACATATCCACCATGCGTAGCAATAATATGGCGTAGTCTCTGAATGAAATTACCCGAAACCTTTGACAACGTGTCTGGCGGAATGGCTTCACATGCAGATGAGATGTACTGCTTCAGCTGTTCAATTGTTTCTGGATTCTGGCGGTACACCTGGTCTTTCAAGTGTCCCCACAGAAAGAAGTCACAGGGGTTCATGTCTGGCGAATAGGGCGGCCAATCCACGCCGCCTCCTGTATGTTTCGTATAGCCCAAAGCAATCACACGATCATCGAAATATTCATTCAGGAAATTAAAGACGTCGGCCGTGCGATGTGGCCGGGCACCATCTTGCATAAACCACGAGGTGTTCGCAGTGTCGTCTAAGGCAGTTTGTACCGCCACAAATTCACGAAGAATGTCCAGATAGTGTGATGCAGTAATCGTTTCGGATCTGAAAAAGGGGCCAATGATTCCTTTGGAAGACATGGCGGCCCAGGCCAGTACTTTTTGAGGATGCAGGGACGATGGGACTGCAACATGGGGCTTTTCGGTTCCCCATATGCGCCAGTTCTGTTTATTGACGAAGCCGTCCAGGTAAAAATAAGCTTCGTCAGTAAACCAAATGCTGCCCACATGCATATCGCCGTCATCAATCCTGTGCACTATATCGTTAGCGAATGTCTCTCGTGCAGCAATGGTAGCGGCGCTGAGGGGTTGCTGCGTTTGAATTTTGTATGGATAGAGGTGTAAACTCTGGCGCATGAGACGATACGTGGACGTTGGCGTCATTTGGACCGCAGCTGCAACACGGCGAACGGAAACCCGAGGCCGCTGTTGGATCACCTGCTGCACTAGCTGCGCGTTGCCCTCTGTGGTTGCCGTACGCGGTCGCCCTACCTTTCCAGCACGTTCATCCGTCACGTTCCCAGTCCGTTGAAATTTTTCAAACAGATCCTTTATTGTATCGATTTTCGGTCCTTTGGTTACATTAAACCTCCGTTGAAAACTTCGTCTTGTTGCAACAACACTGTGTTCTAGGCGGTGGAATTCCAATACCAGAAAAATCCTCTGTTCTAAGGAATAACCATGTTGTCTACAGCACACGTGCACGTTGTGAACAGCACACGCTTACAGCAGAAAGACGACGTACAGAATGGCGCACCCACAGACTGCGTTGTCTTCTATATCTTTCACATCACTTGCAGCGCCATCTGTTGTTGAAAATTGTAACTACTGTAATTTCGAAAGTTTGTCCGCCTGAAAATGTACTGTTGTCCCAAGCATATTGCAACAAACGGTGTATTTCTATCGCTGCTCGTTTAGTTTTTATTGTCGTTTCAAATATACCGGTCATTTTTGAAACACCCTGTACCATGGTATTTACCGACCGACCAGGAATAGTGAAGGGGTACCACTATCACATAGAGGTGATGCCCCACAAAACACGCGCATCTTACTCCATCCCTTGGTCGAGGGGGGAAGTAGTGGCCAAAGAGATTCGGAAGATGTTAGAGTGGGATATCATTGAGCCCTCTTTCTCCCCATACAGTAGTCCTCTTGTAGCAGTGGCAAAAGCCAACGGAAAAATCCGGCTAGTGTTAGATGCACGGGACATCAATAAAATTATTATACCTGTCAGAACTCGTCCAGAAAATTTAGATGAGCAGATACAAAAATTCCACGGAGTGCAGTACTTGACCTCGGTCGATCTTAAAAGTTCGTACTGGCAAATCCCACTTACACCAGAATCAAGGAAGTACACAGCCTTCATATTCGGAGGGCGAAGTTACCAATTCAAGGTACTTCCCTTCGGGTTGAATGTAAGTGCTGGAGTATTTATTACTGCTCTAGACACGGTACTGGGTCCAGACTTGTTAGAAAAAATCACAGTATATGTTGATGACCTTGTAATCGCGACTGCTACTTGGGACGAACATATGGAATTGCTGCATAGAGTATTAGAGAAATTTAAGCAAGCAGGTGTGACAGCAAATTTAGAAAAGTCAAAATTCGGACGCAATAAAATTAAATTTCTAGGCCACCTTATCACGCCGCTTGGTATCAGCCCAGACAACAAAAAACTAGAGGCGATCCGAGAATTTCCGAGCCCCCGAACTAAGAGACAATTGAAAGCGTTCATTGGACTTACGTCTTTTTTCAGAAGGTTCGTACCTAATCATTTGTTAAATGACGCGTCATTGTTAAATCTACTGCGAAAAAATGTGCAGTGGGTTTGGACTGACAAATGTCAGCAAGCTTTCGAAGCAATTAAAACCGCCCTGCTGAATGCAAATATTTTGCAGCACCCGAACCTATCAAAAAATTTTTGTCTTACGACGGACTCGTGTTCCTATGGCTTGGGAGCGTGCCTGTTCCAGTGGGAGGAAGGCAACGACCCGGCAACAATAAAGATTATCGGCTGTGCCAGCAGGACTCTAACTAGCTGCGAGAGAGCCTACTCGGCAACCGAACTGGAAGCGCTCGCCGTAGTCTGGGCTGTAAAAAAGTTTAATTACTATCTATATGGGAAGGAGATTAAAGTGTATAGTGACCACGAGGCGTTAAGTTTTTTGATGTCATGCAAGCTATTCCATACCCGACTAAGGAGATGGATGCTTACCTTACAAGAATACCGAATAAAGATTATGTACATAAAAGGCCATGATAACATAGTAGCGGGTGCTTTGTCGCGACTGCCGGTAGGATTACCGGAGTTGGCAGAAATGCTAGAACAATCCGCCGAGTATATAGTGCTTTTAGTACGAGACAATGCGTACAGAAAGGATTTTCTATATATGTGTAAAAATATGTCTGAACTACAGAGATCAGATCCGATGTGGGCAAAAATCATTAGTAATATTGAAAATGATGCCAACAATAGAGATGAGCAAGGCTTTAAAATTGTGGAAAATCTTTTGTATCATAAACTTAGCACGAAAGAAGACTGCTGGGCAGTATGTATACCTAACCAGTCCGTCAAAGTCATAATATGGCACACGCACTTGGCATGGGGCCATGCAGGGATCGGGAAGTGCGCAGAACTCATCGCGAGATACTGCTACTTTCCCCGAATGAAACACCAAATTCAGGTAGCAGTTAGGACTTGCGCTATATGCCAGAAAGCAAAACACTATAATAGGTCTACAAAATTTGAACTTCATCCCATAGTTCCACTTCGGCCGCTTCAATTAGTATCTTTGGATGTAGCTGGTCCCTATCCCATGGCCAGAGGAGGTATGAAATATATACTGGCCATGTACGATATTTTTTCCAAATACTTGGCAATTTATTGTATGAAATCAGCTACTGCCAAAACCATAGACGGATCAATCAAGAATACTTGCCTCAAGTAGGGAAACCTGAAGCCATAACGACTGACAATGCCACTTATTTCACGGGTCGCACTTGGAAAAATTACCTACTGGAACAAGGTATACAGCATATTCTGGTATCACGGTTCCATCCAGAAGCAAGTTTAGTCGAAAGAACATTCAGAGAATTGAATAAGTTCCTTAGAATTTACATAGGGAACCGAAACACAAAATGGCCTGAGTTGGTACCTAAATTTGTAGAAATACACAATTTAACACCCCACTCAAGTACAGGATACCCACCGGTAGAGATATTGAAAGGGGTTAACGAGACACAGAGTGAATGGCTCACGCCTTTACCGAGACTACCAGCCAGGGCAGAAACAAGAGAGGAAAAGATAAAAAAGGTGTGGGACAACCTAACAAGCTGTGCCGCAAAGAGAAAAAAGAAGTACGACCGAGGTGTAACTAACAAACAGAAATACAAGGTAGGGGACATGGTGCTTATTCGTAACCACCCCAAATCCTCAGCCACCCTAAAGCAAAATAGTAAGTGGCAATTAGTATATTCAGGGCCCTTTGACGTAATAAAGGTGCCATACGAATGTAGCTATTTGTTAGCACATCCCCAGACGGGGAAAATAAAAGGATTGTATCCACGTAAAGATGTAAAATTATTTATTCAATGACCTGTCAGATGTAAATAGTAGCAGTAAGACGATTTCAATTATGTTTTAGAGTATAAGTATGTTAGTTTTAAGAAAGAATTTGTGTGTAGTTAAAATTTTGAGGAAGTAAAGCATTAATAAGTAAGCATAGAATGAAACTAGAATCAGTAAACTGAGCAATAGCATGCAAATGGAAGACTTTGTTTACAGACAATTAGTGTCATTAAAATACTATATGCTCATCGAGCAATGAATAATCTTTTTGTTGATAAAATAATGATTAATTTCTTGAATCATTTTTCATTTGTAGTAAGTAAGTACAATTAATGATGAAATCTCATATAGTAATGTAACAGATGTAATTGTGTTAGAATTAAGGAACCCTGAGAGTGAGTCTCTACTGGCCAAAAATTGACTTTGTAGTACGAAACAATTATGTGATGTAACGTTTACTGCCAATAGTGATCTCAGAACGACACTGGAGCAGAATTCAATCAAAGACAAACCCGTTCCGTGTAACCTACGCTTTGTATATATCGATGCTTCAATTGAAGCCCGTGTATTTGGTACACTTCCTTGAATATTAATTACGCGGTACGCGAATCAAGTCAATCAACGCGGCAACTACACTGTAGTCCTGTAGGACAGATCATTAAAAATAATACTAGTACTAAATGAAGTATTTATTGAGCAATATGCCCAAGTCCAGCTGTCATGCACATGGTAAAATCTGTTTGCTAGATGGGTGATAACCTGGCAAGCTACACTGAAAAAGGAAAAGAAAGCTATGTACCAAAAATCACACACCTTTAAATGATTACAAAAAAGCCATATATGCCTAGTAATAGTATTAAAAGTGTGTAATGACATGGTAAACACAATGGACTCAATGTAGATGAGAGTGATTATGCTAAGAACGGTTGATATGCATTAAAAATAAACTATGTGCATAAACAATCTAGGAAAGGACGGAATATTGTGTGTAGTAGGGACAGAAAATGACTGTTGTATCTGCACCAATATATACGTCGGTATAAGTCAAGTGTTGAGTGACTAACTGTCATAGTGCAGTGCTCAACGAACAATAAATTTACTGTGTGTAAAACCGGTAGTTAGTGATCCGTTCGGAGTCGATTCAAACAAACATCGCTCGACGGAAACGTTTACAGTGTGTGAACCGAAACATTTTCGCGTGTTGAGAGACGCTCTGGCAGCGTATCGACCGTGAGAACAAATGAAAGTGTGTAGTACAACGTATGTGTGACGAACCCTGAATACCAGTGTCACAATGCGATTGACTTGTGAAGCCACAAGAAACCTGTTATCACGCCAAAACATCCTGTGCATACCAGCGCAGCGACGGCTTACTGAACAATAAACGCTTTTAACCAAGTTGCATTTTCTTCCACAGCTAATAATCTGTATCCTTAAAGACAGTACACCATTGTGGAATATTTGTTTCATGCGTTGTGACGGGGAGCCATGCGGAGAAGCAGAGACGGGTGCCGTGCCGCCAGCCAGCCGGTTGCGGGAAACCACTGCAACACGCCGAAAATGGTGAATGGTTCGGCGCGGTTCGCGACTGCACGGGCGCCACCCCGACACTCCGTCGCTGTTATGGCGAGCAGGTCGTCGACCCCAGCGGTCATTGGCACGCCGCATTCCAGACGACGCTACGCAGCAATTGCTTGGCACCGCCCGCTCCGTACGACATTGTCGACATTCAACCGAAAACTACCATCTACGCTGTGAATGTACTAACATGAAAATGATTTATAGGACACGAAATTTCGTGAAAAACAGTTTTTCTTTAGTTTACTGTGGATAAACTCAAAACATTCACTTGATCGATGATATATGTTATATGTTTTCGTCATATTAGTGAAGCAAACTGACACGAATGCCTTACCATGGTAGAACATTTGTCGTGAGTAAGTGTAGAGACAATCCATTACACTACTGTAAAACTATTGAATGATTGACTTTTAGTGTGACACAGAACACAAATATTACCACGAATGTGAAAGAGAGTAAAAGGTACATTTTCAACAAGGGGACTAAAAATTTAACATTTTATCATAAATAACCTTCGTTATCTGTGAACATTTGATAAATGCCAACCGTTTTTGATGAACAATCAGACTGCGTTTTACAACAAACCAGGCGAGATGACCATGGCTCCGGCGCAGTTTTCCCAGGTTTTCTGACCGCACGTAGCCCGAATGGGGGAGCCACAAAACTGTAATGACCCTGGGACCAGGTTTACGGTCACCTCGCAAAGTGTGAGAAAACCATAAAGAGTGTGATTAAAACTATAGTGCAAAATAGCAAACAAGTGAATTGTGAATATTCCAAATAAGGTGACAAACAATGACAAAACGGACCTTAGTGGCAGCATATTGCCGAACATTCTTAACGTTAGTCAATTGCTGCCAGGGGGCATTGTAACGTCTCTTAGCAAAAGACATATTATGTGATAAAGAGAAAACATTCTGTATCATGTTTTGTTATTGTATAAAATTATGTACTTTTTTTATTATTTATTTTAGATAATATCTGTGTCGGCGAGTACTGAAACCGCCACAGACGATAAATATCAAACAAAGATGAGAATGTGTGACTAGTATAAATAATACAGAACGAACATTAATTTCTCTGTCTTCTTCTTGGAGTTACGTGAGTAGGATAGCCTGTGACGTTATATTGTATGCTAGCGTAGCATTCTTTTGTCAAGTTTGTTTTCAAATCATTATTGGCCAGTGCCCAAAACAGGCAGTTTTACTGTGATGAATGATCAGGACTGTCTTCATGGACTGTGAGAAAATTTTAGCTTTTGACCAACATTGTATTAATAAGTGTGTGCATTTGATATCTTTCTTACTGTAATTATAAAAAATTCTTTCAAATCATTGTTGGCCACTGCCCAAAACAATTTGTAAAATTTTTTGTGGGGAGCATGGGGGCTATGTAAGTAGGCTGTTTATGTTTTCTTATTGGCAACGTTACGTAGCGCTCTGTATGAAAATCAGTGGCTGTGCTGTGTGCAGTCTGTGGCTAGTTTGCATTGTTGTCTGCCATTGTAGTGTTGGGCAGATGGATGTGAACAGCGCGTAGCGTTGCGCAGTTGGAGGTGAGCCGCTAGCAGTGGTGGATGTGGGGAGAGAGATGGCAGAGTTTTGAAATTTGTAAGACTGGATGTTATGAAATACTATATATATGATGATTTTGATGACTATTAAGGTAAATACATTGTTTGATCTCTACCAAATTCTTTCATTTGCTAACTATGCCTATCAGTAGTTAGTGCCTTCCGTAGTTTGAATCTTTTATTTAGCTGGCTGTAGTGGCGCTCGCTGTATTGCAGTAGTTCGAGTAACCAAGATTTTTGTGAGGTAAGTGATTTGTGAAACGTATAGATTAATGTTAGTCAGGGCCATTCTTTTGTAGGGGTTTTTGAAAGTCAGATTGCGTTGCGCTAAAAATATTGTGTGTCAGTTTATGCACAGTCTTGTATAATTGTTCAAAGGGGACATTTCAAGGCATTCGTCTTCATGGACGACAATTCACGCAACCATCGTGGACATCTTGTGAATGACTTGCGTCAGGATAACGACATCGCTCGACTAGAGTGACCAGCATGTTCTCCAGACATGAATACTATCAAACATGCCTGGGATTGATTGAAAAGGGCTGTTTATGGACGACGTGACCCAGCAACCACTCTGAGGGATCTACGCCGAATCGCCGTTGAGGAGTGGAACAATCTGGACCAACAATGCCTTGACGAACCTTTGGATAGTATGCCACGATGAATAAGGCATGCACCAATGCAAGAGGACGTGTTACTGTGTATTAGAGGTACCGTTGTGTACAGCAATCTGAAACACCACCTCTGAAGGGTGGTGCAACATGCAATGTGTGGATTTCATGAACTGATGTTCATGTTGATCTTTATTCCAATTTTCTGTACTGGTTTCCGAACTCTTGGAATCGAGGTGATGCAAAACATTTTTATGTGTGTATTTTCCTGCGCTTGCATGGGACTTGTGTAGTAATCGAAGAATTCAGGCCAGCTGCGGACCTCCAGCATGCTTTCATGGTCGACGTCTTCCCTGACGATGATGTTACCTTTCAACAGTTTAACTGTCCCTATATTAAACCCAGAAGCATGCTTCACTGGTTCGAGGAGCATGACAGTGAATTCGCCTTAATGTCTTGGCCACCAGATTCGCTTGATGTGAATCCGACGCTTCCAATCTGGGTCGCTACTGAACGCCACCACCTCATGCGCAAATCAGCTGCCAGTTGTTTAAGGGAGTTACATGAGTTGGAAGTAGACACCTGGTCCCACATACTCCACAAATCTACCAACGAACTGTAGAATCGATTATACCCAGAATCTGTGATCTACTGCGTTATGAAAATGGCCCAACAAGCTGTTAAGCAGGTGGTCATATTTTTTTCGTTCGTCAGTGAATATACATAATAAACTCGAAGTATAAAGAGTAATTTCGTTTGCGAGAAACATCTGGTAAGTTGCGAGACAAGGATGTCCTTTAAAACCCACATTATTTAATATGTCCGTAGACGACGTCATAAAGACGTGGCAGACAAAATAATGCCCCATTATAAAATTAATAATAAAGTTGTAAATGCGCTCCTGTTTGCAGATGATCAGATAATCTAATCGGACTCAGAAGATATATTACAGAAAGGAATTTGGTCCTCGCACAAGGTGACAAATGATTATAGTATGACAACATCTAAAGGTAAATCTGAGATAATGATATTCCACGATAACAAGCAGTTAGTTACAAAAATAATAATTGATAACAAACCGCTTGAACCAATGAATACTTTTAAATACTTAACTTGTGAGGTCTCGTATGTTACACACAATGATCAGGAACACTAACTGCAAAAATTTTAGCAGTTGGTAGGTACTGTAAACCGCACTCTCTTCAGACTGTTAAAAAATAGGCAGTACTAAAATTTTATAATGTGACGGCGGTTCAGTTCTAATTTATGGGTCAGAGACTTGGGCTCTAACCTCCAGTCCAAGTAGGGGGACTGAGGCAGCAGAGCTGATATTCCTAAGACCTCTTGCTGCTTACAAACTCACAAAATAGATAAAAAATAGTGAAAGAAAGAATGAACTGGGTGTCAAAAGGATACCTCAGAAAATGGAGAAATACAGGAAGAATTGGCATGAATACATTCAAACGATACCAAAAGAAGCATTACCTAAAATAGCATACAAATATGCACCTCAGGGGAAAAGGATGTCGGGCGTCCTAAAAAGACATGGAAGCATCAGCTGAGATCTACTTGAAACGGGAACAGAGAAGGAAGCATACGCCAATCTGGGCTATGATGATGATGGTGTCTGTCAATACTATTACCTTCCGAGAAGTAACAGCTATATTTGAAAACGGGCCTCACTCGAATGCAGTTAGTTCCACCCCAAAACTTATCACATAGGGTACAAAATCCCCGTCTCTCCCGACTCAACAGTGGCTCAATGTAACTATCGGCAGCAGACACCCCATGTCACGACGACAGTGGCACAGGTCCTACCCACCACAGTTTCACAGACTCAGCCAACAGAGTAGTGTCGGGACTGCCTCATCAACACCATATTAAGTATGTTAATGAGAGTGGTGAATGGTATATCGTACCAGCAGGCTATTAAAGGGCTCACTACAGTACTACTAACAGATTCGATCTGGGTGTCAAACCAACATATGTTGACCCCACTCTTTACACCCTAAAATGGCCTATAAAATCATCCAATGCAACGAAAGTTCGCTCAAGGTAAACAAAGATAACCTTCAACATTTTCTGCTCGAAAGTCAAGTAGAAACGTGTGCCATCACTGAAACATGGTTAAAATAGTTTAGACAAGTACAGAATAGAGGTTTCTGAAACGTGGTGCTACCAAATAATGCTGAAGACTAGGCGGGTAGATGAGGAAGTGTTGAATAAAATTGGGGTGAAAAGAAATTTGTGGTACAACCCGACTAAAAGAAAGGATCAATTGATAGAGCACATTCTGACACATCAAGGGATCATCAGACTACTATTGGAGGAGCATGTGGGCTGTTAAAATCGTAGAGACAAACCTACAGATAAATACAGTAACCAGATTCAGAAGGATGTTTGCTGTAGTAGTTATCCAGAGATGAAGAGCCTTACACAGTGTAGGGTAGCTTGGAGAGCGGCTTCAAAACAGTCTTCGGACTGAGGATCAGAACAGACAAACAACAAAATACTTTTCTTGTATGCTCCGGTGATGGCGTATTACCAGGATATTTCGCTGTTGTGAATAGATTTTCAGAGAAACAATGGTAATTGGGACATCAAGCAGAATAAACGTATTTACATTATTATTCTGTAACGAAGCAATTGACCCTTGCGTAAAAAATATTCATAAAACATCCCAGAAAAACTTCCGAAATTTTGTCTGTAGACTTTTTGTTCATCCAGTATATTAAACACACTCAAGAGAAATTACTAACAGGCACTTGGACAACTAACGCTCATTATTTATGTGCAGGTGCCTGTGTTGGATTGTGATTAAGACTGGGTGCGTCTGAAAAGATCGATGAATGGTGTCATAAAATAAAATAAACAAAAGCTATAAAAGGATCACTTTTACTGCGTTCCAAAATAATCACCATTTCCTACTACACACCTTTGTGATCGAACGTAAAGCAGCTGCAAACCGTCAAGAAAAGTTTCTGATGGAATCACCGTGTTCACGTGTTGATGAATATCCTAAACGTCTGCGAATAGTCGTGAACAATAGTGCTCACACTGTCTTTGTTCATCGTCAACCCGTCTACTCTCATTCTCAAAGGCATTCGCCGGTCATGGGCACGCATTCATCGCACCAGTGTCACTGAAAAATGCACCGCAAAATGGAGAAACGTGTCAAGTTTTGCTTCGGAGAACGGCGACAGATTCTCGTGGAATGTTAGTGCAAGTGCGCGGTGCTGAAGCAATGAGTAAAACGTGCATGTGTGCGTGTGTGTGCTGTCTGTATGTCTGACTCTCTCTCTCTGAGTCGTTTAGAGGAGGGTGAGCTACGTTCGGGTCAACACACACAATCCCAGTCAACCTCGAAACACAGCAACCGATGCTCGCAGATCGAAAACGTGGTACCCACTATCGTTCACTGTTGCTGCGGATATCCGACAACACGTCTCCACTGTGCTCTACATCTACATCTACATCCAAACTCCGCAAGCCACCCGACGGTGTGTGGCTTACAGCGATTCCACAATAAGTTTCCAACAATTTTACTATCGATGTCTGAAGTGTGTTGTAGTTAATGGTGACTACTTGAAGGTGTTTTTAACTCTTGTTCCTTTTCTGGCATCATTCAGCTGACTTTTCGGGCTTTAACCCCGGTTTCCTGTTTATTTCATTGTATTGTCTTTAAAAGATGCACAACTTGCATTAGGAAAAATAATTACGTCGCTGACCTCAGCAAAATATAGCAATTCGTATCAAGACCCCTCTTGTGACGCCACAGGGTGTGTGGTTTATTTTACGCTGCATTGTACCGTCAGATATATTGAAATTGGCCAATAGCAATTGAATCTCCATAAAATTAGCAGCTTCTAGCATAAGCAAACGCCTTATAAAAGTGTTTGAGATTTCGCCGTAAAAGAAAGCTATTCTTTCCGCAATCGTTATTTCCTTCCGTCATTCCACGTCGAATCGAATACACAAACGTTTATAACGGTTAGGTGATTAACTTGTCGACCAAACCATAATTTTATTATGTGTATGAACATGATCAATACGCATAATCATGTACTACAAACTGTCATATTTTGCCTTAGATATATTGTACTGAAATTTTATAGAAATAGCTCCCATCCCACAAATGTTTCGGAAAGATTCCCCCCACCCAAATATCCTATCAACTCGGCTATAAACTGGCAAGGATAT
Source organism: Schistocerca nitens (assembly GCF_023898315.1). Classification (NCBI taxonomy): domain Eukaryota; kingdom Metazoa; phylum Arthropoda; class Insecta; order Orthoptera; family Acrididae; genus Schistocerca; species Schistocerca nitens. The sequence goes on from NC_064618.1 coordinate 104,338,818, forward strand.
TTCACTGTGGAAAAGTCCTTTAAAGCCTACAACAACTCAACTAGCTCTCATGAAAACGTACGCTTCAACTACAGTTTATGTTCTCCTCAGCTCTCTCTAGTAGCATCGAAGTCATTCCGTCATGTCTTTACAGTTATCCAGTCCCTTCTCCTTGTCAGTGTTTTCCACATACACTCCTGGAAATGGAAAAAAGAACACATTGACACCGGTGTGTCAGACCCACCATACTTGCTCCGGACACTGCGAGAGGGCTGTACAAGCAATGATCACACGCACGGCACAGCGGACACACCAGGAACCGCGGTGTTGGCCGTCGAATGGCGCTAGCTGCGCAGCATTTGTGCACCGCCGCCGTCAGTGTCAGCCAGTTTGCCGTGGCATACGGAGCTCCATCGCAGTCTTTAACACTGGTAGCATGCCGCGACAGCGTGGACGTGAACCGTATGTGCAGTTGACGGACTTTGAGCGAGGGCGTATAGTGGGCATGCGGGAGGCCGGGTGGACGTACCGCCGAATTGCTCAACACGTGGGGCGTGAGGTCTCCACAGTACATCGATGTTGTCGCCAGTGGTCGGCGGAAGGTGCACGTGCCCGTCGACCTGGGACCGGACCGCAGCGACGCACGGATGCACGCCAAGACCGTAGGATCCTACGCAGTGCCGTAGGGGACCGCACCGCCACTTCCCAGCAAATTAGGGACACTGTTGCTCCTGGGGTATCGGCGAGGACCATTCGCAACCGTCTCCATGAAGCTGGGCTACGGTCCCGCACACCGTTAGGCCGTCTTCCGCTCACGCCCCAACATCGTGCAGCCCGCCTCCAGTGGTGTCGCGACAGGCGTGCATGGAGGGACGAATGGAGACGTGTCGTCTTCAGCGATGAGAGTCGCTTCTGCCTTGGTGCCAATGATGGTCGTATGCGTGTTTGGCGCCGTGCAGGTGAGCGCCACAATCAGGACTGCATACGACCGAGGCACACAGGGCCAACACCCGGCATCATGGTGCGGGGAGCGATCTCCTACACTGGCCGTACACCACTGGTGATCGTTGAGGGGACACTGAATAGTGCACGGTACATCCAAACCGTCATCGAACCCATCGTTCTACCATTCCTAGACCGGCAAGGGAACTTGCTGTTCCAACAGGACAGTGCACGTCCGCATGTATCCCGTGCCACCCAACGTGCTCTAGAAGGTGTAAGTCAACTACCCTGGCCAGCAAGATCTCCGGATCTGTCCCCCACTGAGCATGTTTGGGACTGGATGAAGCGTCGTCTCACGCGGTCTGCACGTCCAGCACGAACGCTGGTCCAACTGAGGCGCCAGGTGGAAATGGCATGGCAAGCCGTTCCACAGGACTACATCCAGCATCTCTACGATCGTCTCCATGGGAGAATAGCAGCCTGCATTGCTGCGAAAGGTGGATATACACTGTACTAGTGCCGACACTGTGCATGCTCTGTTGCCTGTGTCTATGTGCCTGTGGTTCTGTCAGTGTGATCATGTGATGTATCTGACCCCAGGAATGTGTCAATAAAGTTTCCCCTTCCTGGGACAATGAATTCACGGTGTTCTTATTTCAATTCCCAGGAGTGTATTTCTTTACGATTCTGTACAGAATCTCCTCATTCCTTACTTTATCAGTCCAACTAATTTTCAACATTCGTCTGTAGCACCAAGTCTCAAATACTTCGATTCTCTTCTGCTCTGGTTTCCCGATGTCCACGTTTCGCTACCATACAATGCTGTGCTCCAAATGTACATTCTCAAAAATTTCTTCCACAAATTAAGGCCTATGTTTGATAATAGTAGACTTATCTTGGCGGGGAATTCCCTTTTTGCCAGTGCTAGTCCGCTTTGAATGTCATTCTTGCTCCGTCCATCATTGGTTACTTTGCTGCCTTGGTAGTACAATACCTTAACTTCATCTACTTCGTGACCATCAGTCCTGATGTTAAGTTTCTCGCTGTTATCAGTTCTGCTACTTCTCATTAATATCGTGTTTCTTTAATTTACTCTCAGTCCATATTCTGTACTCATTAGGCGGTTCATTCCATTTAGCGGATCATGTAACTCTTCTTCAATTTCACTCAGGATAGCAATATCATCAGCGAATCGTGTCATAGATATCCTTTGAATTTTATCCTACTCTTGAACCTTTCTTTCGTTTCCATAATTGCTACTTCGATGTACAGATTGAACAGTAGGGGCGAAAGGCTACATCCCTGTCTTACACCCTTTTTAATCCGAGCACTTCGTTGTTGGTCATCCACTCTTATTACTCCCTCTTGGCTCTTGTACATATTGTGTATTACCCGTCTTCCCTATACCTTACCTCTTATTTTTCTCAGAATTTCGAACGTCTCGCACCTTTTTACATTCCCGGACGCCTTTTCCAGGTCGACTAATCCCATGGACGTGCCTTGATCATTGTTTTCTTTTGCTTCCATTATCAAACGCAACCTCAGAATCGCGTCTCTGGTGTCTTTTCCTTTGTTAAAGCCAAACTGATTGTCATCTAACACATTCTCAATTTTCTTTTCCATTCTTCTGTATATTATTGTTGTCAGCAACTTGGATGCATGACTTGTTAAACTGATTGTGCGATAATTCTCGCACTTGTCGGCTCTTGGAGTCTTCGGAATTGTGTGGATGATATTTTTCCGAAAGGCAGATGGTATGTTGCCAGACTCATAGATTCTCCACTTCAACGTGAATATTCGTTTTGTTGCCATTTCCTTCAATGATTTTAGAAATTCTGATGGAATGTTATCTATCCCTTCGGCCGTATTTGATCTTAAGTCCTCCGAAGCTCTTTTAAATTTTTACTGGATCCCCTATCTCTTCTGAATCGGCTCCTAGTCCTTCTTCTGTCGCATCAGACAAATCTTCCTCCTCATAGAGGCATCCATTGTACTCTTTCCACCTATCCGCTCTCTTCTCTGTAATTAACAGTGAAATTCCCGCTTCACTCCTAATGTTACCACCCTTGGTTTTAATTTCACGGAACGTTTTTCGACTTTGCTATGTACTAAGTCAGTCCTTCCGACAATCATTTCTTTTTCAGTTTCTTCACATTATTCATGCAGCCATTTCGTCTTATCTTGCGTGCACTTTGTATTCATTTCATTCCTCAGTGACTTGTATTTCTGTATTCTTGATTTTCCTTTAACAATTTTATACTTTCTTGACTGTACAGTGGTTCAAAACTCAGACAGCCAGTTCTACCGTTAAGCGCAGAGGAAGAAACAAAAACTGCTTATACATAGCATTAGTTAGCTGCTTATGTTACAGCAGTGATACAAAACCCCTAGAACAAGTTCCAGAACAAGCTGTGGAAGGAACGATGAGATTAATGAAAACCCTGATATCACATTACTGCAGTTACTTGCACCTGGTAGCGACCTAACCGCACTTGTAGTGGAACAGGCAGCCGAGCATTCTGGTGCAGCTATTTATTATTAGTACTTGTGACGTCGTTATGTAAATGATGACGTAGCACGTGAGCCCAGTTAGCCACAGGCCATAGCAGGATGACGCGCGGTCTCTAACTGTTGGGCAGTTTTGTTTTATTTATTTTTTTTATTTTTTTTATTTTCCCCCCTTTTCCGCTGTTCGCGCTGTCGCACGCAAACTTGTATGAATGGAAAAGTCAAAACAAATGTCAGCACACGGGGCGACACGTCGTCACTGTTGAAATTTTCAGTTCTGTTATAAAATGTTCCAAAACAGGCATAAAAAACACGCCGACACTGTTATTTCATTCCATTAATCTTGTGACACGCTGGAATGATGTTCCAATAGAGAGGCGCCAGGCCGTAAAGCGCTGTCAAACGGCAGCAGGAATGCGGTGGAGTTTTGTGTCGCACTGTTGACGGTAAAAATGCGATCCCACATGAAAGCAGTCGGCCCTTTCGCCTTTTTGCGTTGTTTTAGGCGATCGTCTGTCGACAAATTGTAGCACCGGTCATGTTTTCGCAGCAGCGAATGACATGTTGATCTAAAGTGCAGGTTTCCCCTCGTTATTGAACGGAATAGTGAGTAAAATGTAACGTTTCTCTTTCTTTCAATGGTAGCAGGAAATGTTCCAGCGTTTGAGTAAGTCTGCCTGCACCAGCGATGGGAGAATCAAGCGGAATCTAAGACAACGCAGGGGTCATAACTCAGAAGAATGCTACAGATTTACGAACATTGGGGGAACAGATTCCAGGTCGCGAGTCTACATTCGGTGCTTTCCACATGTGTATCTCCCGAAGAAAGTAATGTAGTATAGCAACAGTCTACACTTCTATCTTTGCACAGATCACTTACAATTATTGAAATATGTAACTTTTGATTATTAGTTTCAGCATTATTATCTAATTTTACGTAACTACAGTTGCTAATTAGCTAACGTCAGGAACCAGTGCGTCAATAAATTTCATCGAGCACAAAGGGTATTCGCTTAGAGTAAATAGTTTTATTCCTCTGTGCACTATAGACTGATATTAACGCAATTATGACTCTCAATCGCCCCTACGACACAGAAGCAGGAAAAGCCAAAATAAAAAGAAACTGTTCACAATTAAACTGGCTTCAGCTCCCTGAACATGTAGACAGAAACTGAACGCTGAATATGTTATCTGTGACCGATCCAATGCTGACCGACTTGTGGCTTTGCTTGCTGAGTTTTTGAAGATGGCATTCTTGAAGTACTTTGTGTGTATACTGAGGGCTGTATCGCAATTAAGTTCCTGAGAGCGGAAATAGATGTTTTATCTGAAGCTTCTTGCTTTTAAATGAACGGATGAAAAATGTTCGTGGAGACTTTTAGACTCCTTTTCTAACGTATTTCTAGTCGGATGATTTGCTTAAAAAATGATTTTGTGGACTGGTCGGCGCCTGCTACTGTACGAACAGCCTACTTTGCAGCGACAGACGCATCCTACGACACATTCGCAGCCACTGAACACTCCTTGACCTATATAGTAGTACCTGTATGTAGGATAACATTCTGCTAAGTTTAGAGCCTTGCTTATATACTTAGCTCCTCCTCCCCCCCTACCCCCTCCCGCCATCCCACCACACACACACACACACACACACACACACACACACACACACACACATTTTTAAAGGGCAAGGGCGAGTTCATGGGATACCCATGTCACGATTCCTTTTATTCCCACTCGTCTTCTTCCTCTTTTCAGTAGTTTGGTCCGGGGTTCACCTTACCCTAATTTTTCGACCCTACATCCTTTCCAAAACACTCTCCAGCAACAAACACCTACTGCTGAAGTACTCAAATTTAGTGCAATGAGGGAAGTGCCAATTTATTTATTTCATGAGGCAACAACCATTTAGTTAAACTGTTCAATGACAAGGCGTCTGTTTCAATAATTCTTTTAACAAAATGTTCGTCTTACGTAATTTTATCTTTTCTGGAAGCTATGATTGTATCTTTTATAGATTCCCTAGTCTCACGTTCGCCAGTCGGCTGCTACTAGATCACCCACACAGAGTAAGCCGAGAGAATTATTTAGGAGTAGAGGATAGACACAACAAAGCGTAATTCCAAATCAATATGGTACACAACAAAATATCGCCACAACCACCTGATAGCTCTACGTTGTTGTTGCTGCTGCTGTTGATGTTGTTACACTCTTCAGACTGTCTATCATTCCTGAATAACCGCTACGGTCTATAACCATTTCAACGTGCTTCCCGTTGTCTCCCTCTGCGATCCCCCCCTCCCCTCCCCCCCCCCCCCCCCGTAAGTGTCATTATTCACCACTTCGATTCAGTACCTGGTCTTTAGTCACTCGAACCACGTATCATTTCCATACAAGGCTTCTACGGAGAAATAAATTGAGAAAAGACTTGCTAACACTTAACTGAAATTAGATGTTAAAAAATTCATCTCTTTCAGATATCCTTTTCTCGCTAATGCCTGTCAGCATTTTATATTTCCTCTATTACTATCATCTGTTATTTCGCTGCCCAATTAGCAATGCTCGTCTATTACTTTCAGTTTCTTTTTGATGACCAAACAGGAAAAGTTATATGCAACTTCGGCTAATATGATTCCACTAAATGTCATTACCGTTGTTTTACTTCGTTGGTGTTCATTTTATAATCTCTTTACAGGACACGATCCCTCACACCCAACTGCTCTTCCTAGTCCTTAGCCGCTTATGACAGAACCATAGTGTCGTCAGTAACCTTCTGTGTTTTAATTTCTTCTCCCTGAATTTTACTTCCCTTTCCCAATATCTTTGTCTCTTTCGCTGCTCCCTCAATGTATAGATTGGGTAACTCTGGGGAGAGGCTACAACCCCATCTTAACCACGGCTTCCCTTTCATGCCTTTTTGCGCCAAACTACCGCCTGGTTTCTGCAAAAGCTGTGAATAACTTTCCTTATTGCAGACAATATTATCGAAAGCTATCTCTAAATCTAGAGTCGCTTCAGTTTTAGACTTGCCTTTCTTTAACATATATTCAGAGATAAGTGCTATTGTTACCTCACGTGCTCCTACATTTCCCCGGCACCAAAACTGATGTTCCCCGAGGCCTGCCTCTTCCAGATTTCCCACTATTCTGTGTTTTTATTAGACTGTAGTATTGTTCCCTAATGTTCACACCTGTCAGCCACTGCCTCTTTTGGAACTAAATTTCTACGTTCTTCCAGAAGTCTGATGATATTTCTCGTGTGTCGTATGTCTTGTATACAGAGTGGAATACCTTTGCCATGTCTACCTCTCCCAAGGATTTCAGTAATTCTGAGTAAATGTCGTCCAGGGCCCCGATTCGTCTTGTCTTTCAGTATTCTGTCAAATTAGTCTCACAGTATCATATTTTCCATCTGTTCTTCATTTATTTAGTCCTCCTTTTCTATATTATTTCGTTCAAGTTTGTTTATGTTTTACAACTTTCCTACATATTACCTTCACATTTCAGCTTTCCCTTCTTTCTTAGCACCACACTGCGATTTGAATTCTTAATTTTTTCACAACATATTCTCTTTCCTCCAAGGGTTATTTTAATTTTCCTGTAGTCGGCGCCTATCTTTCCTCTGGAAAGAGGTGCCTTCTACAGCCTCGTGTGGCCATTCTTGCTAAGACGTCCAGCATGTTTAAAAGTCTACATTCGCTTTCACTTCCTTTATTTCCTGCGTTTTATACTTGTCTTTTCGTTGTTACTATCAATATCTTCGTTGTTATCCAAGGATTCTTACTGGGGTTCGACTTTTCCTTATTTTCCCTATTTGTTTCTTTGCAGCATTTAATGTACCGTCTGTGAACTATATCTATCATACATCTTCTGTAATATTCCTTACACTTGTTTCCGTCAAACATTTCCAAATGCTCCCACTGGAATTCTCAACAAATAACGATTCTTTCCATCTGTCTAGGCCCCATTCTTTAATTTCCTAAGTTTTTACAGTTTCTTGAGTTTCAGTCTGAAGTTCATAAACAATGAAATATGGACGGAGTCGACATCCAGCTCTGGAAATGACTTCCAGCTCAAAATCTGCTTTACAAATTTCTTCCTTATCATTAAGAAACCTTCTCCATGCGCAGAACCTGCTTCATGATTTTTTCGTAAAGCAACCGTTACCGATGTTTAAATTATGCCCAATGCAAAACTCTATCAGCCGGCTTCCTCTTTCATTCCTATGCCCCTGTCCATTTCCTCTTACTTTTTTTCCTTGATTTCCTTTCCTTATCGAATTCTAGTTCCCTACCACAAATAATTTTTCATTTTCCTTTAAAGATCCTAATGTCCTTAAGATTATCGTAGCCTGTCCATAAACCCCTGTAGTTGTTTCACTTATCAGATGGTTATCTGCTACGTCGAGGCACACTAGCCACCTCCTCTCGTCGTCCTCCCCTCCGCCAGGAAAGGTCGATATTTTTTGTGGCTGCTGTGTGAAGGTTGTAATCCTCACCAAACCATTAGGTAACTTGCCTGGAATACACTCAGTGTCATCAATAAATAATATTACGTCGTCAACGGAATTCTTCGCCACCCGTTATAGACTTTCTCTCCACTCATTCCCTTTACGTCCTTCATCCTCTTTACTGCGTCATCCTCGTTATTCGCGATGTCAATGCATTTGATGCCAGTCATTGCTTTTACTATCAGCCACTGGCTTTACTGCCAATCATCACCTTCCCTGTCACTGTTTGCCATTACTGCCTGTCGTCGTCTTTAGTAGCAGCTTTATCATGAGCCATCGCCTTTACAATGACAATAATTGTCATTATCAGGGGTCATAGCGTTTATTTCCAGTCACTTCATTTACTGCCAGTAATCAACCTTGAAATCAGTCATTCCACTTATCTCCGCAATTACCACCTATCTAGCCGGCCGAAGTGGCCGTGCGGTTAAAGGCGCTGCAGTCTGGAACCGCAAGACCGCTACGGTCGCAGGTTCGAATCCTGCCTCGGGCATGGATGTTTGTGATGTCCTTAGGTTAGTTAGGTTTAACTAGTTCTAAGTTCTAGGGGACTAATGACCTCGGCAGTTGAGTCCCATAGTGCTCAGAGCCATTTGAACCATTTGAACCACCTATCTACTTTACGGCCGGTCATTGGTTTCAACGTTAGCCTTCCAGTCAATACCCACACTCTCAGTCATTGCCTTTAGTGCCATTCACAATTTTTATCACCTGCCATCGGCTTTAATTCCAAATATCTCCCTTACTACTACTAGTCATGGCCTTTACTGCCAGTTATCGTCTTTACTGTCAGCCATCACCTTACTACCAGTCACTACATTTAGTACCAGAAAATGCATTTTTTGCCTGCCATCGCCTTTACCCCTAATCATTGTCTTTACTGCCATTGCTCATCAACTTTAAGGTCAGTTATTACCCTTAACCACTGTCATCGCCTACAGTGTCAACTTCGCCTTTGCCATCAGTCATCAATTTTACCACCGATCATCGCCTTTACCGCTGCTCACCACCTTTCCCCGAGCATCACCTTTACCGCCAACCAATGCCTTTATTCTCAAAGTTGACGCATATGCGCAGTAATAGCCTACACCACCAGCCATCACGTGCATCGGCAAACATAATCTTACCACAAGTCATCACTCTCACTGGCAGTTACCCCTTTTACGAGGTCATAGCAGTTACCCATAGTCTGCCATACCGTCGGCTTCGCTGTTAGTTATCAACATCTACAGACAGTGCCATCCCCAGGCTTTTCGCCCTTGCCCTTGCCTGAGTTGCGAACTTTCCTTAAAAACTGTAATTCATATAATCTGTCGCTACCTCAAACTTTCCCTGCACAATCACAAACTATATCACTGTCGCCCGAGTCTCCAGCACGATCTTCCACACTACATTTCACCCTGCCATTACTGTGGACTGTAATTCCTTCATTGTATCATACAGCCAGTTTTATACTAACCAGCGAAGTTATCTTTCCCACCATAACCATGTTTACACGTTTGTATACCATCCCTGCTGAGAGATATTTTTGTAGCTATTTTCCGTATTCGCTTCCGCCACCTGTTCTTCCAGTAATTCCTTCCTAAAACCGACCAAATGGTTCAAATGGCTCTGAGTACTATGGGACTCAACATCTGAGGTCATCAGTCCCCTAGAACGTAGAACCACTTAAGCCTAACTAACCTAAGGACATCACACACATCCACGCCCGAGGCAAGATTCGAACCTGCGACCGTAGCGGTCGCGTGGTTTCAGACTGTAGCGCCTAGAACAGCTCGTCCACAGCGGCGGACTAACACCAACCCAAACAATCCTCCCAGTCTTACTACTCGCATGCAAGAAAAAAATGGTTCAAATGTCTCTGAGCACTATGGGACTTAACATCTGTGGTCATCAGTCCCCTAGAACTTAGAACTACTTAAACCTAACTAACCTAAGGACATCACACACATCCATGCCCGAGGCAGGATTCGAACCTGCGACCGGAGCGGTCACGCGGTTCCAGACTGAAGCGCCTAGAACCGCACGGCCACACCAGCCGGCCTCGCATGCAAAATCTGCTACTTCCCGTTATTTTGCAGTACCATTTCCGTCAGCAGCCACCATTGCTACAACCATGCTAGTATCACCAGCACCATCATCACCACCTCCACCACCAGTGTCATCACACCAGCTCCGGCGTCCTCGAAAACCTTTTCAGTTAAGTTCCCATGACAGATATTCTCCCACTTCCTCATCATTCCTGAAACTAAAAAAGTCTTTATAGATCTGACAGCACCTAACGAATAGACGCTGTTGAAATACCCGGTGGTTCCGCGGTGATGTTATAAAATTTCCGCGGTGATGAAGAAGGGTAAATGTATAAATTTGAGATAAGGGACCCTGAAACGATAGTGTAGAAAGTATAAGCGAAAATCGTTCTGATACCTCACACAGTGGTCCTGTTCTGCTGCAACCTCCTTGATTTCGATATTTTGGGAGGAGTTAGTATGGATGAAAAATCAATTGTAAATACGGGCTCTAAACTGTGTATTTAAGAGTTACCAACACTTGTTCGTTCACAGCAGCAAAGATGAACAAGCCCTGATAACACTTAAGTTGCGCAGTTTATAGCCGATGTTTACTGGATTCATTTTGGCCGCACTAATTCCTGTCAAAGTACGGAGAGCAAAGACCTTGTAGTAGAAGAGGTCCACCCTCAGAGGTATTAGGACCCGGGATCTCCTGCTTACGTGGCAGACGCTCTATCCGTTTGAGCCACCGAGGACACAGAGGATAGTGCGGCTGCAGGGACTTATCTCTTGCACGCCTCCCATGAGACCCACATTCCCAACTTATTGTCCCGCACTATATTTGTAGTGCCCCTGTCCATTTCATTACTGTGACTTTGCCGATTCCCGTAGAGTTCGGGCAATGTGTGTGCATCCGCACAGAAGATGGTCAAATGGACGGTGAGCCTTAACTATATATATGAAGAACGTATTTGTTCTTTCGGACTTGTCCAAAGAACAGATACCATCGGTGATCGTGCAGCTCGTTAGAATTAACTTATAATTAAGTCAATACAATGAAATGAATACCCTTAGCAGCAAACCGGTATTGATATACGTCAACGGGGACAGCTGAAAATGTGTGCACCGGTTCGGGGAGATCCCGGGTCGAGTCCCGGTCGGGGCACACAATTTCAATTGCCCCTTTAACGTATATCAACGCCTATGTGCAGCTAAGGGTATTCATTTCATTGTATTGATTTCTATGAACAGAGAGCCTATCAGACCAACGTGGCTGACTTACTGAAGGCCACTCCATCCTGCCTCGAATGGGTCACCAGCCTGGATGTCAGAATATGAAGCTATAAGTTACGCAGTTTTCTACTATGCTATGTTTTTTGATGTCTTATTGTATACGCCTTTTATGTATTCATGGCCAAAACATTATGACCACTTGTTTAATAACTTGTTTGTCCATCTTTGGAACGAAACGCACCACAAATTCTGCGTATCAGGGAACTAACAGTTGCTTGGTAGGTTTTTTGAGGTATGTGGCATGACATGTCTACCCACAGGACACCTAATGTGCGCAAATGTAATGTGTGTGAAATCTAATGGGACTTAACTGCTAAGGTCATCAGTCCCTAAGCTTGCACACTACTTAACCTAAGGACAATCACACAGACGCCCATGCCCGAGGGAGGACTCGAACCTCCGCCGGGACCAGACGCACAGTCCATGACTGCAGCGCCCGAGACCGCTCGGCTAAACCCACGCGGCAATTTGCGCAAATAACGTGCCGTTCATTTGCGTACCTGGTGACGGCGCCCGATAGCGATCCAGGCGGGTTCCGTAGAATCTAAATCAGACGAATTAGGTGGTCGAGACATCAACGTGAGAGTACAATAATGCTCCTCAAACCATTGTCGCATGGTTCTGGTTTCCAGACACAGCAATTATACTTCCGAAAGATGACATCGCCATTGAGGAAGACATCGAGCATGAAGGGATGCAGATGGTTCGCAGCTGTCTCCGCATCTTCGATTACTATAGCAGGTCCCATACAAACGCAGGAGAATATCTCCCACAGCATTATACTGCTCCCACCACTCTGCGTCCGTGGCGCACTGCACGTTTCGAGCCACCGTTCACCTCGTTTGTGTAGGCCACCACAACCACGTGTAGCAAAAATGTGATTCACATGAAGAGCAGACACGTTTACATTGGCCGACGGTCGAATTCGGATTGTCCCGTCCCCACTGCGATCCTAATTGACGATGTCGTGAGTCAACATGTGAACATATAGGGGTAGTCTGTTACGGAGCTCATAGTTCGAGAAAGTACGATGAACGATGTGCTCCGAAAGACCTGTGCGTGCACCAGCGTTGTGCTCTTTCAGCAGAGATAACACTGATCAACGTCTATACAGACAAGCCTCCGAACCCCATGTTCTGTGAAGAGTCGTGGACGTACAACGATTTAGTGCCTAGTGGTAGTTTCACAGTCCTTCTACCTCTTTCCGTAGATGCTCACGCCTTCTGCACATGAAAATTCGACCACAGGATCTGCGTAACAATGGATTTCTCTACTTGCAGCTCGTATCTTCGCTAGAGTGATTTCTCGTCCATGTCTGCTCCACTTGCTTACTGTTCTTACCTCTTCACGTACCCGCAACGCCACCAGGCGGATCCAAGGTTGCTGTGGGCAGTGCCATAATGTTTTCACTAATCAGTGTATATTTTATCACACAGCCCGTGTAAACCATGTGTGTAGTCAAAACTAGACATAATCGCCTCAATGGGAATTCCGCGATCGTTCATTAATAAAATATGGCGTTTCAGTCTTCGATCGCTATACTTTATTTTCAATTACCGGATTCGGGCTAGCTGCCCATCTTCAGATCATATATTGTAGTTACAGAGTAACTTGTCCGTACAGAACAAGTTACTCTGTAACTACATTATATTATCTGAAGATGGGCAGCTAGCCCGAAACCGGTAATTGAAAATAAAGTATAGCGACCGAAGGCTGAAACGCCATATTTTATTCATGTGTGTAATGCCATACGATAAGTAAATAAACTGAAATGTCTGTGTTCAGATATAAGCTATCGTAATATTTGAAAGTAACCGCGTTTATTATTAAATACAAGATTCGTTTCAAAAGTCCTGGACATTGCTCATGGGCGGACGTTATGCTGGCGTGATCAGGTTGACACTGACGTCATTTGTGAGCGAGACTTTAGCGTCACTGTCGTATGTGTATTTTCTGTTTCACGTGGCCGTGTCGTGAGTAATTTGGTTTTAAAATGGAAGCTTAAATCTGGTGTGTTAGCATTATACGTAGTGACTAACAACCCTACAGCTAAATACAGCCTCTACATGGAAAGAAACCAACTGAAATTAACAAAGCTTTGAGAGAGGCGTGTGGGAATAGTGTATTGGATTGTAGCACGGTATCACGATAGTCTGTTCGCTTGGGTGTAGCTCTGCTAAACACTGAGGATAACCCAAGAAATGGAAGCCCACCAACTGCAGTAGACTAGACCTCTCAGAACACTGTTAATGATATTTTGAGAGTCTCGGAAAACCATATGAGAAAATTGCACATGAGGACAGAATGTCTCATTTCAGTTTACAGAATCATAGCTTAAAACTTAAAGATGGGAAAACTTGCTACCATATGGCTGCTGCATGATCTTTCTAAAGATCAGCAAGCAGGTCGCAAGAGTATCGCAGCCGGCCGGTGTGGCCGAGAGGTTCTAGGAGCTTCAGTCTGGAACCGCGCGACCGCTACGGTCGTAGGTTCGAATCCCGCCTCGGGTATGGATGTGTGTGATGTCCTTAGATTAGTTAGGTTTAAGTAGTTCTAAGTTCTAGGGGACTGATGACCTCAGATGTTCAGTCCTATAGTGCTCAGAGCCATTTTTGAACAGCATTGCAGAAGAATTGTATCAACGTTATCGAAGAGAAGGAGAACAGTTTCTGAAACGGACTGTTGGGGGTTGATGAAACCTGCATGCGTTATTTTGAGCCAGGACTAAAGTGTCAGTCATCAGAGTGGAAACGTTACGATTCTCTACGACAGAAAAAATTCCAACGCCAACAATCAAAGATTAAACTCGTGATGATCTTTGCGCGTGACATGAATGGAGTCATTGCTACGAATGGAGTGCTCCAGGGAACGCCTGTAACAAGTTGTTCCTGCAAATTGTTTTGCGACAGAAAATTAGTCAAAGAAGGCCTGACATGTAACCAGCTAGTGTCCTTATTGTGAACGATAATGAAAGACCGCATACTGCCCTAGCAGTGAGAGAATCGATCGACACATATGGATGGAAAATACTTCTCCACCCACCATTTAGTCCTCATATGAGTCGACCAGACTGATTTGTTTCCCAAATTGAAGGAGGACCTCTGTGGAACCGTGGAAAGCGTTTTGATACAACTCATGAGGCGTCCAGCGATGTGACCCGAGCAATCTGACAGCTCAACAATGAAGGTATCCTGTCCGGAATACAGATGTTGCAAGAAAGTGGGAAACTGTCATAATCAAGAATGGAGATTACGAGGGTCGATCAATAATTAATGCCCCATATTGTGTTTCTCAGAATATATTTATTGTTAAGAGTCAGAATTTGGTGACAATATACATCAACATGTCTTGTCCATGTCCTAGTTTCCTAAGTAGTCACCATCACGTTCTATGTCCATTCGCCAACGTTGTGCAAGAGCATGTATTCCCTGCTGGTAAAAGCTCTTGTCCTGTAGACATAGCTACGTTTTCACTGCATGACTGACAGTCTTGTCATCTTCAAAGTGTGTTCCTTGTAAGGAATCTTTAAGCGGCCCGAACAGAAGGAAGTCCGAGGGTGCCAGATCTGGACTTCAGGATACATGAGACAAGTAAGTCCAACCCAATTTGGCGATGTGTTCCCGTGTTCTCAAACTTGTGTGTGGGTGACCATTATCGTGTTCGTGCAAGATTTTTGCTGGATCCATGTCCGATCCAACACGTCGGAAACGGTTCTTGAATTTATTCGGAGTCCTCACGTATGCCTCTAAACTGGAGCGATGCCTGTGGCAGGACGTCCCGAGCGTGACTGATCATGGAGCTCTGTTTCTGCATTTCCTGAGGCTGTATCTTTCTTTTCCCACCACTCACTTGTTCTCCTATCAATTGCAGCATCGCCATACACTGCACACAAACAGTTTATTTTTCTGCACACAAGAATTCAATAGGAGCATGCTGCTTCTAACGTGAGTCGTTTGTACAGGCCATTTTGACGCTGAACTAAGGCTTTGCCACCTGCCAGAACGGTTCGAAACTTCACGGGTGCACAGGAAAAACATCAAACGTGAAGCACCAACAAGGACGTTGGTAACGCCACGTAGCGATCTGTATGAAAATCGCTGAGTGCGCTGTGCGCAGTCTGTGATTGGTTGGACTCATTGTTGGAATCTTCGCTAGTGGAATGTTGGGCAGCTGTAAGTGAACAGCGCGTAGCGTTGGGCTGTTGGAGGCGAGCCTCCAGCAGTGGTGGATGTGGGGAGAGAGAGATGTCAGCGTTTTGAGAGTTTACTATGAGCGGACGATTTGGACGTGTGTCCGTCAGAAAAAGGAAATTTATAAAACTGGATGTCATAAACTTATATACAGGGTGAGTCACCTAACGTTACCGCTGGATATATTTCGTAAACCACATCAAATACCGACGAACCGATTCCACAGACCGAACGTGAGGAGACGGGCTAGTATAATTGTTTAATATAAACCATACAAAAATGCACGGAAGTATGTTTTTTAACACAAACATACGTTTTTTTAAATGGAACCATGTTAGTTTTGTTAGCACATCTGAACATATAAACAAATATGTAATCAGTGCCGTTTGTTGCATTGTAAAATGTTAATTACATCCGGAGATATTGTAACCTAAACTTGACGCGTGAGTACCACTCCTCCGCTGTTTGATAGTGTGTATCGGAGAGCACCGAATTACGTAGGGATCCAAAGGGAACGGTGATGGACCTTAGGTACAGAAGAGACTGGAACAGCACATTTACGTCCACATGCTAACACCTTTTTATTGGTCTTTTTCACTGACGCACATGTACATTACCATGAGGGGTGAGGTACACGTACACACGTGGTTTCCATTTTCAATTACGGAGTGGAATAGAGTGTCCCGACATGTCAGGCCAATAGATATTCAATGTGGTGGCCATCATTTGCTGCACACAATTGTAATCTCTGGCGTAATGAATGTCGTACACGCCGTAGTACATCTGGTGTAATGTCGCCGCAGGCTGCCACAATACGTTGTTTCATATCCTCTGGGGTTGTAGGCACATCACGGTACACATTCTCCTTTAACGTACCGCACAGAAAGAAGTCCAGAGGTGTAAGATCAGGAGAACAGGCTGGCCAATTTATGCGTTCTCCACGTCCTATGAAACGCCTGTCGAACATCCTGTCATGGGTCAGCCTAGTGTTAATTGCGGAATGTGCAGGTGCACCATCATGCTGATACCACATACGTCGACGCGTTTCCATTGGGACATTTTCGAGCAACGTTGGCAGATCATTCTGTAATTGAAAACGGAAACCACGTGTGTACGTGTACCTCACCCCTCATGGTAATGTACATGTGCGTCAGTGAAAAAGACCAATAAAAAGGTGTTAGCATGTGGACGTAATGTGCTGTTCCAGTCTCTTCTGTACCTAAGGCCCATCACCGTTCCCTTTGGATCCCTACGTAATTCGGTGCTCCCCGATACACACGATCAAACAGCGGAGGAGTGGTACTCAAGCGTCAACTTGAGGTTACAATATCTCCGGATGTAATTAACAGTTTACAATGCAACAAACGGCACTGATTACGTATTTGTTTATATGTTCAGATGTTCTAACAAACCTAACGTGGTTCCATTTAAAAAAAAAACGTAGGTTTGTGTTAAAAAACATACTTCCGTGCATTTTTGTATGGTTTATATTAAACAATTACACTAGCCCCTCTCCTCACGTTCGGTCTGTGGAATCGGTTCGTCAGTATTTGATGTGGTTTACGAAATATATCCAGCGGTAACGTTAGGTGACTCACCCTGTATATATATGTTATGATTTTTGAACACTATTAAGGTAAATACATTGTTTGTTCTCTATCAAAATCTGTCATTTGCTAATTATGCCTATCAGTAGTTAGTGTCTTCAGTAATTAGAATCTTTTAATTAGCTGGCAGTATTGGCGCTCGCTGTATTGCAGTAGTTCGAGTAACGAAGATTTTTGTAAGTGATTCTTGAAAGGTATAGGTTATTGTTAGTCAGGAACAATTTTTGTAGGCATTATTGATTTCAGATTGCGTTGCGCTAAAAATATCTAGTGTCAGTTTAGTGATTATCAGAATAAGTAAAGAGAGAACTGTATGAGTACTTTCCGTTTTGCTCAGCTGTTTTTGTATGAAATAACGTAGAAGTTTACCAGCATAGTCATTCTTTACAATCAAAGGGGAAGTTTCAACCTTTGTCTATGTATATTAATGGATTTTTAAAAAATGTGGGGTATTTCTTGTCGATGTACCCTCGTATATCCTCCCTCGGGCATGGGTGTGTGTGTTTGCCCTTAGAATAATTTAGGTTAAGTGGTGTGTAAGCTTAGGGACTGATGACCTTAGGAGTTAAGTCCCATAAGATTTCACACACAACATTTGATTTTTGACCCTCGTATACAAATGGCCTGTAAAGGTATTTTGTAAAATGAACTACTTTCTTCTATTCTGTCTTAAAGGGCGCAGAACTTTTCAAATGACGCTCACGTAGTGAATAAAACAAAATAATAAAAAAATAAAAAATATTTATGCAGGGACCCATGCGCTATACCTTCATAGCACAATCAGACACCAAATTCGTTCTCCAATGTATTCCTTGTCCTGCCCTGACCTGAAGAAAAATTCATTAACCCCATTACATTATCGTTCTAAAAGAGAAAGTACAGCCCGGCCTAGAGGTCACATGAGCTGCCTAAAGTACAGAGTCTGTAAGAGCATCAGACTCACAGTTAGTGACTTTAGAGATACTCACGTCACCTCTACTACTTTCGGCCGCTGCGCTCTTGGCTCCCCACTCCAACCTCCATTTAGTTAGTGGACTCTCCCTACAGTGGTCAAGGGTTAGGCCCCCGGGATAATAAATGAGGAAGCTGAATAGGAACTGTCTTTAATCAAACACCCATAAGGCCCTTGGAATCTGCAACCATGCTGGTACCATTTTTCTTGTGTGTACTTTTTCTCAATCCCCATAATTCGTTGACTGTGCTGCCATGTTCAACTGTAGACACCACACGGAACTTTCTTCATCCAAAATCCATGTATAAAAATGGCAAAAAAAGATACGTGATATTCCCGGGTACCGACGAAGAATGGAAATTCACAATAAAGATCGAGTTCTCCCCCAGTTTTCCAATGTTTCTTTTAGTTATTTGTCTCATGTTGAGTATTCCCTCACATGACCATTCATTTTAAATTTTCCATGTATCCATTAGCATTACACGACGATCTGTCACTATTTATTTGCTGCAGTCAGAGTTCATCTACAATCATAAAATCACCCAGCTTTCTGATTCTCTAATGAGTGTTAGCTATTTTCATACGCTAATGTCGATTACAGGATACTGTCTCGTAATTTTCTTACAGATTTTAGTATACCAGCCAGCTGTCCTAAATTTTCACGAATGTAAACTGGGGACACTTATTCAACGCCACCTCTCTTTCTATTCAAATAAAACTACTTCATAAGAATTTAACGTCTTGTCATCGTCGACATGGTTCCTGGTAGAGCGAAAAATCAGACTGGGTGAGAATAGAGCAAAAAATCTATTGTGTCCTACTGAAGGCCGTCATCCTGGCTCTCGTGTTTGACGGTTTACGGAAAACATAAAATATCTAATGCTACATAACCTGTAATCTTCCAAATTCCCAGTACAATGGTTTATACAGTACGCTGTCTCATGTAGTGCATGTTAAATTACTTCTCCCCTTTGTAAGACCTAGATTAACCCATTTAATTACGCTTTATTGCGTAGCATTTTTATTTATTTTTCTTTCTAGCGTATTTGAGATTCATTAATAATTCGCTGGAGTAATAGTCCAAAGCAACATCTACATTTCACTCAGCGATCTTCAGTCAACTACCTAGCAGAGGGTTCATCGAACCACCTTCAAGCAGTTTCTCTATCATTCCATTCTCGAACTGCTAGTGGGTTAAACGAACATTTAAATCTTTCTGTGCGAGCTCTGAATTCTCTTATTTTATTATGACGATCATTTCTTCCTATGTAGATGGGCGCTAGCAAGATTATTTCGCATTCTGATTGAAATTTCATGAGAAGATCCTGCCCTTGTTTCAATGATCACCACAGAAATTCGGGTACCATATCCGAGGTGCACACTTCCTCTTTCGAGGTAATACAAAACGAGCTGCGTGTATTTGAATTTTTTCCATGTCATCCGACAATCTTACCTTACAACGATTCCACACCAAGCATCAGTGCTCCAGAACAGACCTGGTGCATTTTCTAAGTGCCCTGTCAGTAAATCGTAGTCTTTGGATCGCTTTCCCCACAACATGGACTATGTGTTCATTTCACTTTAAGTTATTCGTAACTGTAAGCCGTAAGTATTTAGTTGAATTCACAGCCTTTACATTTGCGACTTTAACCGTGTATCAAAAATTTAGCGGATTCCTTTTAGCATTCATGTGGATGCTGTTGTGACTTGGCAAGACAGCCAAGCCACTATGAGGTAGCCGAAAGGCACGCGTTTAAGCTCACGCAGGCTGGCGTGAGGTCTGGAACAGGTAAAGTAATTATACTATCAAGAAAAGTACGTAGCTGCTGGAATACTTAACTTTAACCCATAATTGGTGAACATCGGTCTGACTGTACATGCATCACAAGATAAATAGCAAACGATAATGGCGCCTTGCTAGGTCGTAGCAAATGACGTAGCTGAAGGCTATGCTAACTATCGTCTCGGCAAATGAGAGCGTAATTTGTCAGTGAACCAACGCTAGCAAAGTCGGCTCTACAACTGGGGCGAGTGCTAGGAAGTGTCTCTAGACCTGCCGTGTGGCGGCGCTTGGTCTGCAATCACTGACAGTGGCGACACGCGGGTCCGACGTATACTAACGGACCGCGGCCGATTTAAAGGCTACCACCTAGCAAGTGTGGTGTGTGGCGGTGACACCACAGATGCCATCACACTTCTCACTATTTAGGGTCAGTTGCCAACTATCGCACCATACAGGAAACTTGTCTAAATTTTCTGAAGTTCGTTTTGATCATTTTATGTGTTCACGAAACAGGATACCTGCACACAGCCATCGATCATATAAATGCTGTCTTACTTGCTTTATCAGAATGGTCGCAGAACTTAGGTACGAAACTAAACCCTTCCAAATCGCAAGCAGTCTTAGTCGCCCACAAAAGACGTATTACAACACAGCACAGTGAATCTCTTTCATGCTTAATTTTAAATGGCACCGAAATAACCTTTTCTCCTTCTGCAAAGAACTGGGGGATAATCCTGGACCACCACTTAGACTGGACTGAACACACTACTGCAGTCTGTAAGAAAGTTTCTGCATCCCTTTATTGTCTATAGAAATATAAAAAAAGTATTTCCATTCGATCTTAAGAAGAAGCTCGCAGAATCTCAAACACTCCCTATTCTCGACTATGGCGATGCTATTCTTCAAGGAATTTCGTACGAAAACTCTCGCGGGCTTGAAATGGTGTTGAATGTTTGCGTACGATATATTTGTGACGTTCGTTATTACGATCATATCACTCCAGCCTATGAACAATTATCGCGGCTACGTGCTGATAAACGTAGGGAATACCATACTTTATGTTTACTCCATCGTCTTCTCAATCATCAGACTCCCTCTTACTTATCTTCAGCCATTACATTACTATCTGAACATCACAGCAGAAATACTCGTTCTCAACAAAGTAAGATCCTCTCAGTATCACCACACAACACCGTCATGTTTTCTAATCATTTTCTGTATCCGGAATCCGACTTTGGAACAATCTTCCTCAAAATATCAGAGAAATTAAATAACTTCCAAGCTTCAAAAAGCAGCTTATGGCTCATCTTCTCTCACAATAGCTATCTCTCCCACACACTGGTCTGCAGTCCACACTCTTCAATCCACCCCTCCTCCTACAACTTTTCCCTTCTCCTCGCTTACAGAGTAATTTACTTAAATCAAGTCCTGTTCTAACAGCCACTATTACTGTCATCCCAATTTTCTTGTTCTTCATCCTTTCTGCTTCTGACAATACTAAACATGATTTAAGTTGTTCTAAACTAGTCTATATTATTTTTAATGCAGTTTGTTTTATTATTACTGTTATTATTGCCATTTATCCTTACCTTCATTACTGTCAACTATTATTATTATTATGCTCATCTCTAAGATTGTTATCGTTTTCAGGAATGTTTTGGTAATACATATCTGCACGTGTTGTTACTGGTCAGATGTAAGAGAGGACTTTAAGGCCCTAATCTGGTCAGGATAAATAAGCAAATAAATAAATAAATAAAAGATATCAACCTCTGCAAACAATGTAAGAAGGCTGTTCAGATAGTCTCCTAAATCGTTTATGTAGAACAGGAATAGTACAGGGCCTATAACACTGGGGGAACGGCAGATATTACTTCTGGTTTACTCGATAACATTCCATCAGTTACTGCGATCTGTAACGTTTCTGATAGGAAATCACGAACTCAGTCGCACAACTAAGACGGTACTCTGTATGCACGTAGTTTCATTACAAGGCGCTTGTGAGGAACGGTGTCAAAAGCCTTCTGGAAATTTAAAAATGTGTCATCAATTTGAAATCCTCTGTCGCTAGCACTCATTACTTGGTAAGAATAAAGAGCTAGTTGTGTTTCGCATGAACGATATTTTCTGAATCAGTGTTGGCTATGTGTCAATAAATCGTTTAATTCGAAGTAATTCGTGACATCTGGACAAGTTCCCGTTTCCTACTACTAATCGACATTGGTTATGTGGATCTGTAATTCATCGGATCACACCTATTTCTTTTCTTGGTTGTTGGTGTTATCTGAGCAACTTTTCAGTCTTTAGGTACAGACCATTTCACGAGTGAGCAATTGTGTATGATTGCTGAGTATGGAGCTATTGTATCAGCATACTGTCAAAAGAAACTAACTGATATCCTTTCAGGAACAGAAGCCTTGTCTTTATTCATTGATTCAAGCTTCTTTGCTACACCAAGGACATCCACTTCTAAATTGCACGAGTTGGCAGTTGTTCTAGATTCGAATTCTGAAATATTTACTTCGTCTTCTTAGGCGAAGAAATTCCAGACAACCGTATTTAGTAACTCAACATTCGTGGCACTGTCATAACTAACATTACCAATGCTATCGTTCAGTGAAAGCACTGATTGCGTCTTGCAACTGGTGTACTTCACATACGACCAGGATCTCTTTGGTTTTCTGTCAGATTTCGAGACTTATCAAAACATGGCGCAGAACGCATATTAATATGTTCGGAAAAGTTATTTCTTTAGCGTCCATGCCCGCATCTCGTGGTCGTGCGGTAGCGTTCTCGCTTCCCACGCCCGGGTTCCCGGGTTCGATTCCCGGCGGGGTCAGGGGATTTTCTCTGCCTCGTGATGGCTGGGTGTTGTGTGCTGTCCTTAGGTTAGTTAGGTTTAAGTAGTTCTAAGTTCTAGGGGACTGATGACCATAGATGTTAAGTCCCATAGTGCTCAGAGCCATTTTTTTCTAGCGTCCATATTTAGAGCAAGACATAAGTCATTGTGAGTATCTAAGAGAATTTCAAAGACTTTAATAAAATATGAGTTAGTATAAACCTTTGGACCTATCTTCACCGTTGTTCGAGAATATCTAACCTTCCACCACAAGTTTCACTACGATTCTGCTTACGTCGCGTATCTGGCTCTAACAGAGAAACTTAGGATGGTATCTTCCGTAATGGCGGATGTCTGATGATGGCACGCCATTTAACAGGAAATGTCTTTCTGCATTCAGTGATGATCTAGATTTATCTTCTCTGGTTTCATTTACGTCTCCGAAAGGTGACAGATAAAACAATGCTACAACAGTAAAGGCGATCTTTGTTATACGTTATTGTGGGACGTAAAATCTAATTACTTAGATAGCCAAAAGGTTTAAAGCAATGGAAGTAGTAAAAAAATTCAAAAAAGGAGAACAGAGACAGCTCTGAGGATGATATACAGGAAACACAGACAGAACCCGACAGGACATAAATAAAATAAGTGAAACCATCGATTACTTGAGGATTTACTGTTTCTTAGGTTGCTGGCCTTGATGTTATAATTTCCCAATTTAAAAATTTTTACAAGAATTAAATAATAAAATATCATCGATTGGTATTTTCTGTGACCTATCGAAAGCATTAGACTGTGTGGATCACGGTAAAATCCAAGATGGGCTTCATAAGATTGGTGGTATAGCCAACCATTGGGTAGGCACGTCTAACGAAAAGAATGCAGAAAGTTGTACTTGGTAATTAGTTGAGTGTAGTTTGAAGACATTATTCTGACTGGGGAGAAATCACGTATTTGGTCCCCCAAGGTTCCTCCATAGGTCTATTATTGTTCCTCATATAAGTAAACTAAATTCGGTGAATGTAGTCTGAAGATATTATTCTGACTGGGGTGATATCACGTGTAGGGTTCCCCAAGGCTAATCATTAGGCCCGCTATTGTTACTCACATATGTACACTATCTTCCGTCGACTATACATCAAGACGAATTACTTGTTTTTTCCAGATGACATACTATTGTATTAAAAGAGAAAAAAAGATAACAAAACACTATTGTTTACCGTGTAACTATATACAAATTAATTTGCGATGTGAATGCAAAATGACTCGTTCCACATAATTTCAATGTATTGTGAAAATGAGTAATTGAACACCAAACTACGTAACTAGCTTACCAACTAACTGCTTCCAGTCACAAACTGGTAGTTCTGTTTACGGGAAGCCTGTCGCACTTCCTTCGCTTCTTATTGCCAATAACACCTCTAATGCGAGGTCGGAAGTTCAATCTTTAATAATGTCATTTGAAAGTGTTGTTGACAGGAAAAATATTAGCTGCTAATGACTAACCATGAGCATCAGGAGGGCGACGGAAAATAAGTCTGAGGGGATGTGTAGAGATCAACATTCTATGGGAGGTATGTGTTACATCTCACAAAATGGACAACGTTGACATTCAAGAAATACTCAAAACAATCCATTAACTTGTACCATGACCACCAAATGCAAACTGCCGCGTTACAGTGATCACAAAGATTCGCACCATTAAGATCGAAGGCGAACGCCTTGGGAGCTACAAACGGCGCAGGAGGTTCAACTAGGTATCTACTCTTAAAGAATGCATAGAGAATCACATTGGAGTAACGTGATTATGAGAATTGATAGATGTGGAGGCAGGCAACCGAATGCTAAGCAATCCGTCGTGGAGCTTATCTTGAAACTAGCTGTCATTCAAAGTGTACCTGCAGACTGTGTGATAACATGTTTTATAGGAACGAAAAAACAAACAAACATCCATTGCCTGAATTTGTCCAGTGGTCCCAGGTGGTATGAACTGCAATGTCACACGCATTTAACGAGGGATATCTCATCTTATGATTATTACATGCTGCTCAGGTATCAAGCGAAAGCAGGTTATTTTGAGTGGCTATAGGCTAAAAGCAGTGCTCATACCATAGTTCTCTTACGCCCATTTACCCACTCTTGCTTACTGTGACGTAAGTATTTGATATTACTCTTGCAAGATAACGCACACGAGAAAGAATCGTAGATGGCAGAGCACCTCAAATTCTTGCAGCGCAGCCGGCCGCGGTGGCCGTGCAGTTCTAGGTGCTTCAGTCCGGAACCGCAGGACTGCTACGGTCGCAGGTTCGAATCCTGCCTCGGGCATGGATGTGTGTGATGTCCTTAGGTTAGTTAGGTTTAAGTAGTTCTACGTTCCAGGGGACTGATGACCTAAGATGTTAAGTCCCATAGTGCTCAGAGCCATTTGAACCATTTGAACCATCTTGCAGCACAGTAAATAACTTTCGAGAAAATTTACCAACCAGATTAACGGTCGACATAATTGTATACGAATGCGTTAAGGCACTGATGTTAGCTGATCTTGATAAAACTCCATTAGTAACTCTGATTTCCAGGATTCCTTTCATACTCATATTTTCTTCAAATTCTGGTTGGTCAGAGCTGAAAACAAATTCACTACTGAACGATTGTATGTGTCTGTTTATCTCATCTACAAATTTTCGAGCCGAGCCGTCACTCCGCAGTGCATCCCCAAGTTGACGGTCTGTTTGAAATTTCGTTATCCTTCGTCTTTCAGTTCTGCAGCACTGTTTGAAGTTATGCGAACATTCACTGCTTTCCTTAAAATCACTATAATCTATGTCACACTCATACTGGTGTGCATAATGTAGTAGCTCACCAGAATACACATCCTGTAAATTATATCGAGCATCCTTGAAACGGTCGCAGGTTAGAATCCTACCTAGGGCATGGATGTGTGTGATGTCCTCCCTTCAGCATCCGTAGTTCTTCTTCTACACTACACGGTTATATTGCTAAGGACTTATTCAAAATCTGTTCATAATTTTTTGGGCTGCAAATTATCTTTTATTTACGTAATTATGTTTTGTACCCGCTCTTCTGACAACGATTGTTGTTGTGTCTCACCGCAAGACGGGATTTGTAGTTCCCTGTCGGTGAATGTTGATGAACTACACGTTTCCACACCTGCGTCGGTATCAATTTTACTTGGTAAGCACGTATTGTCGTTATTTTACTCCTCAGGTACATTGTCCGTACAGTGGAAGGTATACGACACCTCACATTCCACTAACTCATGTTACAGAAACGCTAATATTTCATCTGCCACTTCTTTCTTAC
The DNA here is from genome assembly GCF_023898315.1 of Schistocerca nitens. Classification (NCBI taxonomy): domain Eukaryota; kingdom Metazoa; phylum Arthropoda; class Insecta; order Orthoptera; family Acrididae; genus Schistocerca; species Schistocerca nitens. The sequence goes on from NC_064618.1 coordinate 104,364,753, forward strand.
TCTGCAAAATTCCTTGGATTCCTTCTCACGAAGTACCAACATCGGCAATTTTTGTTGTAGATACAACGTAGAGTCAAGACTCTTAAATGAACTGTGACAGGAGCCCGAACAACAGCAGCCTGACATACTAGGACATATACTAAAACTCTGAAATACTGCACTAAAAATGGCTAGTTACTAGCCGAAATCTAGATTTGCTTTAATAAAACGTGAAAGAAAAGGACGAGTGATAGCTCTGCTCCATCATCTCGAAAGTGATACCACAGTCATTGAGTGCATTCCACATTTCTAATGAAAGGTAACTTGAGAATGCAATGTGTGCATCCTTTATAGCTGCCACTGTGCTGCTTTGTATCGACACCAGCACTGTTGTGAGTTACCCGTCGAGTAAGCTGTTCAACTACACTCTGTAGCCTCATGCTGTTCTAACCATTGGATATCTGCTGTTGTGCCCCTGCTGCCGTTAGCAGCCAATAAAGTGGTTGCATGGTGGACAATATGTATTGCGTCGAATACCATAAACATCAGGGGCGTTTTACGACCTCCCTCTCAAAGGCTTCCTTGTTAGTATCAATCGATGTAGTATGTGTAGCAAGTAGCAGAGTAAAATCACCAACATCCCCTACCCCTCCTACCCCCCCCCCCCTACCCCGCATCTCGCAGTGCACACACACACACACACACACACACACACACACACACACACATGCATGGAAATATGTTAGGTTGGAGGAGACATAAGTAATCGTAAAGTATAAAAGAGGATGAATTGTTGGAGTCAGGGGAGGAGAGGACAAGAGCGATGAGAGAGAACGAAAGCCGTAGGTGAGAGTATAAAGTGTGTGGGAGAGAGAGAGAGAGGCGGCTATCGCTATTGGCTGTGGCAGCTGCGGGCGAGAGTGTCGCCCCCCGATAGCGTTAACAGCGCATTAAGCCCGGCTGCCTGGCCCGTGTCGTGCACTTTGCCACCACCCGATAAAACATGTCGGGCCGCTTATGAAAATACCCAGCTGCGCCTCGCCGCTGCTCTCGCCGCCACCCAGCGTTCTGGCCCGAGTTTTTTTTTTTTTTCTCGTTTCGCTTCACTACAGCCTACAACCAGGGAGTACTCTTCACACACAGTGAACAGCAACAGTCGCAACGTCATCTGCTAACACTGTGTCTCAGACAGCCGTCATGCCCTGTTAAATGATTGGGAACCATTTAGCTAATGACTCATCACAGCTCAATTACATATATGTTCATAAAAAACAGAACACCATGAACAACTAGTGACAGGATGAAACTTCCTGGCAGATTAAAACTGTGTGCCCGACCGAGACTCGAACTCGGGACCTCTGCCAGGAAGTTTCATATCAGCGCACACTCCGCTGCAGAGTGAATATCTCATTGTGGAAACATCCCCCAGGCTGTGGCTAAGCCATGTCTCCGCAATATCCTTTCTTTCAGGAGTGCTAGTTCTGCAAGGTTTCGCAGGAGAGCTTCTGTAAAGTTTGGAAGGTAGGAGACGAGGTACTGGCAGAAGTAGAGCTGTGAGTACCGGGCGGGAGTCTTGCTTCGGTAGCTCAGATGGTAGAGCACTTGACCGCGAAAGACAAAGATCCCGAGTTCGAGTCTCGGTCGGGCACACAGTTTTAATCTGCCAGGAAGTTTCATATCAGCGCACACTCCGCTGCAGAGTGAATATCTCATTCTAGTGACAGGATGTCCATATTCACAGAAAATGTACATTGGTATGTTCTGCAGGAACGATTACCACTTCAGTCACCTCGGTTCACCATGTGTCCTATTGCCTGGTAGGCATAGGGTCCGTCATAGGCCCTGGTAACTTGTTCCATACGTGATGGCATCGCGAATGGCGTCCCGTGGTATAACCATCCATGCTGCATTCACCCGGTTTCGAAGTTCATCGGTGGTCGAAGGTACTGGGTCACAGTGTTGCACTCTTCGCTTAACCATACCCCACAATCTTCGATTGGCGACAAGTTTGATGACTTTGCGGGCCAGGGCAATAGGACAACATACTGTGACACCGAGAAGGTACATGTTTGTGCAGCAACTTGTGGTCGCGCGTTGTCCTGCTGAAAAATGAAATGTGGGTTGCTGTGCAGAAAGGGTATGGCTATGGGTCACAGAATGTCATTCACGTAGGTCACACTGGTCACAGTGCCCTGGGCACACACCAACTGGTGTACCCAGTATCATGCCACTCCATAAGGCCTCGCGTTGGCGCTGTGTCTCTTGTGCGAACGCCGTCGCTGTTACGCTGCTATCTGTGCCTGTGGCGAACCAAAAGAACCAAAATGCGACCATTATCTTCAAAGAAACAGAACCTGGATTCGTCCGAAAACACAATCAGAAGCCATTCTTCTTCCATACTTGTTCTATACATCATTGCTGTCTAGCATGGACGTAAACCATGCCATAATAAACGGTGACGGAGTGTCACCCCTCATAGTGTATGATGTGTTGCACTGTTCCACTGTGGTGCCAAAGCCGAGGAGGATGCAGAACTCAACTGCAATGCCATTCGGACGAGGCGTCCATCTTCTCATGGGGTAGTGTTGGCAGTGCGACCTGACCCATCTCGTCGAGTTCTATAGCCTCCCATGAACCATTCTGTACACACCCACTGCACTGCCGAAACACTTTGTTCCATACGAGCAGCAGTTTCGCGAATGGATGCATCACATTCTCTCATGCCAACAATGCTCCCTCTTCCAGATTCACTGATTTGACGGTGCGGTTCGTGCATACGTCTGCGAGGCATCCTGCATGTCTGCTCAAGTCACACTGTACCTTCGGTTTATAGCGATGACGAGAGCCGGAGGCACATTTTACCGGTAGGTTGTGTTGCACAGTGATATCAGTGTTGATTCTGATAGCGCTGCCTCACGGTATTCAAATGCTCGTCATTTCTGTGGAACATATAAATGAAAATGTCCTGTGAATATGAACGTCCTGTCTCTACTCGTTCAAGGCGTTCTGTTTTTTCTGAACATACTTCGCTTATACACTGGCGGAAACAAAATCGCAACACCAAAGAAAAATTCATATGGATTAAAGAAAATTTGGCAAGACATTTTTTAGGGTAACATATTTAAGTGATTAAAACTGCAAGATCTCAGGTTCAGACCGCTACGTTCGCAGGTTCGAATCCTGCCTCAGGCAAGGATGTGTGTGATGTTGGGTTTAAGTAGTTCTAAGTTATAGGGGACTGATGACCTCAGATGTTAAGTCCCATAGTGTTCAGAGCCATTTGAACCATTTGCACAGGTTCATGTAAGCGCGAGAGAAGACATGGCAAATGCGGAATGCTTGTACATTACTCACCAGTGTAACCACCAGAATGTTGAATGCAAGCATGCAGGCGTGCATGTATGGTGTTGCACAGGTGCCGGATGTAAGTTTGTAGAATGGCGTTCCATGCCTATTGCACTTGCAGTACAGAGACGGTTAACGCTCTTTGTGGATGACGCTGGAATTTCCGTCCGATGAGGTCCCGTATGTGCTCGATTGGAGACAGATCTGGTGACCGAGCAGGCCAAGCCAACACTTCAACTGTTTGCAGAGCACGTTGGTTTTCAACAGCGGCATGTGGGCCAGCGTTATCCTGTTGGAAAATATTCCATGCTATGCTCTTCACAAAAGGTCGAATCACCAGAGTACGTACAATTTTGCATTCAACGTGCGTGGGACAAACTGCTGTAACATGAAACCATAACTCCAGGTGTAGGTCCAACATGTCTAGTGGGCGGCCGGGTTGGTTTCAGGTCCTCAGTTGGCCTCCTCCTGAGCGCCTGACGGCCATCACTGGCCACTGAATCAACTTTCATCGGAAATGACAACACCGTGCATTCCAGCACTCGCTTGACAACACAGCAGTCACAAATGGCGTTGGTTTGGAATCAATGAAATGCACGCTACAAAGCGCCTGACTCCCTGCTGTCCTTGAAGTGACCGATTTGTAACAGTTTACTGTGTCATTGTGCTGACAAGTGATGCTCAAATTAAACCGGTCTTTTTGTAACCGTTCATTCTCGTGACCACCGCTGCCACGAATCATGTAGCGTGGCTACATTCCTGCCAAGTCTTTTTGCAGTATCGCAGAAGGAACATACAGCTTCTCGTAGCCCACCTACAAGAACTCGTTCAAAATCAGTGCTGTGTTGATAAATTAGTCTTTGTCACTATAAGGACATTCTTGACAAACATCAACTCAGCACGTCCAATCTCAAAGGTAACAAACTCTCACGACCGATAGAGCACGTATGTAAAACAAACCTGATTTGCATCCTCATAGTGGCGCTACTAGAGCCAGTCTTATGCGACTGGAGCGAAATCTGAATAGTTGTGATCTTACAGATGTAGGAACAAACCTACCAATTTTCGTTTACGTCGCACAGCTCTATCTTTGTGATGTGACTTTTTTCTGCAGAGTTAGTTATTGAGCTTTGACAAGTTTTCAGTTTCCTTTTTTATGGCCGACTCCCAGACTGACAGCGCAAACGGATAAGAAATATTAGTGCTAAATTTTTAATGCTTTCGGTCTCTTGCAATTTGCACTTAGCTTAATAACTTCACCTAGATAACTAAATGCCACCACTGGCTATAATTCCATTAATTTTAAGCTTTTGTCATGCCACACCTATTTTGGGCCATATCTCCGTCGTTTGTAGCACACTGCTATTGTCGTTATCACTTAAGAATAGTCTTTAACACATGTTCTGCCAACATTAGTATAGTCATATGTGGCAGCATATTGTCAGAAACAGACGGTGACCAGTAATGTCTACTGTCTGCCACTGCTCGTATGATGTAACAATATATGCACTGTACTGCTGAACTTGGGTATCCGTCCAAGTTCTACCCATCTCTACCAACGAAATTTACAGCCAAATTCGGCACTTTAATCAGCAAATTGGATTTGCTGAAACTCATAATCTTTCTGTGCTATTTCTACTTGATACCCAAAATTTTCACAACCAAAAATTCTCTCTTGTACTACGTAAAATCTGCTGAAATACCAAAATTTCTGCCGGCCGCGGTGGTCTAGCGGTTCTGGCGCTGCAGTCCGGAACCGCGGGACTGCTACGGTCGCAGGTTCGAATCCTGCCTCGGGCATGGGTGTGTGTGATGTCCTTAGGTTAGTTAGGTTTAAGTAGTTCTAAGTTCTAGGGGACTTATGACCTAAGATGTTGAGTCCCATAGCGCTCAGAGCCATTTGAACCATTTGAACCAAAATTTCTTCTTATGTAGCCAATCTAACGCCACAGCATGGTACTGCTGTCCTTGTGGAACTATACCCTCTTGGACGTTAAAATATCGACGTGAAATTAAAACTCATTAGCTCACTGAGAAAAAATCATTTGCTGATAACGATTTTAATAGATAAAACTCTTCTTCAGACCAGTAGTCTGCCTACGTGTGTAGAAACAATCTGAAACCACACTTGTCCATCTGTCAGCCTAGAAAAATAACAAAATTTCTCATTCCGGAAAACTTCGTGTACTAAATTAGTACGCATCTTTTTATTTACTTTTTTATGAGCCGGAATTAGCTCCGTCGTGCGTTATGTCCAAACTCTGCTAAAACTAATGCTATACTCCCATACTAAGGAATTTTCTAAAATGTTCCTGTAGTTATTGGAAGGAAGTGAGAATGGGTTCAAATGGCTCTGAGCACTATGGGACTCAACATCTTAGGTCATAAGTCCCCTAGAACTTAGAACTACTTAAACCTAACCAACCTAAGGACATCACACACACCCATGCCCGAGGCAGGATTCGAACCTGCGACCGTAGCAGCCCCACGGGTCCGGACTGCAGCGCCAGAACCGCACGGCCACCGCGGCCGGCTAAGTGAGAATGGGGTTTAACGTCCCGTCGGCATCAAGGTCGTAAGAGTCGGCCCTTAGTTTTCCCCGCACCCGTCATAATTTAGCCAGTGAAGCTGATGTATGTAGTCAAGCCATTCACATAAAGTCACAGCCATTAAGATAAGGCTACAAAGTGCTCCGCTATCCAGACATGTACATGGCTTTTATGGTTTGAGGAAATACTTCCAGTGCGGTATTAAGATCTGTTCAGTTTGTATGAAACTACAACACGTCCTGTTGATTAGTACCAGGTTTATCTTACGTGTCCAGTTCCAAACTCGAAACCTGTGCCAGCATGTGAAAAAAAGGAACTGAAGCCATCAACTCATTTTTATCAAAAATTGGGAATCTGCCGAAAGTAGTTTTTAGCTTCTTTTCCTTTCATCGTGATTTATTTCATTAGAGCGCCGTACCAGTGGCTATGAATGTCTGTGGGAGCTGATGGGTTATGTATATTTGTCGTCACTTGTTTCCATTGTCGGGAGGGAAATTTCCAGATCCTGTGATGCTCTGGAGAAAGTAGTGTGATTTCCTTATAAACTGCCGATACTAGTTATCCTAAAAAATTTCATTTCGTACGTATCTTTACTCTGAACAGTGTGGACGGACGCAATTAAATCCAGGTATAACGGCACTGGTGTCCACCTGATTGATTCTAACATTAGAAATAGGTCCTTTGTAATACTTTACTTTTCGTCCGTAGTCAGTCTGAGCACTCTGCGGAACTAGACTACTTTACATTGTACTGCAGCATTGCAGAAAATTAAGCACCCATTGTAGAGAGGTGTCACGGTGATCTCGATTGGAGATTTGAAATTGTCGCCTTTGAAAACTTTCCTGCTGCAGAGAATAAAATGGCTTGGAATGTCACTTTTGAATGTATTGCTACAATATCTTACAGATCATCCAATGCGCAAGTTTTGGTGAAGGAGGGCACCAGCATTCTTTCCGAGAATTTTTCTTGGTGTCGCCCTAAATAATCTCTCGAAATTTTGTTAGTTGATGAGAAAACATCATTTGCGTGGTTTTGACTGTTTGTTAAAACACTTGTTTTATCCTTATAGGCGTGCGCCGCCGTTCTATAAAATGTAAGCTCGGTGATGCAGTAGGAAAGATCGTTGTGTCTTGCAACGCTTTCCAGATTCAGGTGTAACACAATTTCTCATGCTACTGTGAAATGATATTATTCACATTATGATATTATTCACATTTTGTAGGCTGTAGTTTTCTTAAGAAATTACAAAATGTATTCTGGAAATGTAAGTTATTTCCCATCGAGAAGTAATGTTAAAATCTACGACGTGGTCATGTACTTAGAACAAAATACGGTATTAGAATTTAAAAGCGTTGTAGTGAAGAAATTACTGATGTGATTCTTCAATTCCTCCAATCGTATTTTATGACGAAATAAATCTCTGGTGAACAGCCTGGTATGAGTGAGCATGTTGATGTTGTTGTGGTCTTCAGTCCTGAGACTGGTTTGATACAGCTCTCCATGCTACTCTATCCTGTGCAAGTTTCTTCATCTCCCAGTACCTACTGCAACCTACATCCTTCTGAATCTGCTTAGTGTATTCATCTCTTGGTCCCCCTCTACGATTTTTACCCTCCACGCTGCCCTCCAATGCTAAATTTGTGATCCCTCGATGCCTCAAAACATGTCCTACCAACCGATCCCTTCTTCTAGTCAAGTTGTGCCACAAACTTCTCTTCTCCCCAATCCTATTCAATACCTCCTCATTAGTTACGAGATCTACCCACCTTATCTTCAGCATTCTTCTGTAGCACCACATTTCGAAAGCTTCTATTCTCTTCTTGTCCAAACTACCTCCATGCAACCTCCATGCAACCAGCTGCCACCATCCGGCGCAACGCCAGTCAGTACTGACCACCTTGGTACATAGGGCGCACGTCATTTGTGCCAAAGAAAACCTCTCAGACGAATTACAGCACCTAAGAGAGGTATTTCGGAAAAACGGGTACAGTGAAACACAGATTGACAGGGCCTTCAAGAGGAGACAGGCTGACAAATTTCAGGAAGAGCAAGAGGAAGTTAACAAGAGACTCGCCTTTCTTCCATATTTGGGGCCCACATAAGCCAAAATCGGGAGGCTATTAAGAAAATCAAACATAAATACCGTCTTCCAACCACCGCCGAAGACGAAAGAGCTGCTGGGCTCTGCTAAAGATCCACTCAAACTAAACACACCTGGTATATACAACATTGCCTGCGAATGTGATGTGCAGTACATCGGTCAAACGCAGCGCTGCATCTCTAAAAGGTGCGAGGAACACATCAGGCATGTTCGACTTGGACAGATAGAGAAATCCGCTATAGCTGACATAGCATCAAAGAAAACCACACCTTTGATTTCGAAAACACCAGGGTGCTGTGCCGAGCCGGGAGCTATTGGGATAGCGTCATTAAAGAATCAATAGAAATACGGGTCCACGAGAATCTTGTGAACAGGGACGAAGGCTATCAACTGAGCGCGGCCTGGAATCCAGCATTAGCCGCAATACACCAGGAGCGCAACAAGAGCCGTCCAGCTCACGAGACGCGATCAGAATGCTCTGACGGAGACAGAACGGTGCACCCGCTTCCCCCTCCACCCCGCCAGCCGGCTCGTCTGGACCCAGCCTCCCGCGGCCAGGTGGTGGGGGGCACACCGCAGGTATAAAGGGACCGGCATCCGCAAAGTCTCGGCACTTCGCCATAAGATGATGAGTATGTCACTCGGCGAAACATCGCAGTTTGAAGACACCGCCACCCGGCCGGAAGCCCGAGAACTCTTCGCCAGCTGTATACGCCGGGAAAGCATACATTCACATTAATATTTCTTCTGTTACCCAAGGATTTCTATTAGCCCTCGTCTTTTTACCTACTTGATCCTCTGCTGCCTTCACTACTTCATCCCTCAGAGCTACCCATTCATCTTCTACTGTATTTCTTTCCCCCATTCCTCTCAATTGTTCCCTTATGCTCTCCCTGAAACTCTCTACAACCTCTGGTTCTTTCAGTTTATCCAGGTCCCATCTCCTTAAATTCCCACCTTTTTGCAGTTTCTTCAGTTTCAATCTGCAGTTCATAACCAATAGATTGTGGTCAGAATCCACATCTGCCCCAGAAAATGTACAATTTTAAACCTGGTTCCTAAATCTCTGTCTTACCATTATACAATCTATCTGATACCTTTTAGTATCTCCAGGATTCTTCCAGGAATACAAGCTTCTTTTATGATTCTTGGACCAGGTGTTAGCTATGATTAAGTTATGCTCTGTGCAAAATTCTACAAGGCGGCATCCTCTCTCTTTCCTTCCCCCAAATCCATATTCACCTACTATGTTTCCTTCTCTCCCTTTTCCTACTGACGAATTCCAGTCACCCATGACTATTAAATTTTCGTCTCCCTCCACTACCTGAATAATTTCTTTTATCTCGTGATACATTTCATCTATTTCTTCATCATCTGCAGAGCTAGTTGGCATATAAACTTGTACTACTGTAGTAGGCATGGGCTTTGTGTCTATCTTGGCCACAATAATGCGTTCACTATGCTGTTTGTAGTAGCTAACCCGCACTCCTATTTTTTTATTCATTATTAAACCTACTCCAGCATTACCCCTATTTGATTTTGTATTTACAACCCTGTAATCACCTGACCAAAAGTCTTGATCCTCCTGCCACCGAACTTCACTAATTCCCACTATATCTAACTTTAACCTATCCATTTCCCTTTTTAAATTTTCTAACCTACCTGCCCGATTAAGGGATCTGACATTCCACGCTCCGATCCGTAGAACGCCAGTTTTCTTTCTCCTGATAACGACATCCTCTTGAGTAGTCCCCGCCGGGAGATCCGAATGGGGGACTATTTTACCTTCGGAATATTTTACCCAAGAGGACGCCATCATCATTTAATCATACACTAAAGCTGTATGTCCTCGGGAAAAATTACGGCTGTAGTTTCCCCTCGCTTTCAGCCGTTCGCAGTACCAGCACAGCAAGGCCGTTTTGGTTAATGTTACAAGGCCAGATCAGTCAATCATCTAGACTGTTGCCCCTGCAACTACTGAAAAGGCTGCTGCCCCTCTTCAGGAACCACATGTTTGTTTGGCCTCTCAGCAGATACCCCTCCGTTGTGGTTGCACCTACGGTATGGCCATCTGTATCGCTGAGGCACGCAAGCCTCCCCACCAACGGCAAGGTCCATGGTTAATGGGGGGGGTATGTGCATAGGACACAATATTTCGGCAATCGACCACGTTGCCATCATCAGGTGCGCTGATGATGGCAACGTGGTCGATTGCCGAAATATTGTGTCTTATGCACACTCATACCAGGCTGTTCACCCGAGATTTATTTCGTCGAAGAAAGTACTGTCAGTACTCTATTTAGTAGTCTATCTGTCATTAATCTACGGCACTCCAAAACCAGTAAGTAAACTCTGATTAAGTAGGAATATTATTCCAAAACCTGTTACAAGTCAAATACATTTTGAAATAGGAGCTATTAGAAAGTAACAAAAATTTTCGTTTTCAAGGCAGTTAAAAATGGTACGACATTAAAGATACTCAAATATCACATATTCCGCGGTAGGACATCTACCGATTCAGGGTATGCATTTGCGCACAGCCAGCAAAGTGTTGCTTAACCGCTGGCATGTTACGTTACTAGTTTAAGAGATTAACGGAACTTTACTCGCCATAAAAGTTTGTAAATGAGGGATTAACAACATCTTGCAAAACACTTTACTATATTATGAAAGCCTCATAACCTAAACGTTCATATTTCTTCAGTTGTATGTCCCTGCAGCGGCGAAATCAATAAAGTAATTCCATTAATGTAAATAGAGAAATTATTGTATTAATAATTACAAAGATTACTTTATATTTCTGCTCGTTCTAAGTTATACTGTTCTCTTTCTACCTCTTTGTCGCCCAGTGATTTCAGATTATTGTCTCTTTCTGCATTGGTTTTTCCTTCATTCTGTGCCTCTTGCAGTTGTACAAAAAGTGTCTCGCGTGCAGGTACCGCTGTCCTCTTGTTACACTCCTCGTGGTGTCATTTACAGCTTTCCGTTTTCTCTGGTACTTCTTCTTATCCAAAACTGTTCCTGGTCTCTTCCCCGGCTGTGTGACACCTGCTCTGTCTTCAACACATGAACAATAAAGCTGAAGAATTTAAAAAATGTTTGTTTTATTTAAAAATCTTTAAAATTTCCCACATTAAGATTCAGAGCATTACCTTTGGGCACAACCTCGTATTTCTTCTGAGTGGTTATGATTCAATTTGCACTTCAGAAACAATAAATCAAGCTGCAGACTCTAATACATATTCAGTTCTCTTCGTCAAGTTTTTCCAATGCAGTGAAATATGCATGGTAAAATTTAGGATATTTGAAGGATATTCAAAGTCAGTTTGAGTATCATGCTGAATTTTGTTGTGTATTATGTTGTCCGTAATGTGTATTATGTGAATATATTTTGTTTATTTTATATCCATGGTGTAAAAAACGTTATGTGTCAAGTATTTCTCTACAGATAATCATTATTGTGATGATACTGTAGCATAATAATGAATTACTTATTATTTTGAACTAACCGTTATTGTGTGATATTTATCATGAGAATGGTTACATATCATTTTCAGTTAACCAAATCTACAAATGCGAAATGGTAAATTATAAAACAAAGCAACAGACTCATGAACCTAAAACGTAAAATAACAGTTTGAAACATAATTCAAATATAAGTCAGACAAATAATTAGAGTGATAATGTACGTTTAGGTATCTCAGTTAATTTTATTGAAAATACCCTGACAGCACACTGTGTTAAGCTAAAGTTCCTAAAATGATATTTCAAAAATCGACTTTATTACACATGGGTGGGCGTGTTTAATTTATGTTGTAACATAAGTTTTCATTTTTCAAAATTACTTAATGGTGGTATGGTACTTTTTCAAATTTTAAATTATGACAAAAGCTGATTGTAGAGTTTTGAAGAACGTGAAATACATTTAAACTTTAATATGAAACATCATTTTTATGTATTATGGTTTCAGAGATATTGCCTCAAGTCATAATGAGCCAAATTACATTTCAGGGGATATTTTATCGCTTAGAATTGAAACTGGGCCAAATGGAAAAAATACATATTCCAGTATTTTGATCCTTCTACATTTCTGTCTATTTTCGTCAAGATCGTTTGTTTTCACATGGGAATGTTCTCTTGTTAGATGGCGGGATGAGAATACTGGACAGTATAATTTAACCCTCTCTTCTGGTCATATTATCTTTATTTTTGTGCAGCTAAATATTATCGTAGATCAGTTAATTAACGAACGAGTGTAACGAATAATTTATTTCGTCTCTTCGTCCGATAAGAGACTAAAACAAATTTTACAGAATATTATAACTAGAAGTGATAGTTGGTGAAGCGTTTGATTATGTTTTATTTGAGGAAAGGATTTTACTATGGAGAATTTGTGAAAGTTTTCACATATATTCATTCTTTGCTGATCTGAGGCACACATTTCAGTTAGTTGAAGACACCATACGTGGAAGAAATTAAGCACTGCGTCATTTTTATTTTCCTACTATCAGCAATCCTTTCTCAGTTTTACAAACGAATCTCCAACAATATTTTGAAATTATTTTCCATGCAGGGGAACTGAGTTTGGATAGAAGCAGAGAAAGTCTATAGGGTGTTATTACATTGTTTCCTCGCAAACAGGTTGATTTTTATGTGAGTTACAACACACAATGAATACTTAATTGAAACACCATAGTAGAGAAACAGTTTCCAAGGAAAAATTACAAATTAGAATGCGAAAATTGTAACTTTAAGGACCTGTTACACCCCTATCCCACTTTCCACTACATTATGTTTGGTGATGTGATTTCGAGGACACTAAAATAGAGATGCATCTTGCTAATATCTCGACACCTGTGACAGTTCAGAGAGTCATACTTGAAGATTTTGTGTACCAACATACTATCAAATATCCTTTCATTCTTTTGATTTCACCGAGACGCGATAATTTCATACAACGACGCTAAAATTGTTTTATAGACATGTCCACGAGTCTTATAAAAAAATTCACATAATCATTTTTAGCACTGAGTGCAGGCAGTGGCAATCTTCAGTATTATAAGTTATATGTTAATCACATTGTGTGAATAAAATCTTCCTTGCTTTCAAGTCACATCATTTTCAATAAATTCCTCGAACTTTCAACATCTGTCCCTAACATCCTCCTCAGGAGTAAGTAACACTGCTGGCTTCAGGGGTTGGTACTGCATACTGACTGTATGCGGTGGTCAGAAACAATGTGGGAAGCTTGTAAGTGTGCTGCAGTATAGATGGCGCTGAAAAATAATATTCGTTAAGAACAAAATTCAATACGTTGCCCCGTTTCCGAGTTAATCGGCACTGAAGTTAGTCAATCGTTGTTCCAATAACGTAGATGACAGTGCATGATACTGCTCAGTCTTTTGCTCGGATTCGATCCCTACAACCGTTCCATGTCCAACTTTTTTATCACTCTCTTGTTCGGTTTTAGGAAACCAAACAATGTATACTTCTGGTGATACTGTCTCTGGCAGGCCACTTGAATTTGCGCTTGAAACTGCCTGACTGGCTGACTTTAGTACTAATTAACTCGGAAGCGGCACAACGTATCGAATTCTTCTCTTAAGTACCTTACCCTGCAGCACCTTTAAAATATTGTCATGCTGTTCCTGACCACCGTATATAAACAAGGAAGCAGTTCCTTAAAATTGGGGAGGATGCAGTTCAGGCAAGTCAATGAGAAGATTCCAAGGGCAAATCGTGTGTGTGTTCCACATTCAAGTGCGACCTTTTGCAAGTGAAATAATATGAGAATAAATTTGAGGCTACTGATACGAGGTCATCATAAATAAGTAGTTCTTTCTTGAGGTCATATTCCTTTCTGTTGGTAATACATCTAATTGATAGCAACTACAAGAGAATGTGATTGTTCTGGAATTAAAGTAATTATTATAAAATAATTCTAATAATCACTTTTGATGATAGTTTGCAGAACAGTCTTTCTTTTAAGTTTCTGGCCAAGAGTGACTTGACGTCATACATACTGCCTCTAATAGACACGGATATTAGATGCTTCTGTTGGGAAGATACAGTGGTGTTGGCGATCAGTTACACAGGGTGGACCCCATGAGGCAGCTAGCAGCTCCATAAGTCTTGATGTCTTTCAGGACACCATTGCAGACTGCAGTATTATTACATATATATCATATTTCTTGTGTTTGTGTTAGACTTTATGAATTAGACAACCACTTGAACGTGGTGATTGATTGTACTAAGCACCTATGTGGATGTCCATGTAATGCCCTGAGAAGCAGAATGTAGATCTCTGTGTGTGTCTGGGAGCTCTGCCAAAAACCCCTGGATAGATTTCAACCAAATGAATGTGGCACAGAAATAGCAAGACTCACAAGTATCAGATCTGCATAGTTTATAAGCTACTAGCCTCATTACAGGCAGAGATATGGATAGCAACGTTTAATTTTTTTCTGGTGCCTGCCGTATAGGTTGCCCTGAATTATGGGAATGTTATGTTCGAGCAGTGTCAGCCTCAAAAATCAAGTTGCTGTGCAAGCCAGCCTACATGTCAGGGAAAAGAAACCATTTTCTGTCAGCATGTAGGTTTCCCTGCAGGACATGTGAGTTGTGTTGGAGTACTATTGGCTTGCTTTATCGATCTGCTTTGGAATGTAGCCTGTATCTCAGGGGCAAATAAATAATCTTCAAGTGTGTGATAGTATCCTGTTCTGCATGACATGCATGCTGTGGGAGTAGTGTTGAGGTGCTTTATGAACTGTACTGCAGGGGTATTTCTACTGATAAACATAACTGGGGATGGACTGAGATGGATAGAGGAAGGGTTGGACAATGTGAGGGGAAGGAGGAAACAGACAATGAGAGGAGAGGAAGGGAAGGTGTATGAGGCAGGTGGAAGGATTACAGAGGTAATGGGCAGGTGGAAAAGAAAGAGTCCTTCTATCTTCATGTGAAGGGCAACCTCAGGAACTACTGTACAGATTTTGATGTGGTTTACACTAATGGTAAACCGATACTCGATGAAAATATTTTCTGTATTACTATTATAAACAAGTCGTTTGGACAGACCCAACGTTAGCCACGTTGCACAAGGATGAATCAATGTTGGTGTATAGGCAGGCTGTCTTTCCTAAAAGTGATTCAGCACATATTTGCAATTTAGTTTTTGCACTGTGTGTAGTTGGAATTTGGTCAAACAAGTGCTGTTCATCACAAGTTTCGTACCACGACTGGATTCAACAGTAAACGGCGGTTTGTTTTCAATGATCCAAAAAATAATATTTAAAGGTGATATCGCATGCCCATTCGATAGTGCGGTCCGAAATGTTTCTAGTGTGATATTTGTTTCATGATATGTACACACAAGGACAGTACAACAGGAAGAATAAACAGTACTCGAGCAGTGACTGAGTAACTGTGCTGCTTGGCTGGGTCAGTGAGTGCAAGCTAGGGTGGCCAGCGATACGTTGCTCAAATACTAGTTACTCTTTAAGTTTTACTGCCGCTGATAATATAAAACGAAAAGACGAATATCGCGCTGGAGAAATCTGGGACTGGCATCAAATGGGCAAGGGGAATTCTACATCAAAAATCATTTTGCATGTAATAAGAAACATCCGAATCTTTTCCTTGACGCCTACCGTCGTTTGGAAGACATGATGAGCAGTTTTTGTTTCGGGCCGACTCCAGCTACATGCTACAAAAAAGATATTGTAAATACATGCCGAAACACCGGTGAAAAAGGGCGTAACATCTCTTAGGAGAAACACCCGGTAGATATATGTGTGTGGAAAAACTGGTCTCTCAGCTCTGCTTTTCAAGACAGAAACAGTCCAATGTCTATTTGTTAATAGTCACGGAGTCTTGTTTCATTATCATAGAGAAAATTAAATTCTTCTTATGCGATTAGCAGCCATTCACGAACATTTGTAATGGTTGGTAAGCAATAGTTCCCTTTCACCAGTCTTCGAATGTGTATTTGTATCTGCAATGTCTCACGGTGATATTTGTGGAAATAAGTGTGCGAGTAACTTGCAAGAAAAGATGATGAAACAATTTTAAATTTATAGATATACGTCCAGAAGTACAGAGACCACACACACACACACACACACACACACACACACACACACACACACATATATATATATATATATATATATATATATATATACTGCTAACCATTAAGGTCATTTCCATGTGTATCTACCATCTCTTCTGAACACTTACGGGAATCTGCGTGAGGCTGCAAGCTATATGATGGACGAGGGGCCCAAAAAAAGTATCGTGCGACAAGCAGGGAATATGTCAGACGGCAAGTGTGCTCAGATTGCCAAGGCATTTAAGCTAACCGAGTGTGTAAACCGCGAAATCTGTGTTCGATTAACGTTCCGGCAGAAACTTTTACTTGCCACCTTTCTATTCATTTCAATGTCTGATTGCGACCGATGTCAGAATTAACGTTTCATTTCATTACGTATTAAAATCTGTTCGTAGTGCAATAAATGCGTGGAGGTCTGAGACTTTATATTGGAATTTTTAAAATTAACAATTTGTCAGTCACATTTTCTGTCCTGTACTCCATTTAACAAGGCATTTTGACGCCATGTTAACATTTGCTCAAGTGTTATTTTAACATCAATTATCATTTTCGAATGCAAAGACTTTTTTTTGAGGAGGGGGTGAGCAGAGGTGAGGCGGGGGGGGGGGGTGACGTACCAGTGAGATTATTTTCCGAATGTCATTGTCGATTTTGTGGGTTATTCTGAGCTTAAACTCACTGGTGGGCAAATAACGCTGAGGCACCTGATGATTGCCGCATGCTGCTGAAACGCCTGTTGCCAATAAATGCTGGTATAAAAGTGACTGAAGCTGAAAAATTGGAGCGTTGAAGTGCGCCTAGAGAGAGCGCTCTGGAGAGACACGCTCAGTCATTTCCCGACTCGGTGCCCCCCTGTCCCCCCTCACCACCCTCGCTCATCGTGGCGACCGTGACAGACGAGCGGGCAACTTTTTCCTCCACTCCGCGCCGCCCATACCCAGCGGCAACTCGCCGCGGCGCTCAGCGCGAGTGGATCACCGCACGCTCGATCGCGGCCTCAAAACTTTCTGGCAGCGGCGCGCATTAGTTTGATTGCTAACCGGCTTAACTTCTCCCCGCGGACGCCTCCCTGCCGGCACCGCCAGGCACCTCGCTACCGCACCAGCCTACCTGCCCCTTTTCACCTCAGCTGTTTCAAGAAAGATGCTCTTAATCCCACCACAGTATTCAACAACGGTTCTCTCGGTTACACCAACAGCGGAAAACGTGATACATACAGCCATGTCTATTCAGGTCTGATATCATCTAACAGATACAGGCACACAGAAGAAATAGAGACACGGATACTCAGATAACAAAACGTTCGAAAACATACCCCCATCCTTACACATACCTGCACGGAGCTTTACTCTCGGTACCCTCTGCACGTCCTAATATTATCAAATCATTTTTTTAAAAAAATTAAACTCGCCTTTTAGCAATAATTACCACTACTTGCCCACGAACGAAATGTTTTGCAAGCTATCATCGTCGTCTTCACTTCAACAGATTAGGTTAACTGCGTGTTCTATCTTGAAAAGTTATTGTTAGCCTACCTTATTTTCGGTCTAACAGTGTTTCTTCTCCTTCTCGAACTTTTTCCCCTACTTTGTCAGACTCTCCTCTGGAATACTGCTCATATCATCTTTCCAACTGTACCTATATTTTTGTTGATGTGTCGGCAGCGGGGCCAACACCTTGTAGCTCGAAGTGGCTGAAAGTGCACGCTAAACTAACGCAGACGGGCGTGAAGTACTGGAACATGAGACTTATTAATGAATAAGAAGAAAAGTACGTAGCTGGAATAATATACTTAACTTTATTCTCTTGTTGGAATACATCTCTTGAATAGTAGTAAGCTATAAGCACTGATACAAATGGCGCCTTGCTAGGTAGTAGCTATGGAATAAGCTGAAGGCTATTCTATCAGTCTCTCGGCAAATGAGAGGAAGACTTGGTAGGTCTGGTCGCAAGCTATGTCGTCCGTACAACTGGGGCGAGGTCATGTCCGTGTCTTGTGACCTGCCATGTGGTGGCGCTAGGATTGCGATTACACAGTGGCGACACGCGGGTCCGACATGTACTACAGGACCGCGGCCGATTTAAGTTACCACCTAGCAAGTGTGGTGTCTAGCGGTGACACCACATTCCTCCCCCGCAAATCGGCGAACGGTCGTGAGATAAGGCTTCCGCCCGCCGTGGGGAGGACCCCATGTTGACGTATGCGATGAGGTGGGGAGCCTAACAACAGGCGAGGCTGTTCCACCCGCACCCGGCCATTCGGTCCGAGGGGAGCTAGGAAACGCCTGCAAACCTAGTCCAGGGTGCACGTCAACATGAGGTGTATGCGCACGTAATGAGACAGAAGGGTCGACCTCCATGTGGTCGGAGCACCCGACGGGCGAAGACGACATCTGGTCCGGAGCGGGCAAGAGGTCCATGGCGGAGGACGGCTGGTCACGGGAAGCGAGCGGCGGCGCGTGACCCAGGGAGGCGCCAGGCGGTTGCAGCGACGCGTCCACTGCGGGCGGCGCCGGCGGCGGCTGCGGCGGCGGCGCGGCGCCATGGGGCAAAATGGAAGGCAGCGTCGGCAACACCTGGGGATGAGGCGAGCCAGTAGATGGGTCCCCAGGGCGCTGACCTGACGGCTCCGTCGCTGAAAGCAGACGGGGAGCGGCAGAACCCAGGCGACGACAGAGGCGCAGCTGATTGAGATGCCGACGCACCTCACCAGAGGCCCCCAAAACCAAATACATCGCGCGGCCGAGGCAGCGAAGAATGCGCCCTGCGAGCCAACGCTGTGAACCGCGATAGTTGCGATAATAGACAACGTCGCCAGGAGCAAAAACAGGAGTCTGCCGCTGCACAGGAACCTGATGTGGCGGATGCAGCAAAGACATCAGGGTGCGATGAGATCGACCATGGAGCAATTCAGCCGGCGAGCGACCATCGCGGGGCTGAGAGCGATACGATGACAAAAAGAGTAACAAAGCGTCCTCCCGAGAATGCGATTCTTTCAATTTCAACATCTGTGACTTGAAAGTCCGGACCAATCGTTCAGCGGCACCGTTTGACTGAGGCGAAAACGGCGCGGATGTCAGATGGTGAATACCATTGGCCTTGCAGAATGACTGAAATTCTGCGGACATAAATTGTGGGCCATTGTCGGAAACAATAGTCTGCGGAAGACCTTCAATGCAAAAGATAGCAGACAAGGCTTGGATTGTGGCAGAAGACGTCGTGGAAGACATCCGGACAACAAAAGGAAAATTACTGAAAGCATCGACCACAACCAACCATCGAGCATTCCAGAATGGACCAGCAAAATCGATGTGCAAGCGTTGCCAAGGGGAAGTGGCGTTCGGCCATGCAAAGAATTTACGCGGCGGTGCGGATTGGTGTTCGGCACACGCCACGCAAGAGGAGCACATATTCGTAATCGCAGCATCGATTCCGAACCAAGTACAGTGCTGACGAGCAAGTTGTTTCGTACGCACTATACCCCAATGTCCTTGGTGAAGAGCTTTAAGACAGAGGACTGCAACGAACGTGGGACCACGACTCGGGATTGATCATTATCAGAACGCAACAACAAAACACCACGTCGTACTAAAAGTCTCTCCTTGTGAGCAAAAAAACGGCGAACCAAAGGATCCTCGATCTGTGACTTTGACAAGGGCCATTGCGTAGCAACAAAACGCAAAACATTAGCAAGGACAGGGTCAGCAGCTGTGGCTGTAGCTACACGACGAAAATCAATCGGAAACGATGCGACCACGTCATCGGCTTCCGAATCAATGAACATGCAAGCAAGTTCGGAAGAATCGAATGCTTTATCCTCAGCAACAGGCAAACGGGACAACGCATCAGCGTTGCCGTGCTTAGCAGTGGACCGATACAAAATATCGTAGCGGTACTGCGAGAGAAAAAGTGACCAGCGAATGAATTTCTGCGCTGTACGTGGAGGTACAGGCTTGTGCGGATGAAAAAGCGATGTCAACGGTTTGTGGTCTGTGATGATGGTAAAGTGACGACCATACAAGAAGTCATGGAACTTGGTAACACCAAACACGAGAGCTAAAGCTTCTTTCTCTATCTGTGAATAATTTCTTTGCGCAGATGAGAGCAATTTGGACGCAAAGGCAATAGGACGATCATGCGAGCCATCTTTGTGCGCAAGCACAGCACCGATCCCGAAATCCGATGCATCAACCATCAACAAAAGGGGTTTTCGGGGATCGAATGGCGTAAGGCAAGTATTTGAAAGTAACGCCGATTTCAACTGGCGAAAGGCGCGTTCGCATTCCGTCGTCCAGACGAACGGAACACCTTTACGGCGTAAGCGATGAAGCGGAGCTGAAAGGGAAGAAGCATTGCGCAAAAATGTATGATAATAATTTATTTTACCCAACACACTCTGTAGCTGTTTCAAATTCTGCGGAGCAGGTAAGTCCTGTATGGCACGGAGGTGCTCTGGACTCGGATGTATACCTTGGGCATTTATGACATGCCCCAGGTAGGGTAAGTCCCGAGCAAAGAACACACATTTGTCCTTTCTCAAGCGAAGACCATTCTGACGCAATACCTGAAATAATGTTCGGAGATTTTGCAAATGTTCGGCTTCTGTCTGTCCGGAGATCACAATATCGTCCAGATAGTTCGCAGCAGTAGGGACCGACGCACAAATAGTTTGTAAATATTGCTGAAACAATGCAGGGGCGGATGCACACCCGAATGGCAGTCTTTTGAAGCGATACAAGCCAAGATGCGTGTTTACCACCAAGACGCGCTGGGAGTCGTCGTCCATAGGTATCTGCAAGTACGCATCTGCTAGGTCCAATTTTGAAAAATATTTTCCCGGGCACAGTTTGTCAAAAAGATCTTCCGGGCGGGGCAAAGGAAAAGTAGCAGTCACAAGTTGTGGATTCACAGTGGCCTTGAAGTCCACACAAAGTCTCAATTTTCCGGAAGGTTTTGGCAAAATTACTAAGGGTGAGGCCCAGAGAGAAGCCTGCACACGTTCAATTACACCTTGAGATTCTAAATCGGCCAATGTTCTTGCGACCTCATCACGCAATGCGTGGGGAACATTGCGCGCTCTGAAAAATTTCGGTTGCGCGTTGTCTTTCAATTCCAAATGTGCAGCATAGTTCTTAGCGCAACCAAGGCCCGGTGCAAAAATGTCTGCAAATTCTTCACAAAGACTAGAAACACTGGCGGAAGGCACAGTCTGATTCACTGATAGGACCTGATTTACTATAGACAAATTAAACAATTGAAACAAATCTAAGCCAAACAAGTTCACTGCAGTAGAAGAACGAAGAACGTAAAATGACACAAGTTTTGCTTGTCCCTTGTATGTTGCAAGAAGGCTGCACTGTCCTAACACAGGTATATGCTGTCCTGAGTAACTATGTAACTTAACATTTGCGGCACGCAATGGCGGTTGGCCCAGTTGTTTGTACGTGTCGTGATTAATCAATGAAACTGCAGCTCCGGTATCGAGCTGGAATGGGATCACTTTGCCTTCAAAGTCTAAGTCCACAAAAAGTTTATTGTCCTGCTGACGACAAGAGCGACTGTCACGTGCAATTTGAACTGATACAGGTACAGAAGCACTTGCGACTTTACGGGATTTCCTGCGACGTCGACACACACTTTGGGTGGGACGAACACAGTCACTGTTAGCTAAAGTGTCACTGGACGGGTGGGAATGAACTACATTAATGTCCATGGGCGAAGGTCCACGAGCCTGATTGTCCTGGGTGCGATTCCGGCGCGAAGCAAAAGGCCTGGAATTATTGCGATTGTCTGATCTAAGCTTTTTCTGGCAAACACTTTGAACATGTCCCTTCTTTTGACAGTAAAAGCAAATAGCTTGGCGTGACGGGCAATTTTCACGCGAATGTCTAGTTGCACACCGCGGGCATGATTTCACTGCAGTTGCTTGCTTACGCGGCGCACGTGTTTGCGAGCGCGGCTGCGACGGGCGCGAGGGCCGCTTAGCGTCCCGTGCAGCGGGCCCGGCGGGCTGATTAATGTGACACACTGCTGGCGAAGTTTCAAATGAGTCCTGAGCAAAGTCAAGTGTGTCTTGCCTATCCAATATGTCTATCACTTGTTGAAGGGAGGGATTTACGAGTTTCAAAATCTGTTCCCGTATGCGAACATCAGAAACGTTCTGTGCTATTGCATCACGCCCCATTGTATCGGAATATGGGAGGCCACATTCACAGGCAAACGAGCAGTCTCTAGTAAGGCCTTGCAAAGTTGCAACCCACTCCCTATTAGTCTGACCGGCCGTACGTTTTGTACGAAAGAACGTATACCGTTTTGCAACTACATTTACTGTTTCTTTGAAATAGGCATCTAAAGCCGATAAAATTTCCTCGTAGGTCAGAGTTGCTACGTCGCGTCGGGGAAACAATTTCACTATCACACGGTAGGTAGACACACCGACACAAGAAAGCAAAAACGGCTGCCGCTCTTTACCTTGTATTCTGTACGCGGCGAGATGAAACTGGAACTGGCTGGCCCACTCAGTCCAGGTTTCGCACTCGGCCTCAAAGGGCCTAAATGGCGGTGCGACAGCGTTGTGTGGCTGCGGTAGCGATGAAGCGGCGGCTGCCGCATCGGTTTGCAGCGCACGTTGACCCTGGACGAGCTGTCCAAGGGCTTCCAATAACGCCTGCGTCTGCTGATTCTGCAAGCGAAAAAATTCGGACAGAACATCGGGAGATTGTGGCGAAGCCATGACACAAGCAAATCAGAGCACAAAAAGGGAAAAAGAACAAATCAGTCCAAAGCAGAAAAAACACTTTCTCTCGTCGCCATGTGATGTGTCGGCAGCGGGGCCAACACCTTGTAGCTCGAAGTGGCTGAAAGTGCACGCTAAACTAACGCAGACGGGCGTGAAGTACTGGAACATGAGACTTATTAATGAATAAGAAGAAAAGTAGGTAGCTGGAATAATATACTTAACTTTATTCTCTTGTTGGAATACATCTCTTGAATAGTAGTAAGCTATAAGCACTGATACAAATGGCGCCTTGCTAGGTAGTAGCTATGGAATAAGCTGAAGGCTTTTCTATCAGTCTCTCGGCAAATGAGAGGAAGACTTGGTAGGTCTGGTCGCAAGCTATGTCGTCCGTACAACTGGGGCGAGGTCATGTCCGTGTCTTGTGACCTGCCATGTGGTGGCGCTAGGATTGCGATTACACAGTGGCGACACGCGGGTCCGACATGTACTACAGGACCGCGGCCGATTTAAGTTACCACCTAGCAAGTGTGGTGTCTAGCGGTGACACCACATTTGTATTCTGTTATTTCACCCTTCGACGTTCAGTTCGTCTCTAATTTTTCCATTCCTAATACGTTGTGGGCGTGTACAGCTTTTTCTGTTCTTAAAAATCCCACTTCATCTGACTGTACTTTCTCCGTATCCCTCTAAGTTTCACTCTCATTCATATGTCACTGCTATAGCCTTATAAAACTATACATATGTTTCCTTTTTACCTCCGTTCCTGAACATTTTATTAATAGTGACATATTCAGGGTCGGAAGAAACAGATTGAAAAGATTGTAAGGATGTTGCAGGCTTAGCCTGTGCTAGAAAATATCTGTTAACAAAAAGATTCAATACGTTGAGCCTTTAGGCAATCAGGTCGCTCCACGTGCAAATTCAAGTGGCCCGCCATATAAAATTAGTGTTAGTCTTTCTCATAGCGTAGATGACGGCACCCCACACTGGTCTACCCTTGACTCGGGTTCGATCCATACTGCCATCCAAAATACAATTTTTATATCGCTCTTTTGCTCGGTTTTAAGGAAATCAAACTAAGGACTCGTTTGCTGACAGCGTCTCTGGCGAGCCGTTTTAATTTGCGCGCACAACGGCCTGATTACTTAAACTCAGTGCTAAGCAATGGCACTACTTATCGATTTTTTTCCCAACAATTATTTCTCAGCATTCCTATCCTGTAACAGCCTTACAAGTTTCTCAGATGGTTTCTGACCACCCTGTGTACGCGCAAACTGATGAAGCTTCTTATTTATGTTTGTATTATGTTGGTAGCTTATTTCGATTCCTAAAATAATGAAACTATTATCTGTTAATCTATTATTGATATCAAATTTTCATCTGATGGTTCACCTTCTTTAAATTCCGTTACCTCAGTTTTAATAACTGAGTTTTCCATATTGTATTCTTTGTCCAATAGATATAACTTGTGTCTATCCTATTGCAACTTATTTTCATCATCAAATAAATAAACCGATCGTCAGCAAAATGGGCAGGGTTTATGGGTCCATACTGTGGCATTTTTAACCCAGGTGGCAAGTTGGGAAGGATGGAGATGCTGTAGTAAGGGAATTTATTTCCATAACGGTTAAATAACCGGTCCAAAAAAGCTTACAATTCCGTCTGAGCTAATGTATAATCCTACATTAAATTATACTGAAAATATAAATAGTAAAAATCTGAATAAATGATGGATAGACTGGGGTATTTAAAGCACTGTACAGCTGCCATCTTCCACTTATGGCTGTGTAAGTCACCACCTGTACTGCGGAAAACATAATCCGTAAATCAAGACATAACACAGAAAAATAATTTATTTTGATTATGAAAAATATAAAGAACACTAATGGGGCAGTCAGCAGTTGGTTATTGGAAGATTAAAGGTTTCATTTGCTATTCATTATTTTCTGATTCACGTTTTACAAATATTGCAGTACTCACTGCCATTTCCACAGTCCTCATGCAAGCACTTCTTACGTCGTGTGCACTGGATCCAGTGACAGTTGACTCCATTTTTGTCATAAAAGGAACTCTTACAGGCTAGGTAAATATTTTCGCTGCTGTGTTATTCAAATGTAAAGATTCCTCATTGCTTGAAGAAGAAGTGCTTGGTGGTCCTAACTCCTTCCTTCGCAGAAATTCGATCCATTCTTTTGTGCTTTGTCTATCATCTGTCTTCTTTACGGACTGGTCGAAAGAACCTCTGAAATTTGCCTTTTGCACTTGGTTGGCCTAGATGCTGGATGCTTAGTAACAGAACTAAAGTCATCAAAAGCGGCCTTATTAGATTGTTCTCCACGATTTCTGGACGATCTTCCAGCACTTCTGGGTAGTCCTGCATTGCTTATAGCTACTGATGTTTGGGATGTGGGTGGTGCTGGCACAACGGCAGGCGCCGGAAACACGGATTGTGGATGGTGGATGCTACAGCTAGATTACTAGATACATGGCATGTTAGCATTCCATGTGCTGCTATTTCCAATTGTGTGTCAATTGTACCGTCAGTTTCTGTGTCGGATATTAGAAATGCGTGGTCTGCGGTTTTGGATGGGTCATGTGGATACACCCTACAGACTGAAAATCCAGAAGTGTCATTAAACAGAGCTGCAGCTTGATTCCATGAGGAACTCAACCGTTGTCCAAACTGCAGACGAGTAGCTTTGTGGTCTGAACAGTTGTGAACTCAACTATTGAGGAGAATAATCCGATTCTTAGTTCAAAATCAAGAATAGTGTGACCTCTACTCATGGTTAGCAACAGTTTTGACAGGTTACTTCCTTGGGATGAAGTGACGATTCAACCATTTCATAAATAAACCCGTATTCAGATGTAATGTCCTATCATTAAGTTTGACTTGGGAGCCTGGAGGCATACCGTCTTCAAATTCCGGTTCCTTCCTTTTCCCTTTAAATATGCTGCAGAGTGGAAGTAATCTGCATTTCAGAAAACAATTAGGATATGGCTTCGCTTTTTTCTACTAACGTTACGTGATGGTCGTATTTGTAATCTTTCGGTGCTAGGAGTTTTGCAGGTTCATTGTTCAGCTGAAGTCCACACTCGTCCATGCTATAAATATTCCCGGGCTGGTGATACAACTTTTCCTCCTAGGAGAGATGTGTAACACAAGGATCGAATAGTTCTCAGCCTTTTCTAGATGCTTTCCCAATCTTCTTGCAATGAATATACCGTGGGGATTCCCTACAACAACAGTAGGTTGGTTTAGATTCAACCAGTCATATCCTGCCATCTTACTTCCTCTAATGAATCTGTTAGCTAGTACATTTCCTCCGCAAATGAATAAGCCAACTGTGGAATTGATTTTGGCGACGGTGGATATTCAGCATTTTGCAGTTGTTGCATGTAGTCCACAAGTTAGCCTTCGTTTTTTCCACCAACGAGTTCTGAGGAAGTTAACAATGAAAATGACACATGTAATTTTGTTGTTACTAAAATTCCAGCGTCTACAGTAACGAGAAAGTTGGTACCACTCTCCCTTTTATGATAATTTTCTTATCTATAGGGCCTGGTATAGCTTTCGCTAAATTTTGATTTTCATTTTAAGCTTTCTGTATGGTATTTGGTAGCGTTCCGATGCATCTCAAAATTACATCTTCCCCTATTAACATCTGTTTTAGGTAATAAGATGTTAGCTTCTGACTCTGAAGCTCTAGTTTTTTTTTCTCATACTGACTTTAAATGGTAGATTATACTAAGGGAATGTAAAGGTTTACATGTTAGGAACTTTGTATTTTATACTTCAAGTAAAGAAAATTATTACACGGCAAATATAAATGTACTACGCACATATTTTCATTTTTATCATAACTATTTACATTAAATACCTAACATTTACGCCAAACAACTCGTTTGGCACACGGGGACAAACGCTTCAATGAAATGCGATCTTACCCGTTTTCTGTGGGGAACATGCAACCTACATTTTCCTGAACCTATAATAAAAATGAGTAAATGCACTGTCAGGAAGCCACACAATGCGGTTCCAAATCACTCATTTAGATCATGTTCGTTACGCAGGAAATGACGAGTGATATCGTTAGCATGTGAGCAAGATGTATGAGACATGCGAAATACCCTCAGACTTCAAGAAGAATATAATAATTTCAATCCCAAAGAAAGCAGGTGTTGACAGATGTGAAAATTACCGAAATATCAGTTTAATAAGTCAGGGCTGCAAAATACTAACACGAATTCTTTACAGACGAATGGAAAAACTGGTAGAAGCCGAGCTCGGGGAAGATCAGTTTGGATTCCGTAGAAATGTTGGAACACTTGAGGCAATACTGACCCTACGACATATCTTAGGAAATAGATTAAGGAAAGGCAAACCTACGTTTCTAGCATTTGCAGACATAGAGAAAGCTTTCGACAACGTTGACTAGAATATTCTCTTTCAAATTCCGAAGGTGGCAGGGGTAAAATACAGGGAGCGAAAGGAGGTTTACAATTAGTAAAGAAACCAGATGGCAGTTATAAGAGTTGAGGGGCATCAAAAGGGAAGCAGTGGCTGGGAAGGGAGTGAGACAGGATTGTTGCCTATCCCCGATGTTATTTAATCTGTATTTGAGCAAGTAGTAAAGGAAACAAAAGGAAAATTCGGAGTTGGAATTTAAATCAATGGAGAAGAAATAAAAAAAAAACTTGGAAGTTCGCCGATGACATTGTAATTCTGTCAGAGACAGCAAAGGACTTGGAAGAACAGTTGAACGGAATGGAGAGTATCTTGAAAGGAGGGTATAAGATGAACATCAACAATAGCATAACGAGAATAGTGGAATGTAGTCGAATTAAGTCGGGTGATGCTGAGGGAATTAGGAAATTAGACACTTAATGTACTAAAGGAGTTTTTCTATTTGGGGAGCAAAATAGCTGATGATGGTCGAAGTAGAAAGGATATAAAATGTAGACTGGCAATGGCAAGGAACGCGTTTCTGAAGAAGAAAAATTTGTTAACATCGAGTATTGATTTAAGTGTCAGGAAGTTTCTGAAAGTATTTGTAGGGAGTGTAGCCGTGTATGGAAGTGAAACGTGGATGATAAATAGTTTAGACAAGAAGAGAATAGAAGCTTTCGAAATGTGGTGCTACAGACGAATGCTGAAGATTAGACGGGTAGATCACATAACTAATGAGGAGGTATTGAATAGAATTGGGGAGAAGAGAAATTTGTGTCTCAGCTTGACTAGAAGAAGGGATCGATTGGTAGGTCGTATTCTGAGGCATCAAGGGATCACCAATTTAGTATTGGAGGGCAGCGTGTAGGGTAAAAATCGTAGAGGGAGACCAAGAGATGAATACACTAAGCAGATTGAGAAGGATGTAGGTTGCAGTAGGTACTGGGAGATGCAGAAGCTGGCACAGGATAGAGTAGAAAGGAGAACTGCATCAAATCAGTCTCAGGACTGAAGACCACAACAACAGCAAGCAGCATACATCAAAATGTAGAACTAACAAATAAATATACCCAGAACGATGGGTAGATTCCATGGAGCAAGTTGTGCCGACCCTCGACGCTGGAATAACTGCTAATCGGACAAGGAGGGAACGGTTATTAAATAGGCTTGGTCACGCCCACCTTCCTGAGTGTGACATCATTGCTAGCCAATTAGAAAGACGTCTATGATTAGGTAAATACAAGAAGTTGATTAAGAAGTGCGTTATAATTAAATTACTTCGTACCATCATTATAAATGACTATTCGTCATAAAATATAAACTATGTAGGTTCCTTGGTTTAAATCAGCTAAAAATATGCTGCCCCCTAGCGTCTATTCTGCGAAGATGCACCAAAGGTTTGCTAAATCGACATGGAGACGGTACTAGCAAAGATACATTGAGGGTTTCCGTGGAAACGGCGTCCTATTCTGAAGTGGCAGTCTACAGTGCTGTCAGAGATTACAATAGGCGAAGATCAACGGCGTCTGTCGGTATAACATGTTGGAAATAACTAAAAAGTGAATTATAGTTATATTATATCGTAACTTCACATAAATCTCATTATTCGCTAACTTTTAATCTTTAAAAGTTAGGGAATTTGTTACTCTGAGATCCACAGCATCAAGGGCGTGCAGAGAATTCCAAATTACAAGCGTTACTTCTAATCTCAGAAGGTCTAGTGGAAGACCACCTTCACTTAACGACCGAGAGCAGCTGAATTTGCTACATTTGTCAGTGCTAACATACAACCAACACTTCGTGAAGTTACCGGAGGAATTAATGTGGG
Organism: Schistocerca nitens; assembly: GCF_023898315.1. Taxonomy (NCBI): domain Eukaryota; kingdom Metazoa; phylum Arthropoda; class Insecta; order Orthoptera; family Acrididae; genus Schistocerca; species Schistocerca nitens. The sequence goes on from NC_064618.1 coordinate 104,393,857, forward strand.
ATGTACGGCGACCATATTCGTTATGACACTGCGGCAAAATGTGGCGTCAATGGTCTATGGCAACATACGAACGACGCAAATGCCTTTGCTAACGGCAAAACATCGCCTGCAGTGCCTCTCCTGCGGTCGTCACTATATCGGTTCGATCCTAGACGAAAACTGTGGCCTAGTCAGATGAGTTCCGGTTACATTTGGTAGGAGGTGGTGGCAGGGTTGGAGTGTGGTGCAGACAACATGAAGCCATGTACCCAAGTTGTGAGCAAGGCACTGTGCAAACTGGTGGTGGCTCGATAATGGTATGGGCTGTATTTACATGGACCATGTATTATGTTATATTTTTACTACAAGCTGGATAATGAATTACAGTTAGGAATGCTTTAAGTCTTATATGACAGTTAATGAAATGATGTTACGGGCAGCTGCCAAACAGATACTCTTAATATATCTGAAGTAATAGTAAATGTTCTAGGATGTATTTTCTTCTCATTCTCTTTCTGCTTCAGTGGTGGTGTTGAATACAGCCACAGTAGAAACTGTACACTTTTGACCAAGTCTCCTAACGAAAGAAACTCACAACACAAAACTGTTACAATAGGAGGAGTAATAAAATGTTTCTGTCATCTCATCGTCAGTTCACACCACAAACTCCCCTCTTTCTGCCGACTTAAAAATGGCAGTCCCGTCTCTCATATAAGAGCATCTCTGCTGTTGCGCATCGCTTCCCTTTCTATCTTATGTATACCTCTTTGAAACATCTAGCCAGAGACATTACACCTGCCCTGTACGAAGGGCTATGGACACAATACAATACATAGGATACAATACAAAATTTTCGATTTCTTATTAGTTTATACAAATTTATACATTTTACATATTATACCCAGTCGTCTGCATTCATAGCTGAACGGTCATGAAACTTTATCTTCGCCATTCAACTATTGGTGTATTTGTCTATTATTCTTTAATATACTATTTGAATAAGTGTGCCACCTATCTGGAAACCTCGTTTTTATCAAATTATTTGTACATCATATAATTTAGCAAACATTTTCTTCCACTATATTAAAATTACAAATAAATCAATTACTTTACATGTGTAAGTAAAATATTAAAAATTTTGTTTCATATCATGAAGTTCTTCTTCACATTCGATTAAATATTTATCTTTCTTTATTTGCATTTATGACAACTGCGTTTCTCTCCTCTAGATTGCAATAAAAATTTGCATCTTCTCTGTCCTTTGTTTTTCATTTCTCGTTGAGTCGTCGGCGTGAGATGCACGCATTGTTTGAAGTTCCTCGCGGCTATTGTTTTCCGCACCAAGCACAGGTTTATTCACCTGCTTGTCGGAGTGTGAACAGTTCGTTCAAATGGCACTGAGCACTATGGGACTTTACATCTGAGGTCATCAGTCCCTTAGAACTACTTCAACCTAACTAACCTAAGGACAGCACACACTTCCATGCCCGAGACAGAATTCGAACCAGCGACCGTAGCGGTCGTGCGGTTCCAGACTGAAGCGCCTAGAACAGTTCGTAGTGTCGATTCAGGGTAACTGTTTAGATATGCCTACGGATTCTCTAACCTACGACTGTCTCCATTGCATCGTGAGGGTGAAGAACCCCGCTGGACCAGCTGCGTCTGGATGAAATCTTCGTCGATATTTTGGTGAGTGTTCATCTCTCCATTAAGACAAACGTGCCACTCTTCCACTTACTCAGCTCGGCGCTGTAGATTCGTTAAACTTCCTGCATTGCAGATGATGAATCACTCGTGAACTTGAGTCGTCGCACAGCACTATTTTTTAAACAATAGTTGGCAATTCCACATATTTCAGGTGAATTACACAACTTACGTAGCACTTTTTCAGACATATTTGACTCTCAAATGCGTCTCACGTCGCATAATATTTGTTTCCACAGGTTTAAAAAGCATACAATTAAATCTTATCTAAATTTTAATTTTAGATTCCTCACAAATAATGTTTGCTGACAGTTTTACTTTTAGCTCTAGGAAAATTTTCTCTTTCTTATTTCTTTCAGTGAGTGTAGAATTCACCTCTCAGAATCTTTACATCTTCCCTAATAACCTGAAAATGCATATTAACATGACCACAATCAAGAGCGATTCCACCATTACACGAGGGAAGAGGAAGCATAGGAAACTCACGAAGCAACTTGTGTTTAAGATAAACATCATGCATCTTCTTCGACTAGTATTTTTTTTCACAAACAATTTATGCTGCTGACTACGAAGACACCCCCCCCCCCCCCATTAACCATGGACTTTGCCGTTGGTGGGGAGGATTGCGTGCCTCAACGATACAGATAGCCATACCATAGGTTCAACCACAACGGAGGGGTATCAGTTGAGAGGCCAGACAAACGTGTGGTTCCTGAAGAGGGGCAGCAGTCTTTTCAGTAGTTGCAGGGGCAACAGTCTGGATGATTGACTGATCTGGCCCTGTAACACTAACCAAAACGGCCTTGCTGTTTTGTTACTGCGAACGGCTGAAAGCAAGGGGAAACTACAGCCGCAATTTTTCCCGAGGGCATGCAGCTTTACTGTATGGTTAAATGATGATGGCGTCCTCTTGGGTAAAATATTCCGGAGGTAAAATAGTCCCCCATTGGGATCTCCGGGCGGGGACTACCCAAGAGGACATCGTCATCAGGAGAAAGAAAACTGGCGTTCTACGGATCGGAGCGTGGAATGTCAGATCCCTTAATCGGGCAGGTAGGTTAGAAAATTTAAAAAGGGAAATGGATAGATTATATATAGTGGGATTTAGTGAAGTTCGGTGGCAGGAGGAACAAGACTTTTGGTCAGGCGAATACAGGATCATAAATACAAAATCAAATAGGGGTAATGCAGGAGTAGCTTTAATAATGAATAGGAAAATAGGAGTGCGGGTAAGCTACTACAAACAGCATAGTGAACGCATTGTTGTGGCCAAGATAGACACGAAGCCCACGCCTACTACAGTAGTACAAGTTTATATGCCAACTAGCTCTGCAGATGATGAAGAAATTGAGGAAATGTATGATGAGATAAAAGAAATTATTCAGGTAGTGAAGGGAGACGAAAATTTAAGTCATGGGTGACTGGAATTCGATAGTAGGAAAAGGAAGAGAAGGACACGTAGTAGGTGAATATGGATTGGGGCTAAGAAATGAAAGAGGAAGCCGCCTGGTAGAATTTTGCACAGAGCATAACTTAATCATATCTAACACTTGAGTCAAGAATCATGACAGAAGGTTGTATACATGGAAGAACCCTGGAGATTCTAAAAGGTTTCAGACAGATTATATAATGGTAAAACAGAGATTTAGGAACCAGGTTTTAAATTGTAAGACATTTCCAGGGGCAGATGTGGACTCTGACCACAATCTATTGGTTATGAACTGTAGATTAAAATTGAAGAAACTGCAAAAAGGTGGGAATTTAAGGAGATGGCACCTGGATACACTGACTAAACCAGAGTTTGTACAGAGTATCAGGGAGAGCATAAAGGAACAATTGACAGGAATGGGGGAAAGAAATACAGTAGAAGAAGAATGGGTAGCTTTGAGGAATGAAATAGTGAAGGCAGCAGAGGTTCAATTAGGTGAAAAGACGAAGGATAGTAGAAATCCTTGGGTAACAGAAGAGATACTGAATTTACTTGATGAAAGGAGAAAATACAAAAATGCAGTAAGTGAAGCAGACAAAAAGGAATACAAACGTCTCAAAAATGAGATCGACAGGACGTGCAAAATGGTTAAGCAGGGATGGTCGAAGTAGAGAGGATATAAAATGTAGACTGGCAATGGCAAGGAAAGCGTTTCTGAGGAAGAGAAACTTGTTAACATGGAGTATTGCTTTATGTGTCAGGAAGTCGTTTCTGAAAGTATTTGTATGGTGTGTAGCCATGTATGGAAGTGAAGCATGGACGATAAATAGTTTAGACAAGAAGAGAATAGAAGCTTTCGAAATGTGGTGCTACAGCAGAATGCTGAAGATTAGATAGGTCGATCACATAACTAATGAGGAGGTATTGAATAGAATTGGGGAGAAGAGGAGTTTGTGGCTCGACTAGAAGAAGGGATCGGTTCGTATGACATGTTCTGAGAGATCAAGGGATCACCAATTTGGTACTGGAGGGCAGCGTGTAAAAATCGTAGAGGGGGACAAAGAGATGAATACACTAAGCAGATTCAGAAGGCTGTAGGCTGTAGTAGGTACTGGGAGATGAAGAAACTTCCACGTACTAAAACGGTTTCAACAGAGATTAGCCGAGTGAGAGATATAAATATTAAGCAAAGGGTTTTGAGGTGTAGATAGGAATACGAGAACACTGTGCTGTGAGAAAAACATGGATTAGAACATTTCACCTGTCTTCATAGTTGTTGTTGTTGTGGTCTTCAGCTCTGAGACTGGTTTGATGCAACTCTCCATGCTACTCTATCCTGTGCAAGTTTCTTCATCTCCCAGTACCTACTGCAGCCTACAGCCTTCTGAATCTGCTTAGTGTATATATATATATATATATATATATATATATATATATATATATATATATATGTGTGTGTGTGTGTGTGTGTGTGTGTGTGTGTGTGTGTGTGTGTAACGTACAAAAACGGTTTCAACAGAGATTAGCAGAGATACAAATATTAAGCAATGGGTTTTGAGATGTAGATAGGAATACGAAAACACTGTGCTGTGAGAAGAACATGGATTAGAACATTTCACCTGTCTTCGTAGTTGTTGTTGTTGTGGTCTTCAGTCTTGAGACTGGTTTGATGCACACACACAATGTGTGTGTGTGTGTGTGTGTGTGAGTGTGTTTTCACTGCATTTAATATTGAGGTTCACTGGTAACTCTGTGTGTCAATATAGTGTTGAAGTGTTTCTACAATGCTAGTTTTGTATTGCTGTTTGTACAACGTGAAGATAAGTGTTAATTTACCGACAGATGTGGCTTGCGTAACCATGCATGTATTTCATTGGACGTAGCAATCAAAGATTTACCTAACTGGTTAACACACAGGCTAAATTAAACTGGGACAAAATAATTTAAACAGAATTCCATTATGTAACTTATAACGTGTTCACATCCTAATCCTTCCCTATGCCATTCCCAATCCCAACCCCTTGGCACAAGGATCATATCGTTGTGAGAAACCCGGGTACATGCCCTACCCAATCCACACACCGAGCACTTCCTATTCCAAACCTGCTATCCTGCAGGTGATGGGCCACCTGTGAAAGCAACCATGTCATTTACCATCTCTGCTGCAATCATTCCACTGCTTCTTATATTGACATGACTACCAACCAGCTGTCCACCAGGACGAATGACCACTGCCAAACTGTGGCCAACAGCAAAGTAGGCCAACCTGTGACACAATATGCAGCTGAACGTAACACAATTGATTTCAATGGCGGCTTTACTAGCCGGGCCATCTGGATTCTTCCTTCTCCACCAGCTTTTCTGAACGGTGCAGACGGGAGTTAACCTTACAATACATTACCTGCTCCCTTAATTATCCTAGGCTCAACCTACAGTAACATACTCTCCCCACACCCTCCACCCAACATTTTCCACCTCCTCTGTCCCAGCCGGCCGAAGTGGCCGTGCGGTTAAAGGCGCTGCAGTCTGGAACCGCAAGACCGCTACGGTCGCAGGTTCGAATCCTGCCTCGGGCATGGATGTTTGTGATGTCCTTAGGTTAGTTAGGTTTAACTAGTTCTAAGTTCTAGGGGACTAATGACCTCAGCAGTTGAGTCCCATAGTGCTCAGAGCCATTTGAACCTCTGTCCCATCATCTCCCTCCATTATCGTCTCACACTCTGTTTATGTGCCACCCTCTACCAGTGTATCCACACAGCTTACCCCACTCTTGCCCTTATTCACACCTTTTTTCCCCAACTCCCTGCCCCACAACCTCCTGACACCACACTGGTTGGCATTCTAGTCCCTGCACACTCCACCAGACTGTGTTCGTCTCTCTCCCCACCCATACACTACTATGCCTTCACCTTGTCGACCCTCTACAGATTGCTGCTTGCATCCCACATGACAGTTGAATTCTGGCCCGAGATGCTGTAGCTGGCAGTCATGTGTGCATGAGGTGTGCTTGCTTGTACATATGAATAGTGTGTGTTTCTCTTTTGCTGATGAAGACTGTATCTGAATGCTTTTGTGTCTTTTAATTGTGCCTGAATGTAACTTAACATGTATGTAAGATTTGATAATCATTATTATGGTTAATCTGAAACAATATTTCCCCCAAACCCTGAAAGAATACATCGGCACTGAGGGAAAATTCATTTGTCATATCAGGATGTACTAATATTTAAAAGTTTACCAAAGCTTGTTTCATTGTGTCAAAGTACTAACAGTTTTCTGTCCATAGACATGAGCGATTTTTCCTCAAAGACTGAGCAGTGCATCACTATTTAGTAGCTGACGAGGCACATTTTTACCGAAGGATGAGGCTAAGCCCATGAATGATTTTAACTTTGGTAGTTTGTGGCATAGGAAAGTGTCTGATGACGTTTAGCATGTGTGGATCAGGCTGAATGTCTCTTGGTGAAACAATGTGACCAAGAACTTAACCACTTTTCTGGGAAGTTCTAATTTCTGTTGACTTCATAAGTGGAAAATCTGTCCAACCCACTTCTTAATATGCGCAAATAATGCTCATGTCATTCAGCTATATCAATAAGTAAATCATCCACATGGACCATAATCTGACCCAATAACTCTGGGTCTAGCACCTTATCCGAAGCTGCAATAACTCCTACACTAATGGTAATTCCGAATGGTAAAACGCGGAATTGATAACTTCCGCCATTACAGTCAGTTATCTGGCTGCAACATGATTTGCCAGTATGATTTTTTTAGATCTACTGTCATAAGGAATTCTACTCCATGGAATTTTACTAACTGTTCCTCTAGGTGTTGTGGTTTGATTCTTAGTGTTACTATGATCTTGCTAATTTTCCTTACATCCAAAACACGTTATACACTTTGGTTACTAAATGCCAAGTGTGGTGGTTGAAAGACAGTCCAGTTAATCCTAAGTTCGATCTTCTTTCCTATTGTTTCTTCCTTTGTCCAAGAAATTGCATATGATACACGTCTCAAAATTTTATGGTGGTGTACTTCCATATGGCAGGCATAAAAAAAAAAATACACCCTGCAATTGAATTACTGAAATATAACACTCAATAAATGTGGAAAATTTCACTCGAAATACACGTTTTTGACAAGATGGGTTCTCATTATTATAACTGTTACGTATATTGATAGTCGTTCACTATTGCTCTGAAAAATGAGCCTACAATAAATTTTGTTGATTGCAATAGGTTTTTAGCTAGTTTAAGGATCAGGATATTGTGGTGAAATTGCTTTCGCGTGCTATTATCAAAGGAATATTCTTCATTCTACCTTTGACTGAGGTGGTTTTGGCCGGCCGAGGTAGCCGAGCGGTTCTAGGCGCTACAGTATGGAAACGCGCGACCGCTGCGGTCGCAGGTTCGAATCCTGTAATCACTGTTACAATTACATTAATTTTTACTTACGATTCGATGATTGCGGGATCCCGTAGCTGTTAGGTCGTCAGTGTATCATATTCTATATTTTATATTGGCTGCATAATGAATTAAGAGTTTTTGAATTGGAAATGTTTTATGACTTAACTGTGAAGTTACAAATGGAAGTTAATCAAGTGCTTTTTCGGCTATCTGCCGAATGGACACCATCAAACATATACGAAATGAACTTTCTAGGAAATGTAATAGGAAAAGTTTTAGTGGTATTTTCTTCTCATTGGGAAGCCTCACCTCTTCTTTAAGCTGCGATATTCGTCTTGAATACAGCAGCCGTAAAAGCAGGTAATTGTGGACCGTGTCACCTAATGAAAGAAATTCATATTTCGAGGCGATGGAATGAACTGTTTATGAAATTAATAGACAGGCGCTCCAGAATGAGATTTTCACTATGCAGCGGAGTGTGCGCTGATATGAAACTTCCTGGCAGATTAAAACTGTGTGCCCGACCGAGACTCGAACTCGGGACCTTTGCCTTTCGCGGACAAGTGCTCTACCAACTGAGCTACCGAAGCACGATTCACGCCCGGTACTCACAGCCTTACTTCTGCCAGTACCTCGTCTCCTACCTTCCAAACTTCGAGTCCCGGTCGGGCACACAGTTTTAATCTGCCAGGAAGTTTCATATCAACGCACACTCCGCTGCAGAGTGAAAATCTCATTCTGGAAACATCCCCCAGGCTGTGGCTAAGCCATGTCTCCTCAATATCCTTTCTTTCAGGAGTGCTAGTTCTGCAAGGTTCGCAGGAGAGCTTCTGTAAAGTTTGGAAGGTAGGACACGAGGTACTGGCAGAAGTAAGGCTGTGAGTACGGGGCGTGAATCGTGCTTCGGTAGCTCAGCTGGTAGAGCACTTGCCCGCGAAAAGCAAAGGTCCCGAGTTCGAGTCTCGGTCGGGCACACAGTTTTAATCGGCCAGGAAGTTTCAGACAGGCATTGTATTTTACTTGAAGTTATTTATATTAACACCATCCAATATTATCAACAAAACTTTTAGAATAGGTGCAGCGATAAAACGTTCGCGTACTCTTTTCATTAAGACACGCCACAGACTCCTATATTTCTGCCGACTAAAAAGTAACCGTCACATCTTGCGCCGGGGCGGATCACTCTCTCACTATCCTTTAAGCAATCTGTCCACCTACTTGAATAGGCTTTAGGTTGTCTGCCCCTCCACTCTGCGATGGTACATACCGGTTTAGCCGACAAAAGCAGCAGTGACGAAAATTCGGCTATGTACGTACCACGCAAAGGCCACATCAGTCGAGTTACACTACCGAGCGTTCGGGATTCTTGCATTAGTCGTTTGGAACAAAAAAAATGTTAAATATTTCCTTTTAGTTGGTTTATTGTCTTTAAAACAAGGAAAACGACTCTGAAGTCCATATTTAATACCCCGACACGAATTATGTAATGTTACTGACTGTCTCTGTAACAAGTTCACACCCAAAAGGAGCCAGAAGATAATTAGTCCGGCACGATATTTTAAAGGTTCTAAACAGTCACTGAGCCACGAATATTTGTGACTGAGTACAGTCGGTCGTTCAGTAGCCTTCTTGTACAGAAGTGCTCTCTATAATATCTTGTAATTCGCACGAAACGCGCCACAGGGAGTTTATGTACGACTTGAAATGTTCACACGCGAAATCTCCTAAAATAAATCACTCACAGATCTCAAACTACTCAACGCTGTACTTTTCATCAACTACACGGGAACCGAGAAAACACGCAAATTTGTTCATTATGGTACAAGTTTGATCAGTGCAATTTAACATGGGTGTTTACTTGAAAGACGGCTACGGAGCGCTACTAGAAGACGGCTCTGGAGCAACTCTGTCGGGTCATAGATCTGAGGCACCAACCTCTACTCAGACGCTCGGGAAGATCTGAATTCCTATTGGCTGTTGTGTCAAGCAGCCAATCAGATTATCTCGAGCACTTCTTTGTTCGCGGTATTTTTAATGTCAGCCAATCAGATTACCACACATAATTTAGACTAGAAGTCTCGTAATTCCGAAACCGGATAAAATTTAATGAAAACAAAATATCCTTTCTACAAAATAAATTACTAATAAGTTTAACATTCAACGCCACTTATGGCTTCCCTTCACAAAATCAAGCTCACCCGGGCATACGTCAGAAATTCTTCTATTGCACAACTAGTCTCTCACGTTTACATTTACATAGTTTTAATAAAATATCACATTCCCACTTTACTTATATCCTCCATTAACTCTCTCAGTCCCTCCAAAACACTCACACAACCAAAAGACAGTGGGGTAAGAATTTTCGAACGCATTCGTAATTACGTCAGAAATCTGTGGTAATGGAACTAAAGAAAATTCCGGCAAAAGTAGTTCATATGAACCTATTGGATTGGTTGTACTTTCTGTTGATACTATAGATGAATACATTCGGTTTCACAGTGCCAGCACATTTATTATATGTTTTAGGTAAAAATTTATATCTCCGGAAAAACTGAAGTTATTGATTTGAAATTTTAGAAGTATGGTTGCGTTATCCAAAGAGTTTGGTACACTAGGTATAAAAAGGTCAATTAATATTTAACAGTACTTCTTCAGATTCATAGAGACGGTGTCTAACGTATTGCACGTAGCATTTGTCAAGTAATGTATACCGATCCCCCGGCCCAGTAGCCAGCGTCAGCTGTGCGAGACTGAGAACCAACATTTGCATTTGCTACGTTAAAATTTTTCTCATTTAACATCATCTCCGCTGCAGCGCATCTGTCCGTTCTTATTGTTGTTGTTGTTGTAGTCTTCAGTCTGAGACTGGTTTGATGCAGCTCTCCATGCTACCCTATCCTGTGCAAGCTTCTTCATCTCCCTGTACCTACTGCAACCTACATCCTTCTCAATCTGCTTAGTGTATTCATCTCTTGGTCTCTCTCTACGATTTTTACCCTCCACACTGCTCACCAATGCTAAATTTGTGATCCCTTGATGCCTCAGAACATGTCCTACCAACCCGTCCCTTCTTCTTGTCAAGTTGTGCCACAAACTCCTCTTCTCCCCAATTCTATTCAGTACCTCCGCATTAGTTATGTGATCGACCCACCTAATCTTCAGCATTCTTCTGTAGCACCACATTTCGAAAGCTTCTATTATCTTCTTGTCCAAACTATTTATCGTCCATGTTTCACTTGCATACATGGCTACACTCCATACAAATACTTTCAGAAACGACTTCCTGACACTTAAATCTATACTCGATGTTAACAAATTTTTCTTCTTCACAAACGCTTACCTTGCGATTGCCAGTCTACATCTTATATCTTCTCTACTTCGACCATCATCAGTTATTTTTCTCCCTAAATAGCAAAACTCCTTTACTACTTTAAGTGTGGTGTCACTGCCAGACACCACACTTCTAGGTGGTAGCTTAAAACGGCCGCGGTCCATTAGTACATTTCGGACCCGCGTGTCGCCACTGTGTGATCGCAGACCGAGTGCCACCACACGGCAGGTCTCGAGAGACGTACGAGAACTCGCCCCAGTTGTACGACGACGTTGCTAGCGACTATACTGACGAAGCCTTTGCTCTCATTTCCCGAGAGACAGAATAGCCTTCAGCTAAGTTAATGGCTACGACTTAGCAAGGCGCCAATTGTCACAGTGCATGTACCTTACGGGTGTCATTTGTATAGTCAAGAGAGATGTATCACAAGGATTGATTAAAAGTTAAGTATATTCCAAAGCTACGTATTTTCTTTATAGCAGTCATAACGTATCCTGTTCCAGACTTGACGCCAGTCGGCGTGTGTGTACGCGTGCCTTTCGGCTTCCTTCTCAGTGTGGCGTAGCGAGCTTGTTACGCCACAACAGATTGACGACGAGGATTACAGGATCGTGTTCTTTCTACCTGCTTTGCTCTGCATTATTTGTGTCATGGCTTCGCCACAATCTCCAGATGTAATGTCCGAATTTTATCGCTTGCAGAATCAGCAGACGCAGGCGTTATTGGATGCCCTTGGTCAGCTCGTCCAGGGTCAACGTGCGCTGCACCCCGATGCGGCCGCCGCCGCTTCATCGCTACCGCTGCCACACCAAGCAGTTGCACCGTCCTTCCGTCATTTTGATTCCACCCAAGAGTCGTGGACTGAATGGTCCCGACAATTTGGATTCCATCTAGCCGCCTACAGAATTCAAGGTAATGAGCGGCAGCCGTTTTTGCTTTCTTGTGTCGGTGTGTCCACCTACCGTGTGATAGTGAAATTGTTTCCCCGACGCGACATAGCAACTCTGTCCTACGAAGAAATTTTGTCTGCTTTAGATGCCTATTTCAAGGATACAGTTAATGTAGTTGCAAAAAGGTATACGTTCTTTCGTACCAAACGTACGGCCGGTCAGACTAATAGGGAGTGGGTTGCAACGTTGCAATGATTTACTAGGGATTGTGATTTTGCATGCGAATGTGGACTCCCGTATTCAGATACTATGGTGCGTGATGCAATAGCACAGAACGTTTCTGATGTTCGCATACGGGAACAGATTTTGAAACTAGTTAATCCCTCCCTTCCACAAGTGATAGACATATTGGATAGGCAAGACACACTTGACTTTGCTCAGGACTCATTTGAAACTTCGCCAGCAGTGTGTCGCATTGACCGGCCCACCGGCCGCGCAGCACGGGACGTTGAATTTAAGTTGTTTTCTCTTAAAGTGACAGATTACTTGGGCCTTCAGAGCAATTAAGGAATTGTTTTAAGATAAGGCTTTGCCTTTTAAATTTCTGATTTTGATTGAGGTTTAAGTTATTGGCTTTCAGCCGTTTTTAAATTAAAGTGGTCTTGCCCTTAAGACACGTGATCGTACGGCGCATTCAGCTGCTAATTACGTTCCAAAACGAAAGCTGTGTTTTTTAAAATATTTTTGTCTCTTGTAATTTTTGATCAAATAAAAGGTTGTATGCTCGAGTGTAACTGACAGCCGCTTATTTTGTCCCCTTTCCACAACTTAAATTATTTGTCATGTACTGCGGGTTTAACAGGGCGTCTCAAATAAGGGCTGCAGCTTCAGCCAAACGAGCAATTAGGTGTTCTGGAGTGTATATCTGTATCCCATACACCAAACACTTTACCTCCTCCATAAAAATAAGTCCTTACGAGATACACAACACCTTTAAAACAATATTCATCACACGGCATTTTGAATTCTGTTTCTGGATATCACCTCATAGACTCCTAGCGATGTAACAGCGCCCCTGTAAATTTTTTCTTGTACAAATGAAGTTTTCTTTTCATCTTCTCTACACACTCTTAAATCTGTTACACGTACAGTAGTTTCTTTACACTCTATAAAATGTTTTGCACTGCTGTAGTGGATCGCGTATGCTATATGAAACTCATTTTGTATTCATATCGAGGAAGCTGCAGCCTAGCTCGCAAACACGTGTGCCGCGTAAGCATGCCGATGCAGTTCTAAAATCATGCCCGCGGTGTGCAACTAGACATTCGCGTGACAATTGCCCGTCACGCCAAGCTATTTGCTTTTACTGTCATAAGAAAGGACATGTTCAAAGTGTTTGCCAGAAAAAGCTAAGATCAGACAATCAAAACCGTTCCAGGCCCTTTGCTTCGCGCCGGAATCGAACCAGGGACAATCAGGCTCGTGGACCTTCGCCCATGGACATTCATGTCGTTAATTCCACCCCGTCCAGTGCCACTTTATCTAACAGTGACTGTGTTCGTCCCACAAAAAGTGTGCGTCGACGTCGCCGGAACTCCCGTAAAGTCGCAAGTGCTGCTGTACCTGTATCAGTTCAAATTGCACGTGAAAGTCGCTCTTGTCGTCAGCAGGACAATAAACTTTTTGTAGACTTAGACTTTGGAGGCAAAGTGATACCATTCCAGCTCGATACCGGAGCTGCAGTTTCATTGCTCAATCAAGACACGTACAAACAACTGGGCAAACCTCCGTTGTGTGCCGCAAATGTTCAGCTCAATAGTTATTTAGGACAGCAGATACCTGTGTTAGGACAGTGCAGCCTTCTTGCCACATACAAGGGACAAACAAAACTTGTGTCATTTTACGTTCTTCGTTCTTCTACGGCAGTGAACTTGTTTGGTTTAGATTTATTTCAGTTGTTTAACTTGTCTATCGTAAATCAGGTCCTATCAGTGAATCAGACACTGCCTTCCGCCAGTGTTTCTCGTCTTTGTGAAGAATTTGCAGACATTTTTGCACCGGGCCTTGGTTGCGCTAAGAACTATGAAGCACATTTGGAACTAAAAGTCAACGCGCAACCGAAATTTTTCAGAGCGCGCAATGTTCCACACGCATTGCGTGATGAGGTCGCAAGAACATTACACGGTTTAGAATCTCAAGGTGTAATTGAACGTGTGCAGGCTTCTCTCTGGGCCTCACCCTTAGTAATTTTGCCAAAAAACCTTCCGGAAAACTGAGACTTTGCGTGGACTTCAAGGCAACTGTGAATCCACAACGTGTGACTGCAACTTTTCCTTTGCCCCGCCCGGAAGATCTTTTTGATAAACTGTGCCCGGGTAAATACTTTTCGAAATTGGACCTAGCAGATGCGTACTTGCAAATACCAGTGGACGAAGAATCCCAGCGCGTCTTGGTGGTTAACACGCATCTTGGATTGTACCGATTCAAAAGACTGCCATTCGGGTGTGCATCCGCCGCATCAGGTTCTAGTGCAGCGGCAGACTACTGCATTTGCTCCTGGCGACGTTGTTTAATATCGCAACTATCGCGGTTCACGGCGTTGGCTCGCAGGGAGCATTCTTCGCTGCCTCGGCCGCGCGATGTATTTGGTTTTGGGGGCCTCTGGTGAGGTGCGTCGGCATCTCAATCAGCTGCGCCTCTGTCGTCGCCTGGGTTCTGCCGCTCCCCGTCTGCTTTCAGCGACGGTGCCGTCAGGTCAGCGCCCTGGGGACCCATCTACTGGCTCGCCTCTTCCCCAGGTGTTACCGACGCTGCCTTCCATTTTGCCTCATGGCGACGCGCCGCCGCCGCCGCCTGTTCTCCCGCCGGCGCCGCCCGCAGTGGACGCGTCGCTGCAACCGCCTGGCGCCTCCCTGGGTCACGTGCCGCCGCTCGCTTCCCGTGACCGGCTGTCCTCCACCATGGAACTCTTGCCCGCTCCGGACCAGATGTCGTCTTCGCCCGTCGGGTGCCCCGACCACATGGAGGTCGACCCTTCGGCCCCTCCTGTCTCTCTACGGGCGCATACACCGCATGTTGACGTGCACCCTGGACTAGGTTTTCAGGCGTTTCCTAGCTCCCCTCGGACCGAATGGCCAGGTGCGGGTGGCACAGCCTCGCCTGTTGTTAGGCTCCCCACCTCATCGCATACGTCAACATGGGGTCCTCCCCACGGCGGGCGGAAGCCTTCTAACAGGACCGTTCGCCGATTTGCGGGGGAGGAATGTGGTGTCTCTGCCAGACACCACACTTGCTAGGTGGTAGCTTAAAACGGCCGCGGTCCATTAGTACATGTCGGACCCGCGTGTCGCCACTGTGTGATCGCAGACCGAGTGCCACCACACGGCAGGTCTCGAGAGACGTACGAGAACTCGCCCCAGTTGTACGACGACGTTGCTAGCGACTATACTGACGAAGCCTTTGCTCTCATTTCCCGAGAGACAGTTAGAATAGCCTTCAGCTAAGTTAATGGCTACGACTTAGCAAGGCGCCAATTGTCACAGTGCATGTATCTTACGAGTCTCATTTGTATAGTCAAGAGAGATGTATCACAAGGATTGATTAAAAGTTAAGTATATTCCAAAGCTACGTATTTTCTTTATAGCAGTCATAACGTATCCTGTTCCAGACTTGACGCCAGTCGGCGTGTGTGTACGCGTGCCTTTCGGCTTTCTTCTCAGTGTGGTGTAGCGAGCTTGTTACGCCACAACATTAAGTGTCTCATTTCCTAATCTAATTCCCTCAGCATCACCCGACTTAATTCGACTACATTCCATTATCCTCGTTTTGCTTTAGTTGATGTTCATCTTATATCCTCCTTTCAAGACACTGTACATTCCGTTCAACTGCTCTTCCAAGTCCATTGCTGTCTCTGACAGAATTACAATGTCATCGGCGAACCTCAAAGTTTTTATTTCTTCTCCATGGATATTAATACCTACTCCGAATTTTTCTTTTGTTTCCTTTACTGCTTGCTCAATATACAGATTGAATAACGTCCGGGAGAGGCTGTCCGTTCTTATCTTATGTATATCTCTTTGGCAACATCTAGCAAGTACCAATACAATCATTGTATTTGTTATGTTAGCCTACTTGGAGACCATTTGTAGCCATTCGTGGACGTCATGTGCCCAAACAAAGATGGAATTTTTGTGGATGACAATGCACCATGTTAGCAGGCCACAACTGTTCCCGACTGAAGAACACTTTGGACAATTCGGGTGAGTGATATGACCAGTGAGATCACTCGACATGAATCCCATCAAACATTTATGGGACAGAATCGATTGTGCACAAAATCCTGCGCTAACAACACTTTCGCGATTATGGACAGCTACAGACGGAGCTTGGCTCAATATTTCTGCAGAGGACTTCCAGCGACTTGTTTAGTCCATACCATCTAAAGTTACTGCGCTAAGCCGGACAAAAGGAGGTACGACATGATATGAGGAGGTATTCAGTGTCGTTTGTCACATCAGTGTAAATTGAGGACTTATGACTACTTAACCCAATGCATTCTGCGACTACTTGGTCTTTAGAGGAACTACGCGGAATATTTTGTTCTTCCTACATACAGGACGTTCTAAATAAAAATTCTAGATGGATAGTGCTGCCACCCATTGGGTGATGGCGCAAATATCAACACTGAGGTAATTCCCACCTAGTGGCATCGTACACTGAATTACCTAACTTCTTTTTTGCGTCTCCTTGAGATGTAGAAGTATATATTAAATAATATCGGTGGTAAACAGAATCCCTGTGTAACAGCCAGTTTCGCAAGTATCGCAGCATAAATATTTGTGCCTCTTTTAATTTTTTAATT
This sequence comes from Schistocerca nitens, assembly GCF_023898315.1. Taxonomy (NCBI): domain Eukaryota; kingdom Metazoa; phylum Arthropoda; class Insecta; order Orthoptera; family Acrididae; genus Schistocerca; species Schistocerca nitens. Next base: position 104,410,460 of record NC_064618.1, read on the forward strand.
TATTTATCTTTTGCAAATCTTTGTGCATTACAGAGGGTGATTTGTGGGTAATTTTGTACATAGTAAAATATGTACTAAACGAACTGCTTTCCGCTAGACAACAACGGGAAATCGCTTGTCATTTCTTAACTCAAGCACTCTCTGATTCATGTGTGGGACTGGCTCAGATTACTAGTTTACATACATCTCATTCCTATGATTTGGACATGTATGCCTAGCCGTATGCGCACTGAGAGACTTAAAGTGAAACAGCCGCGTGAAACTAATGGCAGGTATGGCAGATTCCAGAATGGGATTCACTGGACAATCCACAGGACATTTGTCCGCCCTCGGAAGACGATGCTTATGAAACCCCCGTTAGACTTATACCCGAATACTGCTCGCCAGTCTGCGATCAGTACTGACGTAGGAACTACTGCAGGTCCAAAGAAGACTCCTCTGGCAGACGCGAAAGTGTCACACAGATACTCTGTCAACTCTTTAGAGACGAGTCAAACAAAACATGTCTTCCTCCTGTGTACATCTCGCGAAAAGATCATGAAGGCAAAAGTATAATGATTCGATCTCTCACTAAGACTTACCAAGAATCGCCCTTCCTCCGAACCGACTGTAAGGTGGCATGACTACTGTGGTGTCACCGCTAGACACCACACTTGCTAGGTGGTAACTTAAATCGGCCGCGGTCCTGTAGTACATGTCGGACCCGCGTGTCGCCACTGTGTAATCGCAAACCTAGCGCCACCACATGGCAGGTCACAAGACACGGACTAGACCTCAGCCCAGTTGTACGGACTACATAGCTTGCGACCAGACGTACGAAGCTTTCCTCTCATTTGCCGAGAGACAGATAGAATAGCCTTCAGCTTAGTCCATAGCTACGACCTAGCAAGGCGCCATTTGTATCAGTGCTTATAGCTTACTACTATTCAAGAGATGTATTCCAACAAGAGAATAAAAGTTAAGTAACATCTACGTCCTTTTCTTCTTATTCATTAATAAGTCTCATGTTCCAGAACTTCAAGCCCGTCTGCGTTAGTTTAGCGTGCACCTAGCTACCTCATTGTGTCTATGCTTTATGAGCTAGACACAACATTATTTGGCGCCGAGGAGTGGTGCCGCGCCCACGTTGCATAAATTGATTGTACTTTGCTCTGATTTGCTTGTGTCATGGCTTCGCCACAATCTCCAGATGTACTGTCCGAATTTTTTCGCTTGCAGAATCAGCAGACGCAGGCGTTATTGGACGCCCTTGGACAGCTCGTCCAGGGTCAACGTGCGCTGCAAAACGATGCGGCAGCCGCCGCTTCATCGCTACCGCAGCCACACACCGCTGTCGCACCGCCATTTAGGCCCTTTGAGGCCAAGTGCGAAACCTGGCACGAGTGGTCTCGCCAGTTCAACTTTCACCTCGCAGCCTACAGAATTCAAGGTAAAGAGCGGCAGCCGTTTTTGCTTTCTTGTGTCGGTGTGTCTACCTACCGTGTGATAGTGAAATTGTTTCCCCGTCGCGACGTAGCAACTCTGTCCTATGAAGAAATTTTGTCTGCTTTAGATGCCTATTTCAAAGAAACAGTAAATGTAGTTGCAAAACGGTATACGTTCTTTCGTACAAAACGTACGGCCGGTCAGACTAATAGGGAGTGGGTTGCAACTTTGCAAGGACTTACTAGGGAGTGTGCCTTTGAATGTGACTGTGGACTTCCTTATTCAGACACTATGGTGCGTGATGCAATAGCACAGAACGTTTCTGATGTTCGCATACGGGAACAGATTTTGAAACTAGTTAATCCCTCCCTTCAACAAGTGATAGACATATTGGATAGGCAAGACACACTTGACTTTGCTCAGGACTCATTTGAAACTTCGCCAGCAGTGTGTCACATTCACCGGCCCGCCGGGCCCGCTGCACGGGACGCTAGGCGGCCCTCGCGCTCGTCGCAGCAGCGGCAGCCTACCTTGCAACCACGTGCGCCGCGTAAGCAAGCAAATGCAGTGAAATCATGCCCGCGGTGTGCAACTAGACATTCGCGTGAAACTTGCCCGTCACGCCAAGCTATTTGCTTTTACTGTCACAAGAAGGGACATGTTCAAAGTGTTTGCCAGAAAAAGCTTCGATCAGACAATCACAATAATTCCAGGCCTTTTGCTTCGCGCCGGAATCGACCCCAGGACAATCAGGCTCGTGGACCTTCGCCCATGGACATTCATGTGGTTCATTCCCACCCGTCCAGTGACACTTTAGCTAACAGTGACTGTGTTCGTCCCTCCACAAATGTGCGTCGACGTCGCCGAAAATCACGTAAAGTCGCAAGTGCTTCTGTACCTGTATCAGTTCAAATTGCACGTGACAGTCGCTCTTGTCGTCAACAGGACAATAAACTTTTTGTGGACTTAGACTTTGAAGGCAAAGTGATACCATTCCAGCTCGATACCGGAGCTGCAGTTTCGTTGCTCAATCACGACACGTACAAACAACTGGGCCAACCGCCATTGCGTGCCGCAAATGTTAAGTTAACTAGTTACTCAGGACAGCCGATCCCTGTGTTAGGACAGTGCAGCCTTCTTGCCACATACAAGGGACAAACAAAACTTGTATCATTTTACGTTCTTCGTTCTACTTCTAGTGCAGTGAACTTGTTTGGCTTAGATTTGTTTCAATTGTTTAATTTGTCTATAGTAAATCAGGTCCTATCAGTGAATCGGACTGTGCCTTCCGCCAGTGTTTCTAGTCTTTGTGAAGAATTTGCAGACATTTTTGCACCGGGCCTTGGTTGCGCTAAGAACTATGCTGCACATTTGGAACTGAAAGACAACGCGCAACCGAAATTTTTCAGAGCGCGCAATGTTCCCCACGCATTGCGTGATGAGGTCGCAAGAACATTAGCCGATTTAGAATCTCAAGGTGTAATTGAACGTGTGCAGGCTTCTCTCTGGGCCTCACCCTTAGTGATTTTGCCAAAACCTTCCGGAAAACTGAGACTTTGTGTGGACTTCAAGGCCACTGTGAATCCACAACTTGTGACTGCTACTTTTCCTTTGCCCCGCCCGGAAGATCTTTTTGACACACTGTGCCCGGGAAAATATTTTTCCAAATTGGACCTAGCAGATGCGTACTTGCAGATACCTGTGGACGAAGAATCCCAGCGCGTCTTGGTGGTAAACACGCATCTTGGCTTGTATCGCTTCAAAAGACTGCCATTCGGGTGTGCATCCGCCCCTGCTTTGTTTCAGCAATATTTACAAACTGTGTGTGCGTCGGTCCCTACTGCTGCGAACTATCTGGACGATATTGTGATCTCCGGAAAGACAGAAGCCGAACATTTGCAAAATCTCCGAACATTATTTCAGGTCTTGCGTCAAAATGGTCTTCGCTTGAGGAAGGACAAATGTGTGTTTTTTGCTCGGGACTTACCCTACCTGGGGCATGTCATAAATGCCCAAGGTATACATCCGAGTCCAGAGCACCTCCGTGCCATACAGGACTTACCTGCTCCGCAAGATTTGAAACAGCTACAGAGTGTGTTGGGTAAAATAAATTATTATAATAAATTTTTGCGCAATGCTTCTTCCATTTCAGCTCCGCTTCATCGCTTACGCCGTAAAGGTGTTCCGATCGTCTGGACGACGGAATGCGAACGCGCCTTTCGCCAGTTGAAATCGGCGTTACTTTCACATACTTGCCTTACGCCATTCGATCCCCGAAAACCCCTTTTGTTGATGGTAGATGCATCGGATTTCGGGATCGGTGCTGTGCTTGCGCACAAGGATGGCTCGCATGATCGCCCTATTGCCTTTGCGTCAAAATTGCTCTCATCTGCGCAAAGACATTATTCACAAATAGAGAAAGAAGCTTTAGCTCTCGTGTTTGGTGTTACCAAGTTCCATGACTTCTTGTATGGTCGTCACTTTACCATCATCACGGACCACAAACCTTTGACATCGCTTTTTCATCCGACCAAGCCTGTACCTCCACGTACAGCGCAGAAATTCATTCGCTGGTCGCTTTTTCTCTCGCAGTACCGCTACGATATCTTGTATCGGTCCACTGCTAAGCACGGCAACGCTGATGCGTTGTCCCGTTTGCCTGTTGCTGAGGATAAAGCATTCGATTCTTCCGAACTTGCTTGCATGTTCATTGATTCGGAAACCGATGACGTGGTCGAATCGTTTCCGATTGATTTTCGTCGTGTTGCTACAGCCACAGCTGCTGACCCTGTCCTTGCTACTGTTTTGCGTTTTGTTGCTACGCAATGGCCCTTGTCAAAGTCACGGATCGAGGATCCTTTGGTTCGCCGTTTTTTTGCTCACAAGGAGAGACTTTTTGTACGACGTGGTGTTTTGTTGTTGCGTTCCGATAATGATCAATCCCGAGTCGTAGTCCCACGTTCGTTACAGTCCTCTGTCTTAAAGCTTCTTCACCAAGGACATTGGGGTATAGTGCGTACGAAACAACTTGCTCGTCAGCACTGTACTTGGTTCGGAATCGATGCTGCGATTACAAATATGTGCTCCTCTTGCGTGGCGTGTGCCGAACAACAATCCGCACCGCCGCGGAAATTCTTTGCATGGCCGAAAGCCACTTCCCCGTGGCAACGCTTGCACATCGATTTTGCTGGTCCATTCTGGAATGCTCGATGGTTGGTTGTGGTCGATGCTTTCAGTAATTTTCCTTTTGTTGTCCGGATGTCTTCCACGACGTCTTCTGCCACAATCCAAGCATTGTCTGCCATCTTTTGCATTGAAGGTCTTCCGCAGACTATTGTTTCCGACAATGGCCCACAATTCATGTCCGCAGAATTTCAGTCATTCTGCAACGCCAATGGTATTCACCATCTGACATCCGCGCCGTTTTCGCCTCAGTCCAACGGTGCCGCGGAACGATTGGTCCGGACTTTCAAGTCACAGATGTTGAAATTGAAAGAGTCGCATTCTCGGGAGGACGCATTGTTGCTCTTTTTGTCTTCGTATCGCTCTCAGCCCCGCGATGGTCGCTCGCCGGCTGAATTGCTCCATGGTCGATCTCATCGCACCCTGATGTCTTTGCTGCATCCGCCGCATCAGGTTCCTGTGCAGCGGCAGACTCCTGCTTTTGCTCCTGGCGACGTTGTCTATTATCGCAACTATCGCGGTTCACAGCGTTGGCTCGCAGGGCGCATTCTTCGCTGCCTCGGCCGCGCGATGTATTTGGTATTGGGGGCCTCTGGTGAGGTGCGACGGCATCTCAATCAGCTGCGCCTCTGTCGTCGCCTGGGTTCTGCCGCTCCCCGTCTGCTTTCAGCGACGGTGCCGTCAGGTCAGCGCCTTGGGGACCCATCTACTGGCTCGCCTCATCCCCAGGTGTTACCGACGCTGCCTTCCATTTTGCCTCATGGCGTCGCGCCGCCGCCGCAGCTGCCGCCGGCGCCGCCCGCAGTGGACGCTTCGCTGCAGCCGCCACGCGCCTCCCTGGGTCGCGCGCCGCCGCTCGCTTCCCGTGACCAGCCGTCCTCCGCCATGGACCTCTTGCCCACTCCGGACCAGATGTCGTCTTCGCCCGTCGGGTGCTCCGACCACATGGAGGTCGACCCTTCGGCCCCTCTTGTATCATTACGTGCGCATACACCGCATGTTGACGTGCACCCTGGACTAGGTTTGCAGGCGTTTCCTAGCTCCCCTCGGACCGAATGGCCGGGTGCGGGTGGCACAGCCTCGCCTGTTGTTAGGCTCCCCACCTCATCGCATACGTCAACATGGGGTCCTCCCCACGGCGGGCGGAAGCCTTATCTCACGACCGTTCGCCGATTTGCGGGGGAGGAATGTGGTGTCACCGCTAGACACCACACTTGCTAGGTGGTAACTTAAATCGGCCGCGGTCCTGTAGTACATGTCGGACCCGCGTGTCGCCACTGTGTAATCGCAAACCTAGCGCCACCACATGGCAGGTCACAAGACACGGACTAGACCTCAGCCCAGTTGTACGGACTACATAGCTTGCGACCAGACGTACGAAGCTTTCCTCTCATTTGCCGAGAGACAGATAGAATAGCCTTCAGCTTAGTCCATAGCTACGACCTAGCAAGGCGCCATTTGTATCAGTGCTTATAGCTTACTACTATTCAAGAGATGTATTCCAACAAGAGAATAAAAGTTAAGTAACATCTACGTACTTTTCTTCTTATTCATTAATAAGTCTCATGTTCCAGAACTTCAAGCCCGTCTGCGTTAGTTTAGCGTGCACCTAGCTACCTCATTGTGTCTATGCTTTATGAGCTAGACACAACAACTACTACAAACGTAGATGTAGATGAACGTACAGGTTCACATTTACGTTTCTTTCAGGTACCTAATTTGAAGGTCTGTCATTATATACAGGGTGTTTCACAAGTACTGTTACATACTTCTATAGGTTGTAGAGGGAGCTTAGAAGGCCATGTTTTACATAGGAACCCGTGTCCGGAAACGTCATCTAACGACGCTACAGAACATCAAAGTTGTAAGCGCCGGCACCTGTAAATGTAGGCATATACAGGGTGATTCCGTGATGATGTTACAGACTTTAAAAGATGACTATGACTGATAGATGTATCAGTTTGAGGGAAGGGTCCCGGTACCGGAAACGGACGAGACGAAAGTTATGAGCGAAAGCCATTCTAATACCTCTGACAGTGGGATACATGTACTGGTAGTGTTCTTGCTAAGATCTTAGGGTAGATCAATTTCAGAGGTGGTAGTATGGGCCAAAACAAAGGAAAAAATGCCATGTAAACATGGGCTCTAAAATATATACCGGAGGAGTTATGAGCTACTGTGAAACATATCTCCTCTATTGAACAACTGCTCATGGCTCTTAAGGTATGCATTTTAGAGCCCACGTTTACTGGTAATTTTTTCTTGTTTTGGTCAATATGATCAACTCTGAAAGTTGTTTCAGCATAAATAGTACCACTGTCTGAGGTATCAGAACGGTTTTCGCTTATAACTTTCGACTCGTACGCGTCCGGTACAGGCATCTCTACCTCAGATTGATGCATTTATCTTTCTCCATCATCCTAGAAAGTTTGTACCATCATCAAAGAATCACCCTATATACAGGGTACTCAGAAATTCCATTCACAAATTTATAAGACTTATAGAGAGGAATGAGTGCATAATGTTTTGAATAGGAACCCACGTCCCGAAACGACCGTTTCTGTTCTGGTGTGTAACGCGTCCACGAGTGCCGAAGGAAAGAGAAAAGTCCCATTCTTGTTCTCGTATGCAGTAGGGTGGACAGGATGGCGTGTATTCCTGTTGACTGCTTCTTGTGGAGTCGTATGCTAAGTTCAATTTACGAGACTCCTGTAGAGACAGTGAAAGATCTGTTGGCACTAGTTCTGGCCGGTGCGTTACAAACTGAAGAAACAACATGTGGGATGGAGAGTGTGTACCGGAACATGCTTCATAGGTGGTCGCCACATAGAGCCGCTGTTGTAATGCGTCTGTACCGTTCTGTATGTGCACTGTTCTCGGTTCTTTTTAGTTCTGGATTAATGTAAATATGTAATGTTTAACTGTTAATACAAACAAATGTGCTTAAGTGAGAAATGGATACTTCGTAATGTTTCCTTTCGAACTATTACTTATTTCATATCCTATACCAGAAGTAGATGAGTTTAACATCGGTATGACAACAAAGTCAGTGCTATACAATAAGCACACATTTCTAACGATCAGTTTTTGATGTAAATATTAACTATTATTCATTTCTGCGACTGTACATTTTCCTGAAATTACGCGCATTCACAAACAGCTACCCTCCAAGTCAAACCAACGCACTTCAGATTAGAAACCACGTCTAATATCAGTCTGTTTAGATTCGAGCTGTACGTACGGTGTTCGATAACCATAGTTGCGCGCTAAGATATTTCGAAGTTGCTTACTGCTCAGTGAGTTAAGGAAAGACCATATAATACGGCATTATGACAAATAAGAAAGGCAATTTTCAATTTAGCTAACCAAAATCCACAGGAAATTCATCCAACATGGATATTTACAATTATGTCGACTTTGTACTACCATGTATCACGAGGTCCCTCCGCTAAATATATGACTGAACACTTTACAAAGATGTATTGAGTAACTGGTCATATGTTTTTCCTTTACGTAAAATGGGTCCTGACTCCTCGATAGATTGTCGGAGTAGTTAATCCGTGCCTTCAGGACGCGCGGTCGCTCTCTGTTACGACTGAGACAAATTACAACCAATGGGTGTTGATGCTGCCTTTGGGTTATTGGGTATAGCCTTCTGTCGATTAGTCATAAATATTTCAGTACTTCCTGGGATCTGCCAGATTACGGTCTCTAAAATTTTCAGACACTTTAAACAGCAATACCTTCACATCCTTCAAGAACTAAAGTAAAAATAGTACTTCCTCGATATGAATACAAAATGAGTTTCATATAGCATACGCGATCCACTACAGCAGTGCAAAACATTTTATAGAGTGTAAAGAAACTACTGTACGTGTAACAGATTTAAGAGTGTGTAGAGAAGATGAAAAGAAAACTTCATTTGTACAAGAAAAAATTTACAGGGGCGCTGTTACATCGCTAGGAGTCTATGAGGTGATATCCAGAAACAGAATTCAAAATGCCGTGTGATGAATATTGTTTTAAAGGTGTTGTGTATCTCGTAAGGACTTATTTTTATGGAGGAGGTAAAGTGTTTGGTGTATGGGATACAGATATACACTCCAGAACACCTAATTGCTCGTTTGGCTGAAGCTGCAGCCCTTATTTGAGACGCCCTGTTAAACCCGCAGTACATGACAAATAATTTAAATTGTGGAAAGGGGACAAAATAAGCGGCTGTCAGTTACACTCGAGCATACAACCTTTTATTTGATCAAAAATTACAAGAGACAAAAATATTTTAAAAAACACAGCTTTCGTTTTGGAACGTAATTAGCAGCTGAATGCGCCGTACGATCACGTGTCTTAAGGGCAAGACCACTTTAATTTAAAAACGGCTGAAAGCCAATGACTTAAACCTCAATCAAAATCAGAAATTTAAAAGGCAAAGCCTTATCTTAAAACAATTCCTTAATTGCTCTGAAGGCCCAAGTAATCTGTCACTTTAAGAGAAAACAACTTAAATTCAAAACCGGCTGAAGGTCCAACACTTACGATGCAATAACATTAATTTTAAAAATACCAATGGCTTTACGTAAAACAGTTCTTAAATTAGGCTGAAGGCCCAAACCATCTGACACCTTAAGGGCAAAACAACATTAATCTAAAAATCGGCTAGAACCAATACAATTACAAAGAACAAACAAGAAAAGGCAGTACACCAAAGGGGGCTCAGAAGTTCCGAGGGTCAGTCTGGAATTCAAACACTAACGCTCGCTTAGGTGAGACAGGCAGTCGGCCCAACCATTGTCGATCCGACGAAAACCCAACCGTCAGACACTCAACATACCCAACGACAAGATAACACAACAGGGAGTTCAATGGAACACCGTAGAAGGTATTGGCGGCCACAACCAATTATACATTGAGCTGTCAAACCACACACCGTGCTGGACAGTGACAACATGATGGGGGAAATACACTGCCTGAATTTACACCAACGGCCAGGTAACAGCAACAAGGCAGAAGATTCCGCTGGTGCACTTCAATTAAAATAACCAAGTAAATCGGAAAGGCACATTTTCAAATTTTTTGGCAACAATATTCTCCCAAAAATTTGAAAAACTATATGTGTATCTGCAGTAATATTTTACTCAGAAATACATATACTAAGGAATTAGATACCTAAACACATGCCCATATTATAATTCAACGTTGTGTCAAAATTTCAAAGTAATAAGTCGACAACCTCCGGAAAATAATTATTTTAAACAAACCAACGTTCCAGTAATGAACAATACGTAAGTATTCGAATGCAATGTTTTGTCAAAATTTCGAAATCCGTGAAGAACTTCCAGAGAGTTGATAGGTTGCAGTTTATACTTACATAAGAACTGTAAACACACCGAATCGCAAATATGCAAAAGTTTTTGACCGAGCACTGAAATTTTGACACAAAGTTGCACTGGAATACGTGTGTGCTATTACGTTCCTATTTTTTAATGTATGTAATGTTTAATATTTTAATATATTTCATAATTAGGAAACATTGTTACAAAAATTCTCAAAAATTATATATATGAGAGAGAGTTTTATTTATACAGATAAAGGTCTCTTTCGTATTTAAAAGCTGTCTTATGACTTTTTGACAAGAATTTTTTTAACTAGGACACTTTTACGAAAGGTATACAATCTCCTGTGCCACATGTGACACCAGCTTCACAAATCTCACTAAGTTCTGAGTAGGTCTATCGATGTCAGGACTGATATTATCATTTTTTTCCCAAGGACAGACAATATGGCGCTGGGGACCACCGAAACTTATCTTCGTTACTCGTCAAGCTTAGCTTCAGTTACCCAGCCAAGTACAGTCTTCAGTTCTATTGGACATTTAACATTAATTTGTCTAAGACCAGTTATCATGTCGGGTGCAGTCCACTTTTCTCAAATACTATCGTCGCTCAGAACGCGGCATTGTCTGTCTGCTACGGTCACCTTAGGTAGCTGTTAACAAGATACTGTAAACTGCATCTACTTAAGGGTTTGAGGAAAAACTGCACAAGAATCACTCTTTTATTTTAATACGAGTCTTGCCCTCAAATAATTATTTATTTACTCGTAGTGATACAGTTTACAGGACGAACTCTTTTCAGCGTTATGCCATTGTTAAGTGTATATGTGAAGGTGGTGTAGTAGGGATAACGTTGTCCCTTACAGCTATTTTAGTCCATGTCCCCATATGGCACCTTATGCTTATGTCTTAGCTGATATGATGTGGTCCATATGGCATCGTGCAACCTAATTGCTTCTTGCCCTTTTGTTATAATAAGATCATGTTATTTATATGTTTACTTTGTAACGCTATTTTTGGCAGCTTCAACTACAACGATGCTGTATGTTTGCAATGGATTTTTTTATATTTTTTATTTTTATTTTTTTTTTTTTTTGCCACAGGAAGTGATTACGTTTAATTTTTCAGAAACATTATTTGTAATTTTTACGTAAATGATAAGTGTTCTATTGCTTCGCGTTTATCGTTATAATTTACCCTCATTCTTTTATAACGTCAATAAAAATTTCGAGGTTATTTTATGTTTAAAATCTGTTTGTTCGTTCAGGATGTCTTCTGGTTATTTTTCGGTAGAAGTGTAAATTTTAATTTCCTCCAAAATATTCACTCTATGTCCTTTATGTATTTTGTGTAGAATTTTTAGGGCATTTTTATAGTAACCATGTAGCATCGCTGAAATCTAAGCTGTCAAGGAAGGTGTCAAAAGTAATTTTACACATGAGAACTAATTAGACATAAGGAGCAATACTATATCTTATATAACAACTTCACAATTACGCTTGATAATGGCAAAACGTTGAAACGAGGACATGGTGTAACCTGTATCACTAAGAGTAAATGAACAGTCAGCAAAAAATTGTAGTTAAAATAAAATTTGTCGGTCTTCGACATGATGCAAGTTGTGGTTCCGTTGGAAGGGAAGGATCACATTGTCTTTTGGCAAGCTGAAGAACAGGAAGGAGAATCAGATGGTTCAAATGGCTCTGAGCACTATGGGACTCAACTGCTGAGGTCATTAGTCCCCTAGAACTTAGAACTAGTTAAACCTAACTAACCTAAGGACATCACAAACATCCATGCCCGAGGCAGGATTCGAACCTGCGACCGTAGCGGTCTTGCGGTTCCAGACTACAGCGCCTTTAACCGCACGGCCACTTCGGCCGGCGAAGGAAAATCCTCACTCTTCTTGGCCAGGTACGTTTCGAGGAATACAAGCAGGAGAATGAGGTGTCTCGAACAGTTCGACGTCTTCCGAAAACATCGATCATGCGACACTCAACTCGCGCTCTTCTCACAATACATACTGAAAACCACAGCCTAGGGAAACCAAGCAGACGTGATGTTTCTTGATTTGTGAAAGGCGTTTGTCCCACAAGGAGACTGGACGGCAATCTTTTTTCTATGCTACGTGAAGTCCAGATTTCGAATATAAATCATCCTAAACAACTCGATACAACTCTCAAAAGTTCTTGAGAAAAGCAATTTTGAAGTGTTTCCAGCGTCTTTAGTAGCTTGTGGAATATCTTCTCTACAGCTGGCGTGGCTATGTGACGGAATGTTCGTCTGCTGCGTAGGCGTCTTGACTTCGATTCTCGGCTGTGGTATACCTTCAGACGAAGGTGTATGGTCCTCGGGCTTACATTTGTATTTTTTTTTAATGTCAAGCAGACTTTTATAAAAAATACGTAATTAAGACTTTATAATTCCAGCGAAAACTTGATTTTTGTGTGCGACGTGTAATTAGAAATAAGAAGAAGTGAGTTTCTTTTTCTTACATGTCGGATACGTGTTAATTGAGGTACAGTTGAGAAATTTTGTAGTTAAATGACGTAGGTACTCGAACCGAATTCAACAATTACCAGTATCGAATGCTACACTATTTCGTTTTTGTGTCTTAATACATTTTCCTCGTCACTGTAATACTCTAGTAACATACATTTTTGTTTAAAAATTCGAATGTTCCAAGGAGTTGAATCCAGGCGCCCATATGGCAGGCGAACACCTTACTACACAACCAAACTGCCTTTGTACAAATAAACCTTACTTTAGCGCATTACGCAGCTAGTCTGTTCGAGAGACTCGAGAAATGAGAGAAGTATAAAACTATTTTATGCGAGTTGTTCTTGTTGTTGTTTTTATTGCATAAAATTTAAAAATGGCCGGTCCTGGTTTGGGTGAAGCGCTGTACAGCAGATGTGACAATTTTTGAAATCCATAAAAGAAAATTCTTAAATTATAATGAATTTAGGGTACCATCGCGAGGGGATTTGAAAATAGCAAGACGAAACGAAATGATGTTGTCGTTGTGATCTTCAGTCCTGAGACTGGTTTGATGCAGCTCTCCATCCTACTCTATCCTGTGCAAGCTTCTTCATCTCCCAGTACCTACCGCAGCCTACATCCTTCTGAATCTGCTTAGTGTATTCATCCCTTGGTCTCCCTCTACGATTTTTACCCTCCACGCTGCCCTCCAATACTAAATTCGTGATCCCTCGATGTCTCAGAACGTGTCCTACCAACCGATCCCTTCTTCTAGTCAAGTTGTGCCACAAGCTCCTCTTCTCCCCAATTCTATTCAATACCTCCTTATTAGTTATGTGATCGACCCATCTAATCTTCAGCATTCTTCTGTAGCACCACATTTCGAAAGCTTCTATTCTCTTCTTGTCCAAATTATTTATCGTCCATGTTTCACTTCCATACATGGCTAAACTCCATACAAATACTTTCAGAAACGACTTCCTGACATTTAAATCTATACTCAATGTTAACAAATTTTCCTTCTTCAGAAACGCTTTCTTTGCCATTGCCAGTCTACATTTTATATCCTTTCTACTTCGACCATCAACAGTTATTTTGCTCCTCAAATAGCAAAACACATTTACTACTTTAAGTGTCTCATTTCCTAATCTAATTCCCTCAGCATCACCCGACTTAATTCGTCTACATTCCATTATCCTCGTTTGGCTTTTGTTGATGTTCATCTTATATCCTCCTTTCAAGACACTGTCCATTCCGTTCAGCTGCTCTTTCAAGTCCTTTGCTGTCTCTGACAGAATTACAATGTCATCGGCGAACCTCAAAGTTTTTATTTCATCTCCATGGATTTTAATACCTACTCCGAACTTTTCTTTGGTTTCCTTTATTGCTTGCTCAATATACAGATTGAATAACATCGGGGATAGGCTGCAACCCCGTCTCACTCCCTTCCCAACCACTGCTTCCCTTTGATGTCCCTCGACTCTTATAACTGCCATCTGATTTCTGTACAAATTGTAAATAGCCTTTCGCTCCCTGTATTTTACCCCTGCCACCTTCAGAATTTGAAAGAGTGTATTCCAATCAAAATTGTCAAAAGCTTTCTCTAAAAATGCTGGAAACGTAGGTTTGCCTTTCCTTTATCTTTCTTCTAACGAAATGATTGCTATTTGAAAAACATGGCATGTTCTTGGCATGTTTTACTGAGTTCTAACTATAAACAAATTAAATTTGAATAAAAAAGGGCCCCAAAATTTAAAATTTCTTTCATATTAAAAAAAAAAAACAAAAAAAAAACAGGTCAATCGGTTAACCTGTTGAGTCTGTGGAACGCTCGCACGGTGTTGTTTGGAGTAACAAAAATAACATTGTTTCAGAACTTACGGTTAATCTGCGATCCGAGGACTATAGAGGCATCCTTCTTCTTCCTCGAACATGCTCTGATTTCGAATTTAGTTCTGTATGTTTCAATTCGCGCAACGCAGCGGCCGTGTGTTTCGTCTCAGACCACTCAGGCAAGTTTTGTCTGTTCGTCTCTATGACGATTCGTAACACGTTCATAGTCTTCAGAACAGATAAATAACATTCGTTGAATCTACATGCAGCCACATATTCTGCTACTTCAATAGTTTTTCCCCACAATGAAGATGTTTCGGTAACATTTTCCAAATGCACACAGTGAAGCTCTCGTTGTCATTTTGCGTATTGGCATCGGTTCATCTTTCAAGAAAACCTTCGTTGGACAGAAATTCGTAATTAGTAGTTTATCCATGTTAAGCAACTGTAGTTGTATATGACGAAATTGTAAGTAACCAGTTTGCGTATCAGAGAAATATTATTTCCTAACAGCTTTCGGTCACTGAGGGCCCTTTTTCAGAAAGTTACGTCTATATCGCGTTATTTGCCAGTGTCAGCAGTAAGATGCATGTAGAAAAATACCGCGGTCATGTGGGTCCTAGTGTCTATGACCATAGAATTTTGTTCTATGCATCTTATTGTTGACACAAACAATGGGATAGGTATAGGCATCTGAAGGAGGGTACTAAGTGACCGAAAGCGGTAAAGAAATTAAATTTCTTTAACATGCAACTGGTTGCTTACTGTTCCGTTGTAGATATCCGTGCACTAGTCGAATCTTCTTATTAACTAATTCAAAAACATGTTCAAACGTTTGTGAAATCTTATGGGACTTAACTGCTAAGGTCATCAGTCCCTAAGCTTACACACTACCTAACCTAAATTATCCTAAGGATAAACACACACACCCATGCACGAGGGAGGACTCGAACCTCCGCCTGGACCAGCCTGATAGTCCATGACTGCAGCGCCCTAGACAGCTCGGCTAATCCCGCGCGGCTAACTAATTCATCGCGAGCCCACAGCAGCCCAGATTTCGATCATCGCACGATTCCATTCAACATGCTGTAACTTCTACAACACTTCACAACTGAACAATACTTTTTTCAGGTGTAATTTTTGTACTTCAGGTTTGAAAATATGAAAAAAAGAAATGGTTTTTCATCGTTCCCGATCAGAAACTCCCCTTAAACGGGCATGGGAAGCTTCAAAGACGACTTAATCGAGAATTTTGTAGAGTTGCATCGAACAGCTCTCGTGTATTCATATTTGAGTTCTGAACTTAATGAAGCATAAATGTAAGAAGAAATTACAAAATTCGAATACCGTGTTATCCTCTTGTCGGTGCAATACATTCTATTACTGGATGTCCATCCTACTGCATGGGCGAGGGACTTCAGCTGTTGATATATACGAGGGTAATCCCACAGGTAGGGTCTCCTATTTTTTATGAGTACGTAGACCTGTTTATTTCTACAATGGTTTACATCAGTTTACAGCTTGAACATTTAGCTATTTTTCGACAAAATCGTCATTTCTATCGATGCATTTTTGTAGACGCTGTGGCAATTTTTGTAGGCCCGTGTCATACGAGCTCGCCGCCATGCTGTGAAGAAGGATTCCGCCACTGCCGTGACTGTTGCTTGGTCTCAGGTGTAAAGTGGTACGCCCAGCTTTCGTCACCCGTGACAATTGAGTCCAGAAAGTTGTCCTGTTCGGCTGCAAGGCGGTGAAGAAATGAGCGGGAAGCATCAACTCGTTGCCGCATGTGGTCCTCAGTCAGCATGCGTGGCACCCATCTTCCGCACACCTTCCGGTAGGTCAATGTTTCCGCTAAAATTCTGAGAGCGGTGCTTCGGGAAACCTCAGGAACCAACGTGCAGATATCATCCAGGGTGATCCGCCGACCTTCATGCATGCTTTGCTCAACCTTCAACACTGTCTCCTCAGAAATTGACCGTCTCTCGCTCATTTGTTCGTCGTGCATTTCGGTCCGACTCTCTACACCACTTAGGAACATTTTTGACATCCATGCACGACTCGCCTTACACTTCCGTCAATTGTCGATGGATTTCAATCGGGGCAGTGCCCTTTGAATTAAAAAGCCGAATAACTGCGCGGAATTCGCACTTGGCGGTAACATCCAAAGGGAGCTCCATTCTCGACGGCTGCCAAGCCAAGAGTGAGCGCCTCAGCGCGGCGTGCGCATGTTTACACACAGCGCGTGAAGAACTCTTCATAACAGTGTGACCAACTGCCACACAAACAGAGTTCTATACTTTTAAAAAAATAGGAGACCTTTCTTTTGGGATTACCCTCGTATGAGATAAATTACCACCACAAACGTATCTTGAGGAAGACTGTATTGGTTCAAATGGCTCTGAGCACTATGGGACTTAACATCTATGGTCATCAGTCCCCTAGAACTTAGAACTACTTCAACCTAACTAACTTAAGGACATCACACAACACCCAGTCATCACGAGGCAGAGAAAATCCCTGACCCCGCCGGGAATCGAACCCGGGACCCGGGCGCGGGAAGCGAGTACACTACCGCACGACCACGAGCTGCGGACAAGAAGACTGTATTGTCTGACACGACTAGTTTCGGCGGCACATTACCGCCATCTTCAGGCCCCACTACTGCCAAAAGAGAGTCAGAGTCCCTAGGCGTATTTATTGTGGAGTCCTCGTTACTAGTACACGTGGGCTAGCTTTGTGCTGGAGTCTCTACTTGTCACCGTGTTGTCTCCAATTTGGCGGCAATGTGCCGCAGAAACTATAGTTCAATTCTTTTATCTTGGCGACTCCTGCATGCCCGCCCAGACACGGGAGATTGCTGCGTTGCCAGTTGCAAACGACGCACGCGCCAAGAGAAGCAGCGCCATAGTATAGTATAGTTCGCGAACTTACGTTTAGGGGGGAGCGCGCAGTTTATGAAGTAGAGCTACCACGGCCGCATTAACCCTTTCGCTGCTACACTGACGTGCTCCCCGCATTCCGCGCTGTGGGCGATTTTGTCATCACTGCACTGCTCGCCTGTGCAGACATATGGTGTTTCGACTGTTTTGACACACTTATCATTCGATTTCACAAAAACTATTTGGCCCAAAAATTTGATTTTAACACGTCTTCTTGACTGATACCTTCCCCCCATAAATGACTTAATTTTGTTTCGATGTTCAACGTAGTTATCGTGTAGCATTAAATGTAGTAAACCATTACATGCAATTTTGAAGAGTTTTCAGAGGTAAAAGTTCATAGCGTATACTTTCCGTATGGTCCATTTTAGTTGCCACAATGTTGAGAATGAAATATGGACACATATACTTTCCATATGGTCGATTTTAGTTGCCACAATGTTGAGAATGAAATGTGGACAAGATACCTAAATTCCATATAAAATTTACTATATAACAATATCTCATTTAATTTAAGTACCAGATAGGTGTCGTATGTAATACTGAGAAATATTCCGTCTTTCGCGACCGTAATAAAAGTTTTATTTATGGTGGGAGCATCTGGCTTTATTTTAAAGCACTTCAATCAATCAAAAGAAAGTAGACAAAAGAGAAGATATACAAATATAACAGATAACATGAATATGGTATGTGTACCTTTGCATTGTTTTTAATTGCTATAAAAAGAAATATTGTACGACGAAGTTAGAAAAACCGAAAACTTATTATGATTAAATGAAGAGACAAAGCACTAGAAATTTCAAGAATTTACATTCAAACGAATAAAATTCATAAAGTAAGCCACTTTCATATTGTTTTTAAATAAAAAAAATTAAGCACCGAACAAGGTTTGTACTCAGAATCCATCGCCTAACACAGCTCGTCGTTTAAAAGAACACCTGGAGGAGTCTAAAATGTCACGCAAAATACCGACAAACACTGTTGGTATGAATATAAATTACTCACGTTTCGTCGAAGTACAATAGGAAATAAACAATTAACGTTATTCTTTATTGCGAAAAAGCGGTTCGTGAGAATGATACAAACACCTTTCCTTGCTACCGCCTGAAATAGGAAGCTTATTGCTTGTTTGGTTTAATTAATTAATAGAATATGAAGCAATTGTTATAAAGAATGCTTTTTCCACACTTTGTATAAAAGAAAGTCTGCTATCAAGATATTGCTTTTGTTCAATTGCTTTCTTTATGACTGAGCGTTTCTAAAACTGAAGACACTCGTCCGTGCTCTGCACTGCAGTCGAGCTCTGGCAATGTCGTTCTCTGTTCATTGGCTGACTGTGTTTTGTGACGTCAGATGCGCAGAACGAACCTAAACTCGGCCGCCGTCGTAAATGACGTGCACTATAGTCGTGTGAGACAGTAAAGTCATTATGAAGACAGAGCTGTGGTGGTACTCTTTTTCTTAAACATTTGTTTATCATCGAATGTACGATCACATTAGAGGTGGGATTCACAGTCAATCACTCTCTCCAAAAAGATCCCCATTGTTTTGCTTACTGTCTTGGTAGTGCAAAATTGAGTATGAATAATGAAGCAGTGTACTCAACAAGTGTCTACGTCATTTATCGTGAACGGCGAAGCAGAGAACAAAGAACGACTCGAATTCAATGTAGGACAAGCTGCGATGAAGAGTCTGGTTTCATGTAAACTTGAAACGGTCTTCCCGTTATTTGCTACAGTTGTAAGACCTCTATTGAATTCGAGCGGAATGTCTCCACAGGGACACGGCGCAGTCTGCAGGGCGCCGCCGTGTGACGTCGGCTGCCGCCGCCGGCGCCATTATGCGCTCTCGGATTACAGCGCGCACGGCTTCGCTTCTTTTCTCTCCCCCCACCCTTCGTCTCCTGCCACCCCGGCCCCTCCCCTGCAGCCCCCCCCCCCACCATTCCTACCCATCCTCGTGCGCCTTTTTCTTAACGTCCCGCAGCAGACAGTGTAATTAGGGGAGCGGACGGCTGTAACTTAATCCCGCACGAGCGACCCGGAGACACTAATATTCTTATAAAAGTTGCAGCCGGCGCTGCTCCGCCCTCGGCTGCGGTGCGGCGATGAGGCGGGCCGTGTCGCCGGCCCGTCGTCTCGCTCAGCCCCCGCCAGCGCTACACACCGCGCGGCCCGGGGTAATGCAATCACGGGCCCTGCTGGCTGTCGTCGCCTTATCGGCTATTAACTCTGCCGGTCCTTCCCACACCCGCGCCCTGGCAGGGATACAGGACCCCTCTCCTTGCTGTCTGCCTCCGCCCTTACCCCTAAAACACCTCTGTCAGACGCAGCGACTCAGACACGTGCGTGTCTTCTCGCACAGAGAGTACGGGCGAAGTCTCCTACACCCCTCCAGGCCAGCAGCCAGTAATGGCGCCTCTAAGAATTCACAGTAGCTCCTTGGTAGAGAGCGATACAGACGAGGAAGAATCTACACTGCCGGAAAAAGAACAATAATTGCAATTGTGAATATAGAGTACAGAAAATGATTACATTTATAGAAGAGTAGCACAAACGGTTCTGATGTACCAGCTATCGACACATGCTACAACACCCACGTCGCTATGTGGCGTAACCTCCACAGGCGGCAATGCCTGCGCTCACCCTGGCATCCAGTCGATCGTACAGATATTGAATGCTGTCCTGGGATTCATTATGCCACGCCTGATGGACCCGTTCATGTAGTTCTGTAAGAGTTGTTGGTCGACGATTTTCCCGAGTCACTTCCCTCCAACGTACATCTACATCTACATGATTACTCTGCTATTCACAATAAAGTGCCTGGCAGAGGGATCAATGAACCACCTTCACGCTGTCTCTCTACCGTTCCACTCCCGAACGGCGCGCGGGAAAAATTTTACAATTCGTTTTGGTCACCTGATGACTTTACAAGACGGTAAAAGACAGCACCGTCTTCAAACAATCTAAGACGGCTACTCAGATTGTCTCCTATGTCGTTAATATAGATAATGGACAAGAGAGGGTCTACAACACTTCCTTGGGGAACGCCGGATATTACTTCTCTTTTACACGATGAATTTCTGTCTCTTACTACGAACTATGACCTTTCTGATAGGAAATTACGAATCCAGTCACACAACTAAGGCGATATTCCATTGGCACCCAGTTTGGTTAGAAGACGCTTGTGAGGAACGGTGTCGAAAGCCTCATGGAAATCTAAAAATATGGAATCAATTTGACATTCCCTGTGGATAGCACTCATTATTTTATGAGTATAAAGGACTAGTTCTGTTTCACAAGAACGATATTTTGTGAATCCGTACTGACTATGTGTCAATAAATCGATTTCTTAGAGGTAATTCATAAGGTCCGAACACAGTTTATGTTCAGAAACCCTATTGCAAAGTGACGTTAGTGATATGAGCCTGTAATTTAGCGGACTACTCCTATTCCCCATTTTGAGTATTGGTGCGACTTGAGCAATTTTCCAGTCTTTAGTTATGGAACTTTCTCTGAGCGAGCGGTTGTATAGACTTGTTAAATATGGAGCTATTGTACCAGCATACTCCGAAAGGAACCTGACTGGTATACAACTTGGACCCGAGTCCTTGCCTTTATTACGTGAGTCAAGCTGCTTTGCTACCGAGGAGATCTACTTCTATGTTTCTCATCTTGGCAGTTGTTCTTTATTGGAATTCAGGAATATTTACTTCGTCTTCATTGGTGAAGGAGTTTCGGAAAACCTTGTCCAATATCCCTGCTTTAGTGGCACTGTCATCAGTGACTTCACCGTTGTTATCGCGCAGTGAAGGTATTGATTGTCTCTTGTCACTGGTGTGCTTTATGTATGACCAGAATCTTTTTGGGCTTCCTTCCAGATTCCGAGACAGGGTATCGGTGTGGAAATTATTAAAAGCATCTCGCACTGAAGCAAGCGCAATATTTCGAACTTCTGCAAAACTTTGCCAATGTAGGGAATTTTGCGTTCCTACCCCACACGTGCTGGCTTCGAGACAAGTTTGGAGATCTTACTGGCCAGGGAAGATACTGCAAATCTTGCATAGCACGTTGAGGTTAACAGGCAGAGTGTGGGCGAGTATTATCCTGAACCGTCCTGGCAGATTAAAACTGCGTGCCGGACCGAGACTGAAACTCGGGACCTTCGTCTTTCGCGGGCAAGCACGACTCACGGACCCTCATCACAGCTTTACTTCCGCCAGTACCTCGTCTCCTACCTTCCTGTTGGAACAATACATCATCTTCCTGTTCCGAGGACGGCAAAAGAACGGGTCTAACAATGCTTTACACGTATCGAGCGCTGTTTACCGTTCACTCAAGAAACACCAAAGGCGAACCGGAGTTGTAACTTCTCGCACCCCAGGCCATAAGGTCAGGGTGGGGCCAGTGCATCTCTATACACTCTACGAAACAACGTTCACCTAGCCGTACGCACAAACAGGCATTACTTACATGTAGGTAGATTCTGCTTTCATCGCTGAAGCCCATGGCGCGCCATTCCATCTTCTGGTCATCCTCTGGCGGCAGTAGCTGAACTGCACACGTCGATGCTGTGTCATCAGTGGAAGACGGGCTAGATGCGTGGGTGTCCGTAGTCCCACTGCTAATAGCCCGTTCGTAACAGTTCGTGCCGACACATCTGTGTCCACAAGCCCTCTTATTCGTGCTGTAGTAGTTGTATGATCTGCCAATGCTGCCCTCACAATACGGCTATCCTGATTGGCGTCTGCGCTGCGTGGACATACAGAACCACGTCTACGGGTGTGAGAATGTTCACGTGGCCACTGATAACAGCAGCCGCAGCATGTCCGAATTGTGTGGCAGTCTCCGAAAGGACCATCCCGCCACTCGGAGGGACACAATTTGACCCCTTTAAAATTAGCTCATTTGGCTGCAGGAAACAAGAGTGCTTTTGCGTGGCACTGATGCCTGCTTGCTTCACACGTTTGCAACACACTGAGTCTTCCAGCTGTGAGCACTCCCTATAATAGGTTAGACACGGATGGTGTTCTGGTAGCTATGCCACTACGCCCTCTGTTGGTCGAAGACGTTCAAACCATAATCAGTACATCTATGTATTGTACCCCAGGTACTAGTGCCGTTATCAGATCAAAATTGAGGTGGTTTTCCCAGCTGTGATATTTCTATCCGGCGGTGTATTTGTGAATTAATATGTACTGTGACGCAAAGGAAGCATTATACTTTACTGGGTCGCGGGGACGTGAGGTGATAAAATCTCCTTGTGCCTCCAATTACGACAGGCTCCTACGTGTTTTCGACTGATTACTTCTCGCTCATTGGAGGGTGGTTTTCATTTTGCAGGTGAATCCTTAGACGGTCGCCTTATGCCTGCCCTGGTTATGATGAAGCGGCAAAGTGGCAACCTTCCAATATATTCTTTCCATGAATGGCATCACTGATGCTCAGTCCATCACAAAATATGGAAGCAGTTATCTTTTCTTGGTTTGATTTCACAGTGATATAAAACATCGATGATGACCACTGTCTTACAGCTAGCAGTGAGAATACACATTTACAATGAAATGACGAAAGTCAGGGGATAGCAACATGCACATGTACAGTTGGCGACAGTATCTCGTTCACAAGGTGTGAAATGGCACTGCATTGTTCGAGCTGTCATTTTACTCAGGCTTTTCATGAGTACAGGTTTCCGACGTGATTATGGCCGAAAGATGGGAATTAACAGACTTTTAATATAGGACTGGAGGTGGAGCTAGACGCATATAACGATTTCGAAAATCGTTAGTGAATTCCATACCTCGAGATACACAGTGTTAAGGTGCCGAGTATACCAAATTCCATGCACTACCTTCCACTAGGGACAACGCAGTGGCGACGCCTTTCAGTTAACCACCGAGACCAGTGAGTTTTGCGAAGAGTTGTCAGCGGTGACAGACAAGCAACACTGCGTGAAATAACCGCAGAAATCAATGTTGGGCGTACGACGAACGTATCCGTTAGGACAGACCGGTGAAATCTGGCGTTAAGCGGCTCCGGAAAGGCTCAAAATCATGAAAAGTTCAATTTTTACTTTTTTGAGTTTGCTGAATCTGCAGACTATTACCTTTTAATAGATATATAATTTATTCAATTCCGAAGACTACAACTATTTTTAAATTTGTTTTGAAATGTGACCCACTGTGGCGCTGTTAAACTGCTGTCAAATGGTGTTATTATTAACGTCCGTGTTCATCAGGTACATTTTAGTGATGTGAGATAAAGTATGTGTTGTGGCTAACCTGTGATGGTTCAATATATATCGCTGGTGTGATTGTCGATTCTTTCATGTTTATTTTCTCTGTCGTTATCTCGAAAATATTCGTAATTAATTCTGTTTCTTGAGTCTCTGTTTTGTTGAAGTATAATAATGAGTAAAAGTAAAGTTATTAGAAATCCTCTGAAGGCTTTTAAGAAAAGGAGAAAAATTGGAAAGCCAAAGGTGTTTAGAAACATGGGAATGAAGATAGGTTCTAACATGGTACGAGCGATGCTTGCTTTAGACAAGGAACGCCTTCGGGCTGCAGACAGGGCTGTAAAGAGTCTAGAAATACAAGCAAGAGTAAACAGGAGGAGGAACAAGAGGAAGCTGGAGGAGGAGTTTGCAGAGGATGAAGATAATCCATCCTATGGACCTGGAATGCACTAAAAAGTTAATCCAATCTTTGTCGCTCGATTCCCAAAACTTTTATTTTCTCATACTAATTACATGTTTTCTAAGGATCTTCCAAACATATTTGTTTCAAACTTTCAGTAAATGTTACACAGTACCTTCTGCATAATTTAACACAGCCTTTTTCCAAAAAAACTGTATATTTTTGAATATATAAATAAAAAATTGCAAAAAAATGTTGTGAATTTTCATTACAATTGAAAAAAAATCATCTTTAATAACTGAACTAAAATTTTGTAAAATCCCTGTGTTAAGTTGTAGCCCATATTCCAATAAATAATCTGTAAAAAGTTCAACTTCCTGCCTCAAATACTTTCTGAGGAAAGATGTAATTTATAAGCGTTATTTTAACATTGCAAGTATAGGGCGTTCCGGAGCCCCTTAATGGGCTATGGCTGCAGACGCCCGACTGCTAACAGCACAACATCGCCGGCAGCGCCTCTCCTGGGCTAGAGACTGCATCGGTTGGAACCTGCACGACTGATAAGTCGTGGCCTAGTCAGATGGTCCCCGATTTCGGTTGGTAAGAGTTGACTGTAGGTTTCGAGTGTGGCGCAGACTTCATGAAGCCATGGACCCAGGTCGTCAAGA
Source organism: Schistocerca nitens (assembly GCF_023898315.1). NCBI lineage: Eukaryota > Metazoa > Arthropoda > Insecta > Orthoptera > Acrididae > Schistocerca > Schistocerca nitens. The sequence continues at coordinate 104,434,958 of NC_064618.1, forward strand.
AGCAACAGTGCAAGCTGGTGGTATCTTTATAATGGTGTGGGCCGTGTTTACGTGGAATGGTCTGGATCCGCTGCACCGAATGAACCGATCATCAACTGGAAATTGTTACGTTCGGCTTCTTGGAGACCATTTGCAGTTATTTGTGGGCTTGACGTTACCTAATAATGATATCATGTCACCGGGCCACAATTCTTCGCGACTGATTTGAAGAACATTCAGGACAATTCGAGCGAATGATTTAGCCAACAAGATCAACCGACATGAATCCCATCATACATTTGCAGTACGTAATCGACAAAATGCGTGTGCAACGTCCTGTACCGACAACATTTTCGCAGTTATGGACGGCTGTAGGAGCAGTTCCTTTGGTCAACTTAGTGTAAATATAAGTGACAAAAGCTATGTCTGAACAACCTCAAACCAAAAAAGAAAAATCGCACTCCCAAGAAAAACTGAAACTACCAGAAAACACAGAATGTGAATGAAATCAAATTTTTGGGAAATAATACACTACTGGCCATTAAAATTGCTACACCACGAAGATGACGTCCTACAGACGCTAAATTTAACCGACAGGAAGAAGATTCTGTGATATGCAAATGATTAGCTTTTCAGAACATTCACACAAGGTTGGCGCCGGTGGTGACACCTACAGCGTGCTGACATGAGGAAAGTTTCCAACCCATTTCTCACACACAAACAGCAGTTGACCGGCGTCGCCTGGTGAAACGTTGTTGTGATGCCTCGTGTAAGGAGGAGAAATGCGTACCATCACGTTTACAACTTTGATAAAGGTCGGATTGTAGCCTGTCGCGATTGCGGTTTATCGTATCGCGACATTGCTGCTCGCGTTGGTCGAGATCCAATGACTGTCAGCAGCATATGGGATCGGTGTGTTCAGGAGGGTAATACGGAACGCCGTGCTGGATCCCAACGGCCTCGTATCACTTTCAGTCGAGATGACAGCCATCTAATCCGAATGGCTGTAACGGATCGTGCAGCCACGTCTTGATCCCTGAGTCAACAGATGGGAACATTTGCAGACAACAACCATCTGCACGAACAGTTCGACGACGTTTGCAGCAGCATGGACTATCAGCTCGGAGACCATGGCTGCGGTTACCCTTGATGCTGCATCACAGACAGGAGCGCCTGCGATGGTGTACTCAACGACCAACCTGGGAGCATGAATGGCAATATGTCATTTTTTCGGATGAATCCGGGTTCTGTTTACAGCATCATGATGGCCGCATCCGTATTTCGCGACATCACGGAGAACGCACATTGGAAGCGTTTATTCGTCATCGCCACACTGGCGTACCACCCGGCGTGATGGTATGGGGTGGCATTGGTTACACGTATCAGTCACCTTTTGTTCGCATTGACGGCACTTTGAACAGTTGACGTTACATTTCAGATGTGTTACGACCCGTGGCTCTACCCTTCATTCGATCCCTGCGAGACCCTACATTTCAGCAAGATAATGCACGACCGCATGTTGCAGTTTCTGTACGGGCCTTTCTGGATACAATAAATGTTCGACTGCTGCCCTGACCAGCACATTCTCCAGATCTCTCACCAACTGAAAAACGTCTGGTCAATGGTGGCCGAGCAACTAGCTCGTCACAATACGCCAGTCACTACTCCTGATGAACTGTGGTATCGTGTTGAAGCCGCATGGGCAGCTGAACCTGTACACGCCATCCATAAAAATAAGGATATATCCAATCTGTTTGACTCAATGCCCAGGCGTATTAAGGACGTTATTACGGCCAGAGGTGATTGTTCTGGGTACTGATTTCTCATGATCTATGCACCCAAAATACGTGAAAATGCAATCACATGTCAGTTCTAGTATAATATATTTGTCCAATGAATACCCGTTTATCACCTTTATTTCTTCTTGGTGTAGCAATTTTAATAGCCAGTAGTGTATTTCTTTCTGAAATGAAAATAACTTGCGATAAATACTGAAACATTCATCCAATCGTAAACATAAGGCCGTATGAAAGCGTGGGAAAAGAAATGCCCGTAAAGTTACACGAAACAATAACAGTGCTATGATACCGTTTCCCATTGAGATTCGAATAGCAACAGAAACGAACGAAAAACAAAAGTTACAAAAACGAGGTTTTCAAGAAATGCAGCTGCTATGATAAAGTATACGTTAATCATACAGGAACTAGTTATTAAGATGATAAATCGTCAAGTCAGGGTGTATAGAAATAAATGGAGAGATATTTTACAAGCATGAAATAACAACCAATAGACTGTAGACCAATAAGTAGACAAGAAATAATTTTTCGTATCTAATAGATACTAAGTACACATAAAAGAGACACTGAACGAGAAGACGTAAGGAGGAAATGTCTCATACTCGAAAAAAAAAAAAACTGGAGAAGACACTAATATTGTCGTACACGTATTTGGGTGTTAAAATTTTTCTGCAAACTCCATGATTTTCAACATCGAACTTTCGCCATTTAGAGCCGGAACAATTTTTCATTCCAGCACGTCCAAAAATTTAAAATATCAATGTATGCGTGCTATTCGGAAAGTAAAGTCCGATCTGTCGCGGCATGGAAACCACTATCAAAATCAGAAATGTTTTATTTCCATCAGTTAGCTATACCATCCGGCAACTACTCTATGCAGTCGTTGCTTCGACAGACATTTATAGTAGAAGTGTATCAGCGTCGTAGAAGGCAGCCACCTGTGCTTTGTCCCAACTCTCTACAATGATCTGCGGCTTTTTGTCTGCGACAAAATGTTGACTTCGTAGTCAGCGCTTCATGGGAGCAGAGATGAAAACCATAGGGAGCCATGTCCGGTGGGTAATCAAACACTTCCCATCGAGAGGGCTGCAGGAGCGTCCCCATTACCCATGCAGAGTGCGGCTGAGAACTATCACGAAGGAAAAAAATGCATGACAGTTATGTTGGGTGGGCTGCACGAAATCAGGCGAAATCTCTAACTGGCGGGAGAGACTATTTATCTAGACGTCTTTACGTTCTCACTGTGCGTTCAGAACTGAAGACAGTGGTGTAACGTCATCGACGGACATACTAGAGACTCTATACAACGAATCTATGCAAAGCTGCATCGGATTTTGACTGTGGTGTCCGTTTCGCGATGGATCGGACCTTACTTTCCGAATATCCCTAGTATGACATTGAAACGTCCCCTTTTGAACAATTATACATACGACTGTGCTTAAACTGACACAATATTTTTAGCGCAACGCAATCTGACTTTCAAAAATCCCTACAAAAAAATGGCCCTGACTAACATTAACCTATACCTTTCACAAATCACTTACCTCGCAAAAATCTTCGTTACTCGAACTACTGCAATACAGCGAGCGCCACTGCTGCCAGCTAAATAAAAGATTCAAACTACGGAAGGCACTAACTACTGACAGGCATAGTTAGCAAATGAAAGATTTTAATAGAGAACAAACAATGTATTTACCTTAACACTCATCAAAAGTCATAATATATATAGGAGTTCATAACATCCATTCTTACAAATATCGAAACTCCGCCATTTCTCTCCCCACATCCACCACTGCTGGCGGCTCACCTCCAACTGCGCAACGCTACGCGCTGTTCACATCCAGCTGCCGCTGCCCAACACTAGAATGGCAGACAACAATGCAAACTAGCCACAGACTGCACACAACACACCCAGTGATTTTCATACAGAGCGCTACGTAACGTTACCAATAAGAATACATAAACAGCCTACTTACAACATGTCAGCTTCACACGGTCCAATCCCTTTGCTTGTTCATGTAATGTTCCACAGCAACCAACACACCAAAGAGAGCAACGACGTATTTTGAAAAATAAGGATATATCTGTTATATCCTAGCCAGTAATGCCACCCGAGCCCGCTGCCAAAAGGTTGGCAGCATCAAAGTCCGGACGCCGTCCGCATAAGCAGCGCCAGAGAGACAGGAAATCGCCGCAAGTCTGCGCGCGCCACCACTGGCTTCTGGCTTCTTAAGCGCTGGAGTCGCGAGCGCTAGGACAGTTCTGTATTCGCCGCTCAGTTGTATACTCGCCACCGAATTGTGTACTTGCTAGTCAGCTGTGTGTTCATCGCAGCAGAGTTGTTGTTTGTCGTCAGCCGACGCTGACCAAGCCGCACCGACTCGAACTAAACAGATTTCTGTAGACCATGTTCACCACTGTGTTCAGTATCGTCGTTAATAAAGATAAGTACCGACTTTCATTTAATCCGAGTGTTTGGGTTTTCATCTTTCTGTTCACTGTTCCAGCGGACCGGTCGGCCCGCAATTAAAAGTGTGGCGGTGACTTCGTAGGCCGTTTCTACAGCGAAGTGTTGTCGCTACGAACGCCGTCACAAAACTGGCGACGAGGACTTCCGAACTCGTGTGCAGGGCTGGTTCAACTTGTTTCTTGAGATAGAATTTTGGGGGCTGGTTTAATTTGTGTTCACTATGTCTGCCGAATTACAACAGTTGATCTTGTGACAGAGTCAGCAAATACAAAGTCTGGTGGAAGCAATCGCCACACAAGCGGCTAATCCACCACCACACAAGGAACACGCACAGGCAGCACCGCCTTTTCGTGCTTTTGAGGCATCACGAGAAGAATGGCAAGAATATTTCGCGCAGTTGCAGGCGCACATGTCAGTCTACAAAATCACAGGTAATGAGCGGCAGCTTTATTTAATTTCCACTGCAGGCGTGGAAGTCTATAGACTACTTTGTAAGTTGTTCCCGGAATCCAAGCCAGAAGCTTTAGACTATGACGTTGTTGTTAACAAGCTTGCTGCGTATTTCGAGTCGCGAATTCATGTGGCAGCAGCCAGATTCAAGTTCTTCAGATTAAAGAAACTGCCACATCAATCTAATAAACAGTGGTTAACAGATTTACGGGGCCTCACCCGTCAGTGCCGATTTAATTGTGTGTGTGGAGCTTCCTACAGTGATGTCGTGTTACGCGACGCTATTACTCAAAACATTGCAGATTCTCGTATTCGTGCTGCTATCTTAAAGTTGCCTGACCCGTCATTAGAGACTGTGATGAACATTATTGAAGCCCAAGATACTTTTGACTATGCTGAGTGTGAGTTAGATCAGCCATGTATTTCTCAAATTGTCTGTGCTAAGCAAGGTATGTCACGCCCGCGGCCCCACCGGCAGAGTCAGACTGTAAACACTAGCCGGCCGCGTCATGTTAAACACATTCGTCAGCCGCGTGTGCAAAATGATAGAGTTAAGTCTTGCCCTAAGTGTGTTCTTGCTCATCCTCGTGAACGTTGCCCGTTAAGAAACGCGGTTTGTCACTTTTGTCAAAGGAAAGGACACATCCAGACTGTTTGTTTGCGTAAACGCAAGAACAATTCTAGTGCTGCCGAGCCCATGGATATTCATGTTCTTCAAAGCCAGCCCGCCCAGAAGGTCGCGTTTAAAGACTCTTCCACGGTTCGTGTGGGTAATAAACTTGTTCGCAATGAGCCACCCACCCGGCCCTCTACTATGCGACCCAAGCGTACTTCAAACGCTGTAACACGTAATGTACAGACTGCAAGTGAAGCGGGAATTGTTGTTCCACCCGCCCAACCCACGAGTTGTCGTAAGCAGCGAACACGCGCTAAACGCGCTGATTTTGTGTCTTCCGCCTCCGCTGCACCGATCCAGAGACAGTGTAATAAACTATTTGTGAAGCTACGCATCCAGGATAAGACCTTCAATTTTCAATTAGACACTGGTGCGTATGTGACTCTCATAAATAGTGCTACGTATGCGGCTATCGGCCGCCCTAAACTTTCAGCGGCAAAACTTTCTTTGGCTACTTATAGTGGAGAACAAATTCCTGTGTTAGGTGTATGTAGCGTGCCAGCCACATTCCGTGGCAATACAAAAACAGTTTCATTCACAGTGCTCCGCGCTACAGACAGTGTAAACATTTTCGGATTAGACTGTTTTGACTTGTTTGGCCTGTCTATCCAAGACAATGTGTTGCAAATTAATTCTGTTGTTGTTCCTCAAGACAGCATAACCGATTTGTGTAAACAATACAGTGACGTATTTAAAGACGAACTAGGTTGTGCTGCGAACTTTGCCGCTCATATTACGTTAAAAGATAATGCTCAGCCTCGATTTTTTCGTGCTCGTCCAGTGCCTCACGCCCTCCGGGCACCTGTAGAAGATGAACTTCGTCGTTGGCAAAACGACGGTGTTATTCAACCCGTTTCAGCGAGCCAGTGGGCTTCTCCCTTAGTTATTATAAAGAAACCGTCTGGCAAGTTACGTTTGTGTGCTGATTTTAAGTCGACAGTTAATCCTAGACCGGACGAGCTGATGGATAAGTTAGGGGAAGCTCGTTTCTTTTCCAAAATTGATCTCCGTGAAGCATATTTGCAATTGCCCCTCGACGAGCAATCACAACAGTATTTTGTCATAAACACGTCGTTGGGGTTGTTCCGTTTTCTGCGTTTGCCTTTTGGTTGTGCGTCAGCTCCAGCTGTTTTTCAGCGTTTTTTGTCCCAACTTTTGGCTAATGTGCCATCGTGTTGCAACTACACTCCTGGAAATGGAAAAAAGAACACATTGACACCGGTGTGTCAGACCCACCATACTTGCTCCGGACACTGCGAGAGGGCTGTACAAGCAATGATCACACGCACGGCACAGCGGACACACCAGGAACCGCGGTGTTGGCCGTCGAATGGCGCTAGCTGCGCAGCATTTGCGCACCGCCGCCGTCAGTGTCAGCCAGTTTGCCGTGGCATACGGAGCTCCATCGCAGTCTTTAACACTGGTAGCATGCCGCGACAGCGTGGACGTGAACCGTATGTGCAGTTGACGGACTTTGAGCGAGGGCGTATAGTGGGCATGCGGGAGGCCGGGTGGACGTACCGCCGAATTGCTCAACACGTGGGGCGTGAGGTCTCCACAGTACATCGATGTTGTCGCCAGTGGTCGGCGGAAGGCGCACGTGCCCGTCGACCTGGGACCGGACCGCAGCGACGCACGGATGCACGCCAAGACCGTAGGATCCTACGCAGTGCCGTAGGGGACCGCACCGCCACTTCCCAGCAAATTAGGGACACTGTTGCTCCTGGGGTATCGGCAAGGACCATTCGCAACCGTCTCCATGAAGCTGGGCTACGGTCCCGCACACCGTTAGGCCGTCTTGCGCTCACGCCCCAACATCGTGCAGCCCGCCTCCAGTGGTGTCGCGACAGGCGTGAATGGAGGGACGAATGGAGACGTGTCGTCTTCAGCGATGAGAGTCGCTTCTGCCTTGGTGCCAATGATGGTCGTATGCGTGTTTGGCGCCGTGCAGGTGAGCGCCACAATCAGGACTGCATACGACCGAGGCACACAGGGCCAACACCCGGCATCATGGTGTGGGGAGCGATCTCCTACACTGGCCGTACACCACTGGTGATCGTCGAGGGGACACTGAATAGTGCACGGTACATCCAAACCGTCATCGAACCCATCTTTCTACCATTCCTAGACCGGCAAGGGAACTTGCTGTTCCAACAGGACAATGCACGTCCGCATGTATCCCGTGCCACCCAACGTGCTCTAGAAGGTGTAAGTCAACTACCCTGGCCAGCAAGATCTCCGGATCTGTCCCCCATTGAGCATGTTTGGGACTGGATGAAGCGTCGTCTCACGCGGTCTGCACGTCCAGCACGAACGCTGGTCCAACTGAGGCGCCAGGTGGAAATGGCATGGCAAGCCGTTCCACAGGACTACATCCAGCATCTCTACGATCGTCTCCATGGGAGAATAGCAGCCTGCATTGCTGCGAAAGGTGGATATACACTGTACTAGTGCCGACATTGTGCATGCTCTGTTGCCTGTGTCTATGTGCCTGTGGTTCTGTCAGTGTGATCATGTGATGTATCTGACCCCAGGAATGTATCAATAAAGTTTCCCCTTCCTGGGACAATGAATTCACGGTGTTCTTATTTCAATTTCCAGGAGTGTATTTAGACGATATTGTTGTGTCCAGTCGGACGCCTGCTGAACATTTCCGTAATTTGGAGTGTTTGTTTACAGTGTTGTCTCAGGCAGGCCTACGTTGCAACATCGATAAATGTTCATTTTTCCTTACGGAGTTGGAGTATCTGGGACATGCTATTAATGCTCAAGGCATTCATCCCTCCCAGTCACATTTAGCAGCTATTCGTGATTTGCCCGCCCCTCGCAATCTGCATGAATTGCAAGCAATTCTTGGCAAATTGACATATTATATTAGGTTTATACCTAATGCATCACAGATTGCTGCACCGTTGCATCGTCTCCGCCGTAAGAATGTTCCGTTTGTGTGGTCAGCTGATTGCCAATCAGCCTTTCAGCAGCTCAAAGAGGGTTTATTGAATGATCGTTGTCTGGTCCATTACGACCATAACAAGCCTCTGGTGTTAGCTTGTGATGCCTCTTCTTTCGGCCTCGGTGCTGTGTTGTCTCACCGAGTCGGTAACACCGAACGTCCTATTGCGTTCGCCTCTAAATTGCTAAACAAAGCTCAGTGTAATTATAGCCAGTTGGACAAGGAAGCGTTGGCTATTGTGTTCGGTGTCACAAAATTCCATCACTACCTCTATGGTAGACCATTCTATTTAGTAACAGATCACAAGCCCCTGACGTCACTGTTTCATCCGTCTAAACCAGTTCCTCAGCGGACAGCTCAGAGACTACAACGTTCGGCTCTTTTGTTATCACAATACCAGTATGAGATACTGTATCGCCCTACAGCTCAGCATGCAAACGCTGACGCGCTTTCTAGATTGCCGATTGCTGCGGATGATGTCTTCGATTCCTCTGACGACTCTTGCCATCAGATTGACGCCGATGAGCATCAATCCCTCCGGGATTTTCCGATTGATTATCGTCAGGTGGCACGTGAGACAGCTACGGATCCTCATCTGAGTTTACTATTACGTTTTGTTCAACGTGGTTGGCCGTCCAAGGCAAAGGACATATCGGATCCTGTGGTTCGTCGCTATTATCCGCAACGTCATCTGTTGTCTGTTTCGCACGGAGTTTTGCTGTTACGCACCGAGAATGACCAGCTTCGTGTAGTGGTTCCCCAAGTGCACCAATCCAAGGTCCTCGACTTGTTGCACCAAGGTCATTGGGGAGTGGTCCGCACCAAGCAGCTTGCCCGCCGTCATTGTACATGGATCGGCATTGATAAGCAGATTACGCAGATGTCTACAGATTGTTCGACGTGTGCCGAACACCAAGCTGCTCCGCCTCAACGCTATTTTGAGTGGGCACGCCCTGCCGGTCCCTGGCAGCGAGTACATATTGATTTCGCTGGTCCATATTGGCATTCTCGTTGGCTCATCGTGATAGATGCATTTAGTAATTTTACGTTTGTTGTGCCCATGCAGTCTACAACATCTGCACAAACTATACAGGCGTTGACTTCAATTTTTTGTATTGAGGGTCTTCCAGAAGTTTTAGTGTCTGACAATGGTCCACAATTTACCTCTGCTGAATTTGAAAGTTTTTGTTCTGCCAATGGCATTCGCCATGTTCTTACTCCGCCGTTCCACCCTCAATCGAATGGTGCAGCGGAACGTTTTGTACGCACATTCAAGGATCATATGGACCGCCTTCGTGCTACGCACTCTCGTCAGCAGGCCCTCATCACGTTCCTGTCGTCGTACCGGACCACGCCATGCGACGGCCCTTCGCCTGCGGAGCTTCTCCACGGCCGTCGTCATCGCACCATACTACGGTTGTTGCACCCCCCGGATCGACCCGCCGCTTCTGAGCATCGCACGCGTTTTCAGCGCAACGACGCCGTTTTTTTTTCAGAGTTTATCACGGTCGCCGTCGTTGGGAACGTGGTACCGTGATAAGTGTCCAGGGTCGCGGTTTTTATACTGTTCAAGGTGCTACTGGGGTGCACAGGAGGCATCAGAACCAGTTGCGCTGCGCTGGCCGCCCGGATTCTGCCGCTCGTTCTTTGTCCACAGATTTGGTCCGCGGCAGGTTCCAGCCGCGCCTTCCGACTTCGCTGCCGCCCCCAGGGCAGCAACAGCAGCCGTCGCCGCTACCACGCCGACAGCCCGTCCCGTTGATGCCTCCCGCGCAGCTTCATGCGGGAGCGCCCCGGGTGGTCGCTCCGGCGCCTGCGGTCCCTCTTCAGTCGCCACCGCCTTCGGAGCTGATGGACGTCGACCCCTCAGCCGGGCCGCCTTCCCAAGCGGTGGCTGTGCAGCCTGTCCTGCAGCCGCTTTCCTTGGGCACCCCCAAGGAGTCTGACACCGCAGCGCCTTGTCCGGCGCCCCCTCAGCAGCCGTCGACGCAGCGTCAGGAGACGCTGCCTCTCTTCGTGGGTCCCGACGCCCCGTCGCGTCCAGTACCAGAAGCTGCGCCCGTGGTCACAGGCGTGCACCCTGACCTCGGTTTTCAGTCGGTGTTTCCCGAGGCCCCGCGCAGCCAATGCTGGGGTGCGGACCGGGGACTGCCACCGACAACAGTCTCCGCCCCGGTCTCTTCTGCTACGCCTGCGGCCAGACCCCTCCCCCGCCGTCGACGCTCGCCACGTCATTATTCAACGACGGTGCGGCGATTTGGGGGGGAGGAGTGTTATTATATCCTAGCCAGTAATGCCACCCGAGCCCGCTGCCAAAAGGTTGGCAGCATCAAAGTCCGGACGCCGTCCGCATAAGCAGCGCCAGCGAGACAGGAAATCGCCGCAAGTCTGCGCGCGCCACCGCTGGCTTCTGGCTTCTTAAGCGCTGGAGTCGCGAGCGCTAGGACAGTTCTGTATTCGCCGCTCAGTTGTATACTCGCCACCGAATTGTGTACTTGCTAGTCAGCTGTGTGTTCATCGCAGCAGAGTTGTTGTTTGTCGTCAGCCGACGCTGACCAAGCCGCACCGACTCGAACTAAACAGATTTCTGTAGACCATATTCACCACTGTGTTCAGTATCGTCGTTAATAAAGATAAGTACCGACTTTCATTTAATCCGAGTGTTTGGGTTTTCATCTCTCTGTTCACTGTTCCAGCGGACCGGTCGGCCCGCTATTAAAAGTGTGGCGGTGACTTCGTAGGCCGTTTCTAGAGCGAAGTGTTGTCGCTACGAACGCCGTCACGAAAATATCCAACACCTCATGCCCGTCGCCCCCGCTTCGACGTTGCTATAGCAGGATCCTGCGCTGCACTCGGTTGCAGCCTGCCAAATTTATTTGGAATGTTTTGCCATATTTTAATTTCAGTCACTTAATTTTCTGTGCTATACCTGAAACAGATCTACCTCGTAATGACAGAAATACCGCTGAATGTAGTTTGGTACACACTTTCTGACACGTGCCCTGTCATGACTGATTTCTGTGTACTGCGCAGGCCTATGCACCTCTTGTGCTCACACTGGCGTCATTCCATAGTGAGCAATACTTACCCGAATAATCCTGTGTATGTTTTTTCCACTAGCGACAGAGTTATTGGCAGCTGGGAATGGAACAGTTCGGCATTCATGTGAATAGGATGTGACAAGACTATGTGGTGGCAGGGAGCGAGACAGTCAAGCACTGCGTGGGGAAGACAACTAATATAAGAGAATTTCGTCGCGCCCAGAAAACGGGTGCAAATCCACAGATTTCATTCCAAATTCATCCAGGCACTTAGGTTTCCTGCAACATAAACTTTCACAGTAGGTTAGAAAGCGCCACTAGGTCCATGGTCTTCAGTGGGTACCTTCACTCAGAAGACAGAGTCGTCGTTATTGTGAACGTCGTGGCTGAAACTTGTTGTTGGCTGGAGACTGAGACAGTAGAGAGATTAGTCAGACCGTAACAAGACGCTGTCAAGCCCAGTCCTAGACGAGAAGCCGTGACTAATAGCCATGGTACTGAGATCTATCTCGTCTCTATTGGATACAGTTGCCAGGAAAATCATTCCAGAGGCGAGGACAACATGAGACTGCTGCAGAGAACAACACCAGTACTGGTGTACCGCAAGTGTTGACTCTGCGGGCGATCCTCTACGAATCCTTCATAGCCGATGCGTTAATCACAGACTGTACGCAGCTTCCATAGTTTCGTAGACGGCACGGATGTCATCGTACAGAGCACAAACGGCCTACAGCTCAGCCGGCCTCTCCAGAACGCCAATGATGACATGCCATCCGGACTCTAAAGTAGCCTTGGATTTCCAAGTTTTTTTATACGGCTCGGAGTGACATCCCGGCCATCTAAGGCCTTGTTGCTGTTTAAGAAAGTTCATTTCAGTGGGTCGAAACGGCGCGCTGCCTCGTCGTGACTTTGCTCGGCTAAGTTGCAACGAGGACGCCCAAGATCAGCGGAGGGAAGATACTGACTGAGTCGCCTTAAGTGCCTCTATCTAACAACAACTTTACCACAACGCCTTAGCGCTATTCTATTCGAGTGACTTCTATCAACCGTCCTGCAATACACGGCTTTAGTATGACAGAAAACAGAAAGCAGCACATGCACGCTGCAAGTCCTGTAACCAGCTAAACAAAATGGGAGCAAAAATTTGAAGGCTGTGGATTTGAACACAGAACGCAGTGAGAAAAACCCTGCAAGGAATCCACGATTTACTACTCAAGCTGAACGGGCTATATTAAATTTGTTTCGTTACTTTTCCTTTCTTTACCGTTCATCTGCCCACTGAATAGAGGCTCTAATATTCATTTAAATACAGTTGAATACGTACAGTTCCACTTACGCTACGTACATTGTCCAGCATGCTTGAACCATATATTGTCAACTCAATGGATATGGACCAATAAGACAGGTAACTGATCACTTACACCCCGAATTACGTAAAACTAAATCAGCACGTCAGGGAAGACAACACACTGGATAATGTTCGATCGATATCACTTCCCCCTCGCAGTCCACGCTTCCAAGTGCATTCGTCTCTTTAACTTTCACATTAATTCTCATGTAGCTAGCATATTTCTCACACGTAAGGAAACACACGTGGGAGAATATAAGACGATTAGGTGATAGCAAACCAGATACCGAAACACAGTCACGTTTTTACAACGAACGGTGACGATTTGTTCACAGAAACACGTCAAACATATGGGATCGCCGCCAACCGTACTTTGCAGCACAGTTGTAGGACCAAATGAAAATAGCTAGTACGAACACACAGTTACAAAAGATTGTCACTTGGAAGTCCCTTAGATTGGGCCCTTGATTATAACCAAGCAACAAGGGTATGGGAAAGTGGGTTGCATCAGATGGTTCAAATGTTTCAAATGGCTCTAAGCACTATGGGACTTAACATCTGAGGTTATATCCCATAGACTTAGAACTACATAAACCTAACTAACCTAAGGACAGCACACACATCCATCCCGAGGCAGGATTCGAAGCTGCGACCGTAGCAGCAACGCGGTTCCGGACGGAAGCGCCTAGAACCGCTCGGCCGCAACGGTCGGCGGTTGGATCAGATTCGCATCAGACCAGTAGTCGAACTGAATCACCCGAAACAATTGCGCAGTTCGTACATGTTCCCACAGTTATAGAAACGGGAAACGAATTATTCTACAGCAATTGCTATTAAAATCAAGCAGAAAATGAAAGCAGATATCAGTAGCCACCGTTATGGGATGTGCATGGAATTTCAGTCATTTGGTTAAATTAAGTTTAATGGCAATAAATCTCTATGATTACTGGGATTCGTTTGGTAAAATCATGTGAGCACTATACAAAAGCCACAAGATCACGAAAACGTGGTGTCGTGGTAAAAAATGGCCACGATGTCAAATACAAAGAAAGATCATCCAGAAACAACATTAGCTTCACGAAAAATTCCACATTCAACACTGACGCTGTTAAGCAAACACATTTATCAGGAAATCGAGATCACAGTGTTTAACATTTACCCACCAATGGGTCTCAGAGGTCTTCCACTCATGGTTAATAATTTCATTATACATTTTATTTGAATGAAATTTTATGACATTCTCTAAATTTTTAAGTTAGTCATAATTTTGAAAGAATTATTAAAAGTTTATCTACGGCTTTGTGTTGAGGTTTTGGTACACGTTTCTTCCCGTATGGACCTCGAACGTCCGTGTGGTAAGAAGCAGTTTTACAACCACCAGACTGGCTAAAACGGACTGGAGCAGTCATAACATTCAAGTTACTTTAGAGATTCGCCAAATCAGAGCAAATTGATGGGAACGTGTGTCAGCTAACTCCATTGTCTTTTGGAATAAATTCAAGATAATCACGGACAAAACCGTCACCGAAGAATCGGCTTTACAAATCGATGACCACATCACGGCGGACGAAAGGAAGAAGGCTGAAATATTGCGCGATTTACTCGAGAAAATACACGATCATCCACAGGAGCTCAGATTTGACGAAATGCACGAGGAAATTATTACTGGGGAATTTCAATCAATACTGTACAAAAATGTTACACCAGCCGATCTTCTACTTTTGAAAGAAATACCAGAATATGAGACAGCCTGTGTCACACTAGGCGTAAAAAATACAGTTCCTGGAAGTGACGGCATTGGACGATTTCATATCAAACTACTACCACAGGGACTTTCTCAGACACTAAAACCTTTATTTACTGCAGCATTAACTCAAAAAACTGCACCATCCCAATGGAAACATGAGCATGTTAGAATAATTCCGAAACTTCGAAACCCCAAAAGCAACCCTAACTCATACAGACGAATCACACTACTTCCAATAACAGGCGAAACCTTTGAAGCAATAATTAACAACAGACTACAACGGTTTGCAGGAGACAATAGCATTATACCACATGAACAAGCTGATTTCAGAAACAATCAAAATACCGCTGATCCATTATCAAGACTAATGAGAAAAGCAGGAGATGCCTGAAACTTGACAGATGTGAGTGCTGCCCTCTTTCTGCACATGAAATGCGCTTTTAATGAGGTAAGGAATGCAGGACTTCTTCACAGAGTGCTAAAATACAACTACCCATCCGAAATAGTACAATTTATATCTAACCTCCCTGAAAGTAGAAAGGTACGAGTTGGTGATCAAAAGTCTTCTTACTTCACACCCAAAGTGGGAGTCCCTCAGGGTGTCGTCACCTCCCCATTGTTATTTACGATATACACTGCTGATATCACAAATCCTGCTGGCGGAATGAAAACATAATTCTGTACGCTGATGATTCCCCTTATTAGTGTCGTGCACCAATCTGAAATCAGTCAATGAATAGGCTAACAGCTACATAAGCAAACTTGGAGCCTGGCTCAGTAAAAGGAGAGTCCTGCTGAAACCAACCAAAACTCAGTTTATTCTGTTCACACACTGAAATAGAAGAAATCGAGAACAACAGGACCCTCACAAACTCAACATTCGACTTTGGTGACAAGAAATTACTGCACAACCAAACGTTAAATATCTCGTAATCTGTCTACGTGATCTCTTAAATTGGCAGAAAAACACATCTGAAAAGATTTGAAAACCGACTTAACTTGGTACGTCTCATGAAATACCGAACACGTGAAGTGGAACAATCATTTGGCCTTCTTAGGCCTACATACAAAATGTTCGTCCGACCCGTTCTCGAATATGATCTCAAGCATGGATTACGTGATCTAACCAAACGGCAAAAGATCTGTTTGCTGACGGAGGATGCTTCGAATAGCTGGAGACCTGCGCTATGACTTCCCAACAAATTCCCTGTACGAAACACTTGAAACCAAATACGTGCCAGACAGAATAAAAGAACAAAGCACCAGATTCCTGCTCAACAGTCTACATAACAACGGACGTACAGAATCACTCTTGCAGCACGATCATACGACGATTAATTTTCCTGAATTCAAATGTGCATTTCCTCCCTCCATTATTCTTGAAGCAGAATCGAATTCACTCCAACACAGCCTTCTTGGAAACGAAGAAGTCAATGAAATTGTCAACAAACCAAGAACACCCACAAGGATTTGTGATTACATAACAGCCTGATATAGAAAGAACAATTTATTGAGCAAAAGATCTTCAGTCAACTGCTGTAGAATAAAACAATATTCTCTACATCGACTAGATTCAAGTTTTTAAGCTTCTACAGAGTTAGATGGAAGTTTTCTGCATTAACAAAATTCCATAATCAAAATATAACATTATCAAGACCACTGAGATAATAGTAAGGTATATAAGCCGAACAACAGACAACCAATCCCATCTGGAGATCTTTCGACCAAGAGGGCTTTGCCTCAACCGTAAGCCACGTGCTTGTATTTCGAGTAAAAGAACCCAAATGAACAACGAATTCTTCTCAACTACCCATCTATACGCAATTAAAAATCCTACAAAATTGAATAAGCATCGAGTTATCCTTAAAAAATGGTGTCACAAAAGCACAAACTGAAACTATTTGCTGAAAAGGGCTATGCTCTTCTGCAGCCCACCACTCCTTCACATGTGAAAAAAAAGAAAAATGAAATTCATGGCCCATAAGCAAAAGTTTTACCTTATCTCATAGAGTCTGACGTAAGTTGATATCACTACCTTTACGAATAATAGGGTTTCTCGTGTAATGTACTGTTACTTCCAATTTTCTATCACATCAGTGATGTACCGTAGCAACTAAACAGAGATTTGTTTCGACATAGAAACGCTGGTGTTGGACACAATGAAAACGGAATAACTGGCCAAGACTAATGTGGCATCTTTCATATTTGTTCTTTATTAAAGCGTCGTCTGCATTTTTATTTTATAATTATATTTCTTCAGTTTTCGAATGTACTATTTTCTGTTCCAACAAAGAATACACATTTTATTCCGTGTCTTGTCTGTATCCGTTTAAATTTCCTTTGTGGTAGCATGTAATGTATGATTGAAAATGTTTTGCTCCATATATAGAGCAACGCCAAGACCCACTTAGACACATTAATAATATTTATAGGATTATGCTAAAGGCACGCACTCATTTCAGAAACTTTAGCCAGGACCTGTGGGAATTTGAAGTCAAGACTTGATATTAATCCTTTTTTCGTTCAACAAAGACCTGTAATAGCAGTGAGAAGTGTTTTTCTCATCGGAATCGATTTGGGGAAATGCATTCAGTGAGACGCATCGTTAAGCGAATGGCGGACTATACCGTTCTTAATGGAGAACAGTCTTTGAAATCTGAATTGCTGATCTTGCCTGTGAGAGAAAAAGGAAACCAGTTGGTTCAAAGATCTGGTAAAAGTTTGAATTGTGCTATAAGTGCACTGAACAGTAGACTGTTGAAAGTTGGGCGTTGACTCGGCACTTTCAATGGTCAAAAATATTTTCTTTGTATTTTAATTACTTGGCGAAATAAATGCTGTGTAATGATGACAAAGCTGGTTTTATATCGACTACAGGCACTGGCTATCAATGAAGTTCTTCTCTGTGATGTCTGCAGAAGGCATGACCGAATACTACGTGCATCTGTGCCAATGAGCCTGAAGCCGACTTATACAAAGCACTCTTAAATGGTGCACTCCAAACACACTTCTCCAGGGCGTGCTATATCCAGTTGAAGACAGGTTGGTGTTGAGGGCTGGGTTGCTGTCTGGTGAGATGGTTTATGTTATTGGAGTCATCCATAGATACTGATTACATGCAAAGTCATTTCGTTAAACATTCATGAGGTAATACAAATAAAAGAGTTTTCTGTATCAGACACTTATTTATTTTACCACTACGCGTTTCCATGGTTCACACTATCATCTTCAGGTGTGGAATTGTTTATTTATAGCTGTCGCAGGTGAAGAGCAGAGGTGCCTTGTCGCAGCAGCGGACCAAGGGAAATATAGGTTATGTGGCGTATTTTGAGAGATGGTAGAGTCGTGAAGAAGCTGCTAACTTCTGCCAGTCGTATGTCCGCTCGACTGTAGATTACGTGTACGTTGACACTTTAAAGTCATCTACTCTCTGCATGTATGCAGACTGCGTCTCTGGCACTCGTTTATGAGGTCCGATCTTTCCGTCGTTCTCGGCAGCTGGCGCTGAACATCGGCAAAAGCATCCAGTGGTGGATGTATCACACCGTATTCCAGTCTCTGCCTTGCTCCACAGTTTTACATTCTACCGCTCCCAGTACTACCATGGAAGGTTTTCCCCGATGCATTAACACGTGTCCCATCATCCCGTCCATACTGTGGAAACGATACCTATACCTTATTTTACAAGCACACTTACTTTTAACGTCCTTCTACATCGTCACGTCTCAGACGCCGCGATTCTCTACGTTTCCGGTTTTCCCAAAGTCCATGGTTCTCTTCCATAATGCCGTGCTGTTCTTCAGACGCAAATATAAATTTCAGCTTCCAGTTCAAGCCTATATTCATTAATAGATCCTCTTAAAGAAGAATTCTGCCTTAGAGCGTGCTTACCTGCTCCTTACATACTCTTTGTTTCAGCTGTCACGTGTTACTTTCGTAAAGCGTAAATAAGTGTCAATTCAGTCACCTCCATGGAACGAACTTCTTTCAGAAGTATTTATATGGATGGTAAAAGCACTGTTAAGATAGTGAAATATGTGTTGCCACGTATAGTTCTTGGAACCAGTGAAGTTCCCACGCAGTGTCATTACAAAATGATCAGACGAAGGAAGGCCTCATCCACTCCAAACTCAGAATTTGTTGTGTTATTCTCGGAAGAACACTGACACGTACGTGAACAGAAATTCGAGACGAAATGCAGGGTGGGACACATAAAAGTGGCCTGGACGGTTGGTTGGACGTGCATGTATGCATTAACGGAAGGGGCGAAAAACCTACGCAACTTCCAACACAATGGATCAACTGCCTGTACAGCCAGTCGAACCTAGGGGCACATTTAGACTCTCTCGATGCTTTTTTGGTTTTTTGACTGGCTGGTTGTGTTGAATCCTGCCTTGACGTCAAAAATGTGGGGTCTAGGAAGCCCGCCTTCTCGGATCGCTAGACAACTTTTTTTTCCTTTATTGTATTTCAATTCCCCATTGGGGCAGGCTGGTAGCAGCATATGCGCTGCTCTTCAGCCGAAAGACACAGAACAAACAATAGAAGACATTTAAAAATATACAAAGGAGAAAATATGGTGAACTTAGATATAAAAAGGGGGAACATCAGGGAAGACAATAGACAAAAAAAGGGGCGACTGTAAAATGGAGATAAAAACTGTAAAAAAGTAGTGCACACAAAAAAACCACACACTGGGACAATTAAAAGAACACAAGGCACAGTACGACCGGAGCATAAAAGTATCAACGGATGGCGTAACACATAACAAACACTGACAGTGACACTAAGTACAAGGCCAGCACACAATTAAAATCACACCTCTTGACGCACAGGAGAAACAGTACTAAACACAACACTGACGTGGCACACTGACGATGATCAAAACGGAGGATCTGCCAGATGCAAGGAGATGACGGGTACCGGAAGAAGGGACGGAGTGGAAGAGAGGGGCGAGATGGGCGGGGAGGCGCGCCGAAGAGGGCCACGTAGGGAGGGATGTGGGAAGGAAAGAGGCAAGGATGGGCTGCAGGGTCTCAGGGGGGGGCGGGGCGAAGGAGGAAAATAAATCCGCTCTGGGAGAAGGAGGGGAGAGGAAAAAGGGGGGCCTGGGGAAGGGGGGGGGGACAAGGGCAGATTATAGTTGGAAGGAAGGGTAGATGTCACGGTGAAGTTCATCATCTGGGAGGGGGAGGTGCTGGAAATTGCCCTGATGAAGGAGATGGAGGGTGTGGAGGTGAAGAGAGGGATGGATACAGCGATAGAGGCGTGGCAGCAGGCGGGGATGGAGAGGAAGGAGGAAACCAGAGGATGAGGGGGGGTGGGGTGGGAGCAGACCACTTTAAACAAATCGCATTAACGCGTTTTATTTAGAAATGAACAATGAGAATACTTATCGTTGAGAATAACACAGAAGTGTCAAAATGAAAGGGCGACATGCAAATAAGAAATCTGTTCACTATATGCAATTCCTAATACAAGTGAAGTAATACAGTTGACTCATATATTCAGGTCGTTAGCCATGAAGCTTCTGTAGAACTGGGCAGTGGTCAGTCGGGCTGGGCGCTTATGTTCTGTACACACAGAGGCCGCTGCTGTCATATTTCCGTCTTGTAGAGGAGTCAGTCAGCGTGCAATTAGCTGACATCTTCTTCACAGTACTCTGCTCTCTCGTTCCCGACTGGCGTGCCGGTGCTTGAATTTACGCCAAAACAGGTTAGATCGAGGGAGGGGACCAAACAACGATGCCATAGGTCCCATCGGATTAGAGAGGGATGGGAAAGAAAGTCCGTCGTTTTGTTTCAAAGGCACCTCCCCGGAATTTGCCTGATGTGATTTAAGGTAATCACGGAAAAGCTGAATTAGAATGGTTGGACGTAGGTTTGAACCGTCGTCCTCCCGAGTTCTCTACGCTTGACAGAGTTATTAACAGAGATTGCGGCTCTAGCTGGTCACCCAGGTCACCTGATCTGTGAGTGTGCGATTACTTTGTTTAGGGAGCCCTCAGGTCTAAGGCGTATCGCAAGAACTTTCATAAACTTCGAGAATTCCAGCGGAACATCTGGGATGAGATTGCAACGATTCCAGCAGTCCAGTTTAAATCCACTTCCAGCAAAATGCTGACCAGGGCCCAAAAGTGTCAAGACGTGAATGGTGGTCACTTTCTACATCTGCTATAGGTTAGTATTGTACTTCCTTTCTTCTGCTGTGTTTCTTTGCACTCTGGAAATTTGTTCTCCAGGCTACTTTTACTTTCCCAACCCTGTATAATTTGACATATTACAGTAGTTTCTACGATAGCAGAAATAGACTTTAGCAGCGTTCAGGCTGACAGCCAGATGGTAAACATCTTCCGACCGGGCGGCGTGCGCCCGTGGCGCCGCCCACTGTACAAGGGGCGCGCGGCCCGTGGGGACCGGGGGCGTCCCGTGCCGTCGGTCGCTATGGTAATGGCGCGATTAACATTAACATCATCCCCATAACGGGGCCGCGGTCGTCCCCCACGATTTATGGGCCGCTCCCTCGACATTAAAACCAGACGCCCAATGAAATGCGTAATTACTCCGTGTATTGTCCTTGTATACACTTATTACAGCGCCCGCCGGCAGAGTGTGAAATGACATACGCTTTAACACGCGGACCAGATTACTCGACTTCGAACTCGGCTCGCGGTCCGGGGCAATAAATTTAAGAGCCGTCCTCGAGAGAGACACTGTGCGGCCGGGCGACGCAAAAACGTCGCACCCCGACGGGCTTGTGTCAGCACGAGCAAATTAATCGCGCGTGTGAGCTGTGGATGAAATGAGATAATATGCCTAAAACGATTTTTGTTAACATTCACTGTTAAGCATCAAATACATTTTTTTAAAAGTAACGATCCTACAAGTTTTGTTAATGATTCCATTCTTCAGCATGTATAGGATATTATGTACCTGTACCATTAGTACTTATTTATATTACTGCAGCCGTGGCACAGAACCATTATCATATGAATATTTTATACAGTGAGGTGACAAAAGTTGTGGGATCGCGAATGCACTCATACAGATGGTGGAGCTGTCATACGTACACAGATGATTCATGTGGAAACATTTCCTACGTAATTACGCCCACACGGCGCGAATCAACAGATTTTCAGCGTGGAATGGGAATTGGGGCCAGACGCTTGGGACATTCCAATTCGAAAATTGTTAGGGAATTCAGTATTTCGAGTTGTACAGTCTGAAGACTGTGTCGAGAATACCAAATTTCAGGCATTACCTCTCACCACAGACAAGGCAGTGACCGACAGCCATCACTTAACGTCCGAGAACAGCGGCGTTGGCGTAGAGCTGTCAGAGATAACACACAGTCAGCATTGCGTGAAATAACCACAGATATCGGTATTGGACGTACGATGAATTGTTGTTTTTGTGGTCTTCACTCCTGAGACAGGTTTGATGCAGCTCTCCATGTTACTCTATCCTGAACAAGCTTCTTCATCTCCCAGTACCTACTGCAACCTACATCATTCTGAATCTGCTTAGTGTATTGATCTCTTGGTCTCCCTCTACGATTTTTAACCTCCACGCTGCCCTCCAATGCTAAATTTGTGATCCCTTGATGCCTCAAAACATGTCCTACCAACCGATCCCATCTTCTAGTCAAGTTGTGCCACAAACTTCCCTTCCCCCCAATCCTATTCAATACCTCCTCATTAGTTACGTGATCTACCCACCTTATCTTCAGCATTCTTCTGTAGCACCACATTTCGAAAGCTTCTATTCTCTTCTTGTTCAAACTAGTTATCGTCCATGTTTCACTTCCATACATGGCTACACTCCATACAAATACTTACAGAAACGACTTCCTGATACTTAAATCTATAATCGATGTTAACAAATTTCTCTTCTTCAGAAACGCTTTCCTTGCCATTTCCAGTCTACATTTTATATCCTCTCTACTTCGACCATCATCAGTTATTTTACTCCCTAAATAGCAAAACTCCTTTAGTACTTTAAGTGTCTCATTTCCTAATCTAATCCCCTCAGCATCACCCGATTTAATTTGACTACATTCCATTATCCTCTTTTTGCTTTTGTTGATGTTCATCTTATATCCTCCTTTCAAGACACTGTCCATTCCGTTCAACTGCTCTTCCAAGTCCTTTGCTGTCTCTGACAGAATTACAATGTCATCGGCGAACCTCAAAGTTTTTACTTCTTCTCCATGAATTTTAATACTTACTCCGAATTTTTCTTTTGTTTCCTTTACTGCTTGCTCAATATACAGATTGAATAACATCGGGGAGAGGCTACAACCCTGTCTCACTCCTTTCCCAACCACTGCTTCCCTTTCATGCCCCTCGACTCTTATAACTGCCATCTGGTTTCTGTACAAATTGTAAATAGCCTTTCGCTCCCTGTATTTTATCCCTGCCACCTTCAGAATTTGAAAGAGAGTATTCCAGATAACGTTTCAAAGGCTTTCTCTAAGTCTACAAATGCTAGAAACGTAGGTTTGCCTTTTCTTAATCTTTCTTCTACGATAAGTCGTAAGGTTAGTATTGCCTCACGTGTTCCAACATTTCTACGGAATGCAAACTGATCTTCCCCGAGATCCGCTTCTACCAGTTTTTCCATTCGTCTGTAAAGAATTCGCGTTAGTATTTTGCAGCTGTGACTTATTAAACTGATAGTTCAGTAATTTTCACATCTGTCAACACCTGCTTTCTTTGGGATTGGAATTATTATATTCTTCTTGAAGTCTGTGGGTATTTCGCCTGTCTCATACATCTTGCTCACCAGATGGTAGAGTTTTGTCACGACTGGCTCTCCCAAGGCCATCAGTAGTTCTAATGGAATGTTGTCTACTCCCGGGGCCTTGTTTCGACTCAGGTCTTTCAGTGCTCTGTCAAACTCTTCACGCAGTATCTTATCTCCCATTTCATCTTCATCTACATCCTCTTCCATTTCCATAATATTGTCCTCAAGTACATCGCCCTTGTATAGACCCTCTATATACTCCTTCCACCTTTCTGCCTTCCCTTCTTTGCTTAGAACTGGGTTTTCATCTGAGCTCTTGATATTCATACAAGTGGTTCTCTTTTCTCCAAAGGTCTCTTTAATTTTCCTTTAGGCAGTATCTATCTTACCCCTAGTGAGACAAGCCTCTACATCCTTACATTTGTCCTCTAGCCATCCCTGCTTAGCCATTTTGCACTTCCTGTCGATCTCATTTTTGAGACGTTTGTATTCCTTTTTGCCTGCTTCATTTACTGCATTTTTATATTTTCTCCTTTCATCAATTAAATTCAATATTTCTTCTGTTACCCAAGGATTTCTACTAGCCCTCGTCTCTTTACCTACTTGATCCTCTGCTCCCTTCACTACTTCATCCCTCAGAGCTACCCATTCTTCTTCTACTGTATTTCTTTCCCCCATTCCTGTCAATTGTTCCCTTATGCTCTCCCTGAAACTCTCTACAACCTCTGGTTCTTTCAGTTTATCCAGGTCCCATCTCCTTAAATTCCCACCTTTTTGCAGTTTCTTCAGTTTCAATCTGCAGTTCATAACCAATAGATTGTGGTCAGAATCCACATCTGCCCCTGGAAATGTCTTACAATTTAAAACCTGAATTATCCGTTGGGAAAGTGCGACGAAAATTGGCGTTAATGGGCTATGGCAGCAGACGACCGACGCCAGTACCTTTGCTAACGGCACGTCTTCGCTTGCAGCGCCTACGCTGCGCTCATGACCGTATCGGTTGGATCCTGCACGACTGGAAACCCGTGGCCTGGTCCTGAGTCCCGATTTCACTTGATAAGAGCCGGTGGTGGGGTCCGAGTGTGGGGCAGAGCCCAAGAGGTCATGGACCCAAGTTGTCAATACGGCACTCCATAAAAATGCGGGCTGTGTTTACATGGAATGTACTAGGTTATGGTTCTGTTCGGGCTACTTGCAGGCCATTTTTAGCCATACATTCGCTCCATATTCCCGAACATGATGGAATATTTGTGGATCATAATTGGCCACGTAACAGGACACAATTGTTCGCGATTGGTTTGTAGAACATTCTAGGCAATTGGAGCGAACGATTTGACCGTCCTGACCGACCGACATGAATCCCAACGCACATTTATGGGACATAATCGAGAGAGAAATTTGTGCAGAACCCCTGCACTGGCAACACCTTCGCATTTATGAACGTCTGTAGAGGCAAAATGGCTCAATATTTATCCACGGGACTTCCAGTGACTTGTTGCATCCACATAACGTCGAGTAGCTGCAAAAAACGAGACCCGATGCGAAATTAGGAGGTACTCCATGATATTTGTCACCTCAGTCTGTATTACTAACGACCTGGCCCAGCTTCGCACGGTAGCCTTAACTATTAATCAGACGACTTCGGTGGCAGAGCTGTGAATATTTCAGGGGACAACATTAAATAACTAAATATCATCACTTTCTCATGGCTTAAGCGATGTAAGCAGCGAACTACAGGAAACTTTCCTGGAGGCTTCTTTGTTACATGGAGTATGGTGTTGCATATCATGTCAGTGATTGGAACACATTGTGATGTATCGGGATGTAATATGTTTACAACCAAATTAAATCCGAGTATCGTATGCGAATCATAGGTGTATGTGTGTGTAGTAAATCGACTTGGACCGAACATTTTCTGAGATGGAACAAATAAAAGAAAAAAACAGCAGGAAAAACTATGCTTTATGTACTTGTTTAGTTCGTGTTAAAGCATTCCCCATGTGAAACTCATTGCCGCAAACCCTCTTAGTGAACTTTTTATGACAGACGTCTTCACCATGCCACGCAAAGAATCGTGGCCACACCTTTATTTGATTCAAGGAAGGCAGAAATCTGACAGTTGTCATCTGCTACGCTACTGTGCCTAGATGAACCACAATTGATGAAGTAGCTTTTCGAAAAACTCTTTACTTCAGATATTTTACATCACATGTTTTGGACTCACATGGTTTTTCACTGGGTAACTATTCTCAAAACATTGCATGGGAATTATTTGTTAAAAATATTTTATCATTTCAAATTTTAAGTCTGATGTCACAGCCTGATGATAGTGTGGACATCTTTTACTTATTGGTCATATGTACTACGATATGCCAAGGTAAAGTAACTCACTACACGTTGTTTAAAGAATTTGCTGTGAATTAAGAGTGTGCACTGTGATTGATAACCTGAGAGAAGCAGAAATTGGCAGTTTAAATTTCCGCCATATTTCGAATTGCATATCTCCACATTATTGAGAAAACCCGCTGAGCAGAACAGGTAATTAGGACTGTAGAAACTGCCAAATAGGTTGAGGTCAGTTTCACCCTCTAATTTAATAACTTTTACAACCAAAGCGGTACATAGCCGGACCTTAATCGAATGCAACTCTTTCATGGCTAAAGGACTCTAAACAAGAAATCTCAACAAATCAACAAGATAAAAATCGATTTAAGATAGCAAGGAAAGAATTTAAAAAAAACATCACAGCAAAGTAGGTAGAACAAACATATTCAAGGTGCAATACAAATGGCTGAAGACCATAATTAAATTTCCAAATTTTAGAATATATTACCATAGTAATTTAAACGAAGAAGTCCAGAATGTTTAAAAACAAGAAAATTTAAAAGTCAACAAGATATACCGGGTGATCAAAAAGTCAGTATAAATTTGAAAACTGAATAAATCACGGAATAATGTAGATAGAGAGGTACAAATTGACACACATGCTTGGAATGACATGGAGTTTAATTAGAACCAAAAAATACAAAAGTTCAAAAAACGTCTGACAGATGGCGCTTCATCTGATCAGAATAGCAATAATTAGCATAACAAAGTAAGACAAAGCAAAGATGATGTTCTTTACAGGAAATGCTCAAATATCCACCATCATTCCTCAACAGCAGTTGTAGTCGAGGAATAATGTTCTGAACAGCACTGTAAAGCATGTCCGGAGTTATGGAGAGGCATTGGCGTCGGATGTTGTCTTTCAGCATCCCTAGAGAGTCGGTCGATCACGATACACTTGCGACTTCAGGTAACCCCAAAGCCAATAATCGCACGGACTGAGGTCTGGGGACCTGGGAGGCCAAGTATGACGAAAGTGGCGGCTGAGCACACGATCACCACCAAACGACGCACGCAAGAGATCTATCCCGCGTCTGGCAATATGGGGTGCTTTTTTTTTTGTTCTAATAAAACCCCATGTCATTTCAAGCATGTGTGTCAATTTTTACCACTCTATCTACATTGTTCCGTGGTTTATTAAGTTTTGAAATTTATACTGACTTTTTGATCACCCGGTATATGCAATTAGAGAGGCAAATAAAATAAATAAAACATATATTACGGATAAATGGAAAGCCTGAAGGCAAAGAAAAAATAACCATAAGCCTTAAATTTTAAGTAGCTGAAAACAGATAATTAAGCACCGGTGGCACTCAGAAGCCTCCAGGGATGTCGGTCTGCCCTCGTTCACTTAGGCGAGACAGGTGGTGAGCCCAGCTACACTTGATCCGTCGCAACCCAACCAGGACACAGCCACGGACCGACCGACACAACGACTTGTTTCCCGTCAGCTGTACATTAGAACTCAAACAGAAAATCGTGATAATCCACAATGGAGTATGTATTAGGTGTCAGTATTACACACATGTTGGACAACGACAACAGGTTATGAAAGGACTCTCCATGAAATTACGTTATTGGCCAGGGCAGGTAACCGGAACACTAAGGGCCACCGGGCTGAAAATTCCGACGGTACACTTGAATTTGAAACACGGTAATATAGTTACTTCACCAAAACGAACGCTGCCTCGATTTACGTCAGTCCCTGGTCTGCAGCAACCGACCGACCGACTTCTCTCAGAATGCCGACAACATCTAAAATAGTAGTCAGTGGAAATAACACCAACTACACACACAACCTGACAAACACTGCACCAAGACCTGAACGATACCCAACAATAACTAAGCACGCATGAAGATAAATCAGAAGTCGGTGCATACACACACAGCCGACTCATGAACGAACGGCGAGCCAAAACACGTCGTCCGCTTGGACGACCTACCGACGATCCACCTAGACAGTGACCCGGATCAAGTGATGCGTGGCGGCAATGCTCGGGCGAGCCATATCGACGCAGACCTCACTGCTGCGCCAACCTGACTTCACTAGTGCCGCATTTCAACTCCCGACTGGCAGGTCAGGACTGCGCTCCAGACGCGTTCCAACTGACTGGCAGCTCGAACTCGCGACGCGAACTCCCCGACGCCGACTCTTACGACAGTCAACGACCGGGAAGTAATAGCAGTCAAGCAAAGATACTACGAGAGGGGATACATCGATACGCGCTGCTAACGCCGCTCACGGTCAGGCAAAGAAACCACTCAGAGACAGTAGGAATTTAAAGTTAACGTAGTGAGGTGGAAGTACGTTAAAAACAGGGTGTAAAATACGTGATGGATGAAATACGAGCCACGCACGGCTGAGAAGGCAGAATGGGAAGACAGGGGCCCAGGTGGGATTCAATCCCACAACCCTTCGGTTTCCACCCACAAGCACTACAGCCACACCATCACACCAAATGCAATGTTGGGTCACAGAGCTGCTTTATCATGGCGCTGTTGCTCTTTCGGCATACAGTGGCCGTTCGCTAGGTAGCAATGGCATCACTTTCACAAATTAACTTTAATTCATAATAAGTCAATTTATACGAAGCATACATAACTTATATGTAGAAAAAATATCTTCGTTAACCAATGTATCTAATAGTCCAAACCGGTTCACAATCCCTACAGCAATTCTTGAGATTATTCTGCATGTACAGACGGACTCAAGCAAGCATTTGCAGTTTATATAGGATGGTTGGAGCTTAAATAGTGGCTACTATTTATTCACAACCGATACAAAAGAGTTACATGTTTGCACCTGTTACTGTCCTTCAAAGTAGTCACCAGCGTTGTGTAGAATCTGTTGCCAACGATGTGGAAGGCGTAGTATACCGTTAGCAGAGCCGGTTCTGTCGATGGTGCGAATGGAGCGGTCTACTGACTGTCGAATCTCTGGAACAGTTCTGAAGCGAATGCCACGAAGTGGTTCCTTCATCTTAGTAATCAAATCAGAGTCACAAGAACTTAAGTCCGGGGAGTATGGTGGATGGTACAGTACTTACCACTCCCATCGACCGAACAGAGCAGCCACAGCTTGCACTGTATGCGCCCGCCCATTGTCGTGCAAAATGATCGGTGGTTGAGCAGAAACTGTCGCTACTTCTTTCGCAACGTCGGTTGAAGGTGATCCTCCAAAAACAAACAGTAATACTATGCATTGACGGTCTGTCGTGGAGGAATGTAGCGCGTTAGGATAACACCATCGCAGTCGTACACGAAAATCACCATAAATTTCATCATACTGGGGCTCTGACGCGCTTTCGAGTTTCGCGGCGACCCATAATGCTTTGCGAAACAAGCGGCGCAACCCACCCATCATTTTCCGCGACAATGGGTGGGAGCATGTAAGGTGTCAGGCAAATCCAACACCTTCCATGAAAACCCTGACATGATAAGCAAATCCAGTAGTATGTCACGTAGCTCCTAATAAATTGTGACATTAAATTAACCAAAGTAATACGAGTAACGAGTGGGCAAATGGAATACCACAGACTAACAGAAGAATGCCTAAATGCATGTCATACCTTCCCACCGTGAGACAGATGCAGTTCCGAGGGGAGAAACGAGAACAGAAGCCGAGAGCAGAACTGTGTTAAGTTAGAAGGCCCTACGATAAGGGACGGACACCCACGTCGCCAGATAACCGTTAGGACCACCCTGCAGCCCATGTTGAAAGCTAGAGCCATAGCGTGAGACTTTTTCGCGTCTCTGTTGTCAGGAACACCCCCCAGCCCATGTTAAAAGCTAGAGCCCTCTAGAAGAACAGTATAGATCTTACGATAACACAACAAGGGGCCACTCTTCTGAATTCTACATGTCACGTGTGGTCTGACGTCTCCTTACCAGCAACAGGTCCCAGGTTCAAACTAGTCAATTCCCTAAAAAACACGCTCAGAGCGTCGTTGTGCGAAAGTGGTAGGGAGACACGACTTAGAACAAACAGACACCACGCAGAATGTTAGAAGCATAGAGAGCAAGGTGTGGCTGCTCTGTTCGTTCGATGGGACTGTGAATTACTGTACCATACTCCATACTCCCCGAATTCCTTGTAACTTTGATTCCGAAGATGAAAGAACCACTTAGTGGCATTCGCTCCAGAGATTCGACAGGCAGTAGACCGCTCCATTCAGACCAACAGAACAGGCTCCGCTAACGGTATACTGCGCCTTCCACATCGCTGGCAACGGGTTCTACACAACGCTGGTGACTACTCTGAAGGACAGTAACAGATGCAGATATGTAACTCTTTTGTATCGGCTATGTGCCGATTTTCGGCACGATTTTGTTCCGGCCGCGAGTGTTAAGGTCGATATTGGTCTCGCCAAAGACACTGGGGCGCCGAGTTGGCGGCGAGTGGCCTTCTGGCAACTAGGAGGCTTAGACAGTACCGAGCGAGAAGGACACAATGGCAGAGTGTTGGGGTCCGGATGGTACGAATTCTGCATTTAATAATTTTGGCACGCTGTGGTTGTGGACTGGTGCTGAAACGGAGACGCTTGGGATCCAACTGTGGTGTGCACACTGTAAGACCTTCGGTACACACACCATCAGATTATTTGACTTGTCGCTCTAACGAAGTAGCCGAGTGTCAGCAATATGTCTCGTGGTCTTATCGTGGCGTCTTTATCTTCTGCCTTTAGGTGAGACGATAGAAATGCCACTCGCACGCTTAGAGTAGCAGATTGACGGTAACCAACTTTAAACAGAACTTGATTAATTTTCACACACAATTATTAATATAATAACAAGCATAAACATTACGTAACTTGATTCTGGATGCTATTTACAATTGACAATCTGAAGTTCCTTTGGTCTTGGTACGTTAATCTTATTCTCACATATCTCTGATACTTGACAAAGTGTCTATACATTTCTCTTCATGGCTATGTACAGGAATATGATAATCTTATTAGGCGTAGACTGAAACTTGACTATAGACTAATGCAGACTAATGCAGACTGACTAATCGGAGGTTTGTACACTCGTTATAATACCTCGTGCATTCATGTATCACTGCGTGAGTGTGATCCACGAGAAGAAAAGGTTCTACGTTAGCAGCAATCTCATTGGATGCGTTACATATTAATACGCGGATCGGCGGAAGCAGAATTTGGTCCGTCTCTAAGACAGCGCCATCTCGTAGTGCTGAGACGGACGAGCGCTGCGCCTGCGCTGTTGTGCTTAGCGGGGCGCGCTCTAGTGGGAAAGTTGTGTACGCGCTGACTAAGCGGGACTATGTACACATCACCAACGCTGCTGTGGAACGATAAGCCATGGGCTCTGCAATTGTATGGACTCAATTAAGGCGAGCTGTGGCCAATGTCGCTTGTGGGTGTTTTGCCACGGTAGATAAACGAGACAGCGTGGGCCCCACCTAAACACGCTGTGCTGTACCATGTTCGCCCACAATGAGGGTGTCATGATATTGGAGAAGAAAGTAGTGGAATACGGTAGTGTATTAACCTTTAGTGACTTCTGCGGTGTTAGTTTACTTAACTGTGTGGAGACTGAGCAGTAACTGTCAATTTTCAAAGGAATTGACGAGTGTGTAAAGGTGTGGCCAATGCCGGATGGGCGTTGTCATAAAGTTATTATATTTCTTATTTGTGAACACAATTTTGTTATCAGGATTACTCATTGCACAGATCTGAAATTCAGTTCTGCGCTGTAGTTGAGCGGGTTATAAATACTGCAATTTACCACATCTGCTAACTGTGAGTTTTGTATATGTTTTTATATCTGTGTGATAAATGAAAGTTAATTTGGAAGTTTGAAAGGTACCTTTCTACCATTACGGTTCTGTAAGTTTCTATTTGGAAGTGATGTTGTTTGCTACTGTTATTGGTTGGGAATTTATTACCCAAAGGAACAGTTATTTAATCAGTCTTTTATGAAGTGTTTTAAGTTTTGTTGTTTTTGGTGAACTATTAGTAATAAATTATGTAAACTAATAATGTTGTGTAAGCAGCTATTGAAGGTACCAGTCTCCATTAGCCAATCAACCGTGGCCAGTTGGGAACGGGCATTGATGTAACATTAGGGAAGTAGAGGCAATTTATTAAGTTGTGGCAACGCTAATCCTGTTTGTTGTTGTTGTTGAAGTGTCTAGCCGCCCCTAAATTAAATAATAATTCTGTACAGTTGTGAATAAATAGTTGTCACTATTTAAGTTCGAACCCTCTTATATTGAGGTGTTTCACAGCCTATCTCCTTCATCAGGGCAATTTCCAGTTCCTCCCCCACCAAGATGATGAACTTTGCCATGGAATCTACCCTTCCTACTAACTGTGGCCTGGCCTTGTTCCCCTCCCTCACCAGCGTCTCCCCTTTTCCTCTCCCCTCCTTCCCCCTGAGCGGTTTTTCCTCGTCCCCCCCACCTTGGGTCTCTGCACCGTCTCCTCGGCTGTTTTCCTCTCCCATCCTTCCCTTCCTAACCCCGATTGCAAACTTAGCTGCATTGAAGGTACCCATTGCGCAACACATTCTGAACGTGACCCCGCAAACACTTCGATAAGTTGTGGAACATGCTGTTTCTCGATTTCAACTTGTCGCTGAAAATAGTGGACAGCATATTGAAAATGTTTTGCACCAGTCACACGGAAATTAATAATCCGATTTGAGTTTCATTGATGCTTTTTATGCGGTTTTTGACCCCAGGTTAATTAAAAACCGAAGTGATTGATGCTTTTTATGCGGATTTTGGGATGAAGGCAATTAAAAACCGACTTTTCCCATACGATGTGATATGAAATTGCCGTGCTGCATGGGCTTACGTAACTAGCAGGATCACACCAGTACACATGCGCACTGAATATTACACGTTTTTTAACGCCGAACGTACAAATTAGGAATTGTTGTGTGATTCATTTGTCATTTGTAGTCAACCACTATTAAATTATGATGCTTACAGCGCCGTCTATTGCAACATTTTGTAATTATTTTTCTTCTGCCATGCGTTTCTCTCTTCTCGGATAATATTCCATTGCAATTTGACTTCATTCTGACCAGGCCCCGGGAGTAGACAACATTCCATTAGAACTACTGATGGCCTTGGGAGAGCCAGTCCTGACAAAACTGTACCATCTGGTGGGCAAGATGTATGAGACAGGTGAAATACCCACAGACTTCAAGAAGAATATAATAATTCCAATCCCAAAGAAAGCAGGTGTTGACAGATGTTAAAATTACTGAACTATCAGTTTAATAAGTCACAGCTGCAAAATACTAACGCGAATTCTTTACAGACGAATGGAAAAACTGGTAGAAGCGGACCTCGGGGAAGATCAGTTTGGATTCCGTAGAAATGTTGGAACACGTGAGGCAATACTAACCTTACGACTTATCTTAGAAGAAAGATTAAGAAAAGGCAAACCTATGTTTCTAGCATTTGTAGACTTAGTGAAAGCTTTTGATAATGTTGACTGGAATCCTCTCTTTCACAATCTAAAGATGGCAGGGGTAAAATACAGGGAGCGAAAGGCTATTTACAATTTGTACAAAAACAAGATGGCAGTTACAAGAGTCGAGGGGCATGAAAGGGAAGCAGTGGTTGGGAAGGGAGTGAGACAGGGTTGTAGCCTCTCCCCGATGTTATTCAATCTGTATATTGAGCAAGCAGTAAAGGAAACAAAAGAAAAATTCGGAGTAGGTATTAAAATTCATGGAGAAGAAGTAAAAACCTTGAGGTTAGCCGATGACATTGTAATTCTGTCAGAGACAGCAAAGGACTTGGAAGAGCCGTTGAACGGAATGGACAGTGTCTTGAAAGGAGGATATAAGATGAACATCAACAAAAGCAAAACGAGGATAGTGGAATGTAGTCAAATTAAATCGGGTGATGCTGAGGGAATTAGATTAGGAAATGAGACACTTAAAGTAGTAAAGGAGTTTTGCTATTTAGGGAGTAAAATAACTGATGATGGTCGAAGTAGAGAGGATATAACATGTAGACTGGCAATGGCAAGGAAAGCGTTTCTGAAGAAGAGAAATTTGTTAACATCGAGTATAGATTTAAGTGTCAGGAAGTCGTTTGTGAAAGTATTTGTATGGAGTGTAGCCATGTATGGAAGTGAAACATGGACGATAACTAGTATGGACAAGAAGATAATAGAAGCTTTCGAAAAGTGGT
The DNA here is from genome assembly GCF_023898315.1 of Schistocerca nitens. NCBI lineage: Eukaryota > Metazoa > Arthropoda > Insecta > Orthoptera > Acrididae > Schistocerca > Schistocerca nitens. The sequence goes on from NC_064618.1 coordinate 104,468,720, forward strand.
GCTACAGAAGAATGCTGAAGATAAGGTGGGTAGATCACGTAACTAATGAGGAGTTATTGAATAGGATTGGAGAGAAGAGAAGTTTGTGGCACAACTTGACTAGAAGAAGGGATCGGTTGGTAGGACATGTTTTGAGGCATCAAGGGATCACAAATTTAGCATTGGAGGGCAGCGTGGAGGGTAAAAATCGTAGAGGGAGACCAAGAGATGAATACACTAAGCAGATTCAGAAGGATGTAGGTTGCAGTAGGTACTGGGAGATGAAGAAGCTTGCACAGGATAGAGTAGCATGGAGAGCTGCATCAAACCAGTCTCAGGACTGAAGACCACAACAACAACAACTGACCAGTGGTATTATTTCTACAGCGGTTTGAAAGTTTAACTTTAATTATAATTACGCTTCATACTGATTGATAGGCTGACCGTTGAGGAGACGAGGACTGGTAGGCGGGAGCAAAAATGGAAATGAGAGTATGGCATTGTTTGCCCATACGGGGACAGCCACCAAATTCAAGTCTTATTTCAGTCGATGCCACACTGGGCGACTTGAGTGCCGGTGATGAGGATGAAATGATGATGAGGACAACACAACACCCAGTCCGCGAGCGGAGACACTGTCCAACCCGGCTGGGAATCGAATCTGGGTCCGCTGCATGGTAGGCAAGCACGTTTACCACCCAGCTAAGCAGGCTGCCAGGGGGAGGGATTTTTGGCGGAATTAGCCGCAAAGTTCCGGCCACTGCAGTCATATTAAAAGGCCGCACCGTGGCGCTCTAACAGGGGAGGTATCGGCTGATGCAATTACAAGCGGCTCAGGGAGGAAGTGAGTGAGACAGCAACACGTTGGTTAGGGACTGGAGACGTGGGGAAGGGAGGAGGAGCTGGGGTGGTGGTGGCGCTCGGGGAGCAGAGGGTAGAGGGCGGCCCCGCCCAGCGGCCGAGGGGTTCTTTTCTTTATTTAAAGCTCTCCTCCTTCTTCTTCACTTCCTCCGCTACCCCTTTGTGTTCTCCAGAGCCCACCGCCGCACGGAGTCGCTCTTCAGAGCTGTTCGAGTGAGTTCTTCCGGAGGTCAAAGCTGTCATCAATTACTGGTGGGAGGCTGGCCCGCAGAAGTCGAGGAGACTCGGTGAAAAGGGTGGTCAACAGGCTGCACTCGGGCTTAAAAGCGATGAAGCGGGACGGACGGAGAATCCGACTGCGCGCCGACGCTGAGGGAGCAAAGTGCCGGCGACTGCAGCTGTCGATATCATGGAACGACGGATAATTTCATTTGCATGAATTATACGGGGCAATCTTCCTTGTTCGAAAGAGAAGAAGGAAATGTGAATTTTATCGACAGCGTTGACACATTGATAGGAGTGTAAACCTTGTCAGTACATTTCAGTTAAGGCCGTCGTTTGCCGTCTCTGATTCATGTGATCGCTGTAACGGAAATTTAACGTCTACAGGCATAACACATTTTACGGATTTCATTCAAGGATGTTTCGAGACCTTCCATGCTGTCCACACAGGATTAATGTGAGTAGACTTCAAAAAATTCAGTTACACATTATTTTGACAGGCCAAGTAATTTACTGAATGCCGCATTCCATTTCAAAGTGACACCGATACATTTCTGAGCCCAGTCATGAAGTCACAGTAAGCAACGGTCAGTACACCCCGCCAGTAGCCTCCGTCCTCGCCGCTAGGAAGCCACTCCTTGGTCACCGAGCTATTCGAGAACCGCTCGTCGTTGGAAAATCTCTTTGCTATAGACGTTCTACCTGGATTTCCTACACATTGTCGTATGTGTTCCATTTCGCTCTCGGTCAGCTTAAGCCACGTTTGCGTCGAGATGGAATTTTGGAACCGTTTCACTATGGCTGGAAGCGATGTTTCATTTGGTTCATAGTATACAGCAAGAATTTCGCGGGGGATCTGTGTGCAGTTTAGACGTTTTGCCCACGAGAATTGTGCGGCTTTGAAGTACGTTTCCAGTTGCAGCGCCATTTCAGTAGCATAATGTGACGCGCCTGATATACTTACTCCAGCAGAAATGTGTCTGCAGGAAACGCAGAAAAAACACGTACTCCATTCTGACTATATATTACTGCTGTTGCGCAAAGCTGTTACCGAGAGATGACGCGTGTAGCTTTGCTTATGACGTTCCTACGTGTGGTACGGTTTCAACGCAAAAATGGCCAAAAATTATATTTTATAAATATGGAAATCGCAACAACTACAGAGGTATCTCTGTAATCAGCGTTGTGAGTAAAATATTCTCAGGTATTGTTGAAAGTAAAGTGCGAGTATCAGCTGAGGACAAATTGGATTAAAATCAGTGTGGGTTTAGGCCTCTTAGAGGTTGTCAGGACGAGATCTTTAGCTTACGGCAAATAATGGAGAAGTGTTATGAGTGGAACAGAATTGTATCGATGCTTTATAGATCTAGAAAAGGCATATGACCAGGTTCCTAGGAGGAAGTTATTGTCTGTTCTATGAGATTATGGAATAGGAGGCAAACTTTTGCAAGCAATTAAAGGTCTTTACATAGATAGTCAGGCAGAGTTGACGATAAAATTGAGTTCACGGTTCATAGTAGTTTCACGGGTAAGACAGGGTTGCAATGTTGTTCATATTATTTATGGATCATATGTTGAAAACAATAGACTAGCTGGGTGAGATTAAGATACGTGAACACAAAATAAGCAGTCTCGCATATACGGATGACTTAATTGTGATGGCAGATTCGATTGAAAGTTTGGAAAGTAATATTTCAGAGCTAGATCAGAAATGTAAGGACTATGGTATGAAGATTAGCATCTCCAAAACGAAAATAATGTCAGTGGGAAAGGGATATAAACGGATTGAGTGACAAATAGGAGGAACGAAGTTAGAACAGGTGGACGGTTTCAAGTACTTAGGATGCATATTCTCACAGGATGGCAACATAGTGAAAGAACTGGAAGCGAGGTGTAGCAAAGCTAATGCAGTAAGTTCTCAGCTACGATCTGTCTCTTCTGCAAGAAGGGAGTCAGTACCAAGACTAAGTTATCTGTGCACCGTTCAATCTTTCGATCAACTTTGTTGTATGGGAGCGAAAGCTGGGTGGATTCAGGTTACCTTATCAATAAGGCTGTTACGGTATGAAAGGAAAGTAGCTAGGATGATTGCAGGTACTAGTAGATGGGAACAATGGCAGGAGGGTGTCCACAATAAGGAAATCAAAGAAAAACTGTGAATGAACTCTATAGATGTAGCAGTCAGGGCGAACAGGCTTAGATGGTGGGGTCATGTTTCACGCATGGGAGAAGCAAGGTTACCCAAGAGACTCATGGGTTCAGCAGTAGAGGGTAGGAGGAGTCGGGGTAGACCAAGGAGACGGTACCTGGATTCGGTTAAGAATGATTTTGAAGTAATAGGCTTAACATCAGAAGAGGGACCAACGTTAGCACTGAATAGCGGATCATGGAGGAATTTTATAAGGGGACTATGCTCCAGACTGAACGCTAAAAGGCATAATCAGTCTTAAATGATAATGATGATGATGATGATGATGATGATGGAAATAATGGTGAAGTACCGTATCCGGTGGGTTTCGTGTTTATCATCTTCGCTGCTCATTCACTTCTTAACTAACTTTTTATACAAGGTCATGACGTCCTTTTTTTCATAACTGTTAGTCAAAGCTACAAGTTTGAATATGTGCACTTAGTGACTGTTTTTGTACTTACTTAAAAGTAGACCCTGACGTCTGCTTATGACAACGTGTTAATACGCCAACTTACGTCTAGGGGTGTGTGGAAAGATACAGGCATCAACGAGATGTTCTGGCTTTCAAAAGAAATGGGTCTGAATAGACATCTCACTACTTCGAACCAATAAACAACTTGGACATAAAATAGTGTACAAGAATAAAGAAAGAGTAGTTCCTAATCCGTATTCTTGGTAGTGTGTGCATATGATAAAATCTGGTCCTGCCGAAATCTGACACAAGTCAAAAGGGCACATATTTTCATGTCCCCTTTAGAGAATGTAGTGTTAAAAGGGGGTTTGATTTTCATTTTTAAGAAGTGCAAACATAAAGGATAGCTATGAATCAGCACATTCATATCTATAATTTGTTTCTAAAGGAAGAAATTTCTACATCCTTGAAAACCGTGAAATTTTTATTAATTTATAAAAAAATCCACAGCAAAGAGATTTTCGTAGCAAAGCATTTTTAGAAGTATTTCAGGCATGTTACGATGTCTCGTCTTCGTGCTTTATTTCGTTACGGTTCACTTTTCTGCCGGTTCTTAAGTTCTCTAACAGTAGTTCGATGTAATAAACCATGGAATGTCCATGTTATTTATTTACACGTCAAGTTCCGTAAGACTAATTGAGGAGCAAATCTTCCAAGTCATGGAACGTGTCAGTACATAGAACTACAACACAAAAGCAATAACAGATAAAAATAAAATGTTTATTAACCCGAAAAAAGTCAATCCATAAGAAGATGCAGTCAACAATACAACAAGAATCAGCTTAATTTTTCAAGGAACTCCTCGACAGAATAGAAGGAGTGAGCAATGAAGAAAGTCTTCAGTTTCGATTTGAAAGGGCGTGGATTACTGCTAAGATTTTTGAATTAAAGTGGTACTTTATTGAAAATGGATGCATCAGTATACTGCACACCTTTATACTGTTTAGCTAAAGAGCATGGTCGAGTACATCAGGTCAACATCGCCTTCGTTAACCTCAGTAAATACTTTCTAGATGGACGTAACAGCACGCGACGCTGTCGTGCATTATGCTAGCTACTAAAGCCCCATCTTATTCTATAATTTTCTCCTGTGAACGTGTACGCGTTATGCAGGTCTTCGAGTCACTCACGTCCATCTAGAAAGTATTTACTGAAGTTAACGAAGGCGATGTTGGCCCGATGTACTCGACGATGCCCTTTAGCTACACTGCCTAAGTACCAAATTAAGATCAGCCTGAAGATGCCTAAATAAGGTGAAACGCGTAGTTGACAAATAAAAAAAACTAAAATTGCAACCAAGACTGTTTTCAATTAATACTACTAAACACTGGTTTGCTGATTCATGCCACAGATGGAATGGAAGAATTCCTTCATAATGACGTTTTTAATGGTTCAAATGGCTCTGAGCACTATGCGACTTAACTTCTGAGGTCATCAGTCGCCTAGACCTTAGAACTAATTACACCTGACTAACCTAAGGACACCACACACATACATGCCCGAGGCAGGATTCGAACCTGTGACTGTAGCGTTCGGTCGGCTCCAGACTGTAGCGCCTAGAGCCGCACGGCCACTCCGGCCGGCCACAATAACATTTTTAAGCACCTTACAATACTGTTTGTAAAGGGCTACTGTAGCTTGATTGTAACATTTTGATATAATTCTCAGTTTGTTCTACATGATGTGCTTATCCCACTGTCAGCCACCCAGGCTGCATATTACTGCTAGTACCCCGTTTAGAACTTTGTAATCGAAAGCATCTCTGAAAGAGCATCAGAAATGTGTTAAGGAAAGCATTACATTTATCATCTATGTTATCGGCACTATAAACATCCTGCCACTCTTGTTCCTTGACAAGGTTTAAAAACTCTATATCGCTGTCGTAATATCTTTCCTAGATAGTTTGTAATTAAATTTTGTTTGAGAACAAAAGCCTTTTAGTGTTAAAATTTGTCCATCATGGCCATTCACCCTTTTACTAACAGAATAGCCATTTAGTAATGAATAAATATGTTGTCTATGGGTGTGCTACTGTTTCCCTGCACCCTAGCAGGAAAAAACACAGTCTGGAACAGATCGTATAATATTAGGAAATCTACCAACTTCCTTTTCATTGCTCCATCATTTACAAAATTTATTTTGAAGTCACCACATATAACTAATTTCTGGTACTTCCTACAAAGTGCATCATAAGGCCTCTCTGAAGTCACAATTAGGTGACCAATAATGAACAACAATTAGAGGTTCAGCTTCACTAAATTCAACTGCCCCTGCACAACGTTCAAATATCTGTTCAGTGCAGTGCCGTGATACGTCTATGGACTCAATTGTTGAAATATCAAAAATATTTGGAAAAGGATACATTTCTACTCATTGCAAAGATGTCATATCGAGATGCAGACAGACAAAACTGTAATACACTGAGCTTTTCACCAAAGCATCCTCGGAAAATAAATCACACAAACACATGCACACACACAAGCAGGCGCACCTCATGCCACATGACCGCTGTCACCGGCCTCTGCGGCCAGAACACATCTGTTGTGTTGAACGAAAGCAGCAATCTGAAATGGGTAAGGGAAGCGGAAGGGGTATGAGGGTACAGGTGTGGAGGGAGAAAGGGGGGGGGTGGAGAGAAGAGCTCTCTATACTGCTGTAATTACCATCCAGATGTCCAACAGAATGGATGGGCACTGCCAAACTGTGGCCAAGAGCAAAAGTGGTCCACCCTGTGAACGTAACATGATTTCAATGACTGCTCCACAACCTGGGTCATCTGAATCCTCCCTACACCGCCAGGTTTTCTGAACTGCGGAGATGGAAGCTATCTTTACAATACATTCTCTGGTCCCAAAATTATCCCAGTCTCAACCGACGGTAACCTGTTGTCCCGACACCTTCCACCCAACAGTTTCCAATCGTTCCCTCACAATTCACGTCCCCATTGTGCACTGCTCGTTACTAACGCAATTGGTCTTTTGCCCTTGTCTGACCCTCTCCCACTGTGCTCCCCTTACCCCTCCCCCGACAACCCCCCACGCCCACACTGCGCTGCACCTGGTAGCCTTGTCGCGTTGCCGTCTGGTCCCTGCACAGAGCTGTTCTCTCCCTCAACCTACACCATTCCCCTTCCCTGCCCCACTCTGGATTGTTGCTTTCGTTCAACGCGACATTTGTACTCTAGTCGCAGTGGTTGGAGATAGCTGACATGCGTGCATTAGCTATGCCTGCTTGTGTGAATGTGTTTGTGTTTCTTTTCCCGAAGAATGCTTTGGCGAACAGCTCAATGTGATACCGTGTTATCGTTTCGCCTGTCTGCAGCTCAGTGTCTTATCTTTATGGTGACTAGAAATCTGTCCTTTTCATAATACTGGTGATAGCTGGACGCAACATCGGTAATAATTTTAATCACACCAATGCTTATTTCATATAGCCATTCTGTGGAAAGAATGAATAACGCAAGTGAGACTGCATGACTCGTATTCTGATGCAACCTGCCGTTACACTAGCTACGATGACCTCGCTTTCCAGACACGGGATCGTAGGGTCACGTCGAGAGGTAGGAAGAGTGGCTGAAAGTGATGCGACGAGTATGCCCTTTTCAGCATCTATGGTCACGTGAAGCGCCCTCCACACCCCTCCGAATAGGGCACTCGCTTTGCAGGGCGCATTCCATCTGATAACGAGATACGAGATGGTGGCTCATTGTTGGATTGTGTTACACGGTACGTAAATCTGGATGGGAAACAAAGTATGTCAAACGTTTCCTAATTTTGGGAATACGTTTTAAGATTCTAATCTTTTATAGCTCACTGTTTAGTGTTGTTTTCAAAAGACTGACTCGAAGGAGCCAACCATAAACAATTTCCAAACGAAGCCACTTGATGCACTGTTGTACACCGTCTTGTATAACTTGTTTTCAGTGGCATTTCAAACCAGCGTATTGTGCACCTTTATTGTCATTCCATAGTATGTTACTCATTCCTACTTGGAGATTTCCGTGTAGTATTAATCAAACGGCCACAATAACCAAGACCACCTTTCACTTTTATTGCGTCACAATTCCAAATATAGGCACGAATCTACTAACAAGTGTTACACTAGTTGTAACTGTAAAATATAAATTAATTAATTAATTCATACAATGACTTACTTTTTGTCTACACTTGATTTTGAATCGGACCTCTGAGCGTATATGTTGAGATTCTCGTACGTGTGCTCTTGAATTAGAAAAAAATGGTTCTAATGGCTCTGAGCACTATGAGACTTCTGAGATCATCAGTCCCCTAGAACTTAGAACTACTTAAACCTAACTAACCTAAGGACATCACACACATCCATGCCCGAGGCAGGATTCGAACCTGCGGCCGTAGCGGTCGCGCGGTTCCAGACTGAAGCGCCTAGAACCGCTCTGGCACTCCGGCCGGATCTTGAATTAGATGCTTGTAGAATTTGTACTGATAAACAAATTACTAAATTAATGTAGTAATATGTCGGTACCAGGTACAGAGGGCGAGAAAGACAATTAAGACAAACCTGGTACGTCTTCCCAAAAGCCAGAAAAGGGACGACGTGAGTAGAAAATCGCTCAGGCAGGGATGCCCAATGTAAAATCTGACGGAGGCAAAGAATGATGCCAGCAAGCAACAAGGAAACACAGATGCTTGAGCAGAGCACATGAATCCTGATAACAATCGGGTGGGTGTTTTGTCTTGACGATTCAAGAGTGCAGACAAGATCTTTAAGAAATGCCAATCGATATAAAATTCTCTGGAGAAATTATACCCAGCGCTGGGAACTACTACAACAAGAAAATATGTGAAAACGAGACAGGTGTACGTGCTAGACACAGAAATAGCGGGAATTATGATCATGTAGCAAGCATGGGCATGCACCGTTGATCGGTCATTGTACTTGTAGAAAATTAAACTCGTCAATGTCAAAGATGATAAAACGGAAAATTCAGCACTCTGGATCCTAGACTATGGAAGGCCATGACGAACTACCACCCAGGTTTAGGAATCAGAAGAACCACTGAGTCTGCCTTCTGGAGGAATTCCAATCTCCCATCTTCTTCGATCTTTGAATCAGATCCCCGCTTTCGCTCCGGTGTCGATCCTCACTTTGTGACATATTCATTTTGCATTCAGTATTGAATGGAATCCGTTGCGGTCCGGTACTTGGATCGTTAACAAGTTTATGCTGGCACGGAGAACTTCACTACTGGCCATTAAAATTGCTACACCACGAAGATGACGTGCTACAGACGCTAAATTTAACCGACACGAAGAAGAAGCTGCGATATGCAAATGATTAGCTTTTCAGAGCATTCACACGAGGTTGGCGCCGTTGGCGACACCTACAACGTGCTGACATGAGGAAAGTTTCCAACCGATTTCTCATCACAAACAGCAGTTGACCGGCGTTGCCTGGTGAAACGTTGTTGTGATGCCTCGTGTAAGGAGGAGAAATGCGTACCATCACGTTTCGGACTTTTATAAAGGTCGGATAGTAGCCTATCGCGATTGCGGTTTATCGTACCGCGACATTGCTGCTCGCGTTGGTCGAGATCCAATGACTGTTGGCAGAATACTGAATCGGTGGATTCAGGATTGTAATACGGAACGCCGTGCTGGATACCAACGCCCTCGTATCATTAGCAGTCGAGATGACAGGCATCTTATCCGCATGGCTGTGACGGATCATGCAGCCACGTCTCCATCACTGAGTCAACAGATGGGGACGTTTGCAAGACAACAACCATCTGCACGAACAGTTCGACGACGTTTGCAGCAGCATGGACCATCAACTCGGAGACCATGACTGCGGTTGCCCTTGACGCTGCATCACAAGCAGGAGCGCCTGCGATGGTGTACTCAACGACGAACCTGGGTGCACGAATGGCAAAACGTCATTTTTTCGGATGAATCCAGGTTGTGTTTACAGCATCATGATGGTCGCATCCGTGTTTGGGGACATCGCTGTAATCGCACATTGGAAGTGTGTATTAGTCATCGACATACTGGCGTATCACCCGGCGTGATGGTATGGGGTGCCATTGGTTACACGTCTCGGGCACCTCTTGTTCGTATTGACGACACTTTGAACAGTGCACGTTACATTTCAGATGTGTTACAACCCGTGGCTCTACCCTTCATTCGATCCCTCCGAAACCCTACATTTCAGCAGGATAATCACGACCGCATGTTGCAGGTCCTGTACTGGCCTTTCTGGATGTAGAAAATGTTCGACTGCTGCCCTGGCCAGCACATTCTCCAGATCTCTCATGAAAACGTCTGGTCAATGGTGGCCGAGCAACTGGCTCGTCACAATACGCCAGTCACTACTCTTGATGAACTGTGACATCGTGTTGAAGCTGCTGCCTGTACACGCCATGCAAACTCTGTTTGACTCAATGCCCAGGCGTATCAAGGCCGTTATTACGGCCAGAGGTGATTGTTCTGGGTACTGATTTCTCAGGATTTATCCACCCAAATTGCGTGAAAATGTAATCACATGTCAGTTCTACTATAATATATCTGTCCAACGAATACCCGTTTATCATCTGCATTTTTTCTTGGTGGAGCAATTTTAATGGCCAGTAGTGTATGTTTCTCACTCTGGGACGATGTCTATATTCAAGCATTCCTATCCGCGGCGCTGCTGTTTTCCCTACAAGTCCTATAGGTCAAATACAGTCTTTTACGACTGTAGTGAAAGTCTCATTAAAACCAAACACGTTTCGGTTTATTTTAGAAATTCTTCAGTGATCACAGTAACAATATGTTTTTATCTTAAATTTGTTTTCTAGTGCCATGAACACTTCTAATACATTAAATTATTACTATAAACATTACCACTTATTATCGTTACTGTTTTTTATCGCTTACGTTAGTATTCCTGTTCTTCTACACCACTGCCGTAGATTTCAGCTCACAAAATTATATAAACACTAAATATATGAACGTTTTGTTGTTGTGAAGAACCACCGCTATTTCGTACTTTCGTCTGCTTTGCTTTGCTTTTGCGGGGTGCATTTCTCCTTTTACTTATTTATTTATTCCTGTAGTAGCGGGAGCGTCTGCTATAGCTATGTCTGTGTAAGTGCGTATGTTTTCCAACGTGTGTGTGTGTGTGTGTGTGTGTTTATATTTTTCGATAGGTGTGTGTGTGTGTGTTTATATTTTTCAATAGGTGTGTGTGTGTGTGAGTGGCGTGTGTGTGTGTGTGTGTGTGTGTGTGTGTGTGTGTGTCAGTGAGTACATCCAGCAATAACATAACAATGCACACGAAGTGGCTAGATAGCAGTAGTTCTTCACAACCCAAAAACGAAACGTATTTATTATCAGTTAAACTGCTGCGTGCTAAAATCTACCACATACGTGTAGAAGAACAGGAAGAATTATGTAAGTAACTTTAAACAGCGAGTAACGATAATACACCAAGGTGACAAAAGTCATGGAATAGCGATAAGCACATTTACAGATGTCGGCAGTATCGCGTACAGAAGGGCAGTGCATGGGGGGAGCTGTCTTATTCAGGCCGTTCATGTGAAAAGGTGTCCTACCTAACTATGGCACACTACGAGAATTAACAGACTTTGAACGAGGAATTGGCTCTAGACGCATAGGATATTCCATTTCGGAAATCATTAAGGATTTCAGTATTCCAAGATCCACAGTGCCACAAGTGTGCCGAGAATGCCAAAATTTAGCATTACCTCTGAGCATAGACAACGCAGTGGCCGGCGAGCTTACCTCAACGGCCAGGAGTAGCTAATGGATAAACAACAGCACAAATCAGTGTGGGACGTACGACGGATGTATCCACTAGGACAGTGCGGAAAAATGTGGCGTTAATGGACTATGGCATCAGACGACCGAGTGTCTTTGCCACGGAACGACATCGCCTCCTGTGCCTCTCGTGGACTCATGACCATATCGGTTAGACGCTAAACGACTGGAAAACCGTGGCCTGTTCAGATGAGTTTCGGTTTCCGTTGGTAATAGCAGGGTTCGGTTGTGGCGCAGGGCCCACGGAGCCATGGACCCAAGCTCTCAACAGGACACTGTGCAAGCTGATAGTGGCTCCATAACGATGCGGGTAGTGTTTGCACGGAATGGACTCGATCTGCTGGACGAACTGAACCGATCACTGACAGGAACTGTTTATGTTCGGCTGTTTGAAGACCATTTGCAGTCATTCACGGGCTTCATATTCCAAAACAACGACGGAATTTTTATAGATGAAAATGCTTCAAGTCACAAGGCGACAGTTGTTCGCAATTAGTCTGAAGAACATTCTGGACAATTTGAGCGAATGATTTTTGCACCCATACCACCCGGAATGAATCCCATCGAACGTTTATAGGGCATAATCGAGAATTCAGGTCTCAGACAAAAACCTGTATCAGCAACGCTTCCGCAATTGCCAATGTTTGTAGAGACAGGAAGACACAATATTTCTCCAGGGGACTTCCAACGACTTGTAGTGTCCATGCCACACTGAGCTACTGCACTACGCTGGGCAAAAGGAGATGATATTAGGAGGTACCCCATGACTTCTGTCAACTCACTGTAATTAATTGTGCTTACGGTAGTAAATTAAAGCATGAGAACTGTTCAAGATCCTAGCAAACAAATTTCTTAGAAAAATATAGCGTTACATTAACCACTCAAGACGCTTTAAAATAAAGCAAATCTACAGTCTGAAAATATGGTATGTAACCTATATAATATATGTAGCTGCGACTGAGGAAATAAATGCCGAAAAGCAAAGAAGACAGGCATTTTTCCTGTTTCTCGCCGTGAGGCAGTGGTCATATGCAAACACACTAAGGCTCTTTTTTGATATATTGGCCTTTTATTTTGAAAGTTGTAAGGAGTGTGTCAGAACATTCCATTACATTTATTAAATATCAAATTGAATATCGAAAACAATATTGCCAACCTAAGGCTGTTTCTTACATTGCGTGAGATTGGAAATAAATAAGCACTCAGATATCGATAGTAACAATGTGAGGGCGAAACATGGGAGCGCGATTCTAAGTATTGTTCGAGAGTCAGTAGTGTTGGTCGAGAGCTCAGAGACAGAAGACGTGTAACGCTGCCGCTACGTCTGCGATGGCAGATCTTACCACATTCAAGACCACATTTATGGACAGGAGCGATTTAGATGGTTTAACAACTCTTGACGATGGAATTCAATGTAAAATCCGCAAGCATAGCGTAAAGTGCAATTGCAGGGTTAGGCTCTTCATTGTCAGTCCGAGTTTGTAATAATCCCACGTTTTGCTTGTCAGTTAAAGAAGCCTCCTCATCCTCCAAATAATAATAATTTTTATCCACATCCCATTCATAAATATGGTGTGGTTATGAACCATGGACCCCTCCATTGGTGGGGAGGCTTGCGTGCCTCAGCGATACAGATAGCCGTACCGTAAGTGCAATCACAATGGAGGGGTATCTGTTGAGAGGCCAGACAAACGTGTGGTTCCTGAAGAGGGGCAGCAGCCTTTTCAGAAGTTGCAGGGGCAACAGTCTGGATCATTGACTGACCTGGCCTTGTAACACTAACCAAAACGGCCTTGTTGTGCTGGTACTGCGAACGGTTGAAAGCAAGGGGAAACTACAGCCGTAATTTTTCCCGAGGGCATGCAGCTTTAGTGTATGGTTAATGATGATGGTGTCCTCTTGGGTAAAATATTCCGGAGGTAAAATAGTCCCCCATTCGGATCTCCGGGCGGGGACTACCCAAGAGGACGTCGTTATCAGGAGAAAGCAAACTGGCATCCTACGGATCGTAGCGTGGAATGTCAGATCCCTTAATCGAACAGGTAGGTTGGAAAATTTAAAAAGGGATAGGTTAAAGTTAGATATAGTGGGAATTAGTGAATTTCGGTGGCAGGAGGAACAACACTTTTGGTCAGGTGAATACAGGGTTATAAATACGAAGTCAGATAGGGGTAATGTAGGAGTAGGTTTAATAATGAATAAAAAATAGGAATCCGGGTTAGCTACTACAAACAGCATAGTGAACGCATTATTGTGGCCAGGATGGACACGAAGCCCACACCTACTACAGTAGTACAAGTTTATATGCCAACTAGCTCTGCAGATGACGAAGAAATTGAAGAAATGTATGGGGAAATAAAAAGAAATTATTCAGATACTGAAGGGAGACGAAAATTTAATAGTCATGGGTGACTGGACTTTGGCAGTAGGAAACGGGAGATAAGGAAACGTAGTAGGTGAATATCGATTGGGGGTAAGAAATGAAAGAGGAAGCCGCCTGGTAGAATTTTGCACAGAGACAACTTAATCATACCTAACACATGGTTCAAGAATCATAAAGGAAGGTTGTATACATGGGAGAAGCCTCGAGATACTGACAGGTTTCAGATAGATTATATAATGGTAAAACAGAGATTTAGGAACCAGGTTTTAAATTGTAAGACATTTCCAGGGGCAGATGTGGACTCTGACCACAATCTATTGGTTATGAACTGTAGATTAAAACTGCAAAAAGGTGGGAATTTAAGGAGATGGGACATGGATAAACTGAAAGAACCAGAGGTTGTAGAGAGTTTCAGGGAGAGCATAAGGGAACAATTGACAGGATTGGGGGAAAGAAATACAGTAGAAAAAGAATGGGTAGCTTTGAGGGATGAAGTAGTGAAGGCAGCAGAGGATCAAGTAGGTAAAAAGACTAGGGCTAGTAGAAATCCTTGGGTAACAGAAGAAATATTGAATTTGATTGATGAAAGGAGAAAATATAAAAATGCAGTAAATGATGCAGGCAAAAAGGAATACAAACGTCTCAAAAATGAGATCGACAGGAAGTGCAAAATGGCTAAGGAGGGATGGCTAGAGGACAAATGTAAGGATGTAGAGGCTTATCTCACTAGGGGTAAGATAGATGCTGCCGAAAGGAAAATTAAGGAGACCTTTGGAGAAAAGAGAACCACTTGTATGAATATCAAGAGCTCAGATGGAAACCCAGTTCTAAGCAAAGAAGGGAAAGCAGAAAAGTGGAAGAAATATATAGAGAGTCTATACAAGGGCGATGTACTTGAGGACAATATTATGGAAATGGAAGAGGACGTAGATGAAGATGAAATGGGAGATATGATACTGTTGATACTGTTGACAATGTTGACTGGAATACTCTCTTTCAGATTCTGAAGGTGGCAGGGGTAAAATACAGAGAGCGAAAGGCTATTTACAATTTATACAGACACCAAATGGCAGTTATAAGAGTTCAGGGGCATGAAAGGGAAGCAGTGCTTGGGAAGGGAGTGAGACAGGGTAGTAGCCTCTCCCCGATGTTATTCAGTCTGTATATTGAGCAAGCAGTAAAGGAAACAAAAGAAAAATTTGGAGTAGGTATTAAAATCCATGGATAAGGAATTAAACCCTTGAGGTTTGCCGATGACATTGTAATTCTGTCAGAGACAGCAAAGGACTTGGAAGAGCAGTTGAACGGAATGGATAGCGTCTTGAAAGGAGGATATAAGATGAACATCAACAAAAGCAAAACGAGAATAATGGAATGTCGTCGAACCAAGTCGGGAGATGCTGAGGGTATTAGATTAGGAAATGAGACACTTAAAGTAGTAAAATAGTTTTGCTATTTAGGGAGCATTGGAGGTCAGCGTGGGGTTAAAAATCGTAGAGGGAGACCAAGAGATGAATACATCAAGCATATTCAGAAGGATACAGGTTGCAGTAGGTACTGGAAGATGAAGAAGCTTGCACAGGATAGAGTAGCATGGAGAGCTGCATCAAACCAATCTCAGGACTGAAGACCACAACAATAACAACACATTACATGTTAATGTAACTTTGTAATTGAAATAATTTGTTAATGTGGCACTCAGTCACTATTGATAATTATAAAGTCAGGTATTTCACTATTATTAATACTTAACAAACTTATTTTGGTCATGATGATTTCTGAAGTATTAAATTTAATTTACGAACTCCCTTCTTAGAAATTATTTAATAGTTAGAAGGACACAAGCAAACTCCATTTTTACTAAATTCATTCTTAGTAACTGCAGCGAATTGTAACTGGTGCGAATTGCTGTAAACCACTTGGAAAAAGGCAGCCATCTAAAGAGATGAGTGCAAAACTTAAGGCCAAAACAGAGACACTGACGCACCACGACATGTCGTATACTCTAATCCAGTAAGTTCCATTGCCCAAACTAGATACTGTATCCCTTCTAAATTCATATTCAAATACGCAGGCAGATAGCTCATCCAAATGTTAGTTTTAAGTCTGTCACGTAACTATCTGTTGAGGGCTTAAATGATAGTGAAACTGAAACTCGTACAACACAGTGTTATGCAGGTTAGATGTGGATTAGTGATAGTTCTGGTTGCTTACCGATTCCATTTTCACAGAGAAACATAGGCCATCCTTTCAGACAACGACAAATCACAAATTATGTGATGCCTCATTTGTTCAGAGAGCTCCAACGTACAATGGCAACTCAAAACTGTATTCACATCTGTTCGTTGCGCCAGGCACAGGTAATACATCATGCGTCAGTGTATTGCTGGTACTGTGACTGGCAGGGACTAGCATGAGGTACCAGTGGTACACGCCGCCCTCTGGGAAGATTTAGCGTGAGCCGCCGGTGGTGGTGAGCATGTGGCTGCACCTCCTTGTCTGACACCTTCCTTCAAACACTATGTAACTGCCACTTAGGTGACACAAACATCTCAGACAATAGTCGCCTGGAGTGCAAACACAAGAACGTCTACATCGTACTCCGCAAGCTAACTAATGGTGTGGGGCCAAGGGTACTTTCTGAACCACTAACTGAGCACTTCAACACTGCTCCAGACGCGAATAGGCGCGATAAGGGTGATTGTCGGTAAGCCTCTGAATTGGTTCTAATTTCTCGAATTTTTTTCCTTATGGTTATGACGCGAGATATATACACATCAAAAACAGGTTTCCATCACCCTGGTTCCCAGAACTCCTGAAGGTAGACGTTGACTGTCATATTGTATCATAGACACAGTCCCTTTTACTGTTCAGAGATGTTACTAAACCCGCTCAAAGATGTAAACGACCATGGATGAGCAGCGCCTATTACACGGAGGGGGTCCGACAGACGATCAGTTCCAGTCATTCCACCAGGAAGGAGCTACCAAGCTTGTGTTGTCTGCAGTTCAACCATGGCTAAACGGCCAATACCGCCGTTCGACAGCGTCCGCATTGGTACTTTGTGCCAGGAAGGGCTCTCAACAAGGGAAGTGTCCAGGTGTCTCGGACTGAACGAAAGCGATGGTGTTCGGACATGGAGGAGATACAGAAAGACAGGAACTGTTGATGACATGTTTCACTCAGGCCGTTAAGGACTACTACTGCACTGGATGACCGCTACCTACGGATTATGTCTCGAAGTAACCCAGACAGCAACGCCACCATGTTAACTAATGCTTTTCGTGTAGCTACAGGACATCGTTTTACAACTCAAATTGTGCGCAATAGGCTGCATGATGAGCAATTTTACTCCCGACGTTCAGGCGTTCAGCCTGACCGGGTTGCCTCCAAACAAGTCTCCGGCGCTTGTCTGGTTAAGGACATACGCGAAACTCATCGGTGAACACAACGTGATGCCAATCCTGAGCGGTCCACTCGGCTTGTTGTTGGGTCCAAGTGTACCGCGCTGCATGGTGTCGCGGTTGCAAAGATGGACCTCGTCATGGACGTCGAGAGTGAAGCTACGCATCATGCAGCCTACTGCACACAGTTTGAGTCGTAACACGACGTAAAGCATTATTCAACATGATGGCGTTGTTATCAGTGTTCCTCCGAGCCGTAATCTGTAGGTAGCGGTCATCCACTGGAGTAGTAGCCGTTGGATGGCCTGAACAAAGCGTGTCATCGACAGTTCCTGTCTCCCTGTGTCTCTCCCATGACCGAACACCATCGCTTTAGTTCACTGCGAGACTCCTGGACACTTCCCTTGTCGAGAGCCGTTCCTGGCACAAAATAACAATGCGAAAGCGATCGATCCGCGGTTTGACCGTCTAGGCATGGTTGCACTGCAGACAACACGAGCCGTGTTCCTCGTTCTGGTGGAATGACTGGAACTGAACGGCTGTCGGACCCCCTCCGTCTAATAGACGCTGCTCATGCATGGTTGCTTACATCTTTGGGTGTGCTTAGTGACATCTCTGAACAGTCAAAGGGACTATGTCTGTGATGCAATATCCACATTCAACATCTATCTTCAGGAGTTCTGGGAACTGGGGTGATGTAAAATGTTTTTATTTTATTTTTGTACTTGAATTATGTTACGTGTTATGCATTGATAAATTTCAGTGCCATTCTGGATATACAAAAGTAAAATAGTAAGAAAAAATGAATATAATATTATATGAATAAAAATACTTTGTAAGTCTTCTATGTACCAGAACTATGTAAAGCACAAAAGAAAAGATATAAATTAACTGGTAACAAATTTATATAAATGATTACAAATGTTAAATGTTCATATGTACAGTATATACAATTACATATTTGTTCAGGGATAAATTCAGAATATTACCGTTATCGCTTGGCTTGAGGTTTGTACACCCCTTGTGACAGTCCAGCAATAATCAGCTAAAATAGTGGGGCTCCACTTTCCGGCATAATTCTCCTGAAATGTGGCACTTACTGCACCAAAATCTTTGGGAATGAAGTCAAGATGACTATGTAAGAAATGCATTTCCAATGACATGTTGCAATCAAGTTTTTCATAAGATGTCATCTACAATCTTCTTGTAATTTATTGCTCGTTTGATCACTGAGATCTGTAAACAGTCTTAAAACATTCCCATGCATGTCTCTCATTACCTTGTATGATTCCATCAAAATTATGGTCCCCAAAAATCTCTCCAATCTGTGGGCCTACAAAGATGCCCTCCTATACTTTGGCATCACTTAAGTAAGGGAATTTTTGCCTTACGTCCTT
Organism: Schistocerca nitens; assembly: GCF_023898315.1. Lineage (NCBI taxonomy): Eukaryota > Metazoa > Arthropoda > Insecta > Orthoptera > Acrididae > Schistocerca > Schistocerca nitens. The sequence goes on from NC_064618.1 coordinate 104,487,422, forward strand.
AAATGTGTGACCATCTCTGTTCATTTCCTTAACAAAGTTTTTCATGAGACCCAACTTGATGTGCAAGGGCGGGAGCAGAATCTTTTTAGGGTCTACTAGAGGTTCACTAATGTTCTTTATACCTCGTTGAAGAGATTTTCTGGTAGTCCATTCATGTTTACTGTAATGAGATGCATGAGCTTGGCTATTTTATTCACAGAGAAAGCAGCAATATTTAGTACACCCTAACTGCATTCGTAATAGCAGTTCAACCCCTTTCAATTCACCACAAATCTGCCATTGAGATTCATTATTCTTGATGGCTTTTAGTAAAATTGTCAAGTTTTGGTATGATTCTTTCATATGCACACTATGCCCAACTAGAATAGAAGGAAGCTCATTACCAATATGTGAAAGCACTGATTTTAAGCTCAACTTTTACAAATCAATGAAGAGTCTCCACTGATCAGGGTTGTAATTAATTCCGAGAGCCTTCATTAGACCATTTATGTCTACACATGCCGCATTACTTGCATGTTAAAAAAAGGAGCGAACTGTTGCTCTCTTCTGCGGTAGAATGAAACACTTACATTGCTTTCCAAAAATTTCGCTTCTGCAATCTTGATGCTAAAATCTCAGCCTTAGCTTTAGAGAGCTCCAAATTTCTAATGAGATCACTTAATTAATTTTGTGACAATTTTTGTGGATCATCAGTTGATGATATATTTGGAAGAAACTTTGGATCTTATGATGCAAATGGTTCAGGACGTTCAGAATCCCCATCAGAAGTAATCTCGTACTCTGTCGGTGTTTCAGGTAGTGGCAATCCTACCCCTTGTAGAATTGAACGTATGGCAGATGGAATGTCAGGAGCGATCACTGTCCGCTTCTCCTTCTTAGATATTCCTTTCTTCATAGAAGGAACCATACAAAGGTAGCAGATCATGGGCAATGCAAAGGGCATTGAACGTCCTTTCCCATGCATCCATTTCCTGAGGGTGCTGGCACAAGTGTTGCAGACCACATGTGGAGCCCAGCTTTAATCCTGATCACCTATCTTGCACCGAAGATAACAACTGTAAGCTTTTTAATCAGTGGAGTTATTTGCTGTTTTTGTGAAACAAACGTCACTTCCCCACACACATAGCAAAATGTGTCATCACTGTTAACACATACTCGTGGCATTTTTGTTCACTTCAGTAACAGTGAACTTGAACAACTGGTAGTTGATCTGGAAACAAATGTGCAAAAATTATTACAGGCATTAACAAAGTGACTGAAGTTGAAGAGGAGGGGAAGAAAAAGATCATTAAAATTGGTATCAAAACGTTTATATACAAAATATTGCTTACAAGTAAGACCAGAGACAATAATATAATCCATTGTTACTAGTTATTACGACTTTGACAAACCGTTATAATATTTGATTTTAAACTTAACATAAAAATCCGAATATAATTATCTCAGTGTAATAAAACACTGTGAAATGAAAACTAGAACTAATTTTGAATTTTGTTTGAGATATTCGCTATCAGCACATTAGAACTGAAAGGAACTGGCTATTTTCATTCGATTTACATTTTCATTGTTGCATAGTGTAACCTTCAAATCGTGAGCTACGCTCTTAATTTTTATGTATGAAATTAGTGAATTTACTAGTTTCACTTTTGTTGCTGGTAAGGTATAAGACTTATAAGCAGGTCACATGGGCTGCTGGAGTGGAATGCTGACCCTCAATTTATTTTCAGTACATTAATTAAAACAGAGCACTGGTAACAACACAATGATTAGTTAGCATTTCCAAATTGCTGTGATATACATCGATTACTCAATCGTATAAAAGCAATGAGAATAATTGAAAAAATTTTGAAAGATATCCCGGTGGGGTCAGGGATTTTCTCTGCCTCGTGATGACTGGGTGTTTTGTGATGTCCTTAGGTTAGTTAGGTTTAAGTAGTTCTAAGTTCTAGGGGACTGATGACCATAGATGTTAAGTCCCATAGTGCTCAGAGCCATTTGAACCATTTTTTTAAAAGATAAACAGCCTTATGGCCCAACTTTAAATTAATAAAAAAATACTTTACACAAATATAGCTTTAACATAACTGCAAATCTGAGCTCACTACTTGTGAAATTAAGTCAATTATCAGGCATTGTGTATATGGAAAATAACAATTTGTAAAAGTTTCAAAAAATACTCAAATAGCAAGATCTCATAAATACGTGAATAACTACTATGGTAAACATTCGGCAGTGTGACGTTATGATAGCCTGAAAGATCTAAACAGCAATCAGCACATAATCGACGTTTGGCCGTTCACATCTGCCGCACGTTTGAATTCGGTGTTCGAGAGCTCAAGTGACGACAGGCATGAGGGCCTTCGCACACCAATACCGGCTTCTAGAACACATAAACCTTGTATTAATACACAGTTCACTAAAATACTACAACCAAAAGCCAATCACTGGGTAGCGACATAGGCAGGAGGAGATGTTGAACGTCATAGTCTGACAACCGCAGTTACAATTAAAGCAACAGTTCATTAAAATATCTCCAATGACATGAAATTTCACTTGATAGATTTAAAAACCACAACTAGTGCAAGGTGATAATGAACAGACAATCCGTACACAACCTTAAATACCAAAGCACCGTCTGACGGCGTAAAATTGTTAGTATTATAGTTGTCAAAAAGGAAGAGGTTTGAAATTCCAAATTAAATTAGCGGCAGAAGTTTTACGCAGAGAATAAACTTTGATTCGTAAAACTGACCACTTAACACATTAAGAATAATAAAAACCAATGAATCGCCGAATATCGGCCACATTTGCAATTCAAGGTAAAAGCAACGGAACCGGGGCACAGTCAGTGACATGGACTTGGAATACCAAGTATCCAAGCAGTTTAAGGAATGACTAGCGGAATCAAAGTGGCTACACTGAGCAGTCACATGCAGAAGTTACACCACAAAATGGCTCACCATCTATAGTCCAGGAGCTCGCTGTGAACATGCACGCCATGGGAAACTCCCGCGCACTCCTCAGGATTCGAGATAGACACAGAGCCTATGTTGGCCGGTGACTGCTTCCGCACTTCAGTTCCACTCGCCGCCAGACCTAGGCGCCTCGTTCTCGCAGTACACCAAGCACCGACTGACTACTCGCAATGCTCCGCGCGCTGTCTTCCCTCGGTCGCTGACGCCGACCGAGTCTCCGTCATTGCCCCCGACCGAGTCTCACCTCGCGAGCCGCGGCCGTTCTAAACAGAGGGCGCTGGACAACCAGGACGCCGCAAAGAGAGTAACTTCGACAGAGAAATTATCCTGCCAAGAGCATCTCAGGAGGTCACGGGTCGCTTGCCTATGTCTGCGGTCACTTTGAGATCCGAAATTAATAATCAAATTAACTAATTTAATAAGATATTAATCATTTTATAACTACAGCAAGCTGATAAATATTTCAAAAAATGACAAACACAAATCAGGAAAGGGATGGTGTTTGATTGGCAAAGCATTAATTGGGTTAGAAGCTACACAAATTCTCCCCGGAACAAATGGTTCAAATGGCTCTGAGCACTGTGGGACTTAACCTCTGAGGTCATCAGTCACCTAGAACTTAGATCCGAGTGGTTCTAGGCGCTACAGTCTGGAACCGCGCGACCGTTACGGTCGCAGGTTCGAATCCTACCTCGGGCATGCATGTGTGTGATGTCCTTAGGTTAGTTATATTTAATTAGTTCCAAGTTCTAGGCGACTGATGACCTTAGAAGCTAAGTCACATAGTGCTCAGAGCCATTTGAACCATTTGAAGAACTTAGAACTACTTAAACCTAACTAACCTAAAGACATCACACACATACATGCGCGAGGCAGGATTCGAACCTGCCATCGTAGTGGTCGTGCGGTTCCAGACTGTAGCGCCTAGAACCCTTCGGCCACCCCTGCCGGCTCCCCGGAACAACGACATCTGACTTTGTTTACATGAATCCACTCTGAGGCCAAGTTCTTTTCAAGTTGAATCAACTATGACAAAGCACACCACAAACTATGGTTCACTAGAGAATAGGGGAGCTCTGAATATCATTTAACAACCCTCCGCTGGTGCAGGTATACTTTACCCTTTGACCTTGATTTAGGCGGCAGCAGAAAACAGTGAACTGTGGGAGAAGAGCGGTGCGCTGCGACAGCTGTAATGTTCTGACGCGCCCATGAAAATTTGCGAACTATGCACAATGGCGTTTTGATTATTAGGACGCGAGAATATTCCATATCAGAACCCTAAAATCCCGACAGATTTCAGTGTGAGATGCACACATTCGTTGGTCTGGCCAAACCAATTTGATTCACAAGCATGACAGTGGATGCTGGAATTGTCGAACGTCAGTCAGATAGCCGACTCAGGATCATTAAGTTCATACCCATGACAAACGATATATTCTAGATGATATGAAGTCCCATTTTCAGTACAGCTGGAATCTGCCATTGGCTCTTACTTCACTACAAGTTACAGACCACAAGCGTCACACAATAGCGAAACACCTGAAGTTCTCCGTCAGGGGACGACCAGAAGATGAAGAAGGGAAAGAAGCACAACCACTTCCCACCAACTCTCGGTACAGGAGCCGAATTAGAAAAAACGAAACCACCTCCACATTATACAAACCAATCAAAGTATCCTCAACTCATTGAATCTCTCCTATTGACTGTTCTGTTGGCCTGGTAGACAATCCAGACACAGCACTGGGGTTCTCACCGTCGGGGAGCAAGCCTCTGCTTTGCATATCCTGTGAGGAGTCAATCAGTGACTTCAAATCTCTCTTGCCTGAGGAAACAAGATTTTAGATTAGGGAGGCGTTATTCTGACAGTAAGCATAACTATGTTTCTGCAACAAACGTCTACCAGCCAGGAGGAAACTCCCTCATTTAAGCAGAGATCCAATCTTTCCCGGACGATCATTTCCAGTTTCTGAATGAAGGCTGTTAAGCTTCCCAGAAACTGTGCCCATGAAATATGTGTTTTTGCCGCTCGCTAAAAGGGAATGGCGACTTCCTGGCTCAAGAGAAGTTACAGTCTTGCCTCCACTAAACATGTTAACCAGCCGCTATGGCCGTATCGTCCCACCTTCTAACATGAGAATGCTCGGAGTTTTATGTACGTCCCACAAAAGCTCAGATTATAGCAGTATCTCTTAAATGGCTTCCTCCACCCAATTTCCACCAACTGGCCACCTTCACGATGGACTGTCCCCTGGCCCATGTAAAGTGTTTAGCAAGTCGGCGCCCTCCTGCTCTGACCCTAAGTGGAAAGAGGGGAGCGGCTCGGCCTGAAGTCCCTCTGCAGGTATAATCCACAGTGCGCTGCTTCGCAGAGTCACTCGCACAGCCAGTTCGCTGGACACAACATTTATGGTCTGTAATCCATCTCTGCCACCGTTCTCCATCTTCTCTACTCATCGGATACAGGTTCTCTACAAGCTGCACATGCAGTTATATGAACATTCTGCCCATAATTTCCTCCAGCGTTGTTAAAACGAAAGAGTGGTGTGCCCCCTCTGTAAAGAAAGACCAAAGTAATCGTAAGTAGCACAGTTGATAATGGTGATGAGCTTCACATCTAAAATAGGGACCAGGAATCAGACGAAGTTAAGGAAGTATGCTTCCTTGGATGTTACAATAAATAGTGGCAGACGAAGCAAGAAGAAGATGAAAAGCAGGCTAGGACACACAAAGTTGGAATTCCTGACCATGAGAATTCTACTGGTATGAAACGTGAGCCTAGGTAGCAGAATTCCTTAACGTCATCTACTTCGTGATCATGAATCTTGAGGTTAGGTCTGACGCTGTTATCATTTCTGCTTGTCACTACTTTCGTCGTTCTTCGATTTACTTTCAGTTTGTATTCTGTGCCTATTAGACTGTTCAATCCATTCAACAGGTACTGTAACTGTTGTGCCCTTTCACTGTCATCAACGAATCTTACCATTGCTATTTTCTCACCTTGAATTTTAAATGCACTCCTGAAACTTTCTTTTGTTTCCTTCACTGCTTATTCGACGTGTAACTTGAACAGTAGGGGCTAAAGGCTACACCCCCGTCTTATAAACCTTTTAATCCGAACACTTCGTTCTTTGTCTTCTGCTCGTAATGTTACCCTTTGGCTCTTGTGCTTATTGTACATTATCCGTCTTTGCCTGTAGCTTACCTCTATTTTACTCAGAATTTCGAACAACTTGCACAATTTTAAATTAACGAATGTTTTTTCCAGGTCTACAGATCCTATGAACGTGTCTTTATTTATCTTTAGTCTTGCTTACATTATGAACCGAAACAGCAGAACTGCCTCTGTGATACCTTCACATTTACTAAAACCAAACTTATTGCCATGTAACTCAGTTTTCTTTTCCCGTCCTCTGTCTTCTTTATTCTGTATTCTGTATTATTCTGTGTTATTCTTCTCAGCAACTTGGGTGTATGAGTTGTTAAGCGGCTTGTGCGGTAATTCTCGCACTTGTCGGCTCTTTCAACCTTCGGAATTCTGTGAATGTGAATTGTGCAGATGATGTTTTTTTGAAAGTCAGATAGTATATCACCAGGTTCATAGATTCTACAGACGAACGTGAATAGTCGTTTTTTTGCCACTTCCTCCGATGATTTTAGAAATTCTGATGGAATTATCTATTTCTTCTGACTTATTCAATCTTAATATCTCTTTTAAATTCCGAATTCCGAGTGTAATACTGGATCCACTATATGCTCCATATCGACTCCTCTTTCTCCTTCTACCACGCCACACATATTTCTTCCCCCTCACAGTGGCCTCCAATGTACTCTTCTACAAATCCGCTCTTCCCTCTGCATTTAACATCGTCATCACCACTGCATAATTTATTGTAGCACCCTTGCTTTTAATTTAACCGAAAGTTGTTTTGTTTTTTTCTATATGCTGAGTTAGTCCCCCAGGTAATAATTTCTTTTTCGATTTATTCATATTTTTCATGCAGCCATTTCATGTCGGCCTGCCTGCACTTCCTATTTATTTCATTCGTAAGTAACTTGTATTTCTGTACTCGTGAATTTCCCTGTACACTTTTGTACTACCTTCTTTCATCAATCAACTAAAATATTTCTTCTATTACTCAGGTTTATTCACTGTTATCTCCTTTGTATCTATGGTTTTCCCTCCTGCTTCTGTGATTACCCGTTTTAGAGATGTCCATTCCTCTTCAACTGCGTTGTCTACTAAGCTATTTCTTGCCCATAGCCTCAGAGAACTTCAAGCGTATCTCTTCATTCCTTAGTACCTTCTTTTCCAAATTCTTTACGCCTTGATTCTTCCTGTCTCTTCAGCTTCAGCCTACTCTTCATAGTTTCTAATTTGTGATCTGAGTCTATACGTGCTCCTGGGTACTTCTTACAATGCATTATCTCGTTTCTGAATCTCTACCTGGCCATTATGTGACTTAAATGAAGCCTGTCCACATCTCGCAACCTTTTCCAAATAGGTCTTCCTCCTCTCTCATTCTTGAACATTCATTATTACTAGCTGATATGTACTGCACAACTCGAATAGTCCTTCTCTTCGTTCAATCCTAGTACGAAGCTCATATATCCCCATAACTCCTTCTTCTACTCCTTCCCGTACGGACGAATTCCATCCCCCATGAGTATTAGATTTTCATCTCCCTTTACGTACTGAATTACCCGTTCAGTATCCTCATATACTTCCTTCACCTCTTCATCTGCGCCTTGCGACGTCTGCAGGTGTACCTCAACTGTCGTTGTCGGTGTTGGTTTGCTGTCGATTCTGACTGGGGCAAACCTATCACTGAACTGTTCACAGTAGCTCACTCTCTGCCCTACCTCTCTATTCATAACGAATCCTACTCTCGTTATACCGTTATCTGCTACTGTTGATATTGCTCTACACTCATCTGACTAATCTTCTTTCCATTTCATTTCACTGACACACACTACAGGGCGTTCCACTCAAACCTCCCTGATTTCAAAGACCCAGGAAAAAAAAGTACAGTAGTTACGACAGTGAAAAATGCACCACAATTTACAGCATCTCAAGGAATTTATTTATTTATCATCAGTACACCTCTACATCTGAACCGTTTGTATCACGAAGAATATCGAGTCTATATTAAATTTCTTGCCAAGTTCTTTGTAATATTTCCTCTGTTATTGTTGCAATCGCATTAGTGATACGATGTTCCCATGGAGGAATATTGTCCACTTTGGTCTCATACACGCCGTCCTTCACGAATCCCCACATGAAGAAATCAAGCGGCGTAATGTCGGGTGAATGTGGTGGCCAGGCAATGGGTCTTCCGCGTCCGATCCAACGGCTGGGAAGTTTCCTATCCGCGAACCTGGGAACAACCGTTGACCAATGCGGCGGAGCTCCATCTTGTTGAAAAATGATGTTGGATTGCAAGTCTTGTATCTGAGGGTACACAAACAGCGCCAACATATCGATATACACTGACCCATGCCCTACTTGTTCCGCAAAGAAGAACGGTCCAGCAGTCGTATCGTGCATTAGCCCGCACCAGACGTTTAGTTTAGAGCTATCACGAATATGTTCAACGACGACGTGCGGATTTTGCGAACCTCAAATCCGAACATTATGCCTATGAACCCTTCCTGATAGATGAAAGGTTGTCTCATCTGAAAATAAACATCTTTCCAGGAAGGTGGCGTCCATATCAATACGCTGAAGCACATCTGCAGCAAATTGTTGTCGGCATGGTTTGTCGTTCGGTCTCAGATGTCGCAAAATGTAAGCACACATACGAAGACGTTCATGCAATGTTGATCGAGGTACATCTGTTGCCTAGATGCTTGACGAATCAACTAACGTGGGCCTCTGAGAAACGTTTGTCTGGTATCCTCCACTGTGTCTTCTGAAACTCCATAACGTGCACCGCTAGAATGTTTCAGAACACTTCCGTTGCCAGAAACTTCCTATACCATTTCTTAACTGTTTTCACTTCAGGTGGATCACATTCATGCACACAACGATAATTTCTTTGCACAGTAATCGGCGATTCTGTTTCTGCAAACCACACTGCTGCTTGCGCGCGCTGTTGTGGTGTCGCCATTTTCACTTCATGTGACCACGCTGCACTCTGGCGACGATACTTGGCACTTCTGATGCGGGAATATAAATTCTTTGAGATGTTCTACATTGTGGTGCATTTTTCACTGTCGTATCTGCTGTAGTTTTTCTCTCCTGGGTCCTTGAAATAGGGGAGATTTGAGTGGGACAACCTGTATATCTAGATTGAATCTTATCATTTGTGTTTTAGATTTTCTAGCTTCCCAACACGTTCAGACTTCTGAGATACCACGCATCGACCCGTACAACTTTACTCTATAGTTAGTTATTTAGTCTTTTTCTCATAGTCACTTTCTCCTTGGCGGTCTCCTCCCAGAGATCCGAATAGGGAACAAATCCAGAATCTTTTGCCAGTGGAGAGATCATCATAATACTTTTCATTTGCAAGCCACATGACTTCTGGACTCACATTATGTGTGTCTTCAACGCAGTGGTTTCCATTACCTTCTGCATACACATGCCATGATCGGTGTTGATCCTTCCGACTTGAGAGGCGGTTTCCAGGGCAAGACTGTGCTCTTGACCTCTGTCTGCGCCTACGCCCTCTTTGGTAACGCCGTTGGCTGAATGCCAGAAGTCTTCAGCGGCCATTTAACCGCTGACTGGGTTCAAACCCAGAACTGAGGACGTTTTCATTACTAACCGAAGACGCTACTCCTAGATTACGGCTCAACCTCGGAGGAGTGACTAGAGCATACTTCTAAAGATGTAGAAGAAAAGGCTACACATCATCACCAGAATGTTGAAGAAAACATGGTGGATCATATTCAATCCAACCCTTAGTTAGTGGACCCAGGTCATTGTATGAAAGCCGGCCGAAGTGGCCGTGCGGTTAAAGGCGCTGCAGTCTGGAACCGCAAGACCGCTACGGTCGCAGGTTCGAATCCTGCCTCGGGCATGGATGTTTGTGATGTCCTTGGTTAGGTTTAACTAGTTCTACGTTCTAGGGGACTAATGACCTCTGCATTTGAGTCCCATAGTGCTCAGAGCCATTTGAACCATTGTATGAAAAACACCTACACTTCTCTCGTACTGCAGATTAATGGCATCACTGCACTGTCAGACACTTTGCATCATTCGAACAGAGGCAAAATAGCGACCTGGTATGACCTCACTGTCAGTCACTGCCATTTTCTGTGTTTTTATCCATAGCGGACATGCAGAGTCACGTGCAGCCGCGAACAATAGCCTTTTGCAATATATCTGTCTCCAAAAGAACATTGGGTGCTGTTTCCTTCGCAATGTTCGCTCTGAAACTGGTTACGATGTACTTGCATTCACAGACAGGACCAATTCCTTTTTGGAATTGAAACCATTCGTATTACAAGCTGCTAGACTGTCGTCTCTGGTTATTGTCTGCTGAGATCTTTTCACGACCATTAATGTTATCTCCGGTGGCGTAGACGATTCCTTGTAGGCACGTTGGACACTCCGCATTGATACTTCAATATAGTAACTTCATTCGAGGTGTGGTCAGGGGCACGTCCAACACGAAATCTGTTTTCTGACAATTGGTCACGTCTCCACACCAACCAAAACTATTTTCTGGTTCAATACAACTGTGAGGCACATGTACCCCACTTCTCTGCCCTGATCTACTTCATAGGTGGAGGTTTGTAAGGTGCCCACACCCTGACCGGTTGCGTAATTTGGGCATGTGGTCACGTATATAAGGATCTCGGAAGCTAGGTTGTAGGTTACAAATACCACCGAATCGAGAAAGGGAAACGCATACAAGTCGTTAGCGGGAATCGCAATAACAATGACAGCTCATACTACGACAATATTTTTTCTATGTGATTATTAATGAATAAAAGGATTAACAGTGGTCCTTATCTTACTTGGAAACAAATGTTTACCTCGGCCGAATGATTTAGTGTTATATGATAAACTCGGATAATTCTGTGATAACACAGTCTCCAGTTGTAACGGACAAACTTCTCTGCAAAAGCAATTGACTGCAGTAATGGCCTACATGATCTACAACTGCGTGCAAAAGTTGAGTACACAAGTTTGTATCTGGCCAGCTGAAGCAAATATTCTCTGCCATTCATGAATTTTAGTGCTTAAAACACTTCGCCCAATAATTTTGAAGGAATACTCTTAATAAAACCGTACTGCGATTATTGTAAATGATGATCTCGAAGAGAACAGAGCGTAGATATCACAGCACAGTAACACTTACCTTCACAATCTTATTTTTAGATAAAAAAACTGGAGCAGAATGATGAACTTCCAAACCACCGAAAATCGTTGTGAAATATCAATAGCTGAAACACTGTTAAAATACAGCACTTAAGCGCTCAAGACACTGCATCACAGCAGCAAACCCGGATTCTTTCATTATTTAACTCGTATCTTACCAGTATTCAAATTGCATTGAATAAACACATCCAAATAAAAGAATAACTGGCTGACGACCTACTGCTACATAAATTTCATTAAGTCTATGGCCACAAATTTCTGTCATCAGACTACCGGTTTCGGTCTATAATGACCATATTCAGATATGCAGCGAAATATGGGAAAAAACATAATTATACTAGCAGATTGTCTACAGCATTTGCGCGCTTTAAGTGTGAAGAGGCATACCTGTTTCATAAAAAGATGTTCTAATATACTGAAGCCATAGTGGCATCGTCAAATGATAAACACAAAATCAATACCATCAACGTCAAATATATATAAGAAACGTCAAATGCAAGTGTCATCTTGTCAAAAACACTGCTGTTCAAAACAAACTGCCGTACAGTAGCCACCAAATATTTCTCTTGCAAGTTCACCACATGTCGCTAATGTAGGCATATACATATTCTTCAATGATTAATTGTACAACGTAAATTAAGGGGGGATACAATCAGTAAAGTCTGTATTGGGGGTTATAAGGTGTAAGAGGCATTACAGTAATAAAAAGCGATGAAATAAAACGCGACAAAAGTTAGATTGTTAAAAAGGGAAAAGTTAAGGGACAGTAACTGACATACGCGTAAGTGCCAATATTATACCTAAATAATGAACAGCTTTCAAGGTGGGCAGAATAAAATAGGAATTATACAACAAATAGCTAAAGAAGCCACAATGAAAGGAAACAAACTGCCGCACATAATCAGCGCCCTCTGTTAGCGCTAACGCCAGGCGACAATTGATAAAGGAACTTGACCGCCAGAGGGCCCCCTTTACCCTGTGGCACGCCGTTGCAAGAAAAGAATGATATAACCTGGTACCAGTGCATGAACACATTTTGTGGTTACCGTACGGCAGTTTGTTTTTAACAGTAGTGCTACAAACGAGATGACTCTTGCGTATCGTGTTACTCATGCACTGTGTGATAAAAAGGATCCGGACACCTGGCTGAAAATGACAGTCAAGTACGTGGCGCCCTCTATCGGTAATGCTGGAATTCAGTATGGTGTTGGCCCACCCTTAGCCTTGATGACAGCTTCCACTCTCGCAGGCATACGTTCAATCAGGTGCTGGAAGGTTTCTTGGGGAATGGCAGCCCATTCTTCACGGAGTGCTGCACTGAGAAGAGGTATCAATGTCGGTCGGTGAGGCCTGGGTTGAAGTCGACGTTCAAAACATCCCAGAGGTGTCTATAGGATTCAGGTCAGGACTCTGTGCAGGCTAGTCCGTACAGGGATGTTATTGTCGTGTAATCACTCCGCTACAGCCCGTGCATTACGAACAGGTGCTCGATCGTGCTGAAAGATGCAACCGCCATCCCCGAATTGCTCTTCAACAGTAGGAAGAACGAGGGTGCATAAAACATCACTGTATGTCTTGCTGTGATAGTAATAAGCAAAACAACAACGGGTGCAAGCCTCTTCCATGAAAAACACGACCACACCATAACACCACCGCCTCCGAATTTTACTGTTGGCACTACACACGGTGGCATATGACTTTCTCCGGGAATTCGCCATACCCACACCATGCTATCGGATCGACACATTGTGTGCCTTGATTCGTCACTCCACACAACGTTTTTCCACTGTCCAATCGTCCAATATTTACGCACCTTGCACCAAGCAAGGCGTCGTTTGGCATGTACCGGTGTGATATGTGGCTTACGAGCAGCCGCTCGACCATGAAATCCAAGTTTTCTTACCTACCGCCTAACTGTCATATTACAGGGTGCTTAAAACATCACTGTATGTCTTGCTGTGATAGTAATAAGCAAAGCAACAACGGGTGGAAGCCTCTTCCATGAAAAACACGACCACACCATAACACCACCGCCTCCCAATTTTACTGTTGGCACTACACACGGTGGCATATGACTTTCTCCGGGAATTCGCCATACCCACACCATGCTATCGGATCGACACATTGTGTGCCTTGATTCGTCACTCCACGTAACGTTTTTCCACTGTTCAATCGTCCAATACTTACGCACCTTGCACCAAGCAAGGCGTCGTTTGGCATCTACCGGTGTGATATGTGGCTTACGAGCAGCCGCTCGACCATGAAATCCAAGTTTTCTTACCTACCGCCTAACTGTCATAGTACTTGCAGTGGATCCTCATGCAGTTTGGAATTCCTGTGTGATGGTCTGGATAGATGTCTACCTACTACACATTACAACTCTCTTTAACTGTCGGCGGTCTCTGTCAGTCAACAGACGAGATCGGCCAGTACGCTTTCGTGCTGTACGTGTCCCTTCACGTTTCCACTTCACTATCACATCGGAAACAATGGACCTACCGATGTTTAAGAGTTTGGAAATCTCGCTTACAGTCGTATGACACAAGTGACACCTAATTACCTGACCACGTTCGAAGACCATGAGTTCCGCGGAGCGCCCTATTCTGCTCTCTCACAATGTCTAATGACTAATGAGGTCGCTGATATGGAGTACCTAGCAGTAGGTGGCAGCACAATGCACCTAATATGGATAAAGTATGTTTATGGGGGTATCCCGATGCTTTTGATCACATAGTGTATGTAGTCGATGTTGCTGGTGCTGATTTTTTGTTTAACAAGGCCACTATTGCTAGAGTAATAGGATATATTTTTATGAAACAGGTATGCCTCTTCATACTTAAAGCGCACAAATGCACATGTTAGTGTACAACTTTTTATTATGGTCTATGTTATAGTTTCAAGCTGTAGACGATCTGCTAGTGTATTTCATATTTTGCTGCAGATCTGATGATGTTCATTATAGACCCATACAGGTAGCCTGACGACAAAAATTTGTGGCCATATACACGGAGTAACGGAAATTTACTCTGTATTCGGCTCACTGTTTTATTCGCGACGACGTCGCAGCTTCTGGATATTATTACTACATTAACTTGCCGTTAATTAATCTGAATTTTCATGAATTTTCGAAAGGAACAAAATTTGATGACGACTCTATTAACTTCTAATACATGCAGTGTGCCACACTATTAAAGGGTTATGCCAGACCAAAAATTCCTGTCGCAGTCTACTCCAAAGGGGCATTTCAGTTCAGTAGGGCTGCAGCACCACGATGTCCTTGGAGAAGCGTTGAATCGCCTGGGGAATGTCAGCAGTGCCAGCGGTTGCCGAGTATGTCGTCCTGCTGCGCATCCTACTGCTAGCTGCCGCTTTCGACCTCAAAATATGTGGGCGTTAATGGCGCAAGAGAGGAGGTGGTATTGCTGACAACCTTTATACCAATTCCTTAGACCTTTTCGTGTCGATTCGGAGCGACGGTATGTCTGAGATGTTTTTCTCGTCTAGCCATAAGAAAACCTCAGGAGATTTCAACGCGGAGCTTGGCGGTTCTGTCCTCCGTCACAGATTCATCTTATTCCACTAACAAGGGGAGGCCGCCAATTGTGAAATTCAGATTCGATTGATACTGCGCATAATAAAAGCTCATGACCAGAGGTGTAATGAGCCAAAACACCAAGATGCACTTCTCAGCCGTTGTCGAGAAAATCGACAGTTAAAAGAAACCGTTGCGGTGAAATACTCTCTACGATTAATATCTCTCTACAGCGTCGTGGTGCAGCGGTAAGCGCTCGGGTTCGTAATCCGAAGGTCGCCGGATCGAATCTCGCGCCATGCAACCTTTTTTTTTAGTATTTGTTTTTGTATGCAACAATTATGCATATAATAAGTTGTTGAAAGTCGTTTGTCGTGGAAAAACTGGCGACTTCGAACATGTTTTCCGCAAACAAAGTTGTATTTCACAAATGTTATTAATTGTCTTCATAATGTTAACCCCCCCCCCCATGAACCATGGAGCTTGCCGTTGGTGGGGAGGCTTGCGTGCCTCAGCGATACAGATGGCCGTACCGTAGGTGCAACCACAACGGAGGGGTATCTGTTGAGAGGCCAGACAAACATGTGGTTCCTGAAGAGGGGCAGCAGCCTTTTCAGTAGTTGAAGGGGCAACAGTCTGGATGATTGACTGATCTGGCCTTGCAACATTAACCAAAACGGCCTTGCTGTGCTGGTACTGCGAACGGCTGAAAGCAAGGGGAAACTACAGCCGTAATTTTTCCCGAGGACATGCAGCTCTACTGTATGATAAAATGATGATGGCGTCCTCTTGGGTAAAATATTCCGGAGGTAAAATAGTCCCCCATTCGGATCTACGGGCGGGGACTACTCAAGAGGACGTCGTTATCAGGAGAAAGAAAACTGGCGTTCTACGGATCGGAGCGTGGAATGTCAGATCACTTAATCGGGCAGGTAGGTTAGAAAATTTAAAAAGGGAAATGGATAGGTTAAAGTTAGATATAGTGGGAATTAGTGAAGTTCGGTGGCAGGAGGAACAAGACTTTTGGTCAGGTGATTACAGGGTTATAAATACAAAATCAAATAGGGGTAATGCAGGAGTAGGTTTAATAATGAATAAAAAAATAGGAGTGCGGGTTAGCTACTACAAACAGCATAGTGAACGCATTATTGTGGCCAAGATAGACACAAAGCCCATGCCTACTACAGTAGTACAAGTTTATATGCCAACTAGCTCTGCAGATGATGAAGAAATAGATGAAATGTATGACGAAATAAAAGAAGTTATTCAGGTAGTGAAGGGAGACGAAAATTTAATAGTCATGGGTGACTGGAATTCGTCAGTAGGAAAAGGGAGAGAAGGAAACATAGCAGGTGAATATGGATTGGGGGGAAGGAATGAAAGAGGAAGCCGCCTTGTAGAATTTTGCACAGAGCATAACTTAATCATAGCTAACACTTGGTTCAAGAATCATGAAAGGATGCTGTATACATGGAAGAAGCCAGGAGATACTGACAGGTTTCAGATAGATTATATAATGGTAAGACAGAGATATAGGAACCAGGTTTTAAATTGTAAGACATTTCCTGGGGCAGATGTGGATTCTGACCACAATCTATTGGTTATGAACTGCAGATTGAAACTGAAGAAACTGCAAAAAGGTGGGAATTTAAGGAGATGGGACCTGGATAAACTGAAAGAACCAGAGGTTGTAGAGAGTTTCAGGGAGAGCATAAGGGAACAATTGACAGGAATGGGGGAAAGAAATACAGTAGAAGAAGAATGGGTAGCTCTGAGGGATGAAGTGGTGAAGGCAGCAGACGATCAAGTAGGTAAAAAGACGAGGGCTAATAGAAATCCTTGGGTAACAGAAGAAATATTGAATTTAATTGATGAAAGGAGAAAATATAAAAATGCAGTAAATGAAGCAGGCAAAAAGGAATACAAACGTCTCAAAAATGAGATCGACAGGAAGTGCAAAATGGCTAAGCAGGGATGGCTAGAGGACAAATGTAAGGATGTAGAGGCTTGTCTCACTAGGGGTAAGATAGATACTGCCTACAGGAAATTTAAAGAGACCTTTGGAGAGAAGAGAACCACTTCTATGAATATCAAGAGCTCAGATGGAAACCCAGTTCTAAGCAAAGAAGGGAAGGTAGAAAGGTGGAAGGAGTATATAGAGGGTTTATACAAGGGAGATGTACTTGAGGACAATATTATGGAAATGGAAGAGGATGTAGATGAAGACGAAATGGGAGATAAGATACTGCGTGAAGAGTTTGACAGAGCACTGAAAGACCTGAGTCGAAACAAGGCCCCGGGAGTAGACAACATTCCATTAGAACTACTGATGGCCTCGGGAGAGCCAGTCGTGACAAAACTGTACCATCTGGTGAGCACGATGTATGAGACAGGCGAAATACCCACAGACTTCAAGAAGATTATAATAATTCCAATCCCAAAGAAAGCAGGTGTTGACAGATGTGAAAATTACCGAACTATCAGTTTAATAAGTCACAGCTGCAAAATACTAACGCGAATTCTTTACAGACGAATGGAAAAAATGGTAGAAGCTGACCTCGGGGAAGATCAGTTTGGATTCCGTAGGAATGTTGGAACACGTGAGGCAATACTGACCTTACGACTTATCTTAGAAGAAAGATTAAGGAAAGGCAAACCTACGTTTCTAGCATTTGTAGACTTAGAGAAAGCTTTTGACAATGTTGACTGGAATACTCTCTTTCAAATTCTGAAGGTGGCAGGGGTAAAATACAGGGAGCGAAAGGCTATTTACAATTTGTAGAGAAACCAGATGGCAGTTATAAGAGTCGAGGGGCATGAAAGGGAAGCAGTGGTTGGGAAAGGAGTGAGACAGGGTTGTAGCCTCTCCCCGATGTTATTCAATCTGTATATTGAGCAAGCAGTAAAGGAAACAAAAGAAAAATTCGGAGTAGGTATTAAAATTCATGGAGAAGAAGTAAAAACTTTGAGGTTCGCCGATGACATTGTAATTCTGTCAGAGACAGCAAAGGACTTGGAAGAGCAGTTGAACGGAATGGACAGTGTCTTGAAAGGAGGATATAAGATGAACATCAACAAAAGCAAAACGAGGATAATGGAATGTAGTCAAATTAAGTCGGGTGATGCTGAGGGAATTAGATTAGGAAATGAGACACTTAAAGTAGTAAAGGAGTTTTGCTATTTAGGGAGTAAAATAACCGATGATGGTCGAAGTAGAGAGGATATAAAATGTAGACTGGCAATGGCAAGGAAAGCGTTTCTCAAGAAGAGAAATTTGTTAACATCGAGTATAGATTTAGGTGTCAGGAAGTCGTTTCTGAAAGTATTTGTATGGAGTGTAGCCATGTATGGAAGTGAGACATGGACGATAACTAGTTTGGACAAGAAGAGAATAGAAGCTTTCGAAATGTGGTGCTACAGAAGAATGCTGAAGATAAGGTGGGTAGATCACGTAACTAATGAGGAGGTATTGAATAGGATTGGAGAGAAGAGAAGTTTGTGGCACAACTTGACTAGAAGAAGGGATCGGTTGGTAGGACATGTTTTGAGGCATCAAGGGATCACAAATTTAGCATTGGAGGGCAGCGTGGAGGGTAAAAATCGTAGAGGGAGACCAAGAGATGCATACACTAAGCAGATTCAGAAGGATGTAGGTTGCAGTAGGTACTGGGAGATGAAGAAGCTTGCACAGGATAGAGTAGCATGGAGAGCTGCATCAAACCAGTCTCAGGACTGAAGACCACAACAACAACAAATGTTAACCACGTATAGTTAACGGAAGACATAGAAACGATATTCTGAAACGAATACGTATAGCGTAAGTCAAACGTTCGTATTAGAATAGAGACCCCACGAACACAAATTTGCTGTGGCAGGTATGAAATATAAACTCCGTTACTCGCTCGTTACACTTGAAGAACAGACGTTGAATGGGCCGAAACGAGCCGCCGCATAACTAGAGTAGTTGCCTGCTAACTTCGAAAGAAGGTAGATGCGGTCCCTAGCGCTACTTATAACATCGTCGAAAATCAGTGCGGACGGGAGAGCTTTGGTACACCCTGTTAAACAAACGGAAAAATGGAGGCGGTGCAATTGGAGAGCGATCCGCCTTCACCAACATGCATAAGCAATTCATATATATTTGAATTACAAAAAACTAATTATAAAAAAAATTGCATGGCGCGAGATTCGATCCGGCGACCTTTGGATTACGAACCCGAGCGCTTACCGCTGCGCCACGACGCTGCAGAAAATTATCAATCGTAGAGAGTATTTCGCCGCAACGGTTTCTTTTAACTTTCGATTTTCTCGACAACGGCTGAGAAGTGCATCTTGGTGCTTTGTCACATTACACCTCTGGCCATGAGCTTTTATTATGCGCAGTATGAATCGAATCTGAATTTCACAATTGGCGGCCTCCCCTTGTAAGATCATGGCATTAGGCAGAACTGTGGGAAAATTTGGTGCCAATGTAATATCATCATCCCACCTTATACCTCACATGAACTACTGGGTGCTGGACTTATTTATTTTTTTCACAAGTGTCTGCATCTTGCAGTTTGAAGCGTCGCCGATCCCGAAGGTCACGTTGTAGGACGCCACGCTTCTCCACCGTTACAGAGGAAAATTGTAGGTACCTTTTAGGAAATTTACTCCCAATGGGAGGCAATTACAAGGTTTCGAAAAAATGACCCTTTAATTGTGTTCCACAATTGATTTGTGATACTGGATCATACCAAAACTAAAGTAAACTTCGCCAGAACAGGCCACGAAGGCCCAACGGCGCCGACCGGCCGCCGTGCCATCCTCAGCCTACAGGCGTCACCGCATGTGGATATGGAGGGTCACGTGGTCATCACACCGCTCTCTCGGCCCTATGTCAGTTTACGAGACCGGAGTCGCTACTTCTCACTCAAGTAGCTCCTCAGTTTGCCTCACAAGGGCTGAGTGCACCCCGCTCGCCAACAGTGCTCGGCAGACCGGATGGTCACCCATCCACGTGCTAGCCCAGCCCGACACCGCTTAACTTCGGTGATCTGGTGGGAGCCGGTGTTACCACTGCGGCAAGGCCGTTAGCGATAATAGATCATGCGAATAGTAATCTAGGATTCAAGAACCTACCCGAGGTGATAATGATATAGGATTTGTTATTGGCTAGAGAACTTCCTTGCAGCTGGAACTCAACAAGTCGTTTCTAAGAGAACACAATCGACAAGTGTACAAATAATTTCGGGAGATGCTTAGAGGGATATGACACAACTATTTGCAATATACATTAATGATCTATTAGATCGCTTTGGACCATTCGTGATGCTATTCGGGGGCGATATTGTCTTTAGGAAGGCTGCAACACGAAAAGAGTGCAGGGATATGCAACACTAGCTGCAGAGGATCTAATATTTTTTAACTTATTCCACTCTCACTTCCTTTCTATTCCTCTAATTCTCCATTCCCGCCTATTCTGTTGTCTCGCAAAGGCATAGAGTTGTGATTTAATTCTATTAAGAGAGCAAATGCAGGGATGGGCAAAATAATGAGAACAGCAGTAGTAATGGGGTGGTTGTGTTTGACAGACAGACACGTGTCAGGCTTGACTGTGTGTGTTCAGTACGAACTAGGCATCAGTGCAGGTTGTTTCCGAGTAGTGCACACATCATATTTGCATTCATAGGTCGAGGTCGACGTACAATGAAAGACCTAACAGAGTTCCAAAGAGGGCATATTGTGGGGGCCCTATTAGCTGGAGCTTCAGTAACCAACACAGCCAACCTATTGAATGTTGCAAGAGGAACTGTTTCCACAGTCATGACAGCCTACATAAAACATGGAAAGACATAACAGTGTAAAAGTAATATAGGATACAAATCAAATTCAAATGACAGAGATCGTCGCATGCTAACACTAACTGTGTCAAAACAACACAAAACTACGACGGCTACATTGACGGCAGAGCTCAATAGCCGGCTTCGAGACCCCGTATCTATCGACATTGTCCGCCGAGAACTCTATAAAACGAATATTCATGGATGAGTTGCTATACCGAAACCATCACTGACGACAACCAGCACAAAGAAGCTTAAAACATGGTGTCAGGATCTTAAATCCTGGACGGCTGATCGATGGTAAATACGTCATATAGTCCGACGAGTCAACGATTTCGTTATTTCCAACATCGGACCGGGTTTACGTCTGAAAATCAAAAAGAGCTTACAGTTCGGATTGCTTGATTCCAACGGTTAAGTATGGAGGTGGAAGTGTGATGGTGTGAGCATCCATACCATGGTATTCTGCTGGTAGCAGTATTACTCTCAAAGGCCGTGTTACAGCCAACGATTACGTCAACAAGTGATCACGTACATCCCATGATTCAAATGTTGTTCCCCAGCAATGATGCCAGGACGATAATGTACCCATTCACACACCCAAGACTGTACAATCGTGGTGTGAGGAGCACGCACCTGAACTACAGCATCTTCCATGGCCAGCACAGTCCCCGGGTTCAACAGTATCGAACCCTTGTGCTCGGTACTGGAGTGCTGACTTCGGAGCAGATTTCCCCCTCCCTCGCCACTACAAGAGTTAGAAGATCTCATCGAAGACTGGCATAACATTCCACTGGAGAATTCCAAGAATAATCGCAACTATATTATTAAAAAATGGGGGTCCAACCCCTTATTAATAAACCATTCCCAAGTAAGTCGGGTGTTGAGATTATTTTGCCAATCCCCTTAACATATTTTTACTACTGTTCGGGGTATGAATCGTATGTAACATTCCTTCTATAAAGAGCGATCAAAAAGTTTCCGTTCGAAGGCAGTGTAGTCCAGAATCGGTATGCTTGTCAGGCAAAATCGCCGTGAGCATTGAAGCAATCATCCCACAGACGCACGAGGTTGAAGATACCCGTATGGCAAAACGTGTCCTGGGCCGTGAAAAATTACCAACTGCCTGCTGCACATCCTCATCCGACAGGAATCATCGTCTCTTTCACATCTTTTGTTAGGGACCAAAGGTGTGATAATCGTATGGGGGTAGGTCATAACTATATGGCGTGCTCTAGAGTGTTTCCCACTTCAGTTAGCATAAATTGTGCTTCACAACCCTTGCGATACAGGATCGTGCGTGATCACAGAGCAGAACGGAACTTCGTGCAGCACTCCACAACGGGGATTTTCGAAAAACATTCTCCGATGGAAGTCGATCTGTTTTTGTCCTTCGACTGGCAGTTAAAGACTAACAGCACGTTGGTCCTATTTGGACATATTTGGTAATAATGTCCCCACAGTTCAATTTTCCACATTTACCACACGCGCATCAGAAAGACACGAATGCCACCTGATCCCTTGCCTATATGTCGGTGATTCTACACCCGCACCGGAATGGCGCTAAGTTGCATGTACGTCGCTACAACGCCCCAAAATGTAAGCTATTTTATCGTCCTTTGTAGTACGTCTAACAACTTTGGTTGAAATACTTTCAGATTAAAGGATGAGGTCTTTACCTGTGGCTTTGCCACGTCTGCATACCTAAAATCTATTTCCGTAAATGTAACGTAATTCACACGTATTTGTGCATATATTTCACCTGTGGTGTCACCGCCAGACACCACACTTGCTAGGTGGTAGCCTTTAAATCGGCCGCGGTCCGTTAGTATACGTCGGACCCGCGTGTCGCCAGTATCAGTGATTGCAGACCGAGCGCCGCCACACGGCAGGTCTAGAGAGACTTCCTAGCACTCGCCCCAGTTGTACAACCGACTTTGCTAGCGACGGTTCACTGACAAAATACGCTCTCATTAGCCGAGACGATAGTTAGCATAGCCTTCAACTACGTCATTTGCTACGACCTAGCAAGGCGCCATTATTAGTTGCTATTGATATTGTAAATAATGTACAGACAAGAGCTACGTTCAACATTAATGGATTAAAGTTAAGTATTCCACCATCTGCGTCCGTTTTTCTAAGTTCTAATTTCCTTGTCCTGTTCCAGACCTCACGCCAGCCTGCGTGAGCTACAACGCGTGCCTTTCGGCTTCCTCTTACATTAGTGGGTTGGCCCTCTTGCCAATCCACAACATCACCTGTCTTTAGCGGAGTTAGCCCTGAAGTTTCATTTTCACACAGCTCAGTGTTTATGACATCGTTTCTCCTTAACTATGTGTCATACAATGATATACTTTCAAGGTAAATATTACAAAAATGGCTCTGAACACTATGGGACTTAACATCTGACGTTATCACTCTCCTAGAACGTAGGACTACGTAAACCTAAGTAACTACTGGGCACTGGACTTTTTTCTTTTCACAAGTGTCTGCATCTTCGTCTACCTAAACGTTCATAAATAATATTAGACAAACAAAATAATCCAGAAGAACATAAACCATGACCAACCATTAAAGAAAGAGAACCGATACAACCTCATCAATTTATGGTCATCAGTCCACCAATAAACATTCTTATATGAGCGACAGAAGTATATGCAATTAAAGACTTTAAATCAACCTGACGAAAACAAATAAATCTAACAATAACTCCACCAGATAAACCTAAAATCACACACATCCATGCCCGAGGTAGGACTCGAACCTGCGACCGTAGCGGTCACGCGTTTCCAGACCGTAGCGCCTAAACCGCTAGGCCACACCGGCCGGCCTAAATTTTACAACATATGTACATATCGACTGGAAAATACCTTGGGAATAGAGTTAGAAATAAAAAAAAGTAATACATTTTCACTTCATACAATCTGCTCCCACTTTTCAAGCTTTTCAGTGTTTATGACGTGAATCTCAAGAACTATTTGTACTGCAATGATATAATTTTGCTGGAACATTCAATGGTATATATGAAGATTGTCTACAGAATGCCGTGCGGTTCTAGGCGCTTCAGTCTGGAACCGCGTGACCGCTACGGTCGCAGGTTCGAATCCTGCCTCGGGCATGGATGTGTGTGATGTCCTTAGGTTAGTTAGGTTTAAGTAGTTCTAAGTTCTAGGGGACTGATGACCACAGATGTTAAATGCCATAGTGCTCAGAGCCATTTGAACCATTTTTTTCTACAGAATGTGTCGTCAATACAGTTACTATCAAAGATGTAATAAATTACAACGTGGCCCTTCTTGTGGTAGTTTTACTGCATGAACAGCGAAAATGTAGTAAACGATAAGCTTTTTTTCTTGTATCATTTTGGTGGGAATTGTCAGCGAGAAAATGTCTGGCATAGGTTTGATATTATGTGTAAATTTTTCGCAAGTCACTAAGTGCTCTCATTCTCAAACAATGGGGGAATAAATTATCAGTATTCGTGTGCCGTCGTGTACACGTTTTTTGTCCTTTTTTCCACCCCGATAACCACTCCTTTATAGGTATATACACCGACAAAGAAAATAAAAAACGCAGCACAAAGAACAAGTTGTGCAACTTAAAGAAAAGTTGGTAGGCTTGTTTCTACATCTGAAAGTTGACAGTCAAATTTCGAGCCAGTCACAAAAGAATAGTGCGAGTAGCACCACTATGACTATGTTTTAAATACCCGCTGAAATGGTCGTGAGCGTTCGTTACCTTTGAGATTAGACGTGGTGAGTTGATGTTAGTCAAGAACGCCTTTGAGGTGACAATGACGCTATTATCAACACCTCATCGAGTTTGAACGAGGTCTTGTAACAGGGCTACGATAAGCTGGATGTTCCTTCTGCGATACTGCAGAAATACTTGGCGGTACTGTAGCCACTTGTGGTGTGCGTACTGTAAGACCTTCGGTACACACACCATCAGATTATTTGACATGTCGCTCTAACGAAGTAGGCGAGTGTCAGCAATATGTCTCGTGGTCTTATCGTGGCGTGTTTATCTTCTGCCGTTAGGTCAGACGATAGAAATGCCACTTGCACGCTTAGAGTAGCAGATTGACGGTGACCAACTTTAAACAGAACTTGATTAATTTTCACACACATTTACTAAAATAATAACAATCATAAACCTTACTTAACTTGATTCTGGATGCTATTTACAACTGACAATCTGAAGTTCCTTTGGTCTTGGTACGTTAATCTTATTCTCACATATCTCTGATAGTTGACAAAAGTGTCTATACATTTATCTTCATGGCTATGTACAGGAATATGATAATCTTATTAGGCGCAGACTGAAACTTGACTGTAGATTAATGCAGACTAAGGCAGAATAAGTAATCGGAGGTCTGTACACTCGTTATAATACCTCGCGCGTTCAGGTACCACTGCGCGAGTGTGATCCGCGAGGAGAAGAGGTTCTACGTTAGCAGCAATCTCATTGACTGCGTTACATATTAATACGCGGATCGGCGGAAGCAGAATTTGGTCCGTCTTTATGGCAGCGCCATCTCGTAGTGCGCAGACGGACGAGCGCTGCGGGGCGCGCTCTAGTGGGAAAGTTGTGTACGCGCTGACTACGCGGAACTATGTACACAACACCACTGTACATGATTGCTGGCGGTCGTGGCCACGAGAATGCACGCTCGCAAGAAGACCGGGCTCCAGGCGGCCTCGTGGCATTACCAGCACAGAAGACAACCGTGTTCAGCGTATGGTTCTGGAGCATGTGCAACAGCAGTCTGAACAGCAGTTGGTGCCACAGTGACACGACGAAGTGTTACAGAATGGTTTCTTCCAGGACAGACGCCCCATAACGTGCATTCCACAGACCCCAAACCACAGCTGTTTCCGACTTCAGTGGTGTCAAGCGAGAGCTCACTGGAGGTCTGAATGGAGACTTGTTATATGTTCTGATTGACGCTATTTCTGCCTCGGTGACAGTGATGGCCGCGTGTTGGTTACAAGGTGTCCAGTCGAGTGGCTGCAACCAACCGGTCTGCGTGCTAGACACAGTGGCCTTACACCTGCAGTTATGGTATGGCAGTAGGAACACTCTCGTGGCTATCCAAAGCTACTTGCCTGCAAAGCCGTACGTCCATCTGGCTATTCCATCGGTTATGCTGCCATTCATGAACAACATTCCAGGGGATGTTTTCCAACAGGATAACACTCGCCTACATACCGCTGTTGTAAGCCAACATGCTTTTACAGAGTGTCGACACGTTGCCTTGTCCTGCTCGATGCCCAAAATTGTCTCCAGCCTAGCATATATGGGACGTCATCAGACGACAACTCAAGCATCAACCACAAACAGCATTAACTGTACCAGTATTGACCGACCAAGTGCAACAGGTATGGAACTCCATCCTACCAGCAGATACCCGGAACCTGTACAACATAATACATGCACGTCATGCTTGCATTCAACATCCTGGTAGTTACACCGATTATTAATGTGTGAGCATTTCACATTTGCAATAGCTGATTCCGTGTTTACAGTAACTTGTGATCTTGCAATGTTAATCATTCAAATCTATCACCTAGACAGATAATTCATTACCCTACATTATTTAATTTTTTATGTTGCCATTTTTTTTGTCAGTATATTTAATGTATTAATTTAGACAGCAAGCATACATTATTCATCCACACCTGTCCAGCTATTTCACTCTGAAGGAGTAGCACGCACACACACACACACACACACACACACACACACACACACGCACACACGCACACACACACACACACACACACACACACATACATGTTGTTGTTATTGTGGTCTTCAGTCCAGAGACTGGTTTGATGCAGCTCTCCACGCTACTCTATCCTGTGCAAGCTTCTTCATCTCCCAGTACCTACTGCAACCTACATCCTTCTGAATCTCTTTAGTGTATTCATTTCTTGGTCTCCCTCTACGATTTTTACCCTCCACGCTGCCCCCCAGTACTAAATTGGTGATCCCTTGATGCCTCAGAACATGTCCTACCAACCGATCCCTTCTTCTGGTCAAGTTGTGCCACAAACTCCACTTCTCCCCAATCCTATTCAATACTTCCTCATTAGTTATTCGATCTACCCATCTAATCTTCAGCATTCTTCTGTAGCACCAAATTTCGAAAGCTTCTATTCTCTTCTTGTCCAAACTATTTATCGTCCATGTTTCTCTTCCATACATGGCTACACTCCATACAAATGCTTTCAGAAATGACTTCCTGACACTTAAATCTATACTCGATGATAACAAATTTCTCTTCTTCAGAAACGCTTTCCTTGCCATTGCCAGTCTACATTTTATATCCTCTCTACTTCGACCATCATCAGTTCTTTTGCTCCCAAATAGCAAAACTCATTTACTACTTTAAGCGTCTCGTTTCCTAATCTAATTCCCGCAGCATCACCCGATTTAATTCAACTACATTCCATTATCCTCGTGTTGCATTTGTTGATGTTCATCTTGTTTTGTTGATGTTCAGACACTGTCCACTCCGTTCAGCTGCTCTTGCAGGTCCTTTGCTGTCTCCGACAGAATCACAATGTCATCGGCGAACCTCAAAGTTTTTACTTCTTTTCCATGGATTTCAATTCCAACTCGGAATTTTTCTTTTGTTTTCTTTACTGCTTGCTCAGTATACAGATTGAATAACATCGGAAGTAGGCTACAACCCTGTATAACTCCCTTCCCAACCACTGCTCCCCTTTCAAGCCCCTCGAATCTTATAACTGCCATCTGGTTTCTGTACAAGTCGTAAATAGCCTTTCGCTCCCTGTATTTTACCCCTGCCACATTCAGAATTTGAAATGGAGTGTTCCAGTCAACATTGTCAAAACCTTTCTGTAAGTCTACAAATGCTAAAAACGTAGGTTTGCCTTTCCTTAATCTATGTTCTAAGATAAGTCGTAGGGTCAGTATTGCCCTACGTATTCCAACATTTCTACAGAATCCCAACTGATCTTCCCCGTGGTCAGCTTCTACCAGTGTTTCCATTCGTCTGTAAAGAATTCGTGTTAGTATTTTGTAGCTGTGGCTTATTAAACTGATAGTTCGGTATTTTTCACATCTGCAACACATGATTTCCTTGGAATTGGTAATATTATATTTCTCTTGAAGTCTGAGGGTATTCCGCCTGTCTCATACAAAAAAAAAGAGAAAAAAAATGTGTGTCAAACCTTATGGGACTCAAGGTCATCAGTCTCTAAGCTTACACACTACTTTACCTAAATTATCCTAAGGACAAACACACACACCCATGCGCGAGGGAGGACTCGAACCTCCGCCGGAACCAGCCGCACAGTCGATGACTGCTGCGCCCAAGACCGCTCGGTTAATCCCGTGCGGCCTGTCTCATACATCTTGCTCACTAGATAGTAGAGTTTTGTTAGGTCTGGCTCTCCCAAGTCTGTCAGTAGTTCTAATGGAATGCTGTCTACTGCCGGGGCCTTGTTTCGACTTAGGTCTTTCAGTGCTCTGTCAAACTCTTCACGCAGTACCATATCTCCTATTTCATCTTTATCTACATTCTCTTCGATTTCTATAACATTGTTCTCAAGAACATAGCCCTTGTAAAGACCCACTATATACTCCTTCCACCTTTCTGCTTCCCCTTCTTTGCTTAGAACTGGGTTTCCATCTGAGCTCTTGATATTCATGCACGTCGTTCTCTTTTCTCCAAAGGTTTCTTTAATTTTCTGTAGGCAGTATCTATCTTACCCCTAGTGATATGCGCCTCTACATCCTTACATTTGTCCTCTGGCCATCCCTGCTTAGCTATTTTGCACTTCTTGTCGATGTCATTTTTGAGACGTTTGTACACACATAATCATAATTTTAATTTATAATATACACTGAAATTTCGAAAATGGACCTCGATTTATTTACGAAAGGGGGCTACCGTCATCAGGGACTGTTGCTCAAGGAAAATTTGGATCCGTCAAGCACAAAAAAAATCTACCCCAGCGTTTATATGGATAAATTGAGAACTATTATGGCTCTAAAATCGACGTAAAAAAATTATTAAGTTCGACGTGTGAAATAATACACTCTGCTCCCGGGAGCTGTAGGAAAAATTCATATTCCCACTAGGCTCCTTAATGTTACAGCCTCCGTGTGTTACCCTCCGATCCATCTTCTTGGAGTCCTCCCCCCCCCTCCCTCCCCATATGAACGTAGCTGTGGAACGAAGAACAGTAATTCGGCCGGCACGGTGACGTGTTTGTTCGGCGCTGCGAGTGTTGTCGGGCGATCGCATGCGAGGCACGTGCGCCCGGCGCGCGGCAGCCGATTCGCTCGGCAAACAGAGCGGTGCGGCTGGGCCCGCGGGCTGCTTCCGGGACGCGCCTCAGCCGGAAGCGGCCGCCCGCCATGCACTGCCAGGCCTTGGAGGGGCTCTCTGTCTGCCCGTCTGCCAGGCGGATACAGCCCCAGTCCCATCCGGCCAGCGCCACAGACCTCCGACTCACTGCCGTTCGCTGCTCTGCGCAGTGCACCTCTGTCAACGCCTACTCCAACACCATCATAAATCGTGTCCCACAGGGATAGATTTTGGATCCTCTGTTGTTTCTTATACAGGGTAGCAAAAATAAAAAAAAATATTAAAATGTTGTTGCATATTAAAAGACTCTGGGTGAAAAGTGGGATACAAACTACCCCAGCAACCTTAAAAATGTTCCCAAAAATTTTGGGATGCATAACATGCAGCTCACCTCTCTTTGTCACAATCTCCCCCGACTGTAACCGGGCTCACCCCAATAGTCCATCACAGGAAGTCGCTCATACTCATCCACCCCCACTAGATTGACTCAATAAGCCCAAATTATTGTCCTTATATCTTTATGTCTCTGTCTCGTGTTCCACAGTCTTATTGTCCTTCGTTATGTCCTACTAACACTATCTCCTCTCACTATCACTACCGCCCCCTTTCTCTCTCTTACTGCTACTGTCTCATTATTCCTTCTCACTGCTGCTGTATCCTCTCAATGTCGCTATTTCACTCTTTCTCGTTTTCGTTGCCGTAGACTCACTCTCTCTTATTATCACTGGCTCTCTCACTTCCACTTCCTCCCACTGCCACTGTCTCCTTCACTCTTTTCCTAGCACCAATCTGTCACTGTCAACTATGTTCCACTGTCATTGTGTCTCACCCTCCACCCCACCCCCACCCCTAATTGTCACCTTCGCTCTTTCTATATATATATACAGGGTGTTTCAAAAATGACCGGTATATTTGAAACGGCAATAAAAACTAAACGAGCAGCGATAGAAATACACCGTTTGTTGCAATATGCTTGGGACAACAGTACATTTTCAGGCAGACAAACTTTCGAAATTACAGTAGTTACAATTGTCAACAACAGATGGCGCTGCGGTCTGGGAAACTCTATAGTACGATATTTTCCACATATCCACCATGCGTAGCAATAATATGGAAACCTTTGACAACGTGTCTGGCGGAATGGCTTCACATGCAGATGAGATGTACTGCTTCAGCTGTTCAATTGTTTCTGGTTTCTGGCGGTACACCTGGTCTTTCAAGTGTCCCCACAGAAAGAAGTCACAGGGGTTCATGTCCGGCGAATAGGGAGGCCAATCCACGCCGCCTCCTGTATGTTTCGGATAGCCCAAAGCAATCACACGATCATCGAAATATTCATTCAGGAAATTAAAGACGTCGGCCGTGCGATGTGGCCGGGCACCATCTTGGATAAACCACGAGGTGTTCGCAGTGTCGTCTAAGGCAGTTTGTACCGCCACAAATTCACGAAGAATGTCCAGATAGCGTGATGCAGTAATGGTTTCGGATCTGAAAAATGGGCCAATGATTCCTTTGGAAGAAATGGCGGCCCAGACCAGTACTTTTTGAGGATGCAGGGACGATGGGACTGCAACATGGGGCTTTTCGGTTCCCCATATGCGCCAGTTCTGTTTATTGACGAAGCCGTCCAGGTAAAAATAAGCTTCGTCAGTAAACCAAATGCTGCCCACATGCATATCGCCGTCATCAATCCTGTGCACTATATCGTTAGCGAATGTCTCTCGTGCAGCAATGGTAGCGGCGCTGAGGGGTTGCCGCGTTTGAATTTGGTATGGATAGAGGTGTAAACTCTGGCGCATGAGACGATACGTGGACGTTGGCGTCATTTGGACCGCAGCTGCAACACGGCGAACGGAAACCCGAGGCCGCTGTCGGATCACCTGCTGCACTAGCTGCGTGTTGCCCTCTGTGGTTGCCGTACGCGGTCGCCCTACCTTTCCAGCACGTTCATCCGTCACGTTCCCAGTCCGTTGAAATTTTGCAAACAGATCCTTTATTGTATCGCTTTTTGGTCCTTTGGTTACATTAAACCTCCGTTGAAAACTTCGTCTTGTTGCAACAACACTGTGTTCTAGGCGGTGGAATTCCAACACCAGAAAAATCCTCTGTTCTAAGGAATAAACCATGTTGTCCACAGCACACTTGCACGTTGTGAACAGCACACGCTTACAACAGAAAGACGACGTACAGAATGGCGCACCCACAGACTGCGTTGTCTTCTATATCTTTCACATCACTTGCAGCGCCATCTGTTGTTGAAAATTGTAACTACTGTAATTTCGAAAGTTTGTCCGCCTGAAAATGTACTGTTGTCCCAAGCATATTGCAACAAACGGTGTATTTCTATCGCTGCTCGTTTAGTTTTTATTGCCGTTTCAAATATACCGGTCATTTTTGAAACACCCTGTATATATATATATATATATATATATATATATATATATATATATATATATATATATATAAATTTCACACAAAACATTTACATTTGTTGCGAACTTCAACATAATTACACTGATCCATCCAGAAAATCTGCACAACCTAACGTGAAAGCTGAACAAACAGAAGATAATGATACCTGTCCTGCAGAAAACCCGCATGACAGACGAAGACACAATGGATTATGGAGACTACCGTATCCTCAAGAGCAAGACAGCGAGTCGCGAACGGTGCTCTGCTTCTTGACATGGCCTTCATGGTATATAAGAAGATAATCAGTTCAATTAGAGAGGTCAATCCAATAAACAACAGGTTAATGACAATGCGCTTACAATGTGCAAACAAGAAATACACCATGTTCAATGTACATACCTCCACAAACGGGGATAAAGAAAAAGACCCCATTTCAACAGAGAAATTCTGGGCAACACTAGAGACATCCCCAAAGACGATATAAAAATTTTGTTGGATGATTTCAACGCACAAATCGACAGAGAAAACGTTCTCAATGAACTGTGGGAAAATTTCCAGTGCACAAATATACAGACAAAAATGGCATGAGACTCATCGAACTATGCCAGCAGAATATTATAAGGATTATGTCAATATCCCTCAGAAAATCTCCACGAAAACAGAAAACATGGAGGTCACCTATACAAAATATGGAAGAATATCAAACAGACCATGTAGCGATATCCTACCCAGTCCAGAAGGAGATCCATGACGCTCAAGAACGCAGAGGTGCCAATATTGACTCAGACCACTATCTAACTCGAATCAAGATAAAATTTACACGAAGATAATCCATCAGAAAACAACGCACATAGAAAAGCTTGACACAAAAAAGCTCATAGAATCCCACGTAAAACAGGAATGGGAAAAACATTCAGAAAACACACGGGAAAAGTTCCATAGAAATACCATACAAAAAGCATACAAAAGAACTAATACCACGGAAAAAGAACACTACGTGGGACTGCAGGGAGTGTGAAAAGGCACTAGAAACACGTAAACAAGCTTTTGAGGACTATAACAGTAAAAAATCCCCAGAAAGCCTACGATGTTTCGAAGATTGAAGAAAGCAGGCTGCAAAAAGTATTAGGCAAACGAAAAGGAAGTACAGGAAGGAGCAAGTGGATGGCGTAGACCACAACACACAACAATTCTATCGGACCTCCTCAAGGGAGATCTGCGGGCACAAACCTCAAAATTTATGCTTTAGGAAACCAGATGGAAAACTAGCGCTAACTAACCAGCAGAAATGGCAAGAACTGGCACGTTATTTCTCCCATCTCCTTAAGTACCCTGAACCTGTAACAAGATTTCCTGTACAGAACTGTACCTCCACCCAACCAGAATCACTCTCACCAACATGTGAAGAGATCAACAAACGCATACTTAAACTAATAAACAACAAGACATCTGGTGAAGACGACATCATTGCAGAATTACTAAAGAACCTTGAACCGAAGTTACTACAGGAGCTTACGCAAATAATCTCTACCATCTGGCAATCAGAAAAACTACCTATGCAACGGATGTGAGCAACTACAGAGGAATCTCCCTACTATAAGTCTCCTACCAAATTTTCTCAGCATGCTTTCTCCAGAGAACACAAGACCAGTTAAAACACAAAATTGGTGAACACCAGGCAGGCTTTCGCCGCGGTCGTTCATGCACAGAACAAATCCTCAATCTCAAAACAATTCTAAAACATAAGGCGATCAGAAATGCGTAAATCATTTGCACCTTCATAGATTTCAAGAGAGCGTACGGTTATGTTGACCAACAATCCTCGTCAACATCTTAGGAGAAAAAGGAACTCTACCCGAAAACACTTCTATTAATCAGACATTAGCTGACAAAACATGGAAAGTTATATTCATGGGTTAAATCTCTAATCCCTTCATGATCAAAACTGGAGTGCGCCAAGGTGACGTTTATCCCCGCTATTATTCAATCTAGTCCTGGAGAAACAAACGAGGGAATGGAGAAAAAAATAGAAAACTCAAGGACACTGGAAACCAACACGACTAGGAAGATGCCAGGACAAAATAGAAATATCAAACCTAGCTTTCGCAGACGACCTGGCCATATTATCAGGCAACTATGCAACAGCAACCTAACGAACAGAGGTACTAAAGGAATGCGCGGAAAAATTTGCGCTACAAATCTCTTTCGAGAACTCTGAATTTTTCTGAATTAAACATAACAAAAATAGACACAAAATACGTCAAAATAAACAGAGTTGCACACTTCGCGTTTCAGGAGGAGAAAAGATCGCACAGAGGACTCAACTACAAAAGAGCGATCGTCAAGACACAGCACGTATATAATAAAAAATGCTGTATGCAAGTGAGACGCTAACCCTCCATACGAAAAGTGACATGGAAAGCATATTGAAGGAAAAAAGTAAAATCATGAGGAAAACGCTCGGCCCAAAGCTGACAGAAGAGGGATACAGATTACACTCTAGGAAAACAATAGAGAAGATGTCAAACATAGCAGCAGATGTCAGAAAAAGAAAGTTGAAGTTTTATGGGCATATCATCAGGCTATCACCAAAACGACTCACCATGAGAATTCTTACATACAAGGGGCTAAATAAACAGTACCATGGCTCGCACAAGTCACACTGGACTTAGAAGCAACAAAAGGTCGATCCAATAGACACTGAAGACAGAAATGTATACCGGGACAAGATACACAAGTGGAATGTGTGGTCAGAGAATGAAGTCCCAAAGAAACCAAGGACAAAGTGGACTGAAGATAGAAAGAGACTCCATGGAGATAAAATGAGGGAATCGTGGCAGATCCTTCTGTGTCTCGACGCAAATAATAAAATCACAATCTTCCAGACTTTATTACTTTTTGGTTCCGTTTCCACTGTCACTGTATCCTTCTCTCAGCATTGAAAAGCGCAAATATATTCGCATTCATAAATTTTTGGGAAAATATTTAAAGGTGCTGAAGAAGGTAGAATGAGGCAGCTAGTACCCCACTTTTCAGTCGGAGTCTTTTAAACTGGAGTATATTTGCCTTTTCCCGCCGGTTCCCTTCTTCTCCTTGCTACACCAGGACATGTCACTCATACGAAAAGAACTTTATGGATGAGTAAAATTTTGACAGTGGAACTGAAATAACGAGAAACTACGTAATTTTACTCCTCAGAACAGATTTTTATGTGCCCAAAAATTTTGCACGTTCCTCGGTACTAAACAAAGAAAAGTGCGAGGGCATTCACATGGGTACAAAAAGAAATCCGATAAATTTAGGTTATACGAGAAGTCGCACGTATAAATCTGTCAATTCGACTAAATAACTCGGAATTACAATTAAGAGCAACTTAAATTGGAAAGACCATATAGATAATACTGTGGGGAAGGCGAAACAAAGACTGCGTTTTGTTGGCAGTACACTTAGAAGATGCGACAAACCAACTAAGGCGATAGCCTACATTACACTTGTCCGTCCTCTGCTGGAATATTGCTTCGCTGTATGGGATCCTTACCAGGTAGGATTGACGGAGGACGGGGCGTGAGTCGTGCTTGGGTAGCTTAGTTCGTAGAGCACTTGCCCGCGAAAGGCAAAGGTCCCGAGTTCGAGTCTCGGTCCGGCACACATTTTTAATCTTCCAGGAAGTTTCATATCAGCGCACACTCCGCTGTAGAGTGAAAATTTCATCCTAGGAACAACCCCCAGACTGTGGCTAAGCCATGTCTCCGCAATATCCTTTCTTACAGGAGTGCTAGTTCTGCAAGCCCGCAGAAGAGCTTCTGTGAAGTTTGGAAAGTAGAAGACGAGGTACAGGCGCAATTAAAGCTGTGAGGACGGGCCGTGAGTCGTGCTTGGGTAGCTCAGTCGGTAGAGCACTTGCCCGCGAAAAGCAAAGGTCCCGAGTTCGAGTCTCGGTTCGGCATACGGTTTTAATCTGCCAGGAAGTTTCATACCAGCGCACACTCCTCTAAAGAGTGAAAATTTCACTCTACGATCTTAAAAATTACTTCCAAAGCACTACACAGTATGACAGACCGAGCATAACACAATTGGCGAATGACAAGGCGTGTTCGGAGAAAGCACATCATACCCAGAAGAATTTTTTATCTCCAAAACACTCCTCAGATCAGAACAATACGGAATCTTAACACAGTCCTTACCATCATTGACCTGTAATCCGCCTACGATTCCGTAGACAGACGGACGGCATTTATAACACTAGAAGAAGCAGATATGGACAAAACAAAGTGGAACACGCACATACACGACTTCAAAAGTTAAATTCCTAGAAGAAATTTGTGATCCCTCCAGAATTAACGCAGGAGTTCGGTACAGAGATGGACGCAGACCGAACCTCTGTAATTTGGTATTAGGAAAAGTCGGAAGAGAGTAGTATGAAGAACTGTAACATAAAACATCGAAGGACTCCATGTGACAGAAGAAAGACGAAGATTTGAGGCGAAATGTCTCGTTTATGTTGACGGTATTGTAATAATTTCTAAAGACACAAAAGATGTAATGGTAATGACAGCCGGCCGGAGTGTCCGAGCGGTCCTAGGCGCTACAGTCTGGATCCGCGCGACCGAGGGCATGGATGTGTGTGGTGTCCTTAGGTAAGTTAGGTTTAAGTAGTTCTATGTTCTAGGGGACTGATGACCTCAGAAGTTAAGTCCCATAGTGCTCAGAGAAATCTGAACCATTTTTTGGTAATAACACAAACAAGTCACAAAATTAAAGTAAAAACCCAGATTACAAATATGATACGAGTAAACGAAACATATATTATAAAAGCAGAACAAAGAAAAATATATACAAACACATCTCCGAAATATCAAAAGAATGGCTAAGTTTAAGCATCTGGGAAAACAGATACAATCAAAGGAACTTAATAACAACTCAAGTATATAAAGATTACAGAAAACATAATTAGCATACAAACTCACTCGGAGCAATAATTAAGTACTGCACAACAGGTATTAAACCAGAAGCACGTTCGTTGCGGCTCTGAATGCCTAACACTGATTAAAAAAGGTAAACAAGAAAACTGGGAAGAAAGAAAGGAAAAAAATAAAGAAACATTCGGAACACAAAAGGATAAAGATAGTAACCAAATGAAGAGGAGATATGAATATTTATATAGAAATATAAAAATAATTACAGACACAATGAGAAAGAGGAGATTACAGTTTTTCGACACATGCACTGAATGAAGAACAACAAGCTAACCAAGAGAATTTTCAATTTCAGATCCAAATTAAAAATGGCTATGGGATGGCGGGAAGAGGAAACAAGGGATATGGGAATACTTCACAGAAAAGGCACCATGCAGGACAGAGAAAATTTCATTACTGTAAAATTTTCTATCCAACAACAAAAATCACAATCTACGAGAGTGATGATAAACAGACAATCAGGCAACGCATGATGTTCTGGGAGGACAAGAAGGGAAACACTGTACCATGGTCTTAGGTTCTAAGGAGGCTGAAATAGGCCGAAGACGGTAATAATAAGAGAACACATAGATCGAGAAAACAATGGATTCCTCAAAACGAAATACTACTGCTGAGTAAATGAACAGCTTATAATGGAACGCCCGAAGATACAAAAGTTGGACGCGCATTTGAAGACATCATCGACACCTGTGCACCTACAAAAAGCCTCACACCTTCCGAATGCATTGACAACCATCTACGGTACATTCCTCGATTAATCGACACTGTCACCAGCTATGAAGAACACCAAACTTTTAAATATCTCCATCACAAAAAGTCGAACGTCATCACGTCAGGCTATCGAGAACACTATGATATTGGCGAGTCACAGAAGACACATTACTTATCGAAATGCCGATTTCAAGCATTTGCATATCCGGAATGTCACAACATTAAACGAGGACTGTTATCACATAGCAATTCAAGCCTAACTTCCGTTGTGCCGAAGTAGAAATAGCCCTGCACATTAACAGTATTGTAAGATTGGCATGACTATATTCCTGCATACGTAGAACTGGGCAAACCATTGATTTCGAGACCTATGCTTATTTCGATTATTTTCTTATTGGAGTTAGCTCACTCCTTTATTATGTACCTATAACTGTCAAATAGCCTGAATACATAAATGATCTCGTATTGTGGACGGCTGTGATACAATACGCCATTCTCCAGGGCTGCATCAGCGCATCAGGGATTGCATGCGACGGAGGGTGGATGCATGTATCCTCGCTAA
Organism: Schistocerca nitens; assembly: GCF_023898315.1. Classification (NCBI taxonomy): domain Eukaryota; kingdom Metazoa; phylum Arthropoda; class Insecta; order Orthoptera; family Acrididae; genus Schistocerca; species Schistocerca nitens. Next base: position 104,525,088 of record NC_064618.1, read on the forward strand.
CGGAGGACATTTTGAACATGTCCTCTAACAAAGTGTTTGAAGTCACGCTGGTACGTTCTGTTGCTGTGTGTTTCCACACCATGATTAATGTGATTTGAAGAGAAGTAATAAAATGAGCTCTAACATGGAAAGTAAGCATTTCCGGACACATGTCCACGTAACATATTTTCTTTCTTTGTGTGTGAGGAATGTTTTCTGAGAGTTTGGCCGTACCTTTTTGTAACACCCTATATATATATACTAACTACTGCTTCCCAATATATTTATTCCTTAATGAAATTTGTCATAATAATATATCACTTTTTCAAACCAACAGCTCAATTCATAGAATCAATAATAGAAATAAGAGTAATCTTCACAAGGATTTAAAGTCACTTACTCTTATACAAAAAGGTGTGCATTATTCAGGAACACACATTCTCAATAACTGGCCAGCAGCCATAAAAAGCTTAACAACCAATGAAATTCAGATCAAGAAAAGCCTAAAGGATTTATTGGTTGCCAACTCCTTCTACTCCATTGATGAATTTCTCAGTAGAACCAACTGATATATATATATATGATATAACTGATATATATATATATATATATATATATATATATATATATATATATATATATATATATATATATATGGAGTCACTCTGCATGTGTATTTCTAATATACTGCTGCTGGCATTAGGCTAGACCCAAACCACGGACTCTCTTCCGGGTGTCCTCTTACCACAACACAAAAGATGACGGCTTTCTGGGACTCTCTCCCCATCGCATTTCTTCTGGGACACGGTAATCACATCGCCATTTCAATACAATAATATACAACACGCGCTGGCGATCTGTTATATCTCTACAAAGCAGGGTTGCTGTCCTACTGTAATTATCTCGTCGACATTGTTCGAGTATTTCTGCAAGTGCGGTTCTATGAGGATACTCCTGGCATTTAGCACTAGTCTCACCCCGGAACCTCTTCTGTGTGTCCAATAATCAATCTCCGATGCAAAGCTACACTTCATGTAACTCTTTTGCCTTATAACAATTGCTTCGCCTTTGCACTACAATAACCATTCGGTGAATGTCTCTGAGTAACATTCCTAGGGCCGTTCTAGAAACGCTTCTCCATCTCACCGTTTCTGGGTAATGCAAACATCAGTCCATCACACTGCTGAAGTCTAGCTACGGCTCCGATCATTCTGAAATGTCCCCGCCATCAAACTACATATTTTGATTCAGTACTTTGCAATTGAAGCACAGGTGTCGGTTTACTGAAACCCTTCCTCTCTCAAATTGACCTTGGGACACAGAAGTTTCTTCGCCATTGGACTACTACAGGTATTCTGCAGACAGCTCACGATGACACTATGGCTGCCGTTCAGGAACCATCTCTCCATCTAATGTGTGCTGGCCTACAATCTCTATGACACGGCTCGAGTTATTCTGCCAGTGCATTTCTACGAGCCTGCTGCTGGCATCCTACTAGGGTCTCACCACACATTTCTGACTGTCCAGCAGTCTTTCTGAGAAACAAAGGTGAGGGCACACTGTAAGCCTCTCCCGTCACAAAGTTATTGTTTCACCATTTTAATAGAAAAGTCATTCTGCAGATGCCTTAATATGTCACTCCCTTTACCTTGACGTTATTGCCTCTCCATAACACGGCTCTTGGCTTACTGCAAGTCTCTCGTCGACATTGTTGGAGTATTTCTGCGAGGGATTTCCTATGAGAGTGCTGCTGGAATTTAACCCTGTTGTGACTATGGAACTTCTTCTGGGTGTCCAATAATCTGCCTCCGAAGCAAAACAGCTAGCCGACTGTAACACACTCCATCACATTTCTGCTGGAAGATAGAAACTGACGCGCCATTGCACTGATATAGGAGATAGGAATTGCCTGCAGAAGGAGTCTCTATGGCACTGCTGGAGTCATCCTTTAGGCGTGTTTCTCAGCCACTTCTGCTGGTATCCTGCGAGGGTCTCACGATGGAACGTATTCTTGGTATCCAGCAGTCTTTCTGCAAGACAAAGCTTTTGAATTGTGGTAACTCTCCTCCTATTACTTTGGCACTGGGACTTCGTTATTCATCAGTCATTACAAAAGAATAGTCTTTTGAATTGTGGTAACTCTCCTCCTATTACTTTGGCACTGGGACTTCGTTATTGATCAGTCATTACAAAAGAATAGTCTTTCTGCAGACGCCCCAATATGACCCTGTCACTGCCGTTACGTTATTGCCTCTCCATGAGAGGCATCTAGCAAACTGTAACACTCTCTCCATCACATTGCAGACAGTGTATAGAAATTGCGTCGCTATTACACTACTATAGGCATTCTGAAGAAGCCTCACCATTACACTAAAGCTGCCTCTCAAGAGTTACCTCTCCAACAGAGGTCAGCTGCCCTATTTCATGTGCCTCCATGCTAGTTTATTCTGCATCCATATCTACATCCATACTCCGCAAGCCAAATGACGGTGTGTGGCGGAGGGTACCTTGAGTGCCTCTATCGGTTCTCCCTTCTATTCCAGTCTCGTATTGTTCGTGGAAAGAAGGATTGTCGGTATGCTTCTGCGTGGGCTCTAATCTATCTGATTTTATCCCCATGGTCTCTTCGCGAGATATACGTAGGAGGGAGCAATATACTGCTTGATTCTTCGGTGAAGGTATGTTCTCGAAACTTTAACAAAAGCCCGTACTTAGCTACTGAGCGTCTCTCCTGCAGAGTCTTCCACTGGAGTTTATCTTTCATCTCCGTAACGCTTTCGCGATTACTAAAAGATCCTGTAACGAAGCGCGCTGCTTTCCGTTGGATCTTCTCTATCTCTTCTATCAACCATATCTGGTACGGATCCCACACTGCTGAGCAGTATTCAAGCAGTTCGGATTGCATTTCCTTAGGATTCTTCCAATGAATCTCAGTCTGGCATCTGCTTCACCGACGATCAACTTTATATGATCATTCCATTTTAAATCACTCCTAATGCGTACTCCCAGATAATTTATGGAATTAACTGCTTCCAGTTGCTGACCTCATATTTTGTAGCTAAATGATAAGGGATCTATCTTTCTATGTATTCGCAGCACATTACACTTGTCTACATTGAGATACAATTGCCATTCCCTGCACCATGCGTCAATTCGCTGCAGATCCTCCTGCATTTCATTACAATTTTCCATTGTTACAACCTCTCGATTCACCACTGCATCATCTGCAAAAAGCCTCAGTGAACTTCCGATGTCATCCACAAGTTCATTTATGTATATTGTGAATAGCAACGCTCCTATGACGCTCCCCTGCGGCACACCTGAAATCACTCTTACTTCGGAAGACTTCTCTCCATTGAGAATGACATGCTGCGTTCTGTTATCTAGGAACTCTTCAATCCAATTACACAATTGGTCTGATAGTCCATATGCTTTTACTTTGTTCATTAAACGATTGTGGGGAACTGTATCGAACGCCTTGCGAAAGTCAAGAAACACGGCATCTACCTGTTAACCCGTGTCTATGGCCCTCTGAGTCTCGTGGACGAATAGCGCGAGTTGGGTTTCACACGACCGTCTTTTTCGAAACCCATGCCGATTCCTACAGAGTAGATTTCTAGTCTCCAGAAAAGTCATTATACTCGAACATAATACGTGTTCCAAAATTCTACAACTGATAGACATTAGAGATATAGGTCTATAGTTCTGCACATCTGTTCGACGTCCTATGAAACGCCCCCTTAGAAAAATTATACATGACTGAGCTTAAACTGACACACAATATTTTTTAGCGCAATGCAATCTGATTTTCAATAATCCCTACAAAAGAATGGCCCTGACTAAATTAACCTATACGTTTCACAAATCACTTACCTCACAAAAATCTTCGTTACTCGAACTACTGCAATACAGCGAGCGCCAATACTGCTAGCTAAATAAAAGATTCAAACTACTGAAGGCACTAACTACTGATAGGCATAGTTAGCAAATGAAAGATTTTGATAGAGAACAAACAATGTATTTACCTTAATAGTGTTCAAAAGTCATTATATAACCTTAATAGTGTTCAAAAGTCATTATATAGCAGTTCATGACATCCCTTCTTACAAATGTACTGTTTCTGATGGACACAACGTCCAGATCACCCGCTCTCAAAAATCCGCCATCTCACTTCCCCACATCCTCCACTGCTGGCGGCTCACCTCCAACTGCGCAACGCTACGCGCTGTTCACATCCAGCTGCCCAACACTACAATGGCAGACAACAATGCAAACTAGCCACAGACTGCACACAGCACAGCCAGTGATTTTCATACAGAGCGCTACGTGGCGTTACCAATAAGAAAATCTAAACAGTCCCTTCTTGAAAACGGGGATGACCTGTGCCCTTTTCCAATCCTTTGGAACGCTACGCTCTTCTAGAGAACTACGGTACACCGCTGCAAGAAGGGGTGCAAGTTCCTTCGCGTACTCTGTGTAAAATCTAACTGAAATCCCATCAGGTCCAGCGGGCTTTCCTCTTTTGAGCGATTTTAATTGTTTCTCTATCCCTCTGACGTCTATTTCGATATCTACCATTTTGACATCTGTGCGACACTCTAGAGAAGGAACTACAGTGCTGTCTTCCTCTGTGAAACAGCTTTGGAAAAAGACATTTAGTATTTCGGCCGTTAGTCTGTCATCCTCTGTTTCAGTACCATTTTGGTCACAGAGTGTCTGGACATTTTGTTTTGATCCACCTACTGCTTTGACATGAGACCAAAATTTCTTAGGATTTTCTGTCAAGTCAGTACACAGGACTTTACTTTCGAATTCATTGAACGCCTCTCGCATAGCCCTCCTCACACTACATTTCTCTTCGCGTAATTTTTGTTTGTCTGCTAGGCTTTGGCTATGTTTATGTTTGATGTGAAGTTCCCTTTACTTCCGCAGCAGTTTTCTAACTCGGTTGTTGTACCACGGTGGCTCTTTTCCATTTCTTACGATCTTGCTTGGCACATAATCATCTAACGCATATTGTACGATGGTTTTGAACTTTGTCCACTGATCCTCAACACTATCTGTACTTGAGGCAAAACGTTTGTGTTGAGCCGTCAGGTACTCCGTAATCTGCTTTTTGTCACTTTTGCTAAACAGAAAAATCTTCCTACCTTTTTTAATATTGCTATTTACGGCTGAAATCATCGATGCAGTAACCGCTTTATGATCGCTGATTCCCTGTTCTGCGTTAACTGTTTCCAATAGTTCGGGTCTGTTTGTCACCAGAAGGTCTAATATATTATCGTCACGAGTCAGTTCTCTGTTTAACTGCTCAAGGTAGTTTTCAGATAAAGCACTTAAAAAATTTTCACTGGATTCTTTGTCCCTGCCACCCGTTATGAACGTCTGAGTCTCCCAGTGTATATCCGGCAAATTAAAATCTCCACCCAGAACTATAACATGGTGGGGAAATCTACTCGAAATATTTTCCAAATTACCCTTCAGGTGCTCAGCCACAATAGCTGCTGAGCCAGGGGTCCTATAGAGACATCCTTTTACCATGTCTGAGCCTGCTTTAACCGTGACTTTCACCCAAATTATTTCACATTTCGGTCTCCGTCAATTTCCTTCGATACTATAGCACTTCTTATCGCTATAAACACGCCTCCCCCTTCACTGTCCAGCCTGTCTCTGCGGTATAGATTCCAATCTGAGTTTAGGATTTCATTACTGTTTGGTTTCAGCCAACTTTCTGTCCCTAGTACTATATGGGCATTGTGACCGTTTATTAATGAGATCAGTTCTGGGACCTTTCTATAGACGCTCCTGCAGTTTACTATTAGCACATTAATATTGTTATTCCCTGTTGCATTTTGCCTACTCCTACCTTGCCGCGTCTCAGGAGGCGTCTTGTCGGGCCTAGGGATGGAATTCTCTAACCTAAAAAACCCACATGTGGACTCCACACGTACTCCGCTACCCTTGTAGCCGATTCCGGCGTGTAGTGCACGCCTGACCTATTCAGGGCGACCCTACATTTCTCCACCCGATAACGGAGGTCGAGAAATTTGCACCCCAGATCTCCGCAGAATCGTCTGCCTCTGGTTTAAGCCTTCTACTCGGCTCCAAACCAGAGGACCGCGATCGCTTCTGGGAACGATACTACAAATAGCTAGCTCAGATTCCACCCTGCGAGCGAGGCTTTCCGCCTTCACCAATTCCGCCAACCGCCTGTAAGAACTGAGGATGACCTCCGAACCCAGACGGCAGGAGTCATTGGTGCCGGGATGAGCAACAATTTGCAGTCGGGTGCACCCAGTGCTCTCTATCGCCGCCGGCAGATTTCTGTGATACTGCCGCTGGCATCCTGCGCCGGCCTCACAATGGAACCTCTTCTGGGGGTCCAGTACTTGGAGCCGAGGTACAGCTTACTGTAACCCCTGGACGCTCACAATGATGCTTCACTCAGAAGTTTATTCGCTATCATACTACCACACGCACACTGTAAACGCCTCACCACGACACTATGACTGCCCTTCAGGAATCGCCATCTTAAAGCTGCTGGCCTACAGCTACTGTCTCTACTGGTGAAGAATTTATGTAATTGCCTTACCACTATTATTCTGCAGGTATATAGCAAGGGTCCCACCATTGAACCTCTTCGGTATGTTCAATATTCTGTCTCCGAGGCACAGCATTTGGCTTACTGAAAATTTCGCGCCATCTGTGTTTGCTGCTGGTACATCAAGATTGCTTCGCTATTGCACTAACACAGAAATTCTGCAGCGGCGTTAATATGACATTTGTCTTGGCGCTCGGTTACGCCTCTCCATAATAGGGTCGCTCGCCTACTGCAAGCGTTGCGTCGACGGTGTTGCAGTATTTCTACGAGTGTCCGATGTGAGTGCGGCTGGAACTTAGCACCATCTCTTCTGGGTGTCCAATAATCCTTCTCCGAGGTATAGTTCCTAACTTAATGTAGCTCTATTGACATCTTATTGTTCCTGGGACATTAAATTGCTTCGTGTTTGCATAACTATACGCATTCAGAACATGTCTCCCAATAATACTCCTTAGTCGTTCTAGAAATGCTTCCCCACCTCTACGATTCTGGGCACCTGCAAATGCCAGTACATCACAATGCTAAAGTCTACGACACCTCGTATCATTCTGCAACGTCCTTACTATCAAACCACATCTGGGTATCCTGGAGTCCGTCACCGACGCACAGCTGCCGGGTGACTGTAACACCCCCTTCCTCACACTGACAAAGGGATACTAACGTTGCTTCGCCATCTGACTTCTACATGCATTCTGCAGACACCTCAACATGGCGCTTTGGCAGCCCTTCAGGAATCGCCTCTCCATCTCACGTGTGTTGGAATACAACAACTGTATGACTCTGCTGGGGTCATTTTGCAAGTGCGTTTCTCCACTGATGGCATCCTGCTAGGGTCTCTCCATGGAACATTTTCTGGATATACAGCAGTCTTTCTGCGAGACAAATCTGATGCCTTGCTGTAACTGTCGGCCGATGTGGCCGAGCGGTTCTAGGCGCTTCAGTCCGGAACCGCGCGACTGCTACGGTCGCAGGTTCGAATCTTGCCTCGAGCATGGATGAGTGTGATGTCCTTAGGTTAGTTAGGTTTAAGTATTTCTAATTCTAGGGGAATTATGACTTTAGATGTTAAGTCCCATAGTGCTCAGCGCCATTTGAACCATTTTGTTGTAACGCCCCCCCCCCCCCCCCCCAAGACCTTGTTCTGGGATACAGTAATTGCTTCGTCCTTACAATACATTGGTTATTCTGCTGATGTCTCATCACACTCCCGCTACCGTTACGTTATTGCCTCCCCATGACACGTCTGCTGGCTTACTACACGTGTCTCCACAACACTGTTGGTGTGTTTCTACAAATACCCTTCAACGATAATGCTGCTCGCAGTTAACAATGGTCTCATCATCGAACCTCTTCCGGGCACTGTTGCTTGCTGCTATTGTTGCAGGGACACTAAGACTGGTTCAGTTTTGCACTACTATATGCATTCGTCGCCGGAGACTTCCGACATAAGAAGTCACCCTCATTCTGCCAACGACTTTGTCAAAGAAGGCGGAGGAGCGGACAGAGGTTCAGGGCACTCTCTTGCCCTAGGGGTGGGAAACAGCCCCTAAAGGCGGAAAAATCAGCAATGATCAACGGCATGAGGATGCAGAAGGCAATGAAAACCACTGCATTAAAGACACGTAACGTGTATCCACAGGACATGTGGCCTGTAATTGAAGAAGTGTCATGATGATCTCTCCATTAGCAAAAGATTCCCGAATAGTTCCCCACTCAGATATCTGGGAGCGGACTGCCAAAGGCGGAGGTTACCATGAGAAAAAGATTGAATAATCAACGAAATGATAACGTTCTACGAGTCGGGGTGTAAAATGTCCGAAGCTTGAACGTCATAGGGAAACCAGCAAATCTGAAAATGGAAACGCATAGGCTCAATGCAGGTATATCAGGGGTCAGTGAAGTGGACAGAAGACAAAGATTTCTGGACAGATGAGTATCGGGTAACATCAACAGCAGCAGAAAATGGTGTAACAGGTGTAGGATTCGTTATGAATAGGAAGGTAGGGCAGAGGGTGTGTTACTGTGAACAGTTCAGTGACCGGGTTGTTCTAATCAGAATCGACAGCAGACCAACACCGACAACGATAGTTCAGGTATACATGCCGACGTTGCAAGCTGAAGATGAACAGATAGAGAAAGTGTATGAGGATATTGAAAGGGTAATGCAGCATGTAAAGGGGGACGAAAATCTAATAGTCATGGGCGACTGGAATGCAGTTGTAGGGGAAGGAGTAGAAGAAAAGGTTACAGGAGAATATGGGCTTGGGACGAGGAATGAAAGAGGAGAAAGACTAATTGAGTTCTGTAACAAGTTTCAGCTAGTAATAGCGAATACCCTGTTCAAGAATCACAACAGGAGGAGGTATACTTGGAAAAGGCCGGGAGATACGGGAAGATTTCAATTAGATTACATCATGGTCAGACAGAGATTCCGAAATCAGATACTGGATTGTAAGGCGTACCCAGGAGCAGATATAGACTCAGATCACAATAAAGTAGTGATGAAGAGTAGGCCGAAGCTTAAGACATTAGCCAGGAAGAATCAACACGCAAAGAAGTGGGTTACGGACATACTAAGGAATGACGAGATACGATTGAAGTTCTCTAAGGCTCCAGATACAGCAATAAGGCATAGCTCAGTAGGCAGTGCAGTTGATGAGGAATGGACATCCCTAAAAAGGGCCATTACAGAAGTGTGGAAGGAGAACATAGGTACAAAGATGGTAACTGCGAAGATACCATGGGTAACAAAAGAAATAATTCAATTGATCGATGAAAGGAGGAAATACAAAAATGTTCCGGGGAAACTTGGGAATAGAAAAATACAAGTCGCTGTGGAATGAAATAAATAGGAAGTGCAGGGAAACAAAGAGAAAATGGCTGCAGGAAAAATGTGAAGAAATCGAAAAAAAAAAAGATTGTTGGAAGGATAGACTCAGCATACAGGAAAGCCAAAACAACCTTCAATGGCATTAAAAGCAAAGGTCATAACATTAAGAGTCAACGGGAATTCCAATGCAGAGGAGAGAGGGGATAGGTCGAAACAACGCATTGAAAGCCTCTATGAGGGTGAAGATTTGTCTGATGTGATAGAAGAAGAAACAGAAGTCGAATTAGAAGAGAGTGGGGAACTGATATTAGAATCAGAATTTAAAAGAGCTTTGGTGGACTTAAGAACCAATAAGTCAGCAGGGATAGATAACATTCCACCAGAATTTCTAAAATCATTTGGGCAAGTGGCAACAAAACAACTTTTCACATTGGTGTGTAGAATGTATGAGTCTGGCAATATACCACCTTATTTTATGAAAAGCATCATCCACACAATTCCGAAGACGGCAAGAGCTGACAAGTGCCAGAATTATCGCACAATCAACTTAACAGCTCATGCATCCAAGTTGATTACATGAATAATATACAGAAGAAATGAAAAGAAAATGGAGGATGCGCTAGATGACGATCAGCTTGGCTTTAGGAAAGGTAAAGTCAGGAGAGAGACAATACTGACGTTGCGGTCAATAATGGAAGAAAGACTAAAGAAGAATCAAGACTCGTTCATACGATTTGCCGGTCTGGAAAAAGCGTTCGTCAGTGTAAAATGGAGCAAGATGTTCAAAATTCTGAAAAAAGTAGGGGTAAGATATAGGGGGAGACGGGTCACATACAATATGTAAAACAGCCAAGAGGGAACAATAAGAGTGGACGACCAAGAACGAAGTGCTCGTATGAAAAAGGGTGTAAGATTAGGATGTAGCCTTTGGCCCTATTGTTCAATCTGTACATCGAAGAAGCAATGATAGAAATAAAAGAATGGTTCAGGAGTGGAAATAGAAGCCAAGGTGAAAGTATATCAATGATACGATTCGCTGATGACATTGCTATCCTGAGTGAAAGTGAAGAAGAATTACATGATCTTCTGAAGGGAATGAACAGTCTAGTGAGTAAAGAGTATGGGTTGAGAATAAATCGAAGAAAGACGAAGGTAATGAGAAGTAGTAGAAATGAGAACAGCGAAAAACTTAACATCAGGATTGATGGTCAAGAAGTAAATGAAATTATGGAATTCCACTACTTAGGCAGTAAAATAACTAATGACGGACTGAGCTAGGAGGACATCAAAAGCGTGCTAGCAAAGGCAAAAAGGGAATTCCTGTCCAAAAGTCTACCATTATCAAATATCGGCCTTAATTTGAGGAAGAAATTTCTGAGAATGTACGTCTGGAGTACAGCGTTGTATGTTAGTGAAACATGGACTGTGGGAAAACCGTAATAGAAGAGAATCGAACCATTTGCGATGTGGTGCTACAGACGAATGTTGAAAATTAAGTGGACTGATAAGGAATGAGAAGGTTCTGCGCAGAATGGGAGAGGAAAGGAATATGTGGAAAACACTGATAAGGAGAAGGGACAGGATGAAAGGACATCTGTTAAGACATGAGGGGATGACTTCTATGGTACTAGAGGGAGCTGTAGAGGGCAAAAACTGTAGAGGAAGACAGAGATTGGAATATGTCAAGCAAATAATTGAGGACGTAGGTTGCAAGTGCTACTCTGAGATGAAGAGGTTAGCACAGGAAAGGAATTCGTGGCGGGCCGCATCAAACCAAAATAAAAAAAAGGCATTTAGCAGATGTCTCTCAATGTGGCTCCTAACGCCGTTCTAGATATGCTTCTCCATCTCACCGTTTCTGGCCAATTGGAAATGATAATCCATCACACTTCTGAAGTGGGCAACGGCTCCTATCATTGTGCATCGTTCTCATCATGAGACCACCTCTACGTGTCCAGTAGTTTGTAACTCAGGCACACCTGCTGGCATGGTGTAACCCTCGCTAACCCACATTCACACTGGGACACAAAGGTCGCTTCGCTATGGGCCATCTACAGACATTCTGCAGATGCCACACCATGATATTATAGCTGCACTAAGGGAATCGCATCTTAAGTGTGCTGGCCTACAGCAAGCGTCTCGAAGACACTGTTGGAATATTTCTGCAAGTGCCGTTCTGTGCTAAAGCTGTTGGCAATTCGGAACGGTCTCACCGTGAAATTTTACGTGTCTAATAATCTGTCTCTGTGTCAATGCATCTAGCTTACTCAATCTCTCGCTATCACAGTGCTGCTGGGACATAGAGTTGCCTTGCCAATGCCGTTCCATAGGCTTTCTGCAAACGAGTCATCATGGCCCTAGTGCTGCTCCTGAGGAACTGCCCCTCCATCACATGGATGCTGGACCACTGCAAAAGTCACACTGCTGCACTCATTTTGCATATGTATTTCTATTATGCTGCCTCTGGCATTAGCCTGGGTACACACCATAAAACATGTTCTCGGTGTCCAGTATGCTTTCCCCGAAACAAAGTTGACTGGTTGCAGTAATTCTGCCCCATCGCATTGCTCATGGGTCACATTAATCGCTTCACTATTCCAACACAATAGGCATTCTGCAGACGCCTTACTATGACACTAGTGCTGGCACTCAGTTATGTCTCTCCATAACATGGCTTCTGGACTACCACAAGTGTCTCATCGAATATTTTGGAGTATTTCTGTGAACGCAGCTGAAATTTAGCACTGGTCTCACCACGTAAACACTTCCGTGTGTCCAATAATCTGTCTTTGAGGCTGAGTTGCTAACTTGCTGTAACCCTGGTCCCATCTTATTGTTGCTGGGACACTAAAATTCATTCACCTTTGCACTGTTATAGGCATTCTGCAGCCACCTCACCATGGCACTAATGGAACCCCTCAGGAATACATTCTCAACCACAGAGGGGGGGTGGGGTGGCAACTGCAATAGGCTCTCTCACACTGACGCATCATGGGACGTCTTCTGGGTGTCCAGCAGCTGGGACGTCTTCTGGGTGTCCAGCAGCTGGGACGTCTTCTGGGTGTCCAGCAGCTTGTAACCGAGCCAGAATAGCCGAATTTCCGTAATCCGGGCACCCTCTGATTTAAGTTGGGACACAGAAATTAGTTCTCCATAGCTGCAGGCTTTCTGCAGACGCCTCATCGCGACACTGACTGCCTCTCATCACAGGGGTGCTGGGCTACTGCAAGAGTCTCTACCACACTGCTGGAGTTAGCCTGCATGTGTATTTCTACGTTTTGCATCACCTCGGTTCCGATAGTTCCGGAACCTGTACAGATAATTGGAATAGAGTTCAACATAAACATCATTAGAGCCATTATTATTAGTCACGAAAACCATACGTTGCATCTTGTACCACCAAACAGCGAGACCTTCAGAGGTGGTGGTCCAGACTGCTGTACGCACCGGTGCCTCTAATACTATCCACAAGTTCATCAAGGCACTGTTGGTCCACATTGTCCAACTCCTCAACAGCAATTCAGCGTATATCCCTCACATTGCTTGGTGGATCACGTCGACCCCAAACAGCCTTTTTCAATATATTCCAGGCATGTTCGATAGGATTCATGCCTGTAGAGCATGCTGGCCACTCTAGTCGAGCAATGTCGTTATCTTGAAGGGAGTCATTCACAAGATGTGCACGATGAAGAAGAATGGCTCCTCAATATGCTGCCGAAATGGTTGCATTGTCGGTCGGAGGATAACATTCACGTATCGTACAGCCATTACGGCGCCTTCCATGACCTCCAGCGGCGTGCGTCGGCCTCACATAATGCCACCCCAAAACAGCAGGGCATATGCGACACTCATTGGTGAAGAGATTTTGAGTGGTCCATTCGGCATGTTGTTGGACCCATCTGTGCCACGATGCATGGTGTCGCGGTTGCAAACATGGACCTCGCCATCGACGTCGGGTGTGAAGTTGCGCATCATGCAGCCTATTGCGCACAGTTTGAGTCGTAACACGACGCCCTGTGGCTGCACGAAAAGCATTATTCAATATGGTGGCGTTGCTGTCAGGGCTCCTCCGAGCCATAATCCGTAGGTAGCTGTCATCCACTGCAGTAGTAGCCCTTGGACGGCCTGAAGGAGGCAGGTCATCGACTGTTCCTTTGTGTATATCCTCCAAGTCCGACCAACATCGATTTGGTTCACTCCGAGACGCCTGGACACTTCCCTTGTTGAGAGCCCTTCCTGGCACAAAGTAACAATGTGGACGCGATAAAACGGCGGTATTGAGCGTCTAGACATGGCTCAGCTACGGGCAACATCAGCTGTGTACCTCCTGGCTGGTAGAATGATTGGAACTGATCGCCTGTCGGACCCCCCCCCATCAAATCGGCGCTGCTCATGCATGGTTGTTTGCATCTTTGGACGTGTTTAGTGACATCTCCGAACAGTCAAATGCACTGTGTCTGTGATGTGATATCCACAGTCAACTTCTATCTTAAGGGGTTTTGGGAAGTGGGGTGATGCAAACCTTTTTTTTATATGTGTATTATAGAGCTGGGAGCACTAGGCCACAGTCGCACTATGGAACATCTTCTGGCTGTCAAGCAACCTTTCCTCTGGACAAATACCTTGCTGTAACTCACACCCCATCACCTTGTTACTTGGCTGCTGGTCTACTAGGAGAGTCTCCGTGACACGGTTGGTTTTTTTCTGTAAGTGCCCTTCTATGCTAATGCTGCTGGCGATTAGGAAGCGTTTCACCATGGAATCCCTTCTGGGTGTCCAATAATCTGTCTCCGAGGCAAAGCACCTAGCTTTTTGTAACCCTCTCTGAATTAAATTGCAGCAGGGACATGGAAATTGCCTCGCTGTTGCATTGCGATAGGCCTTCTACAGGCGCCTCACCATGACACTGGCTCACCATGGCACGGGTGCTGGGCTACTGCCAGTGTCTTGTCGACATTGTTGATTTTTGTGAGTGCCTTTCTATGAGAACGCTGCTGAAATTTAGTATTGGTCTCACCTTGGAACCTATTTAAGGTTGTCAAATGAGCTGTCCCCGAGGCACATTTGCTAACTTACCGTAACTGTCGGTCAATCTTATTGTTTTGAAAGTCTCTTCGGGTTTGCTGCCGGATCCTAAAATCAACTTGATATTTCGGCGATCCAACTGTTCGCCATCTTCAGGAAAATGATGCTTCTGCTGATGAGTCCCGCTGAGAACTAACACCAAGTTACAAATCGACGTCCTATATAGGCCACCGATCAGTACACGGCGCATGCGCCGCCCATCACGGTTTCTGCCTTCCAAAACAGGGAGGTGGCGCCGCCCTTAGTGAAACACTTCTGGCAACGATACATCGCAATCAAGGCCGCACCGGAGCTGGTTCAGTTTTGATGCGAGATAATACAGGATTCCACGTTTTGCTGAGAGGATCAGTGAAAAACTGGATGAAGAGCTGGTGAAGCTTTGTCGTCATGTGCTGACCTCCACGTATATTTTTTATTTAAAGGTAACATTTTTGAACAGAATGACGGAGTGACTACGGGTAGTCCTTTGTCGCCCATAGTCGCCAATTTATTTATGGAGGACTTCGAGGACATGGCACTGAGGACTTCAGCTTTGCAACCAACGTGCTTCTGGAGATACGTGGACGATACCTTCTTCGTCTGGCCGCATGGACGTAATGTTCTTAACAGATTTTTGGACCACTTCAACTGTCTGCATCACCGCATCAAATTTACTATGGAGGTTGAAAATGATGGGATGCTTCCATTTTTAGACGTAACGGTTTATAAAAAACCAGATTGAACTTTGGGACACAGTGTCCACCGAAACCCGACACACACAGATTGGTATCTGCATCCTAAGAGTTGTCATCCACCACACCAACGTAGTGGCGTCTTTAGGACTTTGGTACGGAGAGCATATGCCATTTCCCACGCAGACAGCTTAACCCAAGAACTTGAGCATTTGATGACTGTTTTTAATAAAAATGGATACACCGAGAAGCAGATTCGTCGGGTATGGCGTTTCGACCATCTCCGGAGGTTTACGAAGAGAAACATAGATCTGTGGCCTTTCTTCCTTATGCAGGAAGCTTATCGTTTAAGATTGGACGAATTTTAAGGAATTTTAACATTAAGAGTGTGTTCCGTCCACCTTCTAAGATTAGGGCTCTGCTCGGCTCTGTGAAGGATGATTTGGGACTTAGGAAACCCGGGGTGTACAAAATTCCGTGTCAATGTGGGAAAGCTTACGTTGGCCGTTCTATTTGCACAGTGCATGACAGGTGTGTGGAACATCGCCGTCATACGAGGCTACAACAGCCCGAAAAATCGGCGGTAGCAGATCACTGCCTAAATGAGAGACACAAAATGCAATTTGAGGAAACTGTTGTGTATAATGGAGTCTTTCTGACGGATATATATAATTTCACAGGTAAACGCCCAGAAGATGACCCTTACGTCGGGTTGAAACCGGTTGGCGGTATAATAATAATAAATGCGATTAAGACTGTTTTTGAATAATTGATTAATCATACTAATTGGTGCTTCATCTCCAAAAACATGTTGTCCAAAAATCAAGGTAATATAGTGCATCAGCCGAGACTGATATGCAGACTCGCATACACTCCTGGAAATGGAAAAAAGAACACATTGACACCGGTGTGTCAGACCCACCATACTTGCTCCGGACACTGCGACAGGGCTGTACAAGCAATGATCACACGCACGGCACAGCGGACACACCAGGAACCGCGGTGTTGGCCGTCGAATGGCGCTAGCTGCGCAGCATTTGTGCACCGCCGCCGTCAGTGTCAGCCAGTTTGCCGTGGCATACGGAGCTCCATCGCAGTCTTTAAAACTGGTAGCATGCCGCGACAGCGTGGACGTGAACCGTATGTGCAGTTGACGGACTTTGGGCGAGGGCGTATAGTGGGCATGCGGGAGGCCGGGTGGACGTACCGCCGAATTGCTCAACACGTGGGGCGTGAGGTCTCCACAGTACATCGATGTTGTCGCCAGTGGTCGGCGGAAGGTGCACGTGCCCGTCGACCTGGCACCGGACCGCAGCGACGCACGGATGCACGCCAAGACCGTAGGATCCTACGCAGTGCCGTAGGGGACCGCACCGCCACTTCCCAGCAAATTAGGGACACTGTTGCTCCTGGGGTATCGACGAGGACCATTCGCAACCGTCTCCATGAAGCTGGGCTACGGTCCCGCACACCGTTAGGCCGTCTTCCGCTCACGCCCCAACATCGTGCAGCCCGCCTCCAGTGGAGTCGCGACAGGCGTGAATGGAGGGACGAATGGAGACGTGTCGTCTTCAGCGATGAGAGTCGCTTCTGCCTTGGTGCCAATGATGGTCGTATGCGTGTTTGGCGCCGTGCAGGTGAGCGCCACAATCAGGACTGCATACGACCGAGGCACACAGGGCGAACACCCGGCATCATGGTGTGGGGAGCGATCTCCTACACTGGCCGTACACCACTGGTGATCGTCGAGGGGACACTGAATAGTGCACGGTACATCCAAACCGTCATCGAACCCATCGTTCTACCATTCCTAGACCGGCAAGGGAACTTGCTGTTCCAACAGGACAATGCACGTCCGCATGTATCCCGTGCCACCCAACGTGCTCTAGAAGGTGTAAGTCAACTACCCTGGCCAGCAAGATCTCCGGATCTGTCCCCCATTGAGCATGTTTGGGACTGGATGAAGCGTCGTCTCACGCGGTCTGCACGTCCAGCACGAACGCTGGTCCAACTGAGGCGCCAGGTGGAAATGGCATGGCAAGCCGTTCCACAGGACTACATCCAGCATCTCTACGATCGTCTCCATGGGAGAATAGCAGCCTGCATTGCTGCGAAAGGTGGATATACACTGTACTAGTGCCGACATTGTGCATGCTCTGTTGTCTGTGTCTATGTGCCTGTGGTTCAGTCAGTGCGATCATGTGATGTATCTGACCCCAGGAATGTGTCAATAAAGTTTCCCCTTCCTGGGACAATGAATTCACGGTGTTCTTATTTCAATTTCCAGGAGTGTATCTTTAAGGACGTCGTAGTCTTCTGCCGACAGCTTCTGTTACTGCTGTGTGTTTTGTACCCGCGACCTGTGGTATAAGAAGCCAACTACCTGACAGGCACGTCCAGAACTTCATCGGGACCGAAGCTGCGGCCACTTCCAGCGCCCGCAGGAGTGGACGGCGAGGTGTGACGCAGTGGCCGGACGGCCCGGCACTGTCCGCCGGGCGACGACAGCGCGAAGTCGCGGCCGGCAGCGGAACGTCCGCCTCTGCCGCTGGACGGGCAATCCAATTACCGGCGGCGCGCGGCGGCGGCTCTTAATGCGCTTTTTACGAGGCCTGCCGGCCTAGCGTGTTGTCACCCGACGACAAACACAGGCGGCGGAGCCGACAGCCAGGGAGGCGGCCGCTTATGGGACTGCCCCTCGCCGCTCTGCTGTCGTCCCTGAAGGCAATTGCTGTTCTGTACCGATGACGTGCGATACATTCTGTGACAGTCAGTTTGCTGTATGAAGACAACTGATATCTTGGACTCTGAATACAAGTGGCTATATACTGTCAGCTACACTCTGCAATCTAGGGTTTAAGGTAACCATTAATTTTGTTCTGATATCGGGACAAAACCCACAGAAATACAGTCAAAAGATGAGGTTTCGCAGGGACTTCAAACTCCTGGAATAATTAACCTATGCGTCATACTGTTACTAAAAGAACAACATAAAGTACACTACTGGCCACTACAATTGCTACACCAAGAAGATGACGTGCTACAGACGCGAAATTTAACCGACAGGAAGAGGATGCTGTGATATGCAAAGGATAAGCTTTTCAAAACATTCACACAAGGTTGGCGCCGGTGGCGCCACCTGTAATGTGCTGACATGAGGAAAGTTTCCAACAGATTTCTCATACACAAACAGCAGTTGACCGGCATTGCCTGGAGAAAATTTGTTGTGATGCCTCGTGTAAGGAGAAGAAATGCGTACCATTACGTTTCCAAATTTGATAAAGGTCGGATTGTAGCTTATCGCCGGCCGAAGTGGCCGTGCGGTTAAAGGCGCTGCAGTCTGGAACCGCAAGACCGCTACGGTCGCAGGTTCGAATCCTGCCTCGGGCATGGACGTTTGTGATGTCCTTAGGTTAGTTAGGTATAACTAGTTCTAAGTTCTAGGGGACTAATGACCTCAGCAGTTGAGTCCCATAGTGCTCAGAGCCATTTGAACCATTTTGTAGCTTATCGCGACTGTTGACTTTCAGCAGAATATGGCATCGGTGCGTTCAGGAGGGTAATACGGAACGCCGTGCTGGATCCCAACGGCGGTATCACTAGCAGTCGACAGGCATCTTATCCGCATGGCTGTCACGGATCGTGCAGCTACGTCTCGATCCCTGAGTGAACAGATGGGGACGTTTGCAAGACAACAACCATCTGCACGAACAGTTCGACGACGTTTGCAGCAGCATGGGCTATCAACTCGGAGACAATGCCTGCGGTATCCCTGACGCGGCATCACAGACAGGAGCGCCTGTGATGGTGTACTCAACGACGAACCTGGGTGCACGTATGGCAAAACGTCATTTTTTCGGATGAATCCAGGTTCTGTTTACAGCATCATGACGGTCGCATCCGTGTTTGGCGACACTGCGGTGAACGCACATTCAAAATGGCTCTGAGCACTATGGGACTTAAATTCAGAGGTCATTAGTCCCCTAGAACTGAAAACTACTTATGCCTAACTAACCTAAGGACATCACATACATCCATTCCCGAGGCAGGTTTCCAACCTGCGACCTTAGCAGTCACGCAATTCCTGACTGAAGCGTCTGGAACCGCTCGGCCATCCCGACCGGCGAACGCAGATTGGAAGCGCGTTTTTGTCATCGCCATACTGGCGTATCACCCGGCGTGATGGTATGGGGTGCCATTGGTTACACGTCTGGGTCACCTCTTGTTCGCACTGACGGCACTTTGAACAGTGGACGTTACAATTCAGATGTGTTACGACCCGTGCCTCTACCATTCATTCGATCTCTGCGGATCACTACATTTCAGCAGGATAATGCACGACCGCATGTTGCAGGTCCTGAAGCGGCTTTCTGGACACAGAAAATGTTCGACTGCTGCCGTGGCCAGCACATTCTCCAGATCTCTTACCAACTGAAAACGTCTGGTCAAAGGTGGTCGAGCAACGTGCTCATCACAATACGCCAGTCACTCCTCTTGATGAACTGTGGTATCGTGTTGAAGCTGCATGGGTAGCTGTACATATACACGCCATCCAAGCTCTGTTTGACTCAATACCAAGGCGTATGAAAGCCGTTATTACGGCCAGAGTGGGTTGTTCTGGGTACTGATTTCTCAGGATCTATGCGTCCAAATTGCGTGAAACTGTAATCACATGTCATTTCTAGTATAATATACAGGGTGGTACAAAAAGTTACCGCCAAACTTTCAGGAAACATTCCTCACACACAAAGAAAGCAAATACGTTATGTGGACATGTGTCCGGAAACGCTTACTTAGAGTTCATTTTATTACTTCTCTTCAAATCACATTAATCATGGAATGTAAACACACAGCAACAGAACGTACCAACGTGACTTCAAACACTTTGTTACACGAAATGTTCAAAATGTCCTCCGTTAGCGAGGATACATGCATCCACCCTCCGTCGCATGGAATCCCTGATGCGCTGATGCAGCCCTGGATAATGGCGTATTGTATCACATCCGTCCACAATACGAGCACGAAAGGTCTCTACATTTTGTACCGGGATTGCGTAGACAAGAGCTTGCAAATGCCCCCATAAATGAAAGTTAAGTGGCTTGAGGTCAGGAGAGCATGGAGGCCATGGAATTGGTCCGCCTCTACCAATCCATCGGTCACCGAATCTGTTGTTGAGAAGCGTACGAACACTTCGACTGAAATGTGCAGGAGCTCCATCGCGCATGAACCACATGTTGTGTCGTACTTGTAAAGGCACATGTTCTAGGAGCACAGGTAGAGAATCTCGTATGAAATCATGATAACGTGTTCCATTGGGCGTAGGTGGACGAAATTAAATGAGCTCTAACATGGAAATTAAGCGTTTCCGGACACATGTCCACATAACATCTTTTCTTTATTTGTGTGTGAGGAATGTTTCCTGAAAGTTTGGCCGTACCTTTTTGTAACACTCTGTATTTTTCCAATGAATACCCGTTTATTATTTGCATTTCTTCTTGGCGTACCAGTTTTAATGGCCAGTAATGTACTTAGTAAAAATATCCTAAAGCCAAGAACGCTTAGATATTTTTTTACAACAACCGGTTTCGACAGACTTTTCTGTCATCTTCAGGTATTCAAAACATTTTTTGATAAAACGTGTTTGTTTTGAGTAGGGACCTTTCCTCAAGTTGTCACGTTAGTGGTTAAATGTTGTTCGTTACCCACTAATATGACAACTTGGCGTCACGTTCCACTCAGAATGAACATGTTCCATAACCAAATTTTTGAAGACCTGAAGATTAGAGAAAAGTCTGTTGAAATCAGTTGTTGTAAATATGGAAATATCTTTGCGATCTTGGCTTTAGAATGATCTTACCAGGTAAAACAGATCGTACCGTCTGTTTTCTCAACACGAGAAAAGTCACAGTAACCTACGCACATAATTTTTACACAGGTTGTTGTTTATGGACCAGTCGTACTTCTCAGTTTGTTTACTTGCATAACTATAAAACTGTACACACCCCATTCGAATGTTGCGAGTACACTGTAATATGCCGTCAAAACCTGACAGCTATTGAGATTTATAAACCGCTTTTATATCTGTGTGGAAGTTTCCGATTTTTAAGAGCAATGATCTTCTGCATTTCTTAAATTTCATTAGTTTTCATACCCAAATAATAAGTTTTTTTTTCTCTGTTAGTGAAATTGTTGTATTCTCAGTGATTACGTACACTTCAGTCGCAGATAAGTTTTTACTCTCAGTTTTCTTCATTTGCTTACTAAACAACCTTAGCAGAGGATAAATAAACCAAAAGAAATCCTCGCTTAAAGGTGCAGAGGAAAATTCTATCTTTGGTGGTTCTTTCCCTCACAGTTTTAAGATACTCCCAAATGATGGCATTAAAGACAACTATCTAGTTTGTGTGATAAAAGTTCTCTATAGCAGGTATCCAATGATTCAAAAAAGACAGCATGTTCTGATGTTCTGATTGTGCAGGTGGAAAAATACGTAAAAAGTTTGACCACTCTTAACTTGATACCAACACACAAAATGTCTGCAGCAGTTGAAAAAGTGTTACATAAATTGTGTTCTGGACAGCCCACTCCTTCCAAGGTCTTCGCAAGTTTCGTTCGTAACCAACTAATTATGGAGTTTTCATATCTATGGTTCAATCCCCCGAAATTGGTGATGCAGTTGCCACCGTAAAACGCTACACATTTTTTTAAATTAATTTTACGATTTCTGATCGCTTAAATGTTTAAGTTGCGTATAGTCTCTGATGTTTATTTTCTACAGAATCCAGCTAAATTGTTTACTTTTTAGCCCTCTAACTGCATCGAAATACAGAGCAACTATAGGAAATTATTTCAATAATTTGTGGTTGTGGTTGCTGACATCAGTTGGTAGACCGTAGAAGGCGTACAACGGAGTCCTTTTTTTCAGAATTGCAAATGGATACAGAATGAGGAGCAAGAATACATATTATTGTTGTGGCTTTTGTTCTTGCGACAGTTCTCCTTTTAGCAATCAAATGACTTAAATAAATGGTGATTTTTTACAGTCCTATATGCTGTTTATTGTCAATTTAACGTTAGCAATGAGCGTTTCCACTCCTGTATCCGGTTTTACTAAAAACATTTTTTGGTTTTGAATTGGATGCCTCTCCCTGAGTAGTTGTTTTGTGCTTTTGGGTTTCAAAATGATGCCCAAATGAAAAAACACGAAAAAATTAGCGGAATGCTGCCTCTTCTTATTACTGGAAATATTTCTGTGTATCCCTCACCTGCATTGCGCTTATGGCATGACGAAACAATGAGAACTCATACACTATAATAACATACACAGGCACTGCTAAGGTAAACTAATTTATGGAACACAAGTTACTCAACAACACCAACAAGTGAATTGTGGAATTACGGTTGTTATATAGAGTTGTCAACTGGATTCAAATAAACGAGGCATAGTATGAGGGTAATCCGCTGGCGGCTGCTTATATGTCATAAATTTTTGTAATTCTAATATAAATCATCGATTCTCTTTCTTGAGAATCGGGATATTTAGGTCCCCGCTGGGCATTTTTGGGATAATGGGACAAAGAGGGAAAACTCGGGGCTTTCCCACATAATCAGGACGCATGACAACCCCACACTGCGCGCAGTTGGTTGTACACGATAGCTTTAATAACTTACGGAAACGCCTCGCGATTTTTATATAGGGCGATTCAAATCATGAAAACAATGGTGGGACAGAACTCCAGCGACAGATTTTTATTGGTGATAGTATGGATCAAAACAAAAATGTCTAATAAAAATAGGCTCTAAATTTCCTAATGTCTTATGAACACTTGTTCAGTAGATGGGATGTCAGCGGTGAAGATCAATAAGCTCGTAAGGTATACATTTTAGTGCCCATATTTACTCGACATTTTTACATGTTTTGGTCAATATCAGCACCACTGAAAGTTGGGAGGTAGAGCTGCATTTCACAATATTTGTCCATGTGACATGACTTTAAATCACCCTATATATTATAAAAATATATGTACATATGCACTTAATGTTTGTTTCTTTAACATCTCCACCTAAGGTTTGGGATCTATTTCAACCAAACCTGGTGCAGACATCACTCACTAAGAACTGCCTACCATGTATAAGGGTCAATGTTGGAGGGAATTGCGGGGTTACGTTGAGCCATTTCAGCCAAATGTTATATGTACATGACTAATGCTTTGTTTTACTTATTTGTATAAAAATACTGTGAGGGGTGTGAAGCCGTGACACGGAATATAATATTCGATAAAACTAATTTTAGTATCGAATTCGTTGGTTTCCGTGGTCGCTAGGCTGATTTGTGACATTTCACCCCTAGGAGTGACAGGAGGACGTCGGAAATCGGTTTTTCAAAGTCACTGACATAACAGCCTATCTTTATAATACATGAAGCTTGACACACATATCATTTTCTGTCTGAAAAAAATTTACTCTCACAATGAGACATCTCTAAGTGGAAGGATGGGGGTGAAAGAGGCTGACATCGGGAATAACTCTGCAATTTCTGCAGCAATGTCAGCCACATTCGGTACATACATCACACATTGTTCGTGCAAAAATACTATGAGGATAAGGTACCCTCTGCTACCAATAGGAGTTGGGGTGACGTTGAGAAGGGATGTCGTGCAGAAACGTCCAAAAACAACTTGTTGGTGTTTATTTCCTGTAACTTACTTGAAATACTGTAAGACTATGAAGCGCAATGTGTCTCTTACATTTGTTGCTCAGTGCGTCAACCACGTCACAAGAGTGAACATTACAGCAAGCTGAAACGTCCCCTTTTAAAACTTTTACAAGGCTGAGCTTAAACTGACACACAGTATTTTTTAGCGCAACGCAATCTGACTTTCAAAAAATCCCTACAAAAGAATGGCCCTGACTAACATTAACCTATACGTTTCACAAATCACTTACCTCACAAAAATCTTGGTTACTCGAGCTACTGCAATAAAGCGAGCGCCACTACTGCCAGCTAAATAAAAGATTCAAACTACGGAAGGCACTAACTACTGATAGGCATAGTTAGCAAATGAAAGATTTTGATAGAGAACAAACAATGTATTTACCTTAATAGTCATAATATATATAGCAGTACATGACAAATTTCAAAACTCCGCCATTTCTCTCCCCACATCCACCACTGCTGCCGGCTCACCTCCAACTGCGCAACGCTACGCGCTGTTCACAGCCAGCTGCCTAACACTGCAATGGCGAGTATTACAACAATGCAAAGCAGCCACAGACTGCACACAGCACAGCCAGTGATTTTCATACAGAGGTGGCGTTACCAATAAAAAAACATAAACAGCCTACTTACATAGCCCCCATGCTCCCCAAAAGCTAAAATTTTCTCACAGTCCATAAAGATAGTCCTGATCATTCATCATAATAGTAATTACAGTTTTTTTTCACAAAGTCTCATTAGTAAAAGAAATTGCACACAGAAGTAGTGGATTTCCATGCAGTCTTGAAGAAGTAGTGTTGTCCTTCCAACGGAAAGACAGTGCTGATTCTTGACATGCTGACAGGTAATGGGCCACAACAGAGCAAACCCACAGCAGAGTCATTTGACGTTTTGAAGAATATTGGTAGGTAGGTCATCACAGAGTAGACCCACTGTAGTCCTGGTAGAGAGTATGGTATTGGTGGGCCACCAGAGGTGCAGACCCACTGTAGTCCTTGTAGAGATAATGGTATTGGTGAGTCATCAAAGGTGTAGACCCACTGTAGTCCTTGTAGAAATAACGGTATTGGTGGGTCATCAACGATGCAGACCCACTGTAGTCCTTGTAGAGATGACCAGCAGCCATCTGCTGCGACTGTGCAGGTGCACAATCACCCTCGAAGAGTCTTGCAGACAATATACCAAGTCCATAACCACCACTTGTGCACTCACAAAGTTTTTGGAATTGTCCTTAGAACCAGCAATGCTGTTATCCAGTCCCTTGCTGAATTTTTAACACACATGCAAACACTAACAGTCCCTACTTGTTACATATTGTCCATATACTATGACCAACAGAAACGTGTGCAGTGAAATGTAACTTACAAGTTAATAATTTGATGAACTGGTGCCAATTACAATTTTATAACATAAGAATACAATTACAAAGGTACAAAATACATCATTAAAGAACATAACAATACAGAGAACATTTATAATACAGGCTTTACAAAAGAATCGAAATAACATATACATCAGTGTTACAGGAATTATGACATGAGTACATACATAAAAGATCAGAATAACTTTCGAAACATCAACTTCACATATGAGCATTAAAACAAAACAGAATAAATAATGTCTATGCATATTTACAGGGTAAGTAACATATTATTAATGCCAATTATATTTGAGGATAACAGTATTCCTCATCATAGTGAATGTAGCTTAGTATTAGAAAAATTCTTCAACATAAGTCTTATCAGATAAACATATAAATACAGGAAAAACATAAATACACAAGGGAACACAAACACATAGTGGGATAACACAAGGAAAGGACAGGGTTTCTTTTACTGCAGTATTTTTCAAACAAAACTTTCTTTACTTCTGGGAGATCTCCCTTCGTTCCTCATTATTTCCAAAAAGTCCTATCTATACCTGTTTTCTGTACTTTTTTCGTATGACTTCTCAATGCATTTCTTCCAATTCATCGCAACTCATTCTCTTATATAGTCTACCCCCTCTTAAGCTAACTTAAATCTACTGAGCTCAGATGCTAAACTAAGGAACAAGGCAATGCAGCAGCACAAAACAATTAACACAAACAGCAATGATAAAAAATACAAAAGCAAGCAGCATAAATTACAACTAATATAAGGCAATGAGCAGCAAACAAGAAAAATAAATCAGTAGTAAAACTGGCTTAAAAGGATAATACAAAGTGAAATTTAGTAGCACTATGCATGGCAAACAGCAGCAGCATCTAAACATGACAAAGCTCAAGCAGAAAAAATAGTACACTAAAGACAACAATGCAGAAAAGGGAAATGTCTGTTCACATCTTAATGTCTAAGTAATTAAAGTGGTGCACCACAAAAACTTATTCTATGAAATAAATTACCAAGTATTGTAAAGAAAATTATGTATGCAGTTCCTGTGAAGGGAAATGTCATTTTGTGCTCCCTCATTTTTTTTTTTGAAAATAATTATTATTTACTCGATCTGTAGACAGAAAATATTTATATTAGTACATCTATAAAATTTTATTTTAACCAATGCTGCAGTGCAGCTAGAAACTAGATATTAAACAAAATAGGCAAAGCAAGGCGTGAAGCGTCATTCACTAGCCATATGGCATTTCATAGTGCAGTAAACAATCTTTCAACTAGAAAGACAATAGATGTGAAATGTTTCTCATCATTTCATTTCAGTAAATATCATAAATTAAGAACTCCACAGTGTAATCATATGTTTTTAAGTTCGACCGTGTCGTTTTTGCGATGCTTTCTACAAAGGAACGTCAATAGCGAGGATAATGGCCTCCCTTTTTCTTTGTTTTTTTTTTTCTACCTGTGCCTCTGGCACACACTAATGGCTTTTTCTCCAGGCGTCTGACACAGTTGGGTGCCCGCGACGCATTACGTGCAGGTGGTCACTTAACTTTCGTACGGAAATATTTACAACAGCAGTTTCCGCTACAGTGGCAGTCTCATATAAAAAATTGCAGAGGTCGAGAATTGGCGTTGCAAATGTGTAGATACAAAATCTTATGAATATAACAGTATACAAAAATTTTCGCCAGCATTGTGATACATTCACGCATTTACACACACTTCATAACTCTTAAAGTATGATTCTTGGTTTCCAACATCCTTTTTCACAAGTCAGAGTCCCTAACCACTACTCATTATTCCTTACCTTATTACACATACATATTCGTCGACACTTCTTCAATATTTCATCATATGAAATACGTAGCATAATCAAATTCCTCATATACAGTAGCATCATCTTATTGATCATAAACATACCTCAATAGCATAATACACATCGTCGTCGTAAAAATAACATCATAACACCTCAGTCAAATCTCAAAAACGTCATAGCTTTCTGCAATAATGTCAAAACCTAAAAAAAATTCTCTGCTCATTTCAATAGTGTCATCTACCTCAAACGTACTTTAAAAATCGTGATCCCATACAAAATATATCATTCAAAGCTCTCATATCATCACAATGGGTCCGAAAAAATATGAACAGTTCACAAAGTACAGACAAAATACAATTTCGTAAGTGTGAAGTTATCCAACTGTGTAATTATGTAAACATCTGTCACTGATGTAGTAAAGAAATGTTTGTTTCTCTGTTAAATAATCAGATAGTTATGTAATTCTGTGTTAGAGAAATATGGTACCGATGTGTAAAGTTGTGTAAGCAAATACCATATTAGCTAGGGCTCCTTGTGCTTGCCAAACACATGGTACACAAAGTAGGCGTGTACCCCCCTGAGGATTAATGTATAATACCCTCAGGTGTTACAGATTACAGCAATGGAATGAAATGTATCACGGAAAACCTTTGTATCATTGTACTTCAAATATCTTTAAAAAATAAATGTTTTAAGTACAAAAGTAATCAATCAAATGCGTGTCCTGTAGCGCTAAATGTGCGTCTTGTTGCAACATAATCTCTGTGGAAGTGTCGTAGTTATCGTCCTACAAAAGCTAAGTTCTGCAGAAGTCAATGTACTTACCTCATGATAAACAAAGGTGAAATGCTTTGTGTATAGATATCGTAGTTATTATGCTTATTGGCGTGATGACGAAAGTACTGTACAGTAACGTATTGTTATGCCACGAAAAAGGCTGTCTCATTGTTGCTATACCACAAAAGATACTATTAAATCATGTTTTACTTTCCAAAATAATGCAGAAGAACTGTGCAGATATAAAACAGAAACACCGCAAAAGCAACATTGCAAATTGTCACTCATTAGTAGCGTCGTGATAAAACCGTGTAGTTGTCACATAAACTAACCACTGTGTCGACTGGTATCTCACAGAAAGTACTTTAAATCCAGAATGTATTTTCAAGTAAACCAAAATGTTGCATTAAAATCTCATTAGCAGTACCAGTATATGTTCTAAGTATGTAAGCCTGATAGTCGTTAGGTAATCGTGCAACTTACAAACAAGAATGTACGCACACAATAACACTGTGTCGTCTGTTCACAATAACAATGCATTCGTAATTTCTGTTGAAATAAGTTCTCTTGGTTCTTGAATGGATATTTAACTTCAAACATTGTTGCATATTAACAGATTCTAAGTCTGACAAAGCATACTAGTAACGTGAAGTGAAAAATTTTTATGGCAAAGACAAAGTTATAAAGCAGATTATCTTTCAAACGGTTTTACATGTGAAATGTGGTGTAAAACTTTACTCTTCCTAGTACGCAGACTTTCAACTGGAAAGCAATTGTCATGTTTTATACGTCGGTAAGGAATGCTAAATTTTTTCTCAAGGTTAGCGTCTGTGTTATTTTTCTCTGAGCCAGCCGGCGCAGGTGGCTGCCTGCGGTGCGAGTCATTGTCTGTTCCTTTATTGGCGCGCGTCGTTCTTGGGATTAGGAGACCTAGCTTCTACAAATTCACGTTGTCGAAAGTGCCCTGCTCTGTCTGAATCCCGCCCGTCTGGCGTCATGTCGGTAGATTTCATAATTTCTTTCTTGTTGGTCATGTGGTGGAGAATTTCTACCTGAATCGTAACTGCGCGCTGAACTGTTGCGTCTGAAGTTATTCTGTCTCCCTTGATAATAATTGTTTTGGTTCCCATATTGTCTGTTTCTAAGGTAATCTCTGTCATATTCATTACTACGGAAATGCGATCTTTCTCTGTAACTATTGTTACTATGCCAGTGGTTGTCATATGGGTGGTGTCTGTTTTGTTCACGATTTGTGTTGTGAGAATAGCCTTGTCGTGTCCAGTTTTTATTTCTTTCGTCGCGGAATTGTGACGGATGTGACCTGTAATTGTTGTATTCCTGTTTTTGCGTTCCGCGATTTCCGCGATTGTCAGTGTCAATTTCCAGTTCTTGTAAGAGTCCCTGAAAAGCTTCAATGTCGTCTTTGCAACGTCCTGCTAAAATAATATGTCGTAAATGTTCAGGCAATTTGAGTAAGCAAATGTGGATGAGTTCTGAGGGGCTGTATGGGTTTGACAGGTACTGATTCTTGTGCAACATGTCTTCAAAATATTTCACAAGGCTGGAAAATTCGGATTGTTCGAAATGTTTCATCATTATGATGCTATGTTTTACTCGGTCTTGTGTTGCTTGAGACCAATATGCTGAGAGGAAGGCATGATAAAATTCTCCTTCACTGTGACAATCGTGAATGACCGATCGCATTCTTACAGCTGGTTCATTCTCTAAGTAGCCACACATAAATTCTAATCTGTGCTGTAATGACCAGTTGGGAGGAAAACAATGAGAGAATTGATGGAGCCACGCTTGTGGATGAATGTCGTTGGCAGGATTCTGAAACGTTTTGAATTTACGTGTAGTAATGAACAGCTTATAGTCAAAATCATCGTGTCGGCAAATAGCATATCGGTCATTGTTACGTCGTTTCGGCGGTTCCATTTCAAAATTCGGTGCACCTTGCCAATTTCTTTCATAGTTTCCGAAATGCCCTTTGTTATTATTTTGTGGCTTTTCCGTATTTCTATGTCCCTCTTCCCGTATTGGGGCGCGAGTGTCCTCTGAAATACGTAACTCTTGTATTACCTGTGTCAGCTGATCTTGTACTTCCCGGATTTCTCTTTGGTGTTGCGTATTTATTTGATTCTGATTTTGTTTGAATTTCCTAATTTGTTCGCACTCTTCTGTGTCATTAAAGACTACCAGTCTTGTGTCATTGAGATCATCATCTACCTTTGTAGATAAGTTAGTGAACTGATCCGAAAGTTCGGCTACTTTCTCCGATAGTGTACTTATTTCCTCAGTGTGTTTTTCTGAACCAAGTTTCAGAGTATTTACTGTGTCCTTTAAATTTTCCTGAGTTTTTGCAAGTTGCGTAACCGAATCGGTAGATGCAACTGAGTCAATTT
Source organism: Schistocerca nitens (assembly GCF_023898315.1). Classification (NCBI taxonomy): domain Eukaryota; kingdom Metazoa; phylum Arthropoda; class Insecta; order Orthoptera; family Acrididae; genus Schistocerca; species Schistocerca nitens. The sequence continues at coordinate 104,555,341 of NC_064618.1, forward strand.
TAGCTTGCAGGGTGTCGTGATTTTCATGAACAATAGTTTGCAGTTCTTTTATGGCTGCTTCATGATTCTGTAATGCATTTTCATGACGCGAAAAAATAGGTTGGAAATGCTCACAAATTTGTGTTTTTACGTCATTACAGACTTTTTGACATTTCGATTCCATTTTATGTAACTCAGTAGTTAAATCTTCACGTGTTTGTTCAAGTGTGGTGTCAAACTTTTGAAGATTTTGTTCCATTGTGTCTAACTTTTGAAGCTTTTGCTGTGTTTGTCTCTGATTTTGTTCCATTGTGTCTAAATGTTGCTGTGTTTGTCTCTGGTTTTGTTCCATTGTTTCTAATTTTTGAAGCTTTTGCTGTGTTTGTCTCTGATTTTGTTCCATTGTGTCTAATTTTTCAAGCTTTTGTCCCATTTGTTGCATTAATTGTAATAACAATGCACTGGTGTCTGTAACATGTTCCTCAGTGCTTTTCGGCAGTGAATTTGCACCGGCAACATTCACATTTTGACAAGTGGAAAATGTGTCTTGACTCATTTGAGAAAACAGTGAGAACCCAAAACCTGAGTCAACAATATTTGCAAAATTGTGTCCTGTCATTCCTGATTCCTGAGGCGAGCTGTTGCCGACCGATCGATCGATAATGCTTCCCTCTTCACTAATTGTTTCACTGTCCACGCCATTGTTTGCAGCCCGCTCCATTTCCCTATGCATAATTACCAAATTACTACTTTGAACATCAGTTAATTCATTACTCGGTGGCGCTAACACACTGCTTTCGTTTTCACTGTCATTTCTCAGTTTACTTTGGAGCCTAGTATTACGTTTTTCACACGCCATTATTGTCACAGTATTTCACACGACAACACAGAAAAACGCAATTTGAAGAGCAAAAATAAGAGAATACATTAACATAACACTGAAAATAATATCTAGTTAATTGCAGCTGCGAAATACTTGGTGCAAATCTACATGCATGCCACAACTGTTTTACTGTACAACAATGAAAGACTGCAACTACAAAGGAGATTTTCTCTACAATTACGCGCTAGCAATAGACAAAAGCTACACTAATTACACAAACTACAAGAAAAAAATCAGAAGATTCCAGTGAGGTATCCTGGCAGGGTCGCCATATGAAACGTCCCCTTTGAAAAATTTTACAAGACTGTGCTTAAACTGACACACAGTATTTTTTAGCGCAACGCAATCTGACTTTCAAAAAATCCCTACAAAAGAATGGCCCTGACTAACATTAACCTATACGTTTCACAAATCACTTACCTCACAAAAATCTTGGTTACTCGAGCTACTGCAATAAAACGAGCGCCACTACTGCCAGCTAAATAAAAGATTCAAACTATGGAAGGCACTAACTACTGATAGGCATAGTTAGCAAATGAAAGATTTTGATAGAGAACAAACAATGTATTTACCTTAATAGTCATAATATATATATATAGCAGTACATGACAAATTTCAAAACTCCGCCATTTCTCTCCCCACATCCACCACTGCTGGCGGCTCACCTCCAACTGCGCAACGCTACGCGCTGTTCACAGCGAGCTGCCTAACACTACAATGGCGAGTATTACAACAATGCAAAGCAGCCACAGACTGCACACAGCACAGCCAGTGATTTTCGTACAGAGGTGGCGTTACCAATAAAAAAACCTAAACAGCCTACTTACAAAGCCAACAATTTCGTCAGCATATTTCGGGCTGAAGATCAGGCTACACGGATGAAAAAGACATTTAACGTACTCTCGGTTTCGCATGGGGTAATATAGGGGAGAAGCAGGCAGTTGATAGTGTGAAATATATGTGACGTATACACTCACGTGCAAAAAACGTGAACACCTTGAACGACTATACCCGCGCCGAGTGGTCGCGCGGTTAGAGGCGCCCTGTCAGTAATCGTGAGGTCCCTCCCGCCGGAGGTTCGGGTCCTCCCTCGGGCATGGGTGTGTGAGTTGTCCTTAGCTTTAAGTTAGTTCAAGTAGTGTGTAAGTCTAGGGACCGATGACCTCAGCAGTTTGGTCCCTTAGAAATTCACACACATTTGAAAATTTTTGAACGACTAAAGATAGGACGTTCATATTCGCAGGACATGTACATTAGTGTGTTCTCCAGAAATGATCAGTATTTGATGTCGGCCGCGGATTCAGCGTTAACATTGATATCGTTGGTTGGTTGGTTGATTGGGGGAGGGGACCAAATAGGGAGGTCATCGGTCTCGTCGTATTAGGGAAGAATGGGGAAGGTTGTCGGCCTTGCTATCTCAAAGGAACCATCCCGCCGTTTCCTTGAACCGATTTAGGGAAATCGCGGAAAAACCAAAATTAGGATGGACAGACGTGGGTTTTAACCGCCGTCTCCCGAATGCGAGTCCAGTGTGCTAAGCACTGCGCCACCTCCCTCAGTCATTGATATCACGGCGCATGACAAGCTACCGGTGGAGTGTATCTGAGGCCCTCGTCGTCGCTATAAACCGACAATAATAGACCAGGGTGAGCTGAGCGGACGTGCAGGATGTCTCTCAGACGTATGCGTGAGTAGTGCTGACAAATCAGTAAGTTTGACAGAGGGCGCATTATTTGCATGAGAAAATGTGATGATTCGGTCCGGGAAATTGCTGCTCGTGTGGGACAAAGTCTTCTGGCAGTGCAACGGGTGTGTGCCGAATGATTCAGGGAAGGCCGTAGAACACGGCGAGATGGGTCAGGTTGCCCCATCCAGACCCCCCCACCCCGAGAAGATCAACACCTCATCCGAATGCCATTGCAGGATAGATCTGCGTCCCCCTCGGCCCTGGCGCAACATTCGAGCACTGTAACACATCGTACACTATCACGGGTGGCACTCCATCGCCGTTTATTACGGCATGAGTTACGTGCGCATCGTCCACTTCTTCAACTACCTTTGACAAATGTGCAGAAACATGCTAAACGGCAATGTTGTATGAAGCGACGTCACTGGGACATGAATGGCATCAGATAGTGTTTTGTGACGAATCCAGAATTTGTTTGTTTGAAAATGATGGTCGCATTTTCTTTCGCCGTAAGCAGGGGTAGCAATATCAGAGTGGCTGCATTCATATACGACTTACAGAGCAGCTCAAGGCCTTAAGGTGTTGGGTGGTATTGGTTACAGCCACAAATCACAGGTGATGCACATCCAGAGCGCTGTGACCAGTGTGGCCTAAGTGAATGATATCCTGCGACCCGTAGCCACATCCTTCCTGCACAACATCCAAACGCCATTTTCCAGCAAGAAAACGCACGACGACATGTTGCTGCACGAACACGTGCCTCCTTAGTGTTAGAGGATGTTAGCCCGGCTCGCCAGATCGCCAGATTTGTCAATCGAAAATGTGTGGAATGTGGCGAAGAAACGGGTGCAGCACTGTCACCCAACAGCCGAAACTCTGGAACTAGGTGAATGCAGCATGGATGGTTAGGATGGTTATACATCAGAACGTCATTCGCATCTTATACGCGTCAATGACATCAAGCATGGAACAAGTTATCAGGGCCCATGGCAGATCCTGTCGCTACTAGGCAACAGGACATATGCTGAATTGAGGCGACAGAAATGATAATCATTTCTGCAGAACATACTAATGTGCGTGTCCTGTGTATATGAACGACTCGTCTCTAGTCGTTCAAAGGGTCCTGTTTCCTCTGAATATGACTGTACGTACGAAAGGATAGCCGCGGGCAAAAATCTCTCAAAATATATTGCTTGGATGTATCAGTCGAGCAGAAATTACGGACTGCTCGTCCATTATACGCCTCGTAAACAGACAGATATGTACCTACATTTCAACGGGAGTAGCTTTTATCATCCAGATAAGAAGAGTGAAATTCTGAACACCGTAATACACAGAGCCAAGACTATCTCGAAGAAGTACTTCCTTGGCTTCGTGATTAATTATCTTATGACACTGCTCAAAAGGAACCGGTTTACAGTCAATGAATTTGGGTCACTTCTGCCAAGAGAACGAAGACGAGATGCGGTTCAGGCAGGAGTACTAACACATAGCGTGGCCTGCGGTGCAAGAATGAGTAAGACAAGTGGAATCCTAAGCAGACAAGAAAAATACTATCTTATTTGTTCTCAACAAGCACCTCATCCGTTGTCCCACACGTGCAGTTCCGATAGCTGGAGCTCTACCTTACGGGCAAAAAATGGTCAACTGGAACGCTGTTCAGATCGCCATCACATTGCACCGGATCTATTCAACATCCTTAAAATGCTCCCCCTCGAGGACAGTTTTCAGTTTGATGAATAGAATAAGGTCAGCAGGAGCCAAATCAAGTGAATGAGGGTGTTGGAGGACTGACGTCACCCTTATGGACAAAAACTGTCACCCAAGGAAGCTAATGTTGCTTGTTGGCAACTTGGGTCCACGACTTCGTGTGGTGTGCGCGACACTCGAGTTCTACCATCATTCTTGCCAACTGAAATTGGGACTTATCTGGCCAGGCCACTATTTTCCAGTCCTAAAGGGTCCAACCGATATGATCACGAGCCCAGGAGAGCCACTGCAGACCACGTCGTGCTTTTAGCAAAGGCACTCGGGTCGGTTACCGCATTTTCTCTCGTTCAGACTGATTTCGCCGCACTGTCCTAACGGATAGATTCATCGTATGTCCGACAGCGATTTTTTTGTGGTAATTTCACGCAATTTTGCTTCTCAGTTAGCTTTGAAAGGTCTACGCAAACGCCGTTGCTCTTGATCGTTAAAAAAAGGCCTTCGTCCAACGTGTTGTCTGTCATGAGACGTAACGCCTTAAATTTGGTATTCTCGGCACATTTTTCGGACTGTTGATCTCAGAATATTGAATTACCTAACAATTTCCGGAATGGAATGTCCCATGCGTCCACCTCCAACTATCATACCGCTTTCATCGTCTGTTAATTTCCGTCGTGAGGCCATAATCACGTCGGGAACCTTCTCACAGAGATCACCTGGGTATGGATGACTGCTCGGCCAATGCACTACCTTTTATACCTTGTGCAGGCGATACTACTGTCATCTGTATATGTGCATAATTCTGTCCCATGACATTTATTACCTTAGTGTAGTTAGATCACATTTGAGGTTTTGTAGAGAAAAATTGATTCACTTTGCAGGAAAACTTGACCTAAATGTCTAATAAACCCGCAAGCAAAAAGCAGTGCCGAGTAATCCGCTTGGTGGTAATATCAGGCACGTGACGTCACAGATCACCGGCGGCTGCAGTGAGACGCGGCGCAGTGTATGTGGAGGCCGGCAGAGCGCGGGTCAACGTAATGAGTCCATTTCCAGCACCAGGGCTCGGATAACCGTGTTAAACTGGCGCGCACGGTCCGCGACGTGACTGCCTATAGGGTCGCACGCATACAGGCACAAATGCACGCACGCACACACGCAAACACAACCTGACACGTGTAAGTGGATGCGCGCGCGTTGCCACGACCTTCGCCGACCTATACACACACACACACACACACAAACACACACACACACACACATACGCGGCAGCCGTGGATCGGTCTGATTAATGATAACTGCGCATTAGGCCGCTGATTGCTGATCACGTTATGTTCGTCGCCGCTATACGTCGGCCGCAGGGCTTCCGACAGCGAGACCGAGGTCGGCATGTTTAAACAATAGCAGGGACCGAACGAAACGTAAGTGAGCGGTCGGCAAGTGAGGAACGCACTGTCGGCTCTAGAGCCAGAAGGAACAAAAAAACTGGTGCTCCGGTAAAACGTGGTGCTGTATGGTAGATTTAAGATCGCTCCTAGTCCACTGCAGTACACTTACAAGTTTGCACTATTCTACGAAAATAGCCCAGTTCATAATGGGAAAGTTGTTAAATATGAGGATATGAGATGCGACAACATGAGCAGTCACATAAAAGAAGAAGATTGTAAAATGACTATTTTTTTGATGATGTTATTGGATTTGTTAAATTTTGTAAAGGAAAATTATGTATTTGAAGGACTGTGGTCAGAGGAACAGTTGTTTGGCAACAGTATTTGTGTCTGCAATGGCAGCACTGTGGAGTCGTAAAACCTTTGACAGTCCGTAGTAGATAGCTGCGGTGTGCAGCCGGCGGAGATTCGTTGAGTGTGCAGCGTAATGCATGGACGCACTTCTGCAACTATGTGAGTTGCAGATTTATTACGAGGAGGAATGATGACTCAGAAGAATATTTGGGTAGCATACGGACACAGAAAATCTTTTGAAATGACGAACAAGGGATTTTTTTACGTAATTCTGCAGGCTTTCGCGGCCGTTGTCACTGCCTTTCTATCCAAAGACGATGGGCCGCCAATGGTATCAACAAGAGATTCTTCCGCATCAGAGCAGGAATATTAGCCTATAACTATGCCCCACCATAGGTACCCATATGAATTTTAACCAATACTATTACTTCTCTAGCATGAACGTGAGAAAACTCCCCTTATAGGAGGAGTCGACACTCGTCTCTGACAGTGGTGTAGCAGTAGTGCAAACGAGAAGATCCTGAGGAAGATCCCAGCAGAGGGGTCGAAAAGTCGATCATTTTATTAGAAATATGAGTCGGCCTAATAATCCAGAAGACTTTAACTTCAAGATAATATTTCATGAGGTAAAAAGTTTATTTTTATTCTTGTAAACTTGTATTGTTGGTCCACTCCAACCTCGTCACAGTCGAGTTTTTGATAACAATTCTATTGATTGATCTTCTGAGTTAATTTACTGTACCACAGAAGTTATTAGATTAAATGAATTTTCATATTAGAGTCTACAATTGTTTTCAATTTTTATAAGTTCCGTCCTAATTAAAATTTCAGAACATAAAGGCTGAGTTAAATGTTTCATTGGCATTCTGTGTCTAGATTGTGAAACCAATTTCCATGGACAAGCTGTTGTTAGTTTTTAGCAGTTTTTTTTAGTTGTTGCGGAGTCTTGCTGCGTTGCTGTTTCTGCCAGTAGTTCATTTTGCAGGGAGGTTCATAATACGTGATTGTTTCGTTTCCTTTGCGGAATGTAGGTTGTGTGAGTTTCTTTATTTTACGAGGGCCATATGTTCAGCGCAGAATGTTTCGTGTTTTTCAGGTCACGTCCTTACACAGGTCGACATTATAACGTTTTTATGCAGTTACGTTTTTTCAGATACTTTGCACTGACCAAGTTCACTGAGTGAGAAATTATTGGATTGCTTATTTATTTGCTTATGAATGAGATCGGTTGTTACACACACCGGACTATTTTCAATTTATGTAAGTGGTGTGAGACCTGGAACTTAGGGAAAGGCAGGATTCGGTGTGGACGGGGCTGTGATAAGTTACTGTTGGTTGCACAGTTCTTTTTTAAATCATGTACACTTTATTTGGAAACAATTGCAAATAAAGTTGACAATAAGGAACAATTATCAAATTTGACTGTTAAGACACAATGTCTATCTAAAAAAAAATTCTTAAGCAAGTTCCACTCACGGCTAAAGGCCTTATTGACCAGAAATTCAAATTATTTGTCGGCTGAAGACCCCAATAGTAGTAACTCAAAAACAATTTGACAGCTGAAGGCCTGGATAACAAATTCTTAAGAACCATTTAAACTTACCCAAGAGATACTAAAATATTAAAAAAGAGGACAATCATCAAAATTTCACTATTAAGAGACAATATCTAATTAAAAATTCTTAAGACCAATCGCGTTCACTGTTGAAGACCTTACTGATAAGAAATTCAATTTATTTTTCAGCTGATGGCGCCAATAGTAATAACTCAAAAACAGCTGGACGGCTGAAGGCCTGGATAGCAAATTTCTGAGAAGCAATTAAACTTCTTCTATAGATATTTAAAGAACAATCATCAACATTTCAGTGCTAAGATATTTGTCTAATTAAAATTTCTTAAGACAAGTTACTCTCACAGATGAAGACCTTATTGACAAGAAACCAAACTCTTTGCCAGCTGAAGGCCGAAACAGTAATAATTCTAAATTAATTAAAAAAACAGTCACACAATCTGACCAAATCAAGAGAGAAGTGGGCCTCAGACAGTCCTCCAAGGATCGACCTGGGAAAGTTGCTCAACAGCCAAGAGTTGTATTCACTCAACCGGATGGCAACTCAAACTATTGACAGCTTAAACACAGACCAACACTCTCGCAAAATCTACGTAACATCTGATAACCAGTAAAACGATGGAATAACCCAGATGAGGCAGAACCGGCGGACAGCACTGCATTTTCAGAATTCAGTGTTTAGAACATCCAGAAGCATAAGGAACCACTACGACCAAAGTAGTCCAAAGGAAACATTATTTCAAAACAACAATCAAGGAGGCTATCGAACTGCACGCCTTACCGGACAGCAATGGCAAGGCGAGGAAAGGTACATTGCCGCGAAAATACCGTAACCTCCAGGGCAAGTAACTAGGGTATTAGTGGCCACTAGGCAGAAAAATACCGCTGGTTGAACTTCACCAATAATAACACATGGAATTCAATGATTAATAATAAGAAGTGGAGGAGGGCTAACAAATTTCGCCAACTCCAAACATTTCACTTGTTGCTCTTTATCTCAGCGACCCTGCGAGGAGCAGCGTGTGAACAAATAGCGTGATCTCAAAATAGTGGAGGTTTCACTACTGGGATAATGTTCACTCAACTCAAACGTCCTGCTTCTGGTGGACAACGACGTTGTGGTCCTCGCAACTACAGCATCTCGATCCGGCAGTGCCTGCGCGCCGCCAGCAGTCCCGGCATGTCACCGCACTGCCGGACCTTCCTGCTGCTCTGTCCCAACTGAACTCCCCGATGCACTCCGACCCTGAAAACAATGTGCCTCTAAAGGTAGTACCACGGTACTAGGTATCGAAAACCGCTGCTGCTGCCACTCATTGATAGACAATGCCAGCAAATGTAGTGGCGCCAGTAAACACAAGAAGAAAACAAGACGCCACTATCACTATTACACGATGCCAACCCACCAACTCACTAACGCGAGCCGCAACACGGCTCATGGTGTTGGTTTGAGTTCAGTAGCACATTTAGGTCGTCAGTTCACATTCCCAGGTTTGAATTTAGGATAACACACACACAAGTCCAGGCTACTCACATACAAGACATGAGGTTACGGCTTACTGTATAATACTCCAGAACATGCAAACCGCATCGGAGATTGACAAAGCTGGTAGACTCATTCTGTTATTAATGTATTTTTGGCTTTGATTAGCATACATCAGACAGCGAACAGTAGTTACAAAAGTCCCATGTCAAGATCACTGCAATTTGCGTAATAGCACTATGAAAAGAGTTCGATGTCCCAACGTAAGTTCTTAATGTAAAACAAAAACCTGTAAGACGAACGTCTTCCCGCTGACAGCCGTTACAACAGTGTCAAGGTAACATTAGTACACTTTTAGTTAGTGCAGTTTTCATAAGAGCGTAAAGTACTAAGGTAAGTTTGTAATGTAAATTAGAAACACAAAATTTGCAACCCAGGTCTCGAACCGATCCGCTTCCGTAAGAAAATGACATCCCTAGCAACTTATAATCGAAATATGGACAACGGCGTCGTTTACAATTTTCTAGATCCAAACTAAAAAACACAAGTTTCAAACATGGCTGGTTCGATGGGAGGAACCTTTTAAATAGTTCGCGAGCAAATAATACCTACACATTCGAACCGGTGAAGCAAAGCAGTTACGCTTGTGGCAAGAGGGTAGCCCCTCGCAACCAATTTCTTGTATAGGACCACTTTTAGGGATGAGTACATGGTAGACGCCAGTATGACGTGGTTCATGTCTGTCAGCGCCACTGAGTCTTATCCACAGTGACAAGAAGCGATGATTTTCAACCGCCGTAGACGGGCGGTGTAACACCGGTGTCCCAGCTTCTGGTGGATGGGAGAGGTCGCACGGCGTCTACTAAGCGTCACCAAAAGCAACCATGCCGCGAAGAGACGTTCGGTTGAATGGCCGCCCTTATAGTATTGGGATCCGTGTGTTTCGGGCGCGATAAGCGGCTTTCTTGATCGTCGAGTGTAATGCCTAAAACGAGTCGGTGTTGGGCGGAACTGTCCTTCCGTAATGCTCCTATTAGAGAGACGGTCAACAGTTACATTATGGGGAATGCCACGATGCCCTTTTTATCCAAAGTAAGCGGACGTCTATGCCCAATACCCTGGCGTCGAGAAGTAAAGCCGGATTTGGTAGTTTCTGCAACACACTTTGCGAGTCGATGAGAATCAGTACAAGCCGCAAAGCCCATGTGACACAGTAAATAGCCTACGTTAGGGCCAGTAACTCCACCGTGTACACAGACGAACCAAGCGGCAGTGTAAACGGTTGGTAAGCGTCTCGAAAGGGGCCGAAGGAGACGTATCCACTACCCGCCTCAAGTGTAGAGCCACCCATACAGATGCAAGCATACTGTGGACTGTGTCGGGTAAGGAGGTATCGCAGGCTGTGATTAGTGTTCGTTCCCGTTCTGACATCGGACAACAAGTGCGAGACCGGAGCTGGAGTGAAGAAAGTACCAAAGAGCGAAAGCAAGGGAGTTTCGTGTCTTGTAAGACTAGCAGTGAAAGCTGTCGCCTTTTATCATAACTGCGAATTACGAGGGTCGGTCATTAAGTAATGCCCGACGGTTTTCTAGAAAAGCTATTAATGTGCATAGACAAACGTCCTCGTTGGTGCTTCACATTTGGTGTTTGTTCTGTGCGCCGGTGAAGCTTCGAAACGTTGTGGCAGATGGCAGAGCCATAGTACAGTCTACATACGACTCACGTTAAAAGCAGCGTGCTGTTATTAAATTTTTGTGTACACAAAAGGAAACCGTGGTGAACTTCCACAAACGTTTGTGTATCGTGATGCTGCAGTAGATGAGAGTACAATTGGGTGATGGGTAAAGAAAGTTACAGCCTCAGGAATGCAGAAACAGAGTTTCTTGATCAGGCTCGTTCGGGACGCCCTTTCACAGCCACTGCTCCAGACATGCTGAATCGTGTGGATGCCGTTATTCGTGCCGGCGGGCGCATCACAACTTGACAATTGGCTCTACAGTTGTCGGTCAGTAATTGAAGTGCGCCTGCATTGATCGAGACTCTTGAATATTCAAAGAGGTGCGCACGATGGTTTCCACGAATCTCACAGTTTCAAAGAAAGGCCATTTCGTCTGAATTTTTGGAGCGTTTTGAGACCGACGGAGATGCCTTTCTGTCACGGGTCGTTACGGGGGTCGAAAGCTGTGTGCACGACTTTGCACCGGAAACAAAAGGCAGTCCATGGAGTGGCATCATCCTCATTCACCACAAATAAAAAGAAATTCAAGACAACCCTCTCTTACAGAAAAATGGTGACAGTCTTCTGGGATTGTGATGGCGCCATTCTCGTGGATATGAAGCCAAGAGGGTCAACCATAATTGAGAGGCATACGTGAAAACACAGAATAAACTCAAGAACCGTTTCCGACGTGTTCGATCGGGCAAGAATCCAGCTGGAATCTTGCTCCAACACGATAATGCACGCCCACACAGAAGTCAGAGAACCCGGGAACACATCGCCAAATTGTGTTGGACGTCATTACGTCGTCCACTCCTCAGTCAGACCTGGCATCCTCGGACTTCCACCTCTTTGCGCCGTTTAAAGATTCTCTATTTGGAACACACTTTGGAGGTGAGAATGTCAGTCATGCAGTGGAAACATGGCTTCGCCTACAGGACAAGAGCTTTTACCTGCAGGGAATACATGCTCCTCCACAACGCTGAAGTACGACCATAGAACGTGGTGGAGACTACGTAGAAAAGTAGGACGTGAACAAGACATGTTAACGTATATTTGTCACCAAATTCTGACTGTTAACAATAAACATGTTCTGAGAAAAACAATATGTGGGGAATTACTTGTTGAACGATCCTCTCAGTAAGGGAATTCGGTTCGTCATTCATCTGTGAGGTGCCTGAGTGAGCACCAAAACTGAACCAACGCGCTGAGGAAGGCACAATCAGACATCTAAGGCCGACTGGAGAGAAAAATTATCGGACAGCATATGCCGACATATAGTGAGCAGCCGGGTATACGCATCGACTTACAATGCGTTGGTAGGCGTTGATTTCATGGCTCTAAGAACAAGACGAAGCATGCTATAATGGAGGGCATCAGGTGTGCGCAAAGCTGATTTCATCGCTTTTCAATAGACGATGCTGCCATAATCGAACACAGGGCGGTTATAGACACTCTACGGAGTTAAGAAGACTCTCGATTTCGCTCCCAAACAAACTGTAGCAAGCTAGCTGGTAAAGTTCAAGATAAGAATCCGAGAGAAGCATGCATTAGATACAAGCAAACAAATGCGTTTACCAATAATAGATCATCGCATCGGGAGAAGTGGTAACCATCGCACAATCCTCACGATACTGAGACACGTGGACTTCGACGGCATGAGTCCGACATAAAATTTCAACACTTTCAGATAGAAACAAACCCCCGGAAAGTTTATATGTTTCAGCTATTACCACCTTCTGCAGAATGAGGAATTTATGTTACTTGACAGTATCGAAATCTTTCATTTCGAATAACGCAAAGTTCTTTACTTTTCTTTCATTTGGTTGAAGATGAAGGCAGAAGAAGAATAGGCAGAGAAACAAGATTCTCCTTAACAAACACTTGTTGAGAAATGCCAGTGAACCACTTTGAGCCGAAGAAAGTGCTGAGGCGGAATGATAAGTGGAAGGCAAGGCTGAAGCGCAGGATATGGGACCAATAGAAAAAGAATTTAAGAAATTACACTAAAACAAAATATTTGTGTGAGTAGATATCAGACTACGAAGATCCATAGAGGTATCATCGCCTGTCTGTCCTAGGATGTTTCTGAAACTTGTTGTTTTTTCCACCCCAGAGAATGATTTGCTAACGCCTTAGGACCAATATTACTGATTGGGAAAGTCAGTTCTAAAGACAGAGGAAGATAACAACTTGTCGCCTCCATTATTACCAAGCCAAGTACAGCACTGTGTTATTGATAGCAGTCTTTGACTTCAGGACAGGTTCACTTACTTTGACTGACACTTTGTAGAGGCCTGTGGTGGGTGGCTTCCACGGCGGCAGGAGTGACTTGAGGCGGTGGGTTGGTGTCAGGATGTTGTCTGCTGATGTCTCAAGAAAACATCGTTAACATTCAGACATTTTATGTCCGCGCCAGCACGTGCAGTGGCCCGTCGTGAGTCGGTAACGGGCAGGGCGCGCCTGCAGATGCGAGAGCCGGCCGTGATTCTTGCTGACGAAGACAGCTCCCGGCCATCTTGTGTGCCCTAGCGAGCGGAGGCATACAATATCGCTTTCCCTGCACAAGTACTTCTGCACCATCCAAATCATCAACAGCTGCCCTTTTAGGCAGAATTCCAGGTGCGGCAGAAGTGAGCCCGAACGCGCCGCACCCGCTGGGAGGTCCCAAACCCACAGGAGTTGACTTCATTAGAACCGTAACTCGACGTGACGGTGGTGGAGCCCAAGTCTTTTGATGGCAGCTTGCTCGTCCCGTCACCTGGCGTAGATCGCTCCTCGTAGTTGGTGCTGACAGGCTCAAATACGTTTGGCTAAAATGATGGGCATTTATGCGTGTTCAGTGTCCACTTGTGGCGAGGGACTGCTTCAAACCGCTTACACCACACACGGCGGCGGCCAGAAGGTGTGAGCAGCGGCCTGCCTTTGGTACTGGGACTGCTACCTCTTGCCTGAGATGTGGTAATCGGCTTGCGGTGTTCCTGCATCTGACGTAACAGCATACTGGTGAGCGCTTTGCCTACTGACGTTCTCGCCCTGGCTAAGACAGCTGTGTTCCCGCTGCTGTTTTTCATAGTAGCGCCGCAAATACTGTTTGTGCCAATAGACCTCCCCTCTCTGATAGATCAGGGTCAGGGTAATTATCATGCAAAGATTTAGAATATATTTCCACGCTGATAATGGTATACAATACATTTTTCTTATGTCTAATCGATGTGAACCATAACGTTCGTCGAGTGCATATTAAGCCCACGACATTAGCCCACTGGCTTTCATTTACACATGATCCGCCATTTCAAGTGACCATTTATCAACTAATAGACTAATAGGGAATCGTAACAAAACTCTTCTCTTCCGCTGGATTTGACTTAATAGATTCCCTACAATATTACACAAAAAAAGAATATAAATGTTACAAAGACTGCAAACAATATACATATCCTCATCATGTCGTAGATTTCTCTATTAACTGTTACACGAAGTCATTTACAGCTATGTGACATCAATCACGTAAATACACTATAGTACAATAAAACAATGTGTAACTTCTTTAGTTGACGAATATTAATTTTGGATCCACTAATTCCTACCGCAAGTCGTAATAAACGTAAAACAAGCTAAAAGTAATACAGGTAAGACATCGTTTCCCACTTACGAGGAGAACACGGCAATCGCAATAACCAGATTTCCCTGAAACTTCGGTTAGTGGAAGAGGAGTCAATATACGATAATACGTGTCTCAGATTATTTGTAGATACTCACCCGCTTATGAGAAGAAGTCCGTCAAAGTCTTAGAAAAACTTTATGTGCTTTTAGCGCACAATGTTCTTAGCTGAAATGGTGGCATTGTGGCTAGCGTCATGGCTTCTCACTTTTGCATCCTGTGTTCGAAACCCGATTATTGTTTTTATTTATTTTATTCATTTTTTCCTCTTTTCATTTATCTGCCCATGTCCGTAGAAGGTTACTACACGAATGTTTCTTGTCAAGTTAACTGTTAATTTACGACAGGGTTTCAGTATCAGTGTCATGCAATTGTTACATAATATATGTGTTTAAGATACTTTCAAGGGTTCCAATCTTTTTAAATTCTCATATTTTTATGCTTCATTCTTTTATAAATTCCGTTATTAATTCTTATATGTTATATGGATGTTTACCCTTCAGGAAGATTTGGTGCTTTCCCTTGGATGATAACGATCGTGGAAACATTCGAAACATAGAAAATCCGAACACCACGAGCATCGTGCGAAGCTAGGTTTGCCACAGTGACATTTCTTTGTGTGTATTTCACAGAGAAAACAAACGACCTTAACATCGCTGAAGATTTCATCCGCTGGTAATAATTTCACTGCGCACCACGCATAACGGACCACATTACTGGCGCCACACTACAGGAATGTCATCGAATATATATATATATATATATATATATATATATATATATATATATATATATATATATATAATTTAACGCCACAGATAAAGTACCATACGTTAACATATAGCAAACACTTTACCCTTTGCGTGCTATCATTGGCGAAACTCTCGTCTCGATATCTCGAACAGTTCATGAGATCTGAGACATGATATAAATAATTCATTCATTTGCTCGTGCGATCGGAAGTGAAGATGCTACTTAAAATCCATTTTCTAGAGTTCGGTGATAGATAGAGACCACCTCCCAAGTCTATAAAAAGAATTCGGTATCTTCGCTAAATTCACAGCAACATATGGTGTAATATGCATTAAACTTAAAATCATAGACACCCCGTTTTTCAGTGCAATGTTTTCGAAAGTGTTACAAATACAGGAAATATCACAGTAACTAGGGCAACGACCTTGCCGCAGTGGATACAGCGGAACCCGTGAGATCACTGAAGTTAAGCGCTGCCGGGCGTGGTCCGCGCTTGGGTGGGTGACCGTTCTGGCCGCCATGCGCTGTTGCCATTTTTCGGGGTGCCAATTGAGGAGCTACTCGACCGAATAGTAGCGGCTTTGGTCAAGAATACCATCATAACGGCCGGGATGGCGGTGTGCTGACCCCACGCCCCTCCTATCAGCATCCTCCCCTGAGGATGACACGGCGGTTGGATGGTCCCGGTAGGCCACTCGTGGCCTGACGTCGCAGTGCTTTTTTTTTAATCACAGCAACTAAGAACATTAACGAAATGATGGGTATTTCACCATGAAGTTGCATATAGAGTTACAACTAACATAGAAATCAACTTTTTTTTGTTGAACAGATTCTGTAAAACCGTTTGCGAAAGACTGCAGGCCATGCTCCTCGGTCCTGTCACGGCAGCGACTCGAGCGTGCCGTGACCCTCTCCTTCAAGTGGTGTTGGTCTGGGTCCGAGCTGTCTGTGAAGTAACCGATGCGCTGTCCGTGAAGTAACCGACGTGTAACAGTTGTGTCACCGGGGTGACAACTGCTGCTCAAATTGCTACTGCAGGTTCATGTACGATGCGCCATAGCAATACGCCGAACACGGTGGTCTTCCCTCTCGTGCACTTCCGGAGCCCTGTCTTCTTCCGACCGTACATCCGACTGACCACCGTTGTCAGCAGTCACGTACAGTGCTCCTACAAAGTCTTTCTGAAATAACGCAGAATGAACATTCAGCTTCTCATAGCCTTATTACACGACCTCGTCCAAACTCTGTGAAATTTACTATTGAAATTTCTGGACAGCGCTTTTGAAATGTTCAGATGTGTGTGAATTCCTAAGGGACCAAACTGCTGAGGTCATCGGTCCCTAGACTTACACAGCACTTAAATTAATTTAAACTAACTTGTGCTAAGAACGTCACAACAATCCATGGCCGTGGGAGGACTCGAACCTCCGGCGGCAGGGGCCGCGTAATCCGTTACAGAGCACCCTAAACCTCGCGGCCACTATGCGCGGCTGCACTTTTCTGGAGGAGTCGGACAATATATTACGCCCCCCCCCCCTCCCCCCGCCGCCCCCATAGATCTCTCGTATTGAGCACGAGGAGAAAGTTCGAGGAACTGAGCCAATACACAGTCTTTCCGACAAGCATTCTTCTCACGCACTATCCACGAGTGGAAAAGGGGTGGAGGGATAAGGTAGCGGTACCGAAAGTACCGTCCATTAGGTGGCTTGCGGAGTATGTTGTAGATGTAGATGAGGTGTTGATAATGGCGTCTTTGTCGGCTTTCTCGACTAACGTCAACTCACCGCGTCTGATCTCAAAAGAATCTAACGCTCACAACCGTTACAAAGTTTGATCTAAAGCAAATCTGATTGCATCCTCATAGTGGCTCTTCTAGTGCCCCTGATACGTGGCTTGAGCGGAATTTCAATAGAGGTCAGCTTTCAGATGTAGAAACACGCCTACCAACTTTCGTTTCCGTCTGTGTATATAACAGATAAAGAGTTTTCCTGAACTCCGACTACTTTGCTACAACGACCGTCATCTCTGACAGATTCCCCTAGTGCCCGCCAGGCCATAGAACCCACAGTGGTCAGGCTGAACGCTATCCACTCCTGTTCAGTGGTCGTACCGGTCTAGACGGTTTCACCCAACATGATCTCTGCGTCAGGTTAAGGACACAAAATTTGTTGAATTGGATTACAATACGGAGAGTTGTACCAGGTACTTGAGCAACACGAAGATATTATTATTCTTATTCGGTTTATGGCTAATTCGTCATATTTTCTGTTTCAATTCTCTTTAGTTGTTTTAAATTCGTGAAGGTATGTTCCCTCTATGCAATTAATTGAACGCAATTTGTTTATTGCCATACGCGTTTCATTTCTTTTATTTGGGAAGCATCTTCAGTGGCCAGTATTATATGTTTCTTTTTATACACACAATAAACGTATTATGTGGTAGATAAAATGTGCTGTTATGTTACATTTTGAAGTGTTTTTTTTCTTGTTTTTTAGGTTAGAATCAACTTTTGTGGCACAGATTTCGTAATGTGAACTTTTCAGTGTTACTTGTAATTTCTATCGCAGTTAACTCATTCGTTATTGTAAAAAAGTGGTTCAAATGGCTCTGAGCACTATGGGTATTAACTTCTGAAGTCATCAGTCCCCTAGAACTTAGAACTACTTAAACCTAACTAACCTAAGGACATCACACACATCCATGCCCGAGGCAGGATTCGAACCTGCGACCGCAGCGGTCGCGCGGTTCCAGACTGTAGCGCCTAGAACCGCTTAGCCACTCCGGCCGGCTGCGTTATTGTATCTACTACATAATACGTTTATTGTATGTATAAAAAAACATGTATTTTTGCCCACTGAAAATGTTTCCCAAATAAAAGAAGCGAAACGCATATGAAAATAAACAAACTGCCTTCAATTAGTTGCATAGACGGAACATACCTCGACGAATTATGGCTGATTGTTAATGCCACACAGTAGTCCAATTATTTTACCGTTAGTAATTGTGACTAACATTAATGAACCACCAAATCGACGCTCGGCAGAATCAATCATTACATAGTACAGTGTCATTTTCCTGAAAAACGCTGCCATTTTAAATATCAAACACAGAGAGTCAAACAGATTACATACATTACTCATTAACAGTCGGTGTGAATGTATCAAGTAAGCAAAATATGAAATTTATAAAAACCGAGCCGGCCGAAGTGGCCGTGCGGTTAAAGGCGCTGCAGTCTGGAACCGCAAGACCGCTACGGTCGCAGGTTCGAATCCTGCCTCGGGCATGGATGTTTGTGGTGTCCTTAGGTTAGTTAGGTTTAACTAGTTCTAAGTTCTAGGGGACTAATGACCTTAGCAGTTGAGTCCCATAGTGCTCAGAGCCATTATAAAAACCGAGCGAATATTCATGCTTAATCATTCAGAAACAGGTTAGCAACGAAAAGGTGTAGACAGTTTTCTGTCAACAGGTAATCCGATATTTTTTGTTTCATGCAGATGGAAGAAATCCTGTAACGATTACAGCATTGTAAATACTTGAATACACTGTATGCGCTTCAGTAGAGACGACAGTTCGAATTGATCTGCAATAATCGGTGACTTTCCCAAATATGCCACAGAACTTTGAACTGTCTGTTATGTATGCTGTTAGGGCAGTAAATCGCCTTTGCTGTACTGCTGTAATTCCTCATTCGCTTTTGGAAACGCCCACCGTATCCGTAACTACTGGGGGAAATCGGTGGTGGGAGCTGGTCCGCCAGTGATTGTTATCGAAGCCGAATTGCCGGGGCGCGGAAGGAGACAAAGTAAGTTCCCGCGCGACGCGGAGCGCTCATTAACAGTTTCATTAAGCCTTTGAGGTTGCTCATCCTGCTTCGTTACCTGGAATCACAGTGCAGCAGCAATGCCGCATGTTCTGTTTCCAGTGGGCCGCAGATACGAGGCCGGTCGTCGGCTCAATTTGCCACGCACCTAATTAGAAGAATGGCCAGTGGCCGCGCTCATTGGCTTGTGACGTCGCACTCACTGAGCAGGAAACTGGCGTCCACTGTTGGCTGGCTGTGGTTTCAAAGAGGGCCGCCGCCGCTGACGCACTGGTGCCTCTGACCCTGTCGGAGCAGCAGTGGCAGCAGCAGCTTTCTGGAAGCGCGGTCGCCCATGCTAACTGTCCCATGAGAATCGCTTTCCTACCATTCTCCTCTCGTCCCAGGTTCACATCACATCAGGACAACAATACATGTTTCCACCTTAGTAAACGAACTAAATTATTTTAGTGAGAGCAGATTCAAAAGCAGCACACAGGGAGTATTGCAAGCTTCCTACCCTCCCAACCTTCAGTTAGAATCAAATTGCCTGTTGCGAAGAGCAAGTTATCAGTTCTCTTTGATCGTATGAAGGAGCTTATAGGACAGTAAATGGACTCTCTGTCGAGCAGGCAAACCAGCTGCAGTATACCTTGGACTGCAGTATGATGTCTGTTCAAAAAATTCCGGAACATTCGTAATTTCGCGCCAGTGGTGTGTTCGAGCGAAATGCGGTAGACATCCCTACACACACACCTGTTTTCAATGTGTAGCCATCAGAAGATTCATTGTTGCATGTCTGTTAGTTATCGTTCAGTGCTGTATTGATCAAAACGTTTGAACCGTGAATTTACTTTCAAAACCTTTTCTTAAGAATTTACTTCTTTACTAGCGATTCACCAAGAACATTAACACATTTAATCACACTATGTGAGCGTGGAAGTAGTTGCCAGTGGGTAACTGACGAAAACAAATTAAATTTCTTTCAACAAATGGAAATTTTATTCCTAAAAGCCTTTTTTTTAACAGATTTAAAATTATAATCAGAAAGCACCCTCTAAATATCACGTTACAGTTTATTTAGAGGCAGAAAGAACAAATTTTGACAGTATGAGCTTTCGGGCTGAGAACCTTGCCGCTCCCTTTTGACACGGCCGTAGTCACGACCGCTCACAACAACCTCTGAAAGACTACACTGGTGCAAAGCTGCAACACACCAGATTACTTTAAACTAAAAATTTTAACAACTCACGCAAGCACATATACTATGCACCCCGTAGGAGAGATGGAAATGGTACAAAACACTAACATTAAACAAATTTTAAAAAAACCTCTTACGCTGGAAGGGTGGCAACTCTATATATTAAAATGACCGTTTAAATAAAAACCCATGAAATGCAGTCTTACATAAAATATACAAACATGCTCTACATTACACATATACCGCCTCTCAAGACGATAGGCAAGATAAAAACATATTTCAGGAATTCGGCCGTTACACTTCAAGCTATAAATTAATTAACACCGAATCCGACAAATATGACGGAGGCAGCTATTAAAAAAAGGCAGACCCACTGACAGACAGACAGACACTAACTATCTAACAAATGCGGACGGGAGACAGACGAACAAGCTGGGGACGAGAGACTGTCCAAGAAAACAAGTAGAATTTAACAAGTAAATGAAACAACATATCACAAATCACTTAACTTCTAATAAACTGCGATGTCTGCCGAAGACCTGGCGCAGCACCCCCAAAACGCTCTCCCGAACCGTCCGCTGCCAGCCGCTTCATCGGACTCACGGCGTCGCTGCTCGCGCCGGCCAGACCGATGTCGTGGGTTGACTCCTGTTGCTCTCGTGTCGGCGCGCTGTTCAAAACAGCAATTTTTACCATGGCTTAACGTTGTGCCGCACAGTTTGTGAATTTCGGGATGGCACAGTTAGAGAAGCGACGCGGCTGCATTAAATTTTGCGTGAAACTCAAGAGAACTTTTAGAGCAGCACATCAAATGTGTGCAGGAAGCCTACGGCGATGAATGCTTAAGCAGCACTCGGTGTTACCAATGGTTGACACGGCTTATAAGTGTCCGACTGAAGTTATGACCCTCTTTCAGGACGCACTTTCACTTCTACAGACGACGCTCGTGTCAGGAACGTCAACGAAATTGTGCGTGTCAATCAAAGATGACTGCCCGAGCTGCATAAGAACGTAACATTTCATCTGGATCATGTCACGAAACCCTGACACAGCGCCTTGGAACGCATCATGTTGCCGCCAAGTTCGTCCCACGGCTCATGGATCATGACCTGGAGGACCTCTGCCTCGCAGTCTGTGAAGAGCTTTTAGATAGCGCAAATAATAACGAGATGGTCCTTAAGAACACCATACCCATCGACGAGACATGGATCGACGGTTGTGATGTTGAGACTGTCTTCACAATGAGTCGGGAAAAGTTGTCCAAGATCAAGAAAAGCTCACCCGGTCAGACCGGATGTCAGTGCCGTGCTGGTAGTTTTCTTTGACTTGGAAGGATTAGTTCATCATGAATTCATGCCACTGGGACAAAACGTTAATCGATGGTACTACCGGTGAGTGTTTCGAGAAAATGTGAGAAGGAAATGGCTAGGAATGTTGTGAGACAATTCATGGCTCTTCCATCACGATAACGCACACGCACATTCATCCCTGTTGGTGCTTAACTATCGTACAAAAAATGAAATCACTGTGCTGCCTCATACTCCATACCCTCCAGACCTGGCCCCTGCAGACTTATTTTTATTTCCGAAGTTGAAAACCCCGTTGAAAGGAAGAATATTTGCAACCATAGACGAGAGAAAAGGAAATTCGCAGACGTCGCTTCGCGCGATCCAGCAAGAGGCGTACCAAGACTGTTTCCGGGAGTGCAAACGGCACTGGGAGCAGTGTAGCAGTTGTGGATGAGAGTATTTCGAAGAAGACCATGCACAATAGGTAAAAGTTAAGGTCAGAAAAATTTTGTGGACCAAGTCCTGGAATTTTTTGATCTCGTACTTGCCCTATCTCTGTAATGGGACGGAACAAGTTGTCCTAATTGGTTGCGTCCCACCCTCATCCACCGTGTGTCCAGTGTGGGCCATATGGGACGATCTGTAAAAAAAAACCCTGATTTTTAAATAATGCAACTGTACATTGCCTCTGATGCAGTCCGGCTCCACACAGACCTGGTGTGCATCACACAGACAACTTATTACCGTGGGTAACATTCCACATCACATACATGAGCCAACATTGAATGAAAAGTCAAACTTACATTCCCTTACCAGGGAATTCAGCATAATGAATTCAAGATGGTGACAATGAAAGCTTGAAACTACATTAAACTTGGATAATGCTGCATCGATATTTAAATAAAATCACATGTAACATACGTCGCGAAAGAAACAGCACATTGCACCACCATTGAAACTATACATTGGAGCTAGAGTTCACTCGAAGTGCAGATCGTCATTTTTTGACAAATATGACACAAATTGGGGATATATCTGCATATAACTAGGTATTCTACACAAGAGGATAGCCTATCTTTTTAAAATATCACAATTCTATTCACAGCCAGTGGTGAAACGACACAAAAAATTGTAGCTCAAAAGTGGAAGTATAAATTACAGATTTTGTGATTTGATTCTTTTAATTACGCAGCAGTAATACTGTTGATCGCTAAAGGCAACAGCTCGAAGTAAGAGGTGCAAGCTAAATATTATTTTCCACTCGTGGTTGTCGCACGAAAATCTGCTTAGGGTACAACAAATGATTTAACCGGTACAGTTACCCTCAAAATCTGAAAAATATATTATGCTTATGCAAAACACAGGGTGTATTCAATCAAGAATCAAGGAGCGGCCAATGCTAAAGGTATTAACAAAGAGACAGTACAACTTCTAGCATTAACCATGGAAATTAACTAAAAAGCTCAACAGTAGGAAACAGAAAAGCACTTCCGATACTCCGTATAATAAGTGAAACGATTTCTTCGTTACTGACAAAAAACCCATCTGCACTATTCAGAACAAAAACTACACTAAAATATGTATCAAGCGATGTTATGTCACAGCAGGGTGGTGGCAGCACACAGCGTGCTATTTCAAAAAAGCGATCCCAGACTGTAGCCTCGTTAAGTCTGTATTTTTTACTATGGTAGGCGAGGCGCATCTCCTCATATGTGGCGAGAAAAAGTGGGAAATGCTCTGATTCGCAAAGAAGAAGCTTCGCTCAACCTCTCTGGGGAAAGATATCGATACTGTTACAGCACAGCACAAGACGCTCAAGTAGGTCGTTGTTTCCCTCACGAGAACGTGGCATTATTTTACACAAGTGGCAACGTGGGGTGTAGTGGATCCCCTGGATGTGTTAACGCTGCTGCATATGTGTATTATTAATAACTAAGTTATTTAATATTAAATAATGTAGAGGCAACCATATAAATTATGGAACTGAATCAATTACTGCTTATTTGAAGAACTAAGGCACTTGAAAGGAGGGTATAAGATGAACATCAACAAAAGCAAAACTAGGATAATGGAATGTAATTAAGTCGGGTGATGCTGAGGGAATTAGATTAGGAAATGAGACACTTAAAGTTCAAAAATGGCTCTGAGCACTATGGGACTCAACTGCTGTGGTCATAAGTCCCCTAGAACTTAGAACTACTTAAACCTAACTAACCTAAGGACATCACACACATCCATGCCCGAGGCAGGATTCGAACCTGCGACCGTAGCGCACTTAAAGTAGTAAAGGAGTTTTGCTATTTGGGGAGCAAAATAACTGATGATGGTCGAAGTAGAGAGGATATAAAATGTAGACTGGCAATGGCAAGGAAAGCGTTTCTGAAGAAGAAAAATTTGTTAACATCGAGTGTAGAGTTAAGTGTCAGGAAGTCGTTTCTGAAAGTATTTGTATGGAGTGTAGCCATGTATGGAAGTGAAACGTGGACGATAAATAGTTTAGACAAGAAGAGAATAGAAGCTTTCGAAATGTGGTGCTACAGAAGAATGCTGAAGATTAGATGGGTAGATCACGTAACTAATGAGGAGGTATTGAATAGAATTGGGGAGAAGAGGAGCTTGTGGCACAACTTGACTAGAAGAAGGGATCGGTTGGTAGGACATGTTCTGAGACATCGAGGGATCGATCACCAATTTAGTATTGGAGGGCAGCGTGGAGGGTAAAAATCGTAGAGGGAGACCAAGAGATGAATACACTAAGCAGATTCAGAAGGATGTAGGCTGCAGTTGTTTGTTGGGAGATGAAGAAGCTTGCACAGGATAGAGTAGCATGGAGAGCTGCATCAAACCAGTCTCAGGACTGAAGACCGCAACAACAACAACAAATGCACTTTATTACATTAGAAAACAGACAATACTAACAGTTACGTTTATACAATAAAAAATGAACACTGAATGATTCAACAGTTATCTTCTGATGACTTGCTACAGTTACCATTCAGGCAGCCATCACAAAAGCACTCCGCCGGTCTTAGTAGCCGAGTGGTTCTAGGCGCTACAGTCTGGACCCGCGCGACCGCTACGGTCGCAGGTTCGAATCCTGCCTTGGGCATGGATGTGTGTGATGTCCTTAGGTTAGTTAGGTTTAAGTAGTTCTAGGTTCTAGGGGACTGATGACCTCAGAAGTTAAGTCCCATAGTGCTCAGAGCCATTTGAACAAAAGCACTCCGTCCATAGGCCCCAAGTGGCCCATCCGGACCATCTGACCGCAATGTCATCCTCAGGTGAGGATGCGGATAGAAGGGGCGTGTGGTCATCACTTTGCTGCAGCAGCATCACATGCTGCATCTCCTTTTCGCAGCTGGCACCCCTTATTTTGCTGGTTTGTCATTGACTGCACATGTGGATCCACGCATTTTGGTTTTTTGATAGCTTCTGGTGAATTTCTCTGGGTTAGCGAACCATTATTGCCCTCTTCTTTAGCCGGTCTTGCACCATGCCTAACTCATTTTCCGAAAGGAAATCACTCTCTGTCATTTTGTTTCGGGTTTATTGTTCTAAAAATTGCAAGGCTATTGATTCCAGCTAAATCAGTTACGCGAAATTACAACGTCAGAGGCAAGCTATTGCATTTCCTTGAAGCTCAGTATGTGGCACACAACTTGTTCACTACAACAGCATCCCCTCTCTTGTCGTTGTAGAATGTGACTATATTTTGTTTCTTGTTTGTACCGGAGGCAGGGTATACTGACGTATCTTCAAGATGCAACCAAGAAATTAACAGTAGATTTGCATTATTCTTTGGGGCATATGAGATAAAAGTGAAGTCATTCCGAAAGCCAAAGATTGTAGATTTCATATCTCTCTTCTTAGTCACAAATTAGGGAGGAAGCTGTCTCTTGTTCCTCTTCGACGTAACGCCATATTTCAGGTTTTCCTCCAACAATCTCTGGACAAGAGGAATACAAGAAAACCAGTTATTTCTTGTTATATTCCTACCTGTGCCACTCAGTGGTTCTACTAGAATCATAACATCAGAGGTGGACAACTTATATGTTGATTTCCAACGTATATCTTCATAGAAATGGTGTACCAAGCTTTCGCATCTGTTCGAAGATTTTAAGGTCATACTTGGCCGGTATACTTGGCAAATACTGTAGAAAACTACAGCGACCTCTGGATGGAACAAGCGGTCAAATTTTCAGAACGTACGTAATTGGCTCTGCCGTTGTATATGAAATGTTCAAATATAAACCGAACCAGTTCCAGTTCGTTTACTTGTTTCCGTACCCCAGAAGCAACAGGGAACAGTTCAAAGCGGTTGTCGTTGGAAAAACTTGAATTTCCACTCTCTCTATATTCGACAAGTCTCGGTGACCTGAGCGAATGGATTCTACTAAAATCAGAGATCAAGACAATCCGTTCTTGCAATCACTTAGTGAGTTGTCGTGTAGAAATCTTTTTACCTGTGCCGCCGAGAAGCTCACGAAGTTTACGTGCCTCGCAGACACAGCATCAGCGTCGTCGGGTTCTCTGTAAAGTGCAGTTCTACTTCCTGCGTTTCTAAACGATGAAGTGTGAAACTACGTTATTCCAAATAACGTTCAGAAGGGATACCATTACGATGTATTTATTTACTAAACATCACAAACTGGTAATATCGACACCATTACTAATGATTTAATGAAAAATAACGATTGCCTGAGAGCATTGCCTTAGGACAGAACTAGATCGGAAGGCATCCTGTCAGCAACTGGCGACTATGGCACGCAGCTTGCATCTCCTACTTACACTGTGTGATATTCCATAGCCATTCGAGCATTTTCGTTAGCTTAAACATTATTCGTTTATTTATGAGATATCACAGTCTGGCGTTGTAAGAACAGCTCATGAGCTGTAGACTTCTCCCAATATCTGTATTTGAAAAATCGATTTTTATTTTCGAGTGTTTACGTAGCAAGATTACCTGCTTCCCGCCAGAATAATTGTGCTTTTTCTACGTACCCCGCTCCTGACGTAATGGGCTTTCTCATGTCCAACCACGACGCCTCACAACACCGCCCACTGGCTACGTCATATGGTCCACGGACTCCTTCAGCCAGCGTGGGAACGTAAAATCTTAACTCCCTACTGCGTGCGTTCTGCAGTACCGCTTTTCTCGCTTAATACTATGTGATATCTGCACACGCGATACAAAATTGTAAAACTGGAAGATAAGGAATTAACATGTGGCTTACACAGAAGGTGTATCTTCCAAGCTGACGTCACAAGGGAGACGGTCTGTATCACACAGTGGTTTAATATTATAATTGCGAGACTGTATGTCTCTGTGTATCTAGAAGGGCCAAACACTACGTTGCTTCGTCCTATATCTGTCTCGTGAAAATACACTCACTCAAAAAACTTAAGGAGAAAAGTAACTTTCGCATGATGCTTCACGGCCAAGTATCATAGCTCAATGAAAGTTGGACCGTACGTAGCAAGAACTGTTGCTGTATTGCACAGAAGGTTGCTGAAACAAATACCCAATGATACTTTCAAAAATGGTTCAAATGGCTCTGAGCTCTATGGGACTTAACATCTGAGGTCATCAGTCACCTAGAACTTAGAACTACTTAAACCTAACTAACCTAAGGACATCACACACATCCGTGCACGAGGCAGGACTCGAACCTGCGACCGTAGCAGTCGCGCGGTTCCAGACAGAAGCGCCTAGAACCGCTCGGTCACCGCCGGCAATGATACTTCCATTGAAGGAGAATTATTGCACTGAAGTCCAAGAGAATTCTGGTCTTATGTAACATCGCTAAGCGGTTCTAAGGCTTCCATTCAATCCTTTGTTGACCAGTCTGGACTGGCAGTGGAAGATAGCAAGATGAAAGCTGAAGTTTTAAATTTCACATTCAAGAAATCGTCCACACAGGAGAATCGTACAAACATACCGCCTTCTGACCATCGGACAGACTCCCGTATGGACGACATAGTAATAACCATACCTGGTGTAGAGAAACAACTGAAAGATTTGAAAGAAAATAAATCACCAGGTCCGGATGGAACCGCAGTTCGATTTTACAAAGAGTACTCTACAGCATTGGCCCCTCATCTATCTCGAATTTATCTTGAATCTCTCGCCCAGTGCAAAGCCTAGTATATAAGAAAGTTAAAAGAACTGAACCGCAAAATTACCTCTCTCCCTACTGCCCCACCGTCCATCCACCAGCCTCCAACTTCCTCCAGCCAAAGAGCCAACTACAAGACGACCGGAGCGCCACCCAGTGGCGTGACAAGAAAACGGGGTATGCAACGACATAATATTCGGATAACGAGCCGACACAGCTCATCTTTCTTGTTCAGAAAGTGCTAACATTACTGTCATGTATCAATATGTCACAGTGATTCGTTCCTTGCACCATTTCTCAGTTAATTTTATTTAGAGTTTTTCGGGTACAGTTGCCGTAAGGAAACCTTCACATTTTCCTCACTGCGAAGGTGTTCTCCCTGTTTGGTCTCTGGCTCCTCTTTGTCGGCACGAAGCACTTAATGGATCTCAGCAAGAAGGGCGAAGGCCACTGGCAGATGGCCAGTGTTCGCCAAAGTAAGGCTGCAACCCGCTTCGCCTTTCCTAGGTCTCAACAGCAGAAGATGTGCCAACACTATTGTCCCAAGAAATACCCGAGCACAACATTTTTTCTTATTCTCTTCAGATACCAAAGGTCGAGAAACCGAGATGCTGCCGGGCCAGTTCTGGGAGGTCCGTTGCTTTCCCTCCGAAAACTGGCGTATCCACAGTTGCACTTTGTGTGAATAAATCGACCAGGTGATGGGATACTGTTTCGTCCCAAAAGGACCTCGCATTTTGTAAGGTGCATTTTGTATGCCGAGAGAGGGGAATGTGTGTAACCTTTCCCTGATTTTCTATGGAAGGAACGATATTTTTGTCTATCACAATGGCAACAGCATTGAAATTCATCGCAATAATTTTCATTTTATTTTATTTTTTAAAGTGGAGAGATGTGGAAGAAAATCCAGTTTTCGTGGTCATTAAATTGCCATACACCAGGAGAGTTCCTCATCTCCTGGCCGCCATTCAGTGCTGATGGGTGCATTTATTGGTGATTCTGGGGAAACGTAAATGTCTCAGTAGTGGTAGCGCGATATATATTCCATGTAGGTTGCTATTTGGAATAACGTGACGTGGCTGGTGAAATTTGCAGAAGGTTGAGGAACCAGAGGTCTCACTTTTTCAGAGGATGTTCACAGGCCTCGATGTATCAGAGAGTAGAGTGACCTGAATTTGAAGCTACGGAATCAGCTCAACTCACAAAATCTGACGAGATTACTTCTCTCAAACGCTGAGGGAATCGCAGCGCCATTATTGACATGCAGAAGTAGGACGAGGGCCAGTAACAAGAGGGACAGTTGTGGATATTTGCAGCCTGGCGCCACCCATGCATAAGTCCAAGATACGGCCAGTGCGAAAAAATCGTGTGCTGCACAAGTTTATCTTTCCGTCAATGAACAGGACTTTGATGACAAGCATTTCTTCTCACGTGAGGGAATTCACCACTAATAGCGCAGGTCATGATGCACGTACAGTAGAAATGCCCTAGATTTTAAATCTCTTTCCTCTTATACTTTCTTTCGATGGTCTGGTGTCTCCGCTTCTAGAGCTCTCTTGATTTGATCTCTTGTACATATATTCTTACGTAATATTTCTTCCAATGTACTTCACTCTACAGGTGTCTGAATAGGACACTACAGAGTCACTGTGCAGTAGCTGTCATCGTTCTTCGCACACTATAAGTGCACTCAAAACTGTAGTGCGAAGGAATCACGTGGTATCCGACGCCGACAGCCTACACAGTGAACTGGTACGCCTGGAGGAAATATTCCATAAGAATGGAAACGCAAGTCATCAAATTAAGAGAGTGGAAACACCAGACCAAGAAAGAGGTGTAAACTCTACGTCTTTTCCACACTATATGGAAATATTTCTTCAAAATCTCAACAATAATGAAGAAGCATAAAGTGGATATTGTCTTCTCCCCACTGGCCAAGGCGGCAGCTCTCCTGGAGTCTATGGAGGATGATCTGCCCTTATGAAAGGTGTGTGAGTGTTGTAAAAGGTAGCCGGCCGAGGTGGCCGAGCGGTTCTAGGCGCTACAGTCTGGAACCGCGCGACCGCTACGGTAGCAGGTTCGAATCCTGCCTCGGGCATGGGTGTGTGTGATGTCCTTAGGTTTAAGTAGTTCTAAGTTCTAGTGGACTGATGACCTTAGAAGTTAAGTCCCATAGTGCTCAGAGCCATTTGAACCACTTTTTTTGTTGTAAAAGGTACATAAGACAAACAGGTAGCAGTGTAGAAGAACGTTACATTGAAGACCAATGATACACCCGCGTTCCACAGCCCAATAAAGTAGCTGACCGTTGTATTTCCACTGGGCATTCCATACTTTATGGGAAAGTTAAGATTCTCACAGCCTCATCCTAAAGGGATTCAGTGGTCAAGGGTGCTGTAGAAATACAATTAGCCCACAACTTGTTCAAAGTGGATGAGGGTTTACAGCATGACAAACAATGGAAACCTCTCATTTCAAGCCTTCTGTCTCAATGGGAATAGTGCTCTAAGTCTTCAGTGCCTAGTATTCAACGAATGACACCCATGGCAATTAACCACATACTTCGTAAGCACAATGGATTCGCTAAATCTTTGCTTGCTTGGATTTTATTCTTACAGGCATTACGTTTTGTCTATGACTGACGCCGTAGTTATCAATAGCGAAAACTCTGCCACATGCACATTTACTCCACAGGGTAAAGTGATTTAAAGATCTTGCAAGCGGCTCACCTTGAACTAGGAGAAATGTTGTCAGCCGAATTAGGAACATACCGGATGCACTCACAGAAAAAAAGGTCGAATATGAAACCTACAATATTTTGCTCCCTGATAGAGCCAAGACTAAAACTCATTGCAACCACATGAGTGATATACCATTACTTACAGGACATTAAATAATTTTAAGCTGTTTACGACAAGAAAGGCAAGGAACTCTTTTCATGTTTTTGTGAAACATCCTCAGCCCCGAGGAAAAAAGAAATGTGGTTTTCGTAGATGTAATTTGGTGTTCTCTGTCTACCCCTTTAGCAGGACCAAATCACAGTTGGTCCCATTGTTTCATGAAGCAAGTCAGTTTCCCGCACTAGCTGTTGTTTATTTTGAACTATTCACCTTAGTTCATAGTTAATCAATTAACTTATTTCACCTTCTTGGCCACTATCAGGATAAATCATAGGAATATATATATATATATATATATATATATATATATATATATATATATATATATATATGGAGGCAATAGGCCCATCTACAGGGGAACCAGACACTCAAGCTGGCGATAGGACCCAGGATCTCTTGGAGAACCAGATTAAGTCATGCTGGACGTGGTGCTTTCTTGGTGGTTCTGGCTCGAACCCCGGAATCATCAGGTCTCGCAGTAGTTCGTAGAATAGTAACTAGCGGCGGATGCTGCTAGACACATACAATGCTGATTTGCCCACATCGGACCATGGACTCGTCTGGAGTATGTACCGGCACTGGAAAAATACTGCTAGGGATAGAGGAGCGAGAATTTACATCGGCCCTCCGAACGTCGTTGCATCGGAGCCGCACCTTCGGTGACTTGAAGTCCCAAGGCAGCGCAATGTTTGGACACGGCAACAGGCAAGTCAGTTCACAACTAAGGCGGACTGAGGTTTTGCACCAAGCTGTGTTAGCAACTGTCCAGCTCCGGCAGCACGATTACACGGGCAGGTAACTGGCCACAACTGTTATGCGTTATGAAGTCTGTACAGTGGGGTGTTGTTGCAACACGAGCATGATACATTGCTCACATTTGTCAGGAAGGCGACATGTTATGTTGTCCCTAATAAGAGTTGCACGTGACAACAGTAGATATGAGTACATCTATAACACAGGTGAAGCCCACATAAAAGCGGAAAGCAACACATTGTTACTGTGCCTGTATACAACACATTACAATAGAAACGACTGGTGTTTCTTCTATAATATACGTTTGTTATATAAACGCATATGTAACAGTAACAAGGTGCACAATTGCTCCTAATAGTATGTAACAATGAAAATAAAGGCAACTTCAGAAACGGAATATTGATCTATGAATTATTCTATTTAACTGATGAAATCATGTCGGCTTATTAGCTGAGTCTTGCCGTCGTGTTCTCGCAACATTTCGATGAATATTCTACTTGTCATCTTGAGGCACAGGTCGTAGTCATGTGCAGTACGTACTGTTATATCCGCTGGACCGCATACTTGACCGCCGATGGCCCGAAAGATGGGCCGAACGTTTGATCTCGTGCTTACGGAATAAATGTCGCAGACGGTGTTGGTGGGGGGCTCTTGGAATTGCCTGTCTATTCTGCCCCCGTCTCTGCCGCTTTTCCATTAGAGCACGCCGAACTTATCTCAGGTAAAGCCACGTCCCATATGAAGCTCAGTTAGAGACTGCTGTTGGTGTTGACAAGACGTTCATGTTCTCTTATTTCCAGACGAATCTGCGACTCAGCGGCTATAAAAGCTCAAACTTCACATGAACTTGAAACATTACCTGAAGATGAGAAGCAGTAAACTCGACGAAACTCTGCGTCAAAACGACGTCACAGTTCCAATAATAATCCGAGAAATTCTGCACTTCAATATTGTGTAACGCAAAATTTATTCGAATACAGGTTGGCAGTTGCTGAATACGAAAGAAAACGTAAATTAGTTACAAATGACGGATTCGACATATTTTATTCAACATATAAACGTCACTACAGATATCCGGATTTAGGTCACGACGTGTTCGATATACCTGCCATCATTGGCGATGAAGTGGCGCAGACGAATAGCGAAATTCTGCATAACCCGCTGAAGTGTCGGAAGATGGATGCTGTCTATGATCTCCTGAATAGCTGTTTTCAGCTCAGAAATGCTTTTGGGTTTTTGCTTTACACATTTTCTTTAATATAGCACCACAAAAAGGAGTCGCATGTGTTCAGATCCAGAGAATGCGGCTCCTACATGACATCAAACGCTTTCCTGCTTCGACAGGTTTGAGATCTGTCTTCCGTGAACCACATCTTGCCGAAATCAGCGTCACTCTGGATAATGGGCAATGAATCATCTTCCAAAAGCACCGTGCCATCAAGGAATATCGGACCAATTATTCTGCCACTGGACATTGCACACCATACAGATACCCACTGACGGTGAAGAGACTTCTCCATTGCTGACTCTCAGTCCCCCAAATGCGCCAATAATTACTGACGAGCGGTTGTAGGCGCTTCAGTCTGTAACCGCACGACCGCTAGGGTCGGAGGTTCGAATCCTGCCTCGGGCATGGATGTGTGTGACATCCTTAGGTTACCAGAATGAGATTTTCACTCTGCAGCGGAGTGTGCGCTGATATGAAACTTCCTGGCAGATTAAAACTTTGTGCCCGACCGAGACTCGAACTCGGGACCTTTGCCTTTTGCGAGCAAGTGCTCTACCATCTGAGCTACCGAAACACGACTCACGCCCGGTCCTCACAGCTTTACTTCCCAGGTTCGCAGGAGAGCTTCCGTAAAGTTTGGAAGGTAGGAGACGAGATACTGGCAGAAGTAAAGCTCTTACGACCGGGCGTGAGTCGTGCTTCGGTAGCTCAGATGGTAGAGCACTTGCCCGTGAAAGGCAAAGGTCCCGAGTTCGAGTCTCGGTCGAGCACACAGTTTTAATCTGCCAGGAAATTTCATCCTCAGGTTAGTTAGGTTTATGTAGTTCTAAGTTCTAGGGGACTGATGACCTCTGATGTTAAGTCCCATAGTGCTCAGAGCCATTTGAACCATTTTGATTACTGACAAACCCTTTGAAATGAAAGTTGGCTTTGTTGCTAAACCAAACAATGAATGCGCATACTAATTCCCATTACTCCCGGCAGCCGCCCGCGATGTTTGAACGTCCTAACGCAAACCGTTCAGAAACTATGACGATTTTATGTCATACAGTTCAATACTTGTCACCCTGTATCCTTACCCCTATTTTCCCCATTTGACCTTCCAAGAGATTCTTGGTTTGTGATAAGCGCTTAAGTGACAAGGCTCGACAACAGATAAAAATCTCTCCTTTTGTCAGCGCGACCGTGGATAGCCGCAGAGAAGTCCCCCCTTTGGAATAAGGCGAGCAGCAGTCGGCCAGCAGCGGTGGCAGATTACCTCTCTCCGGCAGACTTCAGCTGGCGCTTGAAAGCCGTTCGCAGTCGCTCCGCCGCCTCGGCAAGCCGGGAAGAGCGGCGGAGGATCGGCGTGAGAAGCGCGGCCGGCCTCATATTTAGCGGCGGCGGCGGCGGCGGCGGCCAAGTTGCGGTGCTCAGCGGGCGTGAAGAGCCACCGTCCGCCAACTTGCCCGCAGATAAGCTGATTAACCGCCGGCGACTCGCGGGTCAATTCAGCCGCCGCGCTAGTCGCCTGGAAGCCAGGCCGAGCCGCGCAAAGCACAGGCACGGGCGCTTGCCTGCCGAGCGGGATGCAGTCTGCGGGGAGGCGAAGGCGCCGCGCGGGAGCAGTACTTGTATAGAAGCCTAGGCGCCGGTTCTACGGGTTTACCTGCTGGAGGAGTTCAAGAACCGTCTGCAGCGTTTGGATATCAGTAGATCAGTTTCCACAAAACACTGTAGTAACAAATATGTGCTTATGTTTAGAGGACAGGCATACTGTACTGTAAGACCTTCAGTACATACACCATCAGATTATTGGACTTGTCGCTCTAACGAAGTAGGCGAGTGTCAGCAATATGTCTCGTGGTCTTATTGTGGCGTGTTTATCTTCTGCCGTTAGGTTAGACGATAGAAATGCCACTTGCACGCTTAGACAAGCAGATTGACGGTGACCAACTTTAAACCGAACTTGATTAATTTTCACACACATTTATTAAAATAATAACAAACATAAAAATTACTTAATTTGATTCTGGATGGTATTGACGATTGGCAATCTGAAGTTCCTTTGGTATTGGTACGTTAATCTTATCCTCACATACATCTCTGACAGTTGAAAAATGTGTCTATACATTTCTCTTCATGGCTGTGTACAGGAATATGGTAATCTTATTAGGCGCAGACTGAAACTTGACTGTAGACTGGTACAGATAAATGCAGAACTTGTACAGACTTGTACAGACTAAGGCAGACTGGTACAGACTGGTGCAGACAAATGCAGACTTACTAATCGGAGGTCTGTACACTCGTTATAATACCTCGCGCGTTCATGTATCACTGCGCGACTGTGATCAGCGAAGAGAAAAGGATCTACATTAGTAGCAATCTTATTGGCTGCGTTACATATTAATACGCGGATCGGCGGAAGCAGAATTTGGTCCGTCTCTATGGCAGCGCCATCTCGTAGTGCGGAGGCGGACGAGCGCTGCGCCTGCGCTGTTGTGCTTAGCGGGGCGAGCTCTAGTGGGAAAGTTGTGTATGCGCTGACTACGCGGAACTATGTACACAGCACATACCCATGTGTGGAACGATAATACGTAACATAATCCCAGAGCACACTAAAGGATAATCTGTTGTTTAGATCCAGTAATAGTACTGGTGTTGCCACAACTGTCACACACTGTCCACACGCTTCTGACAACCTAGCAGAAGGATAGGCAGCAGACAAATGTTTAACATCCCTTCCACAGTGAGGTCATTAGGGACGAATTACAAGCTCGGATTAGGGAAGGATAGAGAAGGAAAGCGGCCGTGCCCTTTCGAAGGAAGGGAGGTCACAGGAAGCCTAAATCAAGATAGGCGAACGCCAGTTTCATGTGTCGTCCTCCCATACGCGAATTCAGTGCAGTACCCACACCTGTCAGAAGCCTGAATAATAACTTTCTACAGTGCGAGACGTACAGGAAAAGAGTCAGTAAGATTCTGGAAGGAACCGACAGGGACGTGCACCCATACTGACTCCAGTGTAATGCCCACCTAAAATAGATTTCTTGGCTGAACAACCTGTGAAGAGTCCGATACAGGTATATAGATTCTCGATTGGGCTTAAATCAGAAGAGTTTGCTGGCCAGGGGATCATGGTAAACTCATCCTGGTGGACTTCCATCCACGTACATACACTGTCAGCTTTGTGGCACGTTGCAGTCTTCTGCTGATAGATGCCATCGAGACGAAGAAGGGGTGGACATAGACCCCAAGGAGAGATGCGTATTTGAGTTGATCCATTGTGCCTTACAGAATGACGAGATCAACCAGAGAATGCCGTGAAAAATATTTTCCAGTCCTTAATGCTCCCTCCCCCGGCCTACGCCCTTCGAACATATCTTGCAGTATGTTAACTTTCAGTCGTTTTACGCTGTAAACTTTAGTGGCTGTCTGTCCGATGGATCATAAAATATGATTCATCTGAATAGCACACCTGTCAGCTTTCAGTGAACATAAATTTGCGGTACTGGCGTGCAAATTCCAGCCTCCCGTCTTTTTACACGAACAGCAGTCGGTATGGGTGCAAAGACCTGTGGCGGAGGGTATTTGTGATGCCATGGTATGTTGTCCATTCTCCGTTCCATTCACTATGGGTGCATTGGAGGAAAAATCCTCCCTAACGCTACGTGCGACCTCTGATACCTATTATTCACTCATCGTAGTCATTTTCCAAGACGTGTGTGCGAGAAAGTAATATGTTGACCGACTCTTCTTGTGCCGATACCCTCTACGTTTCAATAGCAAACATCTCCGAAAAAGCTTGCCGCCTCCGCTCTTATCTGCCACTGGAGTTTGTTTACTATCTCCTTAACGCTCTCGCACCGTGTAAACGATCCCGTGACGAGAAACGTCGCTCATTGTTGCTTCACTACAGGGATTGGACAAAAATGTCATCGCAAGAAATCCATACTTGAACATAAAAGCGAATGCTAGCCACGCTTGCAGGTTGATCACGAAAGGCACCTGTGCAACGTCGTCAGTAGGGTTGCAAGTGTCAGGGTTGGTAGGACAATATTCCGTGTAGTTGTGAGAACTGTGTATCGGAACCAAAATTCTTGGTGCTCTTATGTGAGTGCCACCATCACCAAGGTAGTCGAAGTGATTGGTGTCTCCAGAGGTGCCGTACCAAAGATTTATACCCCATACAGGGAAAGCGGAAAACTATCGTACACTAAGCACAACTCGGATGCGGCTGCGTGTCGAGGGATCGCGGAAGATGGTCATTGACAACGGCTGTAACGAAAATGTAGAGGATAACAGCTGCAGATGCAGCCGCAGAACTGAAATTGGCACTCACGAACACATTCAGCACCTGAACAACACGAAGGGAGCAGCATAAGGTTGGGGTTGTAGAACGATCTGGCATTTCAAAAGCTTGTAAGGTGACCTGTATCGACTGAAGCCTATCGACATGTTGATCGCTCCCCACTCAGATGTGAAACGGAAGGCTGCTACATAACAGGATCATTAGGAATGGAATGGCCCTAACAAATGATTTCAGGGAGTGGTCCTTACAAAAGCCAATAGTAACAAGGGGTCTGTGGGTTCACTTAGCTCTTGAAATTAAAGAACGGTCCAAGCTGAACAACTTTAGTATAATCATAAATGCAAGCAAGAATAAACATGAGTTGATAAAAGCACACTATCAATTCCGAACAAAAGGAGATAAAACACAATGAAAAATATAAAATCTCTGAAGAGGCTCCGTTAGAAGAGAATATGAGAATACAAGGCCTTAAGCTTTCGGTAGAAAAGAACCTTAGATTAATAATTCGTAATTCATCGAAAACAGAATAAATACATGATTCCTCTGAGAATATGCTATTTGTTTCGATCAGCTGACGGTGAAACGATATCACGTGGAAGATACCGAAGTGCAAGAATCTTTAGTGAGGCACCGAACAATGTAGTTCTGAAACAAATCCAATTAAATTTAGAAACGCGCCCTTTCCTGCCCTTCTTACCACGTCTCCTCTCCCCTGTTCCGTGGATTGCATTCGCCTCCTGGTCACTCACAGGTGCCTGGTAGCTGATGGCAGTGAGCCCCATCTGAAGATTGCAGCCTCTGAACGGGTCTCTCTCAACCGCCTCGATACTTCGAAGTCTAGCGTCTTCAGCCTAGTCTACCGCGAATGTCAGTGTATGTCAATCAACCGTTCGAATGCTACGCTAAATCCAAACGTCCAAACGCATCCTCTTTCTTCCTACTTCGCCAAAACTGATTCGTCTTCTAAGCAAAAAGTTTGGGAGTGGCTCTCCCAATAGGATACATCACAACAAAACTTTCTCTCTCTCCTCCGAAAACCAGCTAATCTCTTATTTTTTCAAGATGGAAAATTCTTATCGACAATCTGCTACTCTAAAGATAAGTTTCTGCGCTAGCCAATGCGATATGCAGCTGCACCATCTTTCCTCGAAAGACGGCGTCTTATCCGCCACTTGAGCTGCTCCTTTTCAGCACTGGCGAAACATCGTCGTTCCCTCAATTTTTTGCAGCGTTCGGGTCAAGAAACTTCTGGCCTTGCAACAGAGTACCGAACACGATCTTTTTACAAAATGCGGCCAACATTCCACAACGTTTGCACTCTCACGAGCCAAGCAAGAGCTTCTCTCTCTCTCTTTCTCTCTCTCTTTCCCTCTCTTCCACCACCGTCATACCATCTTTTTATGACCAGCGTCCGGCCTGTGGCCAGCAAACACCGAGTTATACTGTGTTAACTCAAAAGATCACCACCTAAGGAAACGCCCGGGTTCCGCAAGTCGCAGCTCCCTCACTAGTGCATATTACTAAGAATTATTCGGTGATACCTGCCCGCCAACTGCCTTTGCAGTTTATGCGAAAAGCCAACTAGTTGCATCACACAGTACCAGCGATCCAGCGACTTCCTGCCGCTATGATTGGCCGTTTCATGGCATTGATCTGAAACATGGCGAGGACGGTCAGAACTTATGTTAAGCCGTTCCCTGGGAGTACCTCACCAGTCATTGGCTAGCAAGTGGTCACTAGCCACATGGCTCACCAAGACAGAGTCAAATTCTCCAGTCCAGTACTTCACGCACACTACTCCGAGATAACTCATTTATTTTACAGACGAATGGATTGCTTTATGCAGTCACTTGTACCAACTATTTTGACATCCAAGTTTGAATTAAGTGAGGAAAAGAAGGGGAAAACTGACACATTCACCGATTAACAATTTATGATAATGAGAGTGAAGCTACAATCTGGCACCAGCCTGACGAGTTTCAGCCCCGACTTCACCTCTGGTCTAGTGTATGCTGCCGCAAACCTATGATGCAGACTGCTTGGTGTGAAGACTGGAACACAGGGGTGAGTTTGGTGATGGTGTGTGCTGCCATATAGCGGTACTATGTGGGCCCTATGGTTTCTCTAAAATGTCATTTTTCTGCTTGTCCATTTTGACTAATTAGGTTCGTCGTATGGTACAGTATATTTTTCCCGATGGTAATGCTATATTCTTCCCTGCTCAAACATCTCACATCTTCAAGGACAGGTTTGAGGACGGCGATATGTTGTCGCACCTCCCCTGGCCACCATCATCACCACTGCTCAATATTATTGAGTCTTTGTGGTTTACCTTGGAGAGCAGGCTGGGTGATGGTTGCCCACCTCCATCATTGTTACCTGAATTGCCATCATTTTGTCGGAAGAATGGTATAACATACAGCAGAAACCATGCAAGACCTATATTTACACGTTCCGAGATAAGTGGAAGCTGTTTTATCGCCAACGATTTTCCTACACCGTATCAGGTATGGTAAGGAGTTGTGCTTTTAGTGTTTCAATATTTTTGTCCTTCCCTGTGTATCTCTTCTATTAATCTGAACTGGTAAAGCTCCCACGCTACTGAGTAGTGTTCAAGAATCGGTCGAACGCGTGTTTCGTCGGAGATTTAATTTGTAGATGAATTACATTTCCTTAATTTTCTCCCAACGAATTTCAGCGAGGCATTTGCTTTACACACTGTTTATTTGTACATCTTATTTCAGGAACACACATTAGGATGTGTGGCGGAATGTACTGTGTTGTGTCACTTTGCATTGTTTCTGGTGCGGCGGCGAATTGATCACGGGAAGAACAAATGCTGCTCAGCGTCCTTGTCAGCTGCTATATCTCCAATTCTACGTTCATGGTCTTTTCATGAGATATACGTAGGAAGAAAAAATGTTTGACTGTTCTAGGAAAGTACGGTCTCAGGACTTATACAGGGTGTTACAAAAAGGTACGGCTAAACTTTCAGGAAACATTCCTCACACACAAATAAAGAAAAGATGTTATGTGGACATGTCCGGAAACGCTTAATTTCCATGTTAGAGCTCATTTTAGTTTCGTCAGTATGTACTGTACTTCCTCGATTCACCGCCATGATTTCATACGGGATACTCTACTTGTGCTGCTAGAACATGTGCCTTTACAAGTACGACACAACATGTGGTTCATGCACGATGGAGCTACTGCACATTTCAGTCGAAGTGTTCGTACGCTTCTCAACAACAGATTCAGTGAGCGATGGATTGGTAGAGGCGGACCAATTCCATGGCCTCCACGCTCTCCTGACCTCAACCCTCTGGACTTTCATTTATGGGGGCATTTGAAAGCTCTTGTCTACGCAACCCCGGTATCAAATGTAGAGACTCTTCATGCCCGTATTGTGGACGGCTGTGATACAATACGCCATTCTCCAGGGCTGCATCAGCGCATCAGGGATTCCATGCGACGGAGGGTGGATGCACGTATCCTCGCTAACGACATTTTGAACATTTCCTGCAGCAAGGCGTTCGAAGTCACGCTGGTACGTTCTGTTGCTGTGTGTTTCCATGATTAATGTGATTTGAAGAGAAGTAATAAAATGAGCTCTAACATGGAAAGTAAGCGTTTCCGGACGCATGTCCACATAACATATTTTCTTTCTTTGTGTGTGAGGAATGTTTCCTGAAAGTTTGGCCGTACATTTTTGTAACACCCTGTATATTGAACCAAACCGTGATGCTTCTTTGACAGCGTCTGCCACTAGAGTCGGCTGACGAATTCTGTGACGCTTTCGCGCTTACTCAACGAATCTCTAAGGAAACGTCCTGCTTTTCTTTTATCTTATGTGTTCTTTTTCCCTTTCTTTTTGTTTCATCACAATTATGACTGTTCTGATGCGCCCGCCACAAATTCTCCCCCCCCCCCCCACCCCCAGTGCTAACCCCTCCATCTCAGAGAATCAAATGCAACCTACATTCTCAGTTATTTGCTGGATATATTCCAATCTCTGTCTTTTACCCTCTAGTACCATGAAAGATATTCCCTGACGTCTTACCAGGTGTCCTATCATCCTGTTCCTTCTTATTGTCAGTGTTTCCCATTAGTCCTCTTCCTCACCGTTTCTGCAGAGAACCTCGTTATTCGTTTCCTAATAGGTCCAAATCATTTTCAGCGTTCTTCTGTAGCACCCAACTTCAGATGCTTCTATTCTCATTTCCGGTTTTTTCACAGTCCCCGTCCGTCTAGCAGACAATGTTCTGCTCCAGACGTACATTCTAAGAAATTTCCTCCTCAAATTAAGACCTATGTTTGATAGCATCTGACTTCTCTTTGCCATGAATGGAATTTTCCAGCGCAAGTTTGCTTTTCATGTTACCCTTGTTCCGTCCCTCATGGGTTATTTTGCTGCCGAGGCAGCACAATTCGTTAACCTCGTCTACTTCTTGATCCCCAAGTCAGATGTTAAGTTTCTATCTGTTCTCGTTTCTGCTACTTCTCATTATTTTCGTTGTTCTTCGTATTTACTCTCAGTCCGTAATCTGTATTCGCTAGACTCTTAATTCTATTTAATACATCCTATAATTCTCCTTCACTTTCACTGAGGATACCAATATGATCAGCGAATCCTATCATTGACATCCTTTCACCTTAGATTTTAATGGCGCTCTTGAACCTTACTTTTATGTCCGTCGTTGCTTCTTCGAAGCATAGACTGAACAATATGGACGGAAGACTTTCCTTAGATCCTTTTTAATCCGAGCACTTCGTTCTTCATCTTTTAGTCATATTATTATATTCCCTCTTGGTTCTTGCACAAATTGGAGGGTATCCGTTTATCCCGGTAGCTTACTCCTATTTTTCTCAGAATTTCGAACATCTTGCACAACTTTACGTTATCGAACGCGTTTTCTACATCGACAAACCCAATGAGTGTTTCATGATTTTTCCTTAGTCTTGCTTCCATTGCCAACCGCAATGTCAATACTGCCTCTCTGCTACCTTTACCTTTCCTAAAGCCAAACCGTTCGTCATCTAAGAAATTTTCAATTTTCTTTCCTATTCTGTCAGCCACTTGGATGCATTAGCCGTTAAGCTAATTTGTGTCTCAATTCCCACACTTGTCAGCCCTTAACGTCTTCGGAATTGTGTTGATGATGTTTTTCCGAAAGTCTAATAGTATGTTACCTGTCACAAAGAACCTAAACACCAGCGTGAATGGACATTTTGTTGCCACGTTCCCCAGTGAGTTTAGAAATTCCGATGTAGTGTTATGTATCCCTTCTGCCTTGTTTGATATTAAGCTCTTTTAAATTCTGTTTCTAATACTGTATGCCTTATCTCTTGCCTATATACTCCTGTTTCTCCTTCTGTCACGTCGCCGGACTAGTCTTCCTGCTCGTAGACGCCTTCAGCGTACTCTTTCCACCTATCCGCTCTCTCTGTCCTCCGCATTTGACAGATGAATTACCATTGCGCTCTTGATGTTACAACCCATGCTTTTAATTACACCGAAGGCTGTTTTGCTGTTTGTATACGCTGACACCGTTCTTCCGACAATCAGTTCTTTTTCGATTTCTTCACTTTTTTCAGGCAGTCATTTCGCCTTAGCTTCCGTGCATTTCCAATTTATTCGGTCCTAAGTGACTTGTATTCCTCTATTCCTGAATTTTCCTGAACTTTCTTGTACTTCCTTCTTTCGTCGATTAACTGAAGTATTTCTTCTGTTATCCATAGTTACTAAGCAGCTACCTTCCTTGTACCTACGGTTTGCTTTACAACCTCAGTGACTGCACGTTTTAGAGGAGCCCGCTGCTCTTCGTATCAACTGCCTGCTGAGCTTTGCAGTATCTATAGCCTCAGAAAAGTTCAGGGGTGTCACTTCATTCCTCAGTACTTCCGTATCAGACTGATTCTTCCTGACTAGTCTTGTAAACTCCATCCAACTCTTCAGCGTTACTAAATTGAAATATTAGTCCATATCTTCTCCTACAATCCAACAGTAAGTCCTACAATCCAATATCTGATTTCGGAATCTCTGTCTGATCATGATGTAATCTGAAATCTCCTCGTATCTGCCAGCCCTTTCAAAATTTTCTCCACCACTTGTAATTCTTGAACTTAGTATTCTCTATTACAGACTGATTTTATTGTAGAGCTCTATGAGTCTTTCCTCTCTCTCGTTCCTACCATCAACAGATGTTCTCCTAAAACCCTCCGTTAGAAATGTCCAGGGGAACATGATAAATAGTGGTGACTTTATTGCAATTACTGTCTTTCACTGTCACATCTGCTCGT
Source organism: Schistocerca nitens (assembly GCF_023898315.1). Taxonomy (NCBI): domain Eukaryota; kingdom Metazoa; phylum Arthropoda; class Insecta; order Orthoptera; family Acrididae; genus Schistocerca; species Schistocerca nitens. The sequence continues at coordinate 104,598,403 of NC_064618.1, forward strand.
CTAATTTCCTATTTCTTTCAGCTACCTTCGGTAGTATACGGTAATAGTTCTTTCTATGAATGCTTCCCTTCGAGCTATGTACAGTCATGCTCAAAAGTATCCGAACGACCTGAATTGCATTTCACCTGATTCGCTTGTAGCCCACATAACAAAGCTGTCTAGCAGGTCCTCTAATCGCTCCTTGGTACAGTCGTTTGACTATTGAAAATGGTTCCAACAAGTCACCACTAGAAAACACTGTTCTGTATCGCAATAACTCAAGATGTAAAGTAATACCACGATACTAGAAATATCAGGGAACACCTTATCACGGATAAGACTGTCTTTATGGCTTGTAAGCTCACATTTATTTCAATAAATGACATACCTGAAATGTTACCACTCTCATTATTACGTCAGATTGGTAATGCACGTAGTAAATTCGAAGTATTCATGATTTCCTCTTCAAAGTAATATACCGTACTTGTTATTTAACACAAAATGACATAAAAATTAAGTTATTCACGAGCAGCTAGTTGAGAATATGTATGAACTTCAAATGACACGACGAACCGTCTGGTTCTGCATATGGATTCAAACCCACGTCATGCAGACTAAGATTTCGTGACTGATGGGAACTACCAGTCATTCCTGACTAGGCATACAGAGAGTGATATACTTCGATTTTACACAGTATCAGTTAGCAAATATCAACTTTAAATTACATAACATAAACACTTTTAACGGAGGCGAATTCCTAACCAGCATTTATTGTCCCTGTAAAAAGAAACTACGAGAGATGTTAAATATTGCTTCTTCACAAGTAACTTACTTCAAACGCCGTGAGGTAAAGCTTTGTGTTGGACAGGGATCCAAACCCGAACCTAATCGGATTGTTATCGAAGCACAATCAACTGTGACATATCGGATTTTCTCGGCAGTAGCTAGATGTTTTAACTGAACTGACGAGACAAAACATTAATTTTTTCCTTCCCACGACCCCAACCCGGCACCTATTTCTGTTATATTCTAGAGAAAACTAACGCTAAATATGGGTTTCTTACACCAGCAGCGACATGTGAGCATGTTAGAATTAGAAATAATATGACGAAGAGTTCAGTGCTGACTGGGAATCGAATCCCACACATATCGTTGTTTACTACACACAAACAGACGTCAGCTACCGAATTTTTCTCCACCAGCAACTCGGAATAAAGTCCTAGAACTTACAGTGATCTCGCAAATAGTTGTATGTCTCATTGGTAGTCAAAAACGTCAGATATCGTTAGTGTTGACAACGAATGAAAATGCATTAAAAATCGTTATTATTATCTACCAGCAGATAGGTGTTCTCATGCTAGAGCTTGATAATTCATAATGAAAACCTTTTTTCCGGGCAGGGATTCGAACCCATTCACACGCAATATGTGTAGATGTTGAGGAATCTGCAGTTTTGAACAAATACAAATTGTAGTCGAGCTGTATTGTCACGAAGGGATCAAATTCCGCGTTAAGGGCGGTCTGAGTTGCATTCCCAGTTCAGAAACAATTTTACCGACGTACAGAAGCTCAAATAAAGGATGGAATACGTGTCCTGTCACCCTACATAGCGTTTGTTTCGTCACTAGAAATAAATAACTAGAGTAAGAAAGGGTACTGGTGATAGAGTTTCTACATGTCGACGCTCCTGACTTTATTTTGGTTCAACCTAACGTCTACTTGGTAGAGAAGGAGCCGGCCGAAGTGGCCGTGCGGTTAAAGGCGCTGCAGTCTGGAACCGCAAGACCGCTCCGGTCGCAGGTTCGAATCCTGCCTCGGGCATGGATGTTTGTGATGTCCTTAGGTTAGTTAGGTTTAACTAGTTCTGAGTTCTAGGGGACTAATGACCTCAGCAGTTGAGTCCCATAGTGCTCAGAGCCATTTTGTAGAGAAGGAATCTCATGTTTAATGTGAATTTCAGACCACAATGCCATTATACATTCTTCACTTGGCGTAGCCAGAAGCGAATACAATCTGTCTCTCCGTATCAAATAGCATCGGCAGAAGTTGGAATCGAACCTAGACCGTCAGTATATGATCGCATCATCGATCCAACAGACCACGAAGTCCTCGTCTCGATGATTCATTTTTCTATCTTAACACCGATGCGGCACACTCGGTGAGAATTCTGACGCACAGGCTCCCTGTAGTGGTTTGTAGCATGTTCAGTACATTCATTTACTCCGTTGACCGATTTGCCATGAACTAGCTGCCTCCACTATCCAATGCATACATCCGACTCCGTTATGTAATCACCGAAATAAAATAACGTAACTGTCACCTACACAGAACTGCCAACGGTGTACGATGCAGAAATTTAAACAGGAAGTGTTCCTTTCCATTTGAGCTACTCTATTGCGCTATCTGTTTGTTGAAACAATCGTGCAGTGCAAAAGAAAAGCTGTAACTGTCTGTCTCTCAGAAGTCTAGGTCCGACCATATGCATTATCTCACAACACTGTGGAATGCGTAAGTTCTGGAGGACTGTTGTTGACTTCTGTAGGTGTTGTACCAACGTGACAGCTAGTAGCGTAACGGCAAGCGTCAATCGCTGTAGATAAGACATCTGAGTTCTATTGCATTCGCTGCTACATTTATTTTTTTATATATGCAATTCTGCTGTCTGCTGAAGTTCTCAGTTTAATGTAACTTTGAACATAATTCCCTTCACTTCTCAACCCAAAATAGTCGCATATGGAAAAATGGTTAACTTCTGCCACATTTTGTTCTTTTCAGGTTTAATGGATGGCCAGGCCGCATATGAATCTCGAAGCTATTGTATTATGTATGGGGAGAGCGCATCGTGCCAAAATAGTCATAAAAGTATCTTCTGCATTAGCTGTTGCGTGGTAGTGGCATTTTATTCTTCTTCAAACCTTGTTTGACACCTTTAACTCAGAACAAGTTTTTTACATGCATGTAATCAATAAACTACATGTGCATTGTCAGACTGTTATAGATAATAACAGAGAATTCGCATATATCGTTGATGATTAATTTCTTTCTCATGTTTAGTATTGTTTTAACAACACTAAAAGAAACCTTACGAAAATTGTGCACAGTATTATAAAAAATGAAATAAAACTAGCCACGATAACCTTCTGACGAAAGTCTGTTTTAATAAAACTGAGTATCTGTACAAAAACTAAACTACTAATCACTTAGATTTCGATTGGGGGTGTGTTTAATTGGTACGCTGTGTCATACTCAGCAGGTATGCAAATGTGGCAATTCATAGATAAAGTAATGTATTCCTAGAAACCCAAAATTTGCTTGTCAGCAGCGGAAAGAGGCGTTACCTGTTGTGCAGCATTGTCAATTTTTCACCATTGCACTATGAGCTGAAAGTATTTTCTTGCGATTTTCTTATCGATGTTTGATCTGACTGCCTCTGGCTCTTTCACAGAAGGGATAAAAACGTTGCACTCAGCGACACGGGAACTGCGAACCATAACAAACGCTTTTCCACAGGCCAGCACGCCACCACGGAGCTAGCGAATATGTATGTGTCGTGCGTTCCTCTTACAAGACAAATAGTGGCCAGAACTCGTAAATCGCTATTTAAAGGACGAGATTAGTTGCGATATCCACGTGCAACGACTTTCCTGGGCTGGAAACCGTAAATCTACAATCTTCTGCTACACCTCAAGCGATGATAACTCATATTATTCAGTGGAAATGACAGGAAAACTCAAGTGAACTTTGAGGCTTAATTCCGTGCACACCAGGAAGTAACCCGTCGATCACAGTGTTGCCAAACATACCTGCCTTGTTGCCAAATCTCAGTTACAGTACCAGCAGGAAGAAGACGAACCGATGTGATCCTACAGCGGGTTGAGAAGTGACCATAGCTGGTGTCTCAAAGACGTGGCTGCTACTGCCTGCAATACGTAATGCGTCTGATTCGCATTTCTGTAACTAGGTTTAGGGACTGGAGCGTAGTTACTAAGAATACTCCAAATTGACTGCTAACTAAGCAACATAAATCATTAATTCTCATAGTTGTTTTTATATTTCTTTCGCAACTGTACTCATAAGAAACTCATTCACGGACGTTTTCGTGCCTCGCCAATAGTCGATCACAACAAACAAACAAACAAAAAATAATAATAAAATAAAAAGAGAATGAGTGTGTGTGTGTGTGTGTGTGTGTGTGTGTGTGTGTGTGTGTGTGTGTGTGGTGGGTGGGTGGGTGGGAGAGAGGTGTTCCAACCACTTTTCCGAGTGATAACTGCTTTACTTTCTATGGGTTTCAAAATTAATGATCTTCAGGTTATTAACATTTTTGTGATTTCATGCTGTAGCTTTGATACCAGTAAATGCTGCACTGTTACCGTTCGAGTTGTCAAGGTGATAGACGACGATGCTGTCGACCCCAGTTACAATCTTTGTCATGGCTATGTTTCAGCCGAATACCTCTACGTGAGTTTCTACGTATTTCAGGATGTACTTTTATACACTAGGTACACATCCAAATTGATATCTGATAGAACTCTATTTATCAACAAGAAGCAGAAATGTTTTCCGTGCAATATATCGGACAACACGTCGGTGCAACGATATCTCGTTTGTGTGTTGCGCATGGTGCAGGAAATATTTGTGTTTTGCTATTGCTTCTATGATAAGTTCCACACCACTGAATGCGAGCAAGCTCACGAATAGACTGTCAATAACTGGAATTACGCAATAATATAGTTAAAAGTTGTATTTTTGCTTTATGTATCCCTATGAAAATAACTGTAAACAGGTTTTATGCCTACTTGCTTATTATTCGCGGTTCTCGATGCTTTCCTGAAAAAATAAAAATAAAAATAAAAAGGGAGAGAGAGAGACAGAGAGAGAAAACAGAAATGTATTTCAATTATCAGTTCAGTGATGCCGTGATCGTCTCGTGATATAAATCAAGGATACTTGATAGGTAATATCTCTTTGTATTAGCGATATGTGTGGCTAGAAGGTTTTTTTTCTTTTCTCTCTACAAACAACCAGAACAGAATTCAGTAACAAAGTGGTATGAACACCTACGCAGTGCCCCAATTACTCAGCCTTTCTTGGTTATTTTGTTAATCGTCTGTAATGCAGTAAACATCCTTCATTATTGATTTGTTATTACTACCATTGTTATTGTTATTCGTCAAATCACAACAGCTTTCTTATCACTCGTTGCCGAAGACGCACGAAACGAATGGATTAGGATGAATGGAATGTGGGATGTTCTGTCACGGAGAATGTAAACATTTATCTCGTCATCTTGTGTTCAGGGTAATATGAAAATCTCAATAAGAGAAGACGACAACTTGATGCCAGTGATGCAGCCAATAACACCCAACTATTTCTGTCCACTTAACACCATGACGACAGACAAATTGGCGTCTCACTGTATTTTGATTATATTTCGTTAGCCTTCTTGTGATCCTGTCTTAATACTTCGTGGGAGTAGGCATAATATTTTGCTTTTTGAACACCTAACAATAACACACAAATATAGTAGATGGAAGGATATAAAGAAACAATCAGACTCATGGGTGTGGATCCAGTTCATCATTAGAAGACTAAACAAGAGGGAAACATTACGAAAGCAATGAATGCGCTGGTTAGTATACATTATGTGTATAGATATGACGACGAAAAAGCGCAGATTTGCACAGTGCCCACATCTGCTCTTTAGTTTCTGTCTTAATGGGCATAATTTTTAGTTTCTTCTCTTCTGAATTTTCAGATGAATTGATTATTACGTGGTACAGAATAATTAGTTAACTGTATTTCTTACAGTTTCCATTTGCATCAACATTTTTCTACATTCTCGTGCAGTTCGTGAAATTCTACTAGTATGATCACAAGACTGCACACAGATGCAATCGATTTCGAGGTGCAAAGTGTTTGTTCAAAATGGTTCAAATGGCTCTGAGCACTATGGGACTTAATATCTGAGGTCACCAGTCCCCTAGAACTTAGAACTACTTAAACCTAACTAACCTAAGGACAACTCACACATCCATGCCCGAGTCAGGATTCGAACCTGTGACCGTAGCGGTCGCGCGGTTCCAGACTGAAGCTACTAGAACCGCTCGGCCAAGTATTTGTTACCTTACTTTTCGTGACAGGTGGGCAAAGTTGATTTCCAAAGACTTTTTATTGTACTGAAATTATCTTTAGTCACAACGTAACAAGGTAAGTGTTTTATTCCTATATATTTTGTGGGAAACTGTAATCGTGATGGAAGATTACACACCTGAATGATTGACACATCTGGTAGGAGAAAACGCTGCATATTAACCAAACCCCGCGCCTCCTATGACACGAGCACGGGATTCTCCTCCTATAACGCTACAGAGCAGTTCCTAAAACAGCTGAGAATTGGCAACATCGTCACAAACATTCGGCAACACTGTGAGAGTGCAATCACTTCCGCGTATGGTACTGAACTGACTCGCTAAATTCACTTGATATTCCCTCTCCATTTGAATGACTCGTGCTGTATAATCCTCATGTAAACTAAGACACTGAGACAGAAAATTCAATTTTTTTTGCTAAAGAAATGCTATTGTTCACATAAGTGACAACTTTCATTATCTTTCACGATGCGTTATGAGGCTGAGCGACGAATACCTTGATGAGAGTTGGATACTGGTAGCAGTGTCTCCGTAGCCCCGCGGTACCGCCCGTGTCTCTTGTTGCAACGGTTCAAGGAGTCGTCAGTTCTAACTGTGGTAGCGGTCAGCGTATGCCAGCTTTATTATTTTGTGATTTATTTTATGGAGCTGCGAGTTTCGAGAGAAAATTGTGTAACGAAATCAGAAGAAAACCTTCACACATCAAATCCTCTTGGCACCTCTACTCAGTAAGTTGTGTTAATGGTCAGAGATCTCGGATTTCTGATTGCCAAGCTGCTTCACAATACAAGCGTCTTTGAAGAAATTCGAATCGACCGTCTACGATACGAAATTTAATATTGCTCTTCAGTTAAGACACACATGCCAGGATGATAAGTATGAAGGAAATGAAATGATATGCAAATGGCAAGAAAATACTTCCAGCTCATATTGCAATGGTGAAAAACTTACAATGCAGCACAATAGGTAACGCCTCTTTCCGCTGCTGACAAGCAAACTTTGGGTTCCTAGGAATACATTACTTTATCTATGAAATGCCACATTTGCATACCTGTTGTGTATGACACAGCATACCAATTAAACACAGACCAAATCGAAATCTAAGTGAGTAGTATTTTATTGATTAGTGCCGATAGAGGCACGCTTTTGTACAGATACTCAGTTTTATTAAACCAGACTTTCGTCAAAAGGTTATCGTGGGTAGATTTATTTCATTTCTTATAATACAGTGCACAATTTTCGTAAGGTTTCTTGTAGTGTCGATGAAACAATACTAAACATGAGAGAGTAATTAACCATCAACGATATATGCGAATTCTCTGATGTTATTTATAACAGTCTGACAATGCACATGCAGTTTATTGATTACATGCGTGTAGAAAACTTGTTCTGAGTTAAAGCAGTGTGTCAGAATTCTCATCGAATGTGCCGCATCGTTGTTATGATAGGAAAATGGTGGTCTGTTGGATTGATGATAGGTTTATATACTGACGTTCAAGGTTCGATTCCAACTTCTGCCGATGCTATTTGATACGGAGAGACAGATTCTATTCGCTTCTGGCTAAGAATGTATAATGGCATTGTGCTCTGAAATTCACATTAAACATGATATTCCTTCTCTACCAAGTAGACGTTAGGTTGAACCACAATAAAGTCAGGAGCGTCGACATGTAGAAACTCTATCACCAGTACCCTTTCTTACTCTAGTTATTAATTTCTAGTGACGAAACAAACGCTATGTAAGGTCACAGGACATGTATTCCATCTTTTATTTGAGCTTTTCTGTGTCTATAAAATTGCTTCTGAACTGGGAATGCAACTCAGACGCCCTTAACGCGGAATTTGATCCCTTCGTGACAGGCCGGCCGGAGTGGCCGTGCGGTTCTGGGCGCTACAGTCTGGAACCGAGCGACCGCTACGGTCGCAGGTTCGAATCCTACCTCGGGCATGGATGTGTGTGATGTCCTTAGGTTAGTTAGGTTTAATTAGTTCTAAGGTTCTAGGCGACTGATGACCTCAGAAGTTACGTCGCATAGTGCTCAGAACCATTTGAACCATTTGAACCTTCGTGACAATACAGCCAGACTACAATTTGTATTTGTTCAAAACTGCAGATTCCTCAACATCTACACATATTGCGTGTGAATGGGCTCGAATCCCTGCCCGGAAAAAAGGTTTTCATTATGAATTATCAAGCTCTAGCATGAGAACACCTATCTGCTGGTAGATAATAATAACGATTTTTAATGCATTTTCATTCGTTGTCAACACTAACGATATCTGACGTTTTTGACTACCAATGAGACATACAACTATTTGCGAGATCACTGTAAGTTCTAGGACTTTATTCCGAGTTGCTGGTGGAGAAAAATTCGGTAGCTGACGTCTGTTTGTGTGTAGTGAACAACGATATGTGTGGGGTTCGATTCCCAGTCAGCACTGAACTCTTCGTCATATTATTTCTAATTCTAACATGCTCACATGTCGCTGCTGGTGTAAGAAACCCATATTTAGCGTTAGTTTTCTCTAGAATATAACAGAAATAGGTGCCGGGTTGGGGTCGTGGGAAGGAAAAAATTAATGTTTCGTCTCGTCAGTTCAGTTAAAACATCTAGCTACTGCCGAGAAAATCCGATATGTCACAGTTGATTGTGCTTCGATAACAATCCGATTAGGTTCGGGTTTGGATCCCTGTCCAACACAAAGCTTTACCTCACGGCGTTTGAAGTAAGTTACTTGTGAAGAAGCAATATTTAACATCTCTCGTAGTTCTTTTTACAGGGACAATAGATGCTGGGTAGGAATACGCGTCCGTTAAAAGTGTTTATGTTATGTAATTTAAAGTTGATATTTGCTGACTGATACTGTGTAAAATCGAAGTACATCATTCTCTGTATGCCTAGTCAGGAATGACTGTTAGTTCCCATCAGTCACGAAATCTTAGTCTGCATGACGTGGGTTTGAATCCATATGCAGAACGAGACGATTCGTCGTGTCATTTGAAGTTCATACATATTCTCAACTAGATGCTCGTGAATAACTTAAATTTTTAATGTCATTTTGTGTTAAATAACAAGTACGGTATATTACTTTGAAGAGGAAATCATGAATACTACGAATTTACTGCGTGCAATACCAATCTGACGTAATAATGAGAGTGGTAACATTTCAGGTATTTTATTTATTGAAATAAATGTGAGATTACAAGCCATAGAGACAGTCTTATCTGTGATTAGGTGTTCCCTGATATTTCTAGTATCGTGGTATTACTTTACATCTTGAGTTATTGCGGTACAGAGCAGTGTTTTCTAGTGGTGACTTGTTGGAACCATATTCAATAGTCAAACGACTGTACCAAGGAGCGATTAGAGGACCTGCTAGACAGCTTTGTTATGTGGGCTACAAGCGAATCAGGTGAAATGCAATTCAGGTCGTTCGGATACTTTTGAGCACGACTGTACCTTGGAAATGACACATTAAGGTGCATCAGTGTATAAAATGTAAACAGTAACGGACGGCTGACACTAATTTGTGGTACTGTCGAAGTTAACTTTTATTCTGTGTATTTTGTTCCGCTAAGAGCGTCTACTTGAGTTCTATCTTGATATCTGGCATTATATTCATAAAGGATACCATGTGGACACGCTTGTTGAATTATCTACTAAAGAGTGTTCGAAATCACTTGAGGACTGACAGTTCGGCTGGAGAACGTGGAGGCGTGAAGCAGAGATGCCACACGTAATCTTACGTTCCATTCCCTCGCGAACCACTCACTTTATAAAAATGTAAGTCTCATCACTGCGTTCAGGAGAAGCAGCACTATGTTTTCATTTCAGTTTTATTTGCAAGAGCCGGCCGGAATGTTCAGCGGTTCTAGGCGCTACAGTCTGGATCCGCGCGACCGCTACGGTCGCAGGCTCGAATCCTGCCTCGGGCATGGATGTGTGTGATGTCCGTAGGTTAGTTAGGTTTAAGTAGTTCTAAGTTCTAGGGGACTAATGACCTCAGAAGTTAAGGTCCCATAGTGCTCAGAGCCATTTGATTTTTTATTTGCAAGAGTCAATTATTAAGACAAATGCTTACAGTTTACGAGACATTACTGAATTTTCGACATGCTCGAAACTGTGCTGTTACTGAACGGAGATGAGCACATTAAACGAATGAAACCTTAAGAACACATCAAATTTTGATTTACTCCACCCGGAACTTTGTCAGAGTTTTCTAACACGATATAATTTCAGTTAAATATGACGCACTATGGTTCGCTTACCCACATGGTTTCGTTACGAGAAAGGGACTGCTAAGTTTACAATTAACGTATTATTAATCGTCCTGGTGAACCGTCTTATTTCTAACACTACAATAAAAGATTTGTGTGTGTTTATCGTGGAGAGAAAACGTATCTTAAAGAGGCGAACCAGTACTGACAGAAATAACAAAAGAGGTACAAGCAAAACATTTCTTCTCGGTGTAATAGTTATATAGTAAACAGGTAGTATTTATCAATACATGGAATGATTAGGTAGTATTTATTTTGTCTGATACAACCGTAACTACTGAGATGAACATCATTTAGAATTGCTTGCTGGTAAGGCTTTCTTATTGAAATATTGTTATGTAGCTACCTACATTTTAATTGTAACACCGAAGTGGCCGTGCGGTTAAAGGCGCTGCAGTCTGGAACCGCAAGACCGCTACGGTCGCAGGTTCGAATCCCGCCTCGGGCATGGATGTTTGTGATGTCCTTAGGTTAGTTAGGTTTAACTAGTTCTAAGTTCTAGGGGACTAATGACCTCAGCAGTTGAGTCCCATAGTGCTCAGAGCCATTTGAACCATTTTTTTAATTGTAACATGAAACCGAATCCGTCTGTAGCTCATTTCTGATAACGGAATAACTCCACTGACATCACTCTCTTCGTCATGGCAGATGCTTTAAGTATCGCTATAATCTTGAAGAAACTTTAATAGCTAAGCTCGTATTCGGTACTATTTATTCCTGATGTCCGGCTTCAACGGTTAAGACTATCCTCTTCTGCTCTTTAAAAAACTTCCTGTTCCCTTATAACTTTATCACAAGTACCGTGCTGATATTCTAATGGAAATTATGTAGGATATACTACACAAGTTTGTCAAAAATTAAAATAAAAAAAAATTGTTTAGAAGTGCAGAATTGTGCACTGTTACGCAATTTGTTGACAAGTGCAGAAATATGCAGTTTTCCAGAATTCATCATCTAACAAGCATATGTGTGTAAATCTCTAGTTTAAAGAGTGCTTTTTGACTGTATTGTTCTGATTTGTGACAAAACGGTTTTTGTTTTCATTTTTAACAAACCTCTGTGGAATGTCCTACATAATGTCCATTGGAGTGCCAACATAGTATGTATGATAAAGTTGGAATGGAACAGGACGTTTGACAAAAAGTTTTTTTAAATAACAGCTAATGATAGTCTTAACCTTAAAACTGGTTATCAGTAATAAATAGTATAGAATGCGATCTTAGCTATTAAAATTACTACAAAGCAGTTAAGGATCCTTCCTTCTTGTCTCTAGTTATGAGGAAGTTCAGTCGCTATAACTGTCACTGTTGATATTAAATGAAATGATGGTACTGGGTTGAAAAGCATTCGGTTTCCCTAAGCGTAAGCAATAACTTCTAAATGTCGGATTTTCAAATTCAAATGGCTCTGAGCACTATGGGAGTCAACTGCTGAGGTCATTAGTCCCCTAGAACTTAGAACTAGTTAAACCTAACTAACCTAAGGACATCACAAACATCCATGCCCGAGGCAGGATTCGAACCTGCGACCGTAGCGGTCTTGCGGTTCCAGACTGCAGCGCCTTTAACCGCACGGCCACTTCGGCCGGCTCGGATTTTCCTTTCTGCAATAGTAATCATAAATATGACAACGAACCGCATCCTCAGCAAGTGAATCGGTATTAGTTATTCGCTTATCCATAGAAAGTATTTTAAGCAATAGTTTCAGACATTTTTTTCCTACTTCCTTTTAATTCCCGAACATTTCCTTGTCAGTGTTCACATGATGTCCTTGTTTATGTTCAGAGCTGAAACATTTCTATCGATGCTGTTGTTAAAGGTGATCAGCGGGCCACCATTTTCAGTCTCAAAGTGGATACGTAACACCCAAACTATTTCCCTCGACTGATCAGACACGGCATTCCTCTAACAAAGAGAGCGACGCTGAAATTTTCAGCTAATAACTTTTGTCAAACTCCTTTCGGACACTGTGGAGTTCCGCAAAACAAATAAAATAACTACAAATAACATCTTCTCGAACAGCAGAAACGATAAGCAACAAAAGCAGATTTTAAGGATTACACTGGACAGCACGGCTCCTGTAACTAAACACAGTGTAAGCGGGAAGTGTTGGGTGGTTGGGTTAGTGTTCGGGAGCTTAGGACGTATATGGTGGCTACTGGTATCGTGTGGCTGACGGAATGCGGTCCGTGCCTCCCACTTCCATCGTATCTGTCAATCATAAAGTAATTTTGAACAAACTATAATTTAAAAAATACCTACAGTATTTGTCAACTGAAAATATGTATTTCCATAATGGCATATTTCACATCTGTGAGCGGTACATTATTCCTTCTAGGCACTTCTGGCCGGGCAATTTAATTCAGGGTGTGCTCATGGGCATGTGCATAGTTGATACTGATCAGCGAGAAAATTATGAGCGCCGACATACTATCGATATAAAGCCGTCCTGGTGATAGCATCGTCACCTGGCGAGTAACGGTTGCTAGTCAAACATACGCTCGGCCCATGTAGTGTCAGTGAGCGCGGTCCGTGTGTAGAATGGGGAAGGCGCACGATCTATGTGAGTTTGAACGAGAGCAGATTGTGATGGCCCGGAGGTTCGGCAAGGGCATTTCGGATACAGCACGACTTTCGAGTGTTGGGGAAGTGCTATTGTCTCTTCAACACGTGGCGAAACCAAGGTGAAACCTGGTCCAGACGTCAGGGAGTTGAGCAACCACACCTCATTACAGATGTCGAAAGTCGTATGATGGGCAGACTAGTAAAACAGGGCAGGCGGCGAACTGTGACAGAAGTAACACCAGACTTTGATGCTCGGCAGAGTACGTCTGAACGAACACTGTACCGAACACTCCTAATGATAGTCCTCCCAACCGACCACCCATTGATTTGCCAATATTAACTCCACGACATCGGCAACTACAGCTGTAATGGGCACGTGACCATCGCACTGGACGTTGGAGCATTGGCAGAGCGTTGCATGGTCTGATGAATGCCGATGTCTTCTTCAGTATGCGCATGGGAGGGCGTGAATCGGTCGTCTTCCAGGGCAACATCTCCTTGACGGCTGTACTGCGTGAAGGAGACAAGCTGGCGGCGGATCCGTTATGGTCTGGGGAAGAGTCATGTGCCAATTCATAGCTCCGATGGAGCTCATGCCAGGTACCATGACGGCCAAGGAGGTTCGTGCACTGTTTGTAGATCACCCTTCATGACGCTCCTGTTTCCCGACGGCAGTGGCATTTTTCAACCAAATAATTCGCCCTTTCACAAGGCCAGGAGTACGATGGAGTGGCTCGAGGAACACAGCAGCGAGTGATGTGCTGGCCTTCCAACACGCCGGATCTGAACCCTGTCGAACGCATCTGGGATGTGATTGAGCTAGAGATGGGTCGTTCGCGAACTAATGGGTCCAAATGCACGGTTCATCAAGATAACGGAACGAGCGAGGTACGAATTTGAAGGAACGGTCTTTCATAGTTCACTTCGGTCGCGGTTTTCTACGTATAGTTCCCGAGAACGAGAAACGGTCTGTATCGTTCCCGCAGCGGCACGTCGGCCGGTCGTGTTTCAGCCTCGGTCCCGTTCCCGTCTGCCTCGTTCTCGGTCTCGCTCGATCGGACTCTTCCTTCTACGCGTGGCCACTCGTCGCAGTTCCACTGTCAACTGCTCATAGTTCAGTATCGAGTTGTTATTCGTTTCGTTCACTGCGCAAGCCCATTCTAAATGTTTTAAACCTTTTTTTAACTCTGAACTTCTGGTTCTTTTCTTATTCTATTCAGCGTCTGTGCCCGGTAGTTGAAATGCATTTTATAATTACGTAAGTTACATAAAAATTACGTGGTGTGTAATACATACATCTTTTCGTGTAACAAAACGGCATATCAGCTTACTTCACTACTTCGATAAATAGCAGAAGAAATACTTGTAAAAAAGTAAGATTTTTTGTTATTATTCATGCAAAGGAAGTCGGCATGGCCATTTTCCGTCTTTTTTTATCAGTGCTGAAAGAGCATGTTCATTGTTATGGAAGGCAGACCGACTTACAGTCGAATGAAGCCTACGCTCCATAATCGAGTGTCTGGTGTCCCATTTTGTAAAGAGAATATGCTAACTTCTACAATATCATTTCGGTGATACAGGGTGGCGCACGAAAAATCGGCCCCGAGTACTAGACTGCTCATTGTCGCCCACCAATCGTCTTGTATTGTTTCGAAGTTGTTGTTTGCATTAGCTTATTTCTTCTTTCTATACTGCCTAATTATTTTTTATCTATTCTGCTCGTACTGGTCAACAAAACGTGCGTAATTGGCGAGCAGTCTGCACTCCGGGCCGGTTTTTCGTGCGCCACCTTGTATTACTTCACTGCGATCAGCCACATAACGCTACAGTTGGCTAAATTAGAGGTCTGCTCAATTAGGAAAATTACAAGTACGTAAGGATTCTGTTATGAATAAAAACGCTGTACTCCAGGGGGGGGGGGGGGGGGAGGGCAAGTTCTCTCTCTTGGCGCCCACCGTCTTCAGCTACCTATGGTACTAATTTTCAGTTTTTCATAAGAACCATATACCAAGCACAAATGAACGGTGAACGAGTAAAAATGAACGGTTCTCAAAAAAGAGCGATGACCAGTGAACTAGTTCCCAAGGATGAACGAGCTTTCCCATCTCTAGATTGAACGTGGCGTCAGACCTCATCGCACGCCTCCCCAGAATTTACAGGGATTAGGTGATGTTTGTGTGTGTGTATGTGTGTGTGTGTGCAGATGTGGTGGCAACTGCCTCCAGCGACCTTCCAAGGCCTCATTGCTCTCATGCTATAGCGCGTCGCAGTTGTTATCCGTGCCAAAGATCACTCTTAGGCAGGTGGTCATAACGTTCTGGTTGGTCAGTGTAGGTACGCCGAAACCCTTTCTCTCAACTGATCTCGGATGTCAGTCCTCTGACCAAGAGATCGATCCTAAAGTTTTCAACGCACAACTTTTGACGAACTTCTTTGACGTTGTTCGGTGCCACACAACAAAGGACTGTAGCAAGAAAAAATAACTCCGGGAAGAGTAAAAATGATAACAAACATAATAAGAGGGTTAAAAGATTACAGTGGTCACCTAGCCTCCTGAAACTCAAACAAAGTGCAAGCGGGACGAGTTCCAGTGGTGGGGTGAAGGTTTGGCAGCTTACGGCATTTGCTGCAGCTCCAGGTATCGTGGGGTTGCCGGAATGCGGGCCGTGCCTCCCGCTTCCGTCGTGGCTGTCAATCCTAAAGTAATTTTGAGCAGACTATTATTTAGAAAAGAGTATCTACAATATTTGTTAAATGAGGGTATTTTCCACCGTTGTTAGCGACGTGCTACTCCTTGTAGGCAAGTCGGAAAGAGCAACTTAATTCAAGGCTTGCTAACGGCCATGTGCAAACTCTGTACTTCCTGTCTGCCGTTCTGTCATGTTCCCACGTCGACTCATGTAAGACCGTTTGTTTCGTACAGCTGCCTGGAACGTCACACTACTTCACTGTCGTGAAACGTATCAACGGCCGAGAGTCGCTCGGCTACCTGCTACCAGCATCTACAGCGCTGTAAAGCGGCCACTGTTCTGTTATCAGGGGGTAAGATAATATTCATTCTGGTGAACCTGTGTTCGGACCACTTGCTGTTGCTCCGTGCGAAGTTTGTCACCCTGATGGAATCGAATCGTATGCTTGTGTTATACCGCCCGCCTCTCGACTACTCCACCGGCCTGAGGGTACAGAGCAGTGCGCGGCTGCTCCGGCCACTTAGGCGCGTCCAGCCGGCTGGTGTGTGCTGCGACTGGCGTGCCGGCCCCCCGGCCGCCTGGGGCTGATTTACGCGCCTCTGCGTGGGCGGCGCGCCGGGTCGCCGGCAGGTGTGTGCCACCCCTGCTGCTGGCGGGCAGAGGTCGGGAACTGCCAGCTGGCTGGGCACTGGAGACCTTTTTGCCGCCTTCTGCCCTGCCAGGGTGGCAAGCACTTATTCGTGTTGAGACAGTTTATTGACTCACGCCGCCGACTGCGACACTTCACACAGGAATGGAAAGACAATTTTTATGTGCAAATGTGCTGGATCATTTGGTCACGTTTGGAATTTTTATTAGGTATATATATTTAACCAGCCGGCCGAAGTGGCCGAGCGGTTCTAGGCGCTACAGTCTGGAACCGCGCGACCGCTACGGTCGCAGGTTCGAATCCTGCCTCGGGCATGGATGTGTGTGATGTCCTTAGGTTAGTTAGGTTTAAGTAGTTCTAAGTTCTAGGGGACTGATGACCTCAGAAGTTAAGTCCCATAGTGCTCACAGCCATTTGAACCATTTTTTTAATATTTAACCACTATCATCATTATCATTATGATCTTCTGCGCGTAATACACTCTGCCCGTTACGCCAACTCTTTGACTTTGGTCCACATCAAATAACTGTGAGCACTATGGGACTTAACTTCTAAGGTCATCAGTCCCCTAGAACTTAGAACTACTTAAACCTAACTAACCTAAGGACATCACACACATCCATGCCCGAGGCAGGATTCTAACCTGCGAGCGTAGCGATCGCGCGGTTCCAGACAGTAGCGCCCAGAAACCGCTCGGCCATCCTGGCCAGCTTGTTCCACATCCTCCCATCTGATTTTGAGTCTCCCTATGTTCACTCGTCGTGTTAGTTTGTGTTTCTGCAGCATTTTTGGAAGTCGGTCATCTTTCATCCTACTCGTGCGCTCTCTCCACTTTCTTCTGAACTTTTCTATCTTAACATTCAGAGATATATTATCTTAATTTCTGCATTTCGCTATCGATCGTGTCTTGCGTATCTTACTACTTATCTGGGATTTATCGTTTCATTTGCAATCTTACTGCGACCTTCATTTTTATCGAGCTTCCATACATTACAACTGGAATTTTTTTGCAATACTTCAGAAGCTTCTATCTTACGTTGACAATCGATTCGCGCTCATGTGGTACATTACATCCCTAATGTCCAAAATTTAGATAAAATTGGACTGTGTGCTTCCGAAGCTGTAGAATTAACCACAATGAAAAAGACAGCAGCCGGACGGAGTGGCCGTGCGGTTCTAGGAGCTACAGTCTGGAGCCGAGCGACCACTCCGGTCGCAGGTTCGAATCCTGCCTCGGGCATGGATGTGTGTGATGTCCTTAGGTTAGTTAGGTTTAATTAGTTCTAAGTTCTAGGCGACTGATGACCTCAGAAGTTACGTCGCATAGTGCTCAGAGCCATTATTTTGAATAAGACAGCTTCAGTCGTACCCTAAATCTTCATTTTTGATCCAACTAGATCCGCGGCGTTAGAGCCGCACCTTCAGGGATACTGATTTACGATTTATTCCAAACGATAAGCAGTAGATGACCCAAAATTCTCTATCTCATTGAGATAAAACTGTTTTCCCGTCAAGAGGTCGGTAATCCAGTCTTTATCCTTGAAGATGTGGTCTTAACGCCATGCAACTAGTTGGACCAGAAATAAAGATTGATCACAAAGCTGAAGTGGTTTAAAATTTATTATTTGCTCTATTATTTTCTAGTCCTTTTATATTTTTGTACCTAATTTTATTGCTATAAAATCCTATATTATGTTAATAGGTATCACCACGGTTTAACAAGCACAGATTCTATTTTGCTGACACACTTCTTCCTATAGATTATTGATACTGCTTACAATAATTAACTGGCCATTTGCAAGCAACATCGTCAGCATATCATTTAAGATTAAAACGGTAAAATGCTAGTTCATTTACCCATTTCGTAATACTATTAAAAACACCGGTGATAAACAGGATCCTAATCTTAAACTGAAGACGATGATGTGTCAGTTTTAATTATATATATATGACATTTCCTCCCCAGTTTAAATGACTGTTGCCGGCCGTGGTGGTCTCGCGGTTCTAGGCGCGCAGTCCGGAACCGTGCGACTGCTGCGATCGCAGGTTCGAATCCTGCCTCGGGCATGGATGTGTGTGATGTCCTTAGGTTAGTTAGGTTAAAGTAGTTCTAAGTTCTAGGGGACTGATGACCGCAGCAGTTGAGTCCCATAGTGCTCAGAGCCATTTGAACCATTTTTTTAAATGACTGTTGACAAAGCCAGGACTGCTACTATCGTTACCCTCGTGTATTGTAGTACCACCGTAGCGAATTGCAGACAAATACCGATCACTCTTTACTAAATGGCATTTCATTAAATATCGTTCCTACTCTTTTCGCCCTTTTATCGCCAACAGATACTTCAGTGTGAACCTTAGGGGCCCTGTAGCCGTATAGTATAATGCATCTTAAAGAAATGCTTGCCGTCCCTGGTAGGCCCATTGAATTTGCCAGAGATGACCTATCATGGTACCTTCTGACATGACTGGCAACGAAATATAGTGCTCCTTCCGCTTTCTCAGCACCGCCTCGCATTTTAAGTGCTGCAAGTTAGTACCACAGCCCTATCCCTATACGTTCTTTATAACAACAAATACGTTGACTCGACGGTCTAAGAAATAGTCAAATTAAAACGAGGCGGATGATAAAAATTAAGTAAACTGTTGATTATTTCAAAACACACTTATCCCACTGTGAGACAAGACAGTCAATATCTTCATGGGAATATGTTTGCAGTTGCCTAAGTATCGTATTGTAACAAGGTGAGCAAATTGACTGCCACGAATCTCTTCCTTCCGGGCTCCAAAACTATGGAAATATGGAACATGAAAATACAGGGAGAGATCGGGAGTATGTGGAGGATGTGTAAGGGCCACTCAATGAAAGATCTTCTGCGTACTCTAAACGAACAAGGTAACACGCAGACCTGCCCACAGTTACTGCGATTACTTTTGAAATAATAAACAGTTTACATTCCTTCTCTCCATCTATCTCGTCTTCATCTGACTGCCCCCTGTTGTCAGAGATATCCAGGTTTGACGCCATTTTGCGATCAGCAAAATTCGCTTCGATCCTGTCGCGTATCATGCGATCAGCAAGGAACACGTACGGTCTTACAGGCGATCGCGCAAACTAAATCGACCGACCGATGCGGGTGATCGGCGAACGTAGCCAGATGGTTTGACGTCCACCATGCCCCAACCATCTGACTACGTAGTGCCGGACTCTTTCCTCTCCACCGTCAGATCTTCGCTCGCTTTGTCTCTCCTGAGAATCCAGAGCTCTTAAATGAATCCCATTATTCTAGTTTCAATATAATCTTCTTTGTAAGCTGACCGCTACGCCGCAGACATTACAATGGGTTTTCGCCTTGCAATTGTTTGAAATATACAAGATGATTGATGTTTCCTTCCCTATATCAGCTCCTTTGTCTACTGTGCTGTGTTTCGCATGGTCACTAGTTGTATATGTTAATCAAGAACACATATCTACTTTTGTGAATCTAATGACAATTCTCCATATATGTCCTTTACTTGTAGCATAACTGCCCATCCAAAGTTCCAGGATTTCCATAAATGCTGAAAGTGGTACCTGTTAAGATAAAGAATAGTCAAAATATAGGGCTGCGTTACATTGCTGCAAAAATTTTTCACCTAAAGCCCGTATAAACGCAGCACATTACCAGTCTCCCTTCCCACAATAATTTCTTACGTTGACTACTATCTTCGTAGCAAAATAAATATACACAACGCGTTTTGACAATTGTTCCACAAACCACCTTCCTCTTTGGTTACAAAAGTCTATCGACTCATTCCCTCATGTATTTTCACATCACTGTCAAGAGTGTGCTTTTCTTCTCAACTCTTCAGACTGTGTGTAGTAAATGAGATTTCAACTTAAAGTGAAAGGTTATCAATAAGAACATTCACTGGCGACAATGCTATCTTTTGTGGAAGTGAGGAAGATTTACTGGACCTCGTGACTAGTATTATATTTAGTGGGAGTAAATCTGCGAGAGCTGCAAGTTTCGACCGACAGCAGAAGTGAGATTTGGATTTACTTAGGAGACGAAATGAAAGTATGATAACCAAACAAGGACAGCATAAGAAGCAAGAAAAGATATAACTCCTCGTGAAATAACTCTCCTAGTATCGAACATAGACTTTCAATTCAGAGAGGAATTTCTTCTTCCAAAAAACTCTAATAACACCTACTTTCCTTGGTGTTTTGCTTTTTCTGTCATTGCGTATCTTTTCGTTCTAAAGAACTGAACATGCCTCACTCCTTTCTCTGGGTCCTATGCTTTCTTCTCGGCAACCGGTATTACAATTTCATTTGTTCTTGATTTTTATTGCACTATCACTTAGATAGTATTAATTTACACGGGACACAAATTTCCACACTTTACCTTTATTATTTAAGAGAATAGTTTAAGAAGATTAGTACTGCCGTTATTCCTGTCTACATGAGGTGTATAATATATGCAATAATTGTATATACATTTCGTATCCAGCGTACTGCTCCTGATGTTGCAAGGTCCACAAATGTGGTAGTTATTTTGAATCAAATTATAGCACCAACTGCACTTTTATTTTCGTTTCTATGAGTACTCCTACATTTGAAAATGGCACTGGTGGCAAAAACCGTTCGTACTGATGGAAAATAAAAGTGCTACTTTTGCTGTTGTCTCATTGGAAACGTGTATACACATACGTATTTTTCTTCTATAATCAAGAACTCTGCGCAACAGAAAAAATAATGGCACCACAATAAACATCTAACGTTTTTCACCTACTTGCTGATTACTACTAATAAACTTTATTCCTGAATGTAAGTGGTATAGCGTACACAGTGTTTTGGTGCAGCATCATTTGCATGCATGCATCTCTGCTGGTGAAGCAGTTACTGTGCCTCCAGCATTATAAAGCGCTCAAACTGTACTCGCACTTTCCCATCATGTTAATATGATTAGTTTTCCAACTGCAGATGTGACTTCTATTGGCGAAGCTTATATTTGTGTACACGTATAACTGTACATATGTGTGTGTGTGTGTGCGCGCGCGTGCGTGTGAGTGTGTCTGCTTGTGTCTGTCTCTCCGTCTGTCTGTTGAATCTGTTTCACATCTCTGGAAAGTGAGTTGTGGTTTATCTGTGTTTGCCAGTTTATCAGTTGCTTGCTCTTTGCTGTGGCTTCCTGATGTATGGCAGAACTTTCGCATTGAGACGAAATATTTGAATCGCTGATGTGGAGTGGAAGAAAGGTTACATTCTAAAAGCCTGCGTTAGACAGTGTCAACTATTGTCTTCCTAAACGATGAACCTAATCGATGAGTTTATGGTCAGACACTTCCAGCACTAGTTCTCTTACATTCACTCAGAGAGTTAAAGGAACTCTATGGAATAAAGTATTCCAGTAAACTTCATTCAAGTATAAGGCATTCAAATGAAACCCGGTCACTAGTGTCAAGTAACGGTAACGATTTTATTAACTACAAAATGTAGTTATACACAGTACACATACTCAAAAATAGTCATCAAAACTGTTGGCATATTTATCCCAAATTGCGACACTAGCCGGTCGATTTCGTCCTAGAAAAGCTAGTAGGCTGCTGTCGTATCCAGGCCTGGACCCAGTCACACACTTCGTCATCCGTTGCGAATCGATTTCCGCCAACAGCTTGTTTTACAGGTTCAAAAAACGAAAGTCACACTGTGAATGGTCGGAACTGTACGGTCGATGTTCCAGCGTTTACCACCGATACTGCTGCAAAGTCGTCTTCACAGCATTGGCCGTGTGTGGTCGGGCATTGTAATGCAGATGGATAACGCCATTGAATAACATGCCTACATGCCTCGGCGTTTCGACTTGATGCCTCATCTAAGGTTCTGTAAAGAGGCTTGATAACACCGGGCTTTGATGTGGTTTCCTGTTTACTCGCCTATATGTTCGGTAGTGGACCATAACTTGTGTGACCACCTTCTCACTGGCGTGAAACCATACAGGCACTATGCAATATCAAACGGTGCGCACGCATCGGTCTCACTACCAATAGATGGTGCATTATACCCGCAGTAACGTAAGGTGTATAAGGCAAAGGTAGACGCACCGACCAGGTTTGTGTGTGTATTGTGTATTGAACCGGGGACCTAGAAACGACGGAGAGGCTTCGTTCCGCTGCAGCCCTCAGTGGTTCACAACCCCACAGCAGGCCATAGAGGTCCACCCACCTCACCGCCGCCCCACATCGAACCTAGGGTTATTGTGCGGTTCGACCCTCAGTGGACACCCCACCCCAGGAACCTCTCATACCAGACGAGTGTACTTCAAATGATTGCGTAGCAGAGTAATTACGGTGTACGCGCACGTGGAGACAGTGTTTGCACAGCAATCGCCGACGTAGTGTAACTGAGGCGGGGTGAGGGGAACCAGCCCGCATTCACTGAGGCAGATGAAAAACCTAAAAACCATCCATAGGCTGGCTGGCTCACGGCACCTCGACATTAATCCGCCGGGCAGTTTCGTGTCGGGGACCGGCGCGACGTCCCGCTAGAGAAGCAGCGCGTTAGACGGCGCAGCTAGCCTGGCGGGCGACCACGTTTCATTTTAATGGACCTCATATATTGGGATATGTTCCATTCTGTACCCAACTACAGGAAAAAATCTCTCATGGAAACAAAAAAATATGAAAAAAATTACAAGGCTGTATCGATGTTAGTTATTACACTATATACATATAAATAAGCTCATTCGCTTTTGTACATATTTGTATACTAGTGGTAATTAGTCAACCGTTTTCATCAGTAGACTTAGACAACAGGCCGTATCTCTCGCTTCTGTTAAAAAAGTTGGTACCTTTCTGCTATGCACTGAATGATATTAGTTAGGAGCTTTCCTGTCATGAAGGCTAATCTTTCCAGGTGGCATTATATTTGGTGACTTCTTTATGTTGATTGTAAACGTTCCTAAGCAGCCAAAAATTTTTGATGTGTTTTTCTCGATGACTAATTACAGTTCTTCTTCTTCGCAAATTCTGTGATAGTGTTAAAAGTTACCAGTGTTTGAAACCTATAACATCTCTATTTTGGACCTTCATTACTTTGTTACCTTTTTAATTTTTTAATTTTTTTTTATTTTATTGATTGGGAGGACAATTACCATCACATTCGACTCGCTATACAACTGCAAAAAATTCAGACCAAGCCTTGAAGATGTTTTATCCTCTTGACTAATGTTGGTGAATAAATCTGATCGTTAGTTCTTGATAAGAATTCTAGACAAATTGCGCCCTCAAGTTTGATCCGCACACACATAATGAAATTGTGCAGTTTGAGTATTTCTTCTGGGATATGATTGTTTACGAAATCCAAAATAAATGATAACAGTGGTCAACACTCATTTTCTTGCCAAGGATATTTGAGTGGCTTTAGGATGGGTTAGTGGTGCTGAGGACGAATATAGCAACCATTTATGCAGTTTGGCTCTAGTTTTTGAGATAATGCATGATTTATTTAAAAAATTAGAAAAAATTGCTAATACTGAACTCGAGCGCTACAAACTACAATGAAAAAAGAAAATAATCTTTATAAATAGCTTCTATGAAAACCTGATAGGCATTTGTCCACGTATAAAACACAATTGAAAAGTTTCTCTATAAGTATATCATTTTCCGTCCATGACGAACCGCTTCCTGCACGCTTTCCTTTTATAGGTCTCTTCAGAACAGTCACGTTGCAGATTCCAGCAATAATCTGCCATCATATGCCTGTCCCATCTTCCTTTATATCTTTCCTCTATTCCTTTCATATCTTGATGGAACCGCTCTCCTTGTTCCTCACTGAAATCACCTAGATTACGAGGAAATCGATCCAAGTGGCTGTGAAGGAAGTGCAATTTTATGCTCATGTTAGCTCCTAAGTTTTGAAAGTTAGTGAGCATGTTTTTGACCAGTTCCTCGTAATTGGGAGCTTTATGATTGCCCAAAAAACATTTTACAACAGCGAAAAAACTGTTCCAGGCCGATGCTTCAGTGACAGTCATGACACTTGTAAAATTGGTATCGTTGATGAGCCTGCGAATTTGAGGACCATCAAATATTCCTGCCTTAAGTTTTTCACTACTGAGTCCAGGGAACGTATTGCAGATGTATGTGAAGCAATTACCATTTCTGTCTAAAGCTTTGGTGAATTGCTTCATTAGTCCTAACTTAATATGTAATGGTGGAAGAACAATCTTGTCCCTACTAACCAGAGGTTCATTAATGATGTTTGCTTCACCAACAGCCATATGTTCCCTTGGAGGCCATGTTTTCTGCTTCCAATGATCGTGCTTTGCCCTACTATCCCACATGCAGATAAAACATGGGTGCTTTGTGTATCCACTTTGTTGTCCAAGCAAGAAGTTCACCATTTTCAAATCAACACAAATCAACCACTGGTGCTGCATATACTGAATTTTCTGCAGAACCATCTTGATGTTAGCATATGCTTCACAAAGTTTTGTTGAGTGGGCAATTGGAATAGATGCGTAACGATTGCCATTGTGTAGGAGAACACATTTTAAACTTCTAGTGGAACTGTCTATGAAGAGACGCCAGTCCTCTGGTCTATATTCCGGCAGCCCCAATTCAAGTAAAAGTCCAGGTATATTGCTGCAATACACTATAACCTCTTCTTGGTTGAAGTATGGAAGAAGGTTTTCTTCTCTCGTCCGGTAAGCTGTTATTTTAACACTTGGATGAAGACAGTTCTTTTCCTTAAGCCTGGATGCTAAGAGTTCTGATGCTTGCTTTGAAAGATTGAGTTCTCGTATCAAGTCACTGAGCTCCTTCTGGTCGAGCTGCTGGGGTTGTGTCTCACGTCCTTCGTATTCCGAACCACTACTTGTACATTCCTCGCCGTGCACATCGTCATCTGATGATGTTAGCGTGGGTAATGTTGTGAAGGTTGGTACAGGAACATCGTTGCTGTGCACCACCGGTCTTCTTGCTGACTCCAAATCGGGATATTCCCACTTCCGTTTTTTGAACCTATTAAAACCTTTCACATTAACAATGCAAAAATAGCAATCATCTGTATGATTCTTCTGCTCTCGCCATACCATAGGCACTCCGAAGTTTAAGCTTTTCCTTTTTCGTTTTGTCCACTGCCGTAAGCACTCCACACAGCATTTACAAACTTTATGGGGTGCCCACGCCTTGTCTTGATCTCCAAGTTTAATTCCGAAATATGCCAGATACGCTTCCTTCACAAAAGGAGTGATATTCTTCCTGTTCTTTTGAAGAACGTATTCACCACAAATGTAGCAGAACTCATCTGGATGGTTCACGCAAAGACGGCGTGAAGAACTCATGTTTTCCTAAAACAAAATTGCACAAATACTACATATTATGCAGAACTTTCTTGTATTTGCATGTCAATCACATCCAACAAACATCATTAATTGTTTTGTGTGAAATGAATACTCACCCCTTATTTGCTACGTCACGATGAAAAGGTTCTATCTCCTTGAAGCTGCACTGCACATGTGTGTGACTTTCGACCATCGCCATTTTTCTTGTTTACACTGAACGCTACCTATCGGCTGTTGCGGGGATTACCTCGGCCAACAAATGAATGTCGAGTACCGCCGAATTCAAATCTGCACAAGCCTCAATATCTTCAACACACGCACCGCACAACAGGACTGAACACATGCTGACAGTGTGATGTTTGCATGATGTAATCCTCAACCACACAGATGCACTCCCTGAGCACAATTGTTTAATAAAGATAGTACAATATCACTAATTAAAAAACAGGTAGCAAATACATTACACCATATATGGACTCTGCAGTCGATATTATCCACATGAAACTCTCATTTCCACAAATAACCTATATCTCAAAAACCAGAGCCAATTTGGAAAAAGTACAAATATACTCGGAATGAGTATCATAACAATATCCCATTTTCGTTCAAACTTCCCTGGCAACGAAAAAAAAATTTTATTTTGTAGAGCTGTGTAATCCCTCATGTGGCGCTCTGCGTGTGGGGTCTTATAGGTTTCTGTACAATAATGATTAATCATTTTTAAAATTTTGAAATCACTTACATTATCCATGACGTCAGGCTTTGCTTTGGTAAGTTGTCTTGTTGCAGTACACATTTTTTGGATCACCCTTTATGAACCATGATTTCAGGTACTTCTGCATCAGTTAATTTGTTAGAGTTCATTTCTCTTTGTCGGCTACAATGTCCAACATACGTCTGCCTGGGGTATCCTGGCGTTACAGCTGTCGCTAAAGTATCTGACACAGAATTCACGCTTCACGAAGTTCATGTATCTGAAAACTGTAAGCTCTGCATGTTGTACAATATTCTGCGTACCTATGAGAAAGGAATCAGTATGATGATTAAACTAAATGATGTCACATTGTTTCTTCTCATGTCATTCGGGCAGTTCCCTTTTACTACAATGTTAGTATATCCAGCGACTGCTTTGTGTGTAATTGCGTGGAAGTTAAGATAGCCCTTCTGACACTGTTAGGATTCACCACTTTTCGAAGCAAGTTAGTTAAATAAAGAAGTAATTTCTTTTGGAACTGCACACAGTAGACGGTACCAGGCAACATCGAACGATTCAATCAACTCATTAAAAATACATATTTTCTTCAGTTTTTGATTTCTCATCATACAAGCTTATTTTATAAGATACCTTTCATTCTTCTGAAAACCTTCCCTTCATTTCTTCCCACATTCATACTCAAAGCCTGTCGTTTTAGCTGAGACAAGTAGAACTGTTTAGGTGGCAATCCCAAGCCTCCGTTTTTTTTTTCTCTCTGTAACTTCGTGTAAGTGTCGGTTGTGCCGTCATTAGCACGGCACCCTTTCGTTCAAATTCTATTTCCTGGTGGCACTGCTGAGCGAGGCCATTGGTCTACAGAGAGGGTGCTGTGATCATTGCCTTGGTCTGGAGGACAACTATTAGCCGTCTGTGACGAGTCTTGGATGCGAGTTTTCATGGACGATCAACCAACAGGAGGGTATACTCACATCAGGCGTGAAGGTTTTGGATGTAGAAGTGAACACTGATTTTTCAGCTATGCGGCCATAGAATACTGTAAGTATCCTTCTTCATTTCATGAATTTTGGATTGCTTGTTATTCGAAGAAATCTGAGTCTTTGAGTCATCTCTTCTGTGGCACCATAGTCACAAATTTCAGTGCAGCCTTAAGTTGCGGCTCCTTACTTTAGTGTTTTGCTAGTGGGAGCTTCTACGCGTTCTTGCTCATATTTACAAATATCTTTGAGTAAGACCTCGTTGTAGCTAATCTTGCGCATGATAATATTTTATATCACGAAAGGTGCCTATCATTAATGCAGTTTGTTACTTCGTATTTCAGTTCTTTTTAATTGGATTTTGAACTTTAAAACAGTATTAGTGCCATAGTGCACTATTTGCAGTTGGTACGCATGAGAGTGCATGAGGGTTACGTACTTTGACTTGGCTAAATTTTAAATTCATAATTTGGGAATTATATAGCTGTCGTCACTATTAAAATGTTTGTGTTGTGGAGAGTTTTATGTTTGATAAATCATGTGAAAATTACTATAAAATTTGATGCCCTCCCTCAGTTCCCGTTCCCATTCTGTTCAGCAACTTAATTTCGTTTTCACATTGTTCCTTTATGTCTGCTGGCTGATTTTCACTTGATAACAAGTTAAAGTTTACTGCACATCAGAACGACCAGCCAATAACATTACAGAACACAACAAAGATGATAACAAAGTATCATTGCTCCGCACGTGGATGGAGAGCGGCAACAAGGACTGCTATGAGTGTAAAAACGGACATATTCCCGGAATATGAGCTTGTTTTTCCACTTACCTATTCATCTCATCCCCGACAAGCGTACCACGCCGTAATGGTATATGAACCTTTCTACAGTCATCGCTCGAAGATAACATCAGGGAACCAGCAGCCACTTATTACCTGAATACCACTTCAGGGAGTTAAGTGTCAAGTTCAGTTCATATCCGCAAATTTTTGTATGATGTTCTTCTACCATTAACGGATTAATTGGCAATGATTATGTACTCTGATACTTTTAGCATTCTATTCATCCACTAATGTTAATAGCCACTGAGGATGGGTACAACGACATAAAAGATGTTGAAAAATGTGTTCCTCTCCGACAGCCGTTGACTTCTGACATCAGACTTACTTGGACCAGCTGGTGTACCACATTCATTGCAGTGGCCAGAAGGCAACATTTCTTTCCATTGCTAAAAATTAATCGCCGTGTCCTGCTAATTTACGTAGCACTAATAGGTACTATTTTGAAGTGACTGAAAGCTTCATTCTTCATGTCACGTGCAGAGTTACTGGGTGCAGCGTTTAAGTCATGGTTGTGCTTATCTATCCAGTGCCGGTGGACATGCGGCGGCGTCTGCTAACATGGAGTTTGCGGCTGTTCGGTGTTGAGTGGCGACCGCTGAGGGCCCTCCAAGTCGCCGCTCGCCGCCTGATGGAATTAGCCGGACCGCTACAGTGGGTAGAGGGGGGAGGTGGGAGGGGGGGTGGGATGGGGGTCATCGCCCCAGGTAGCCTGCCAGTCCGACGTGTAGCCGATGCTGACTGTGTGGGTGGGAAGAGCGTGTGCTGAAGACGCTCCATCCACATACGGGAAGTTGACAGGAGCTGAAGGACAGTAGCAGGAAGCCAGGTTATAGTCGTGGGCGAGGTCTAGCCACACAGTTGTAGTAAATATTGCCACGTCACCAGCATACTTTAACCATAATACACAACTCAGACAGGTGTGTAGAACTAGCACAAAGGACTATGAATACTTAGTGTTGGTGCGTAAACACTCTGGGCGAAAATGGTGGGTATGGCGTAGGCGGTAGTAAAGTGATTTGTAAACAATATCCTCCCTGATATGAACCATTGCTGTGTTCTTTATTCGGCGTCAGTACTCCTCACGACGAAGTCCGAACTGTAAGGCAGGCCAGTGTAATTCTTGAAATGAAACGAAAGCTAACGTTTGATATGTTTCACTGGTACCAGTCAGGAGGATCGACGGATGGGGTTTCAGACCCCTGCAATGCCATCTTTGCTGCAATAACATTTTTTTTCTGCTCGTAATGCTTATTAAGCAGACAGTGGATTTACGACCAATGGAAACACTAAGATGTGTGTAGGGGACATAATTTTTGTAGAAGAAATAATATTTATGGTTTAGTAGACAGCAGAAAAGCACTCTGTATGCCAACGTATCGTAGCGGTCTGCCTATTAGGTGGTGAATTTTTGTGTTCTCACACTGTCTGCCTATTTTCACGTTCCCAGTCCTGGGCGCTATGTTAATTCCGGTCCAGTTGAGATCATCCGCAATAGACTCCAAATATAAATCCCCAGAAAATGTGCAACGGTTAATTAAAATAATGACTCTGACTAAGAATCTGCATCTGTCTGCGTCAAACTGAAGTTCATTCCTGCTCACGAACTGTAAGACTTTCCAGTTCCCGAAAATGTTATAAAGAATCCAAGGAATAAACATTTAACACTGTTCATAATTATGTCTCTACACTAAATTAAACAAAGCTCATCAAATCCAAACTTCAAATCAGTAGTCATTAAAAAACTACTATCAATTAAACAGCAAAACAATACCACTCACAAGAATTTAAATGTTGTAACTAATCTCTGCATAATATTCGGAAAACCCCAAATACATTAAATCCGCCATGTTTCACTAGCTTTCTTGAAACATTTTAAAGTACCTCAAATTCAATGTTATTCAATAATAGACTGCTCTGGCGCATAGAATATAATAGTACGTCAGTCGATGAAGGACTCATAGCAATGTCTGAGAATACATAATTACATTTGTCTGTTTGGGGCTGTGTCTTAACGTTCTCTGGCTACCAGTATTGTCGTCCATCTGTCGTTGCTCCCACAGCCGAGTAGCGGCTAATTTCATCTTCCACAGCGCCCCCGTATACTGCGTCATTCGTTACAATATACAACTTTCTGCAGCAGTCTTGTCACAGCGTTATCGTATGTCATTTCCCCTACGGAGACTTGCTTGTCCGTTCTGTGATAAAACCTCCTACCTTTATTCTGTACTAGAGGATTAAAATTACGTACTGAAGATCGTGATAGGCAAACCATCACATATGTCCTCACTAATAATAAGTAGTATTGTCTAAATAGCTAAGTCGATTCTCACAAATCAAAAGATGGGTCAATTACAAATTGACTTCTTCTAAAACGTCATTTCTTCAGCAGCTAAAGGCATAGCTTTTGAGTATTTCTTATATAGATGAGAGTTTAGTGGTACACTGGACACAAATATCGATATATCTCAGTATTATATAAACATGGTCTTCATAAATGTTTATCTTGATTTCAAGTTTTATATTAATTAGTATTTAGGACAGTAACGTTAGTTTTTTGTTACGGTTCTACTAGGGAAGCCTTGAAGCTTCTGTACAGCTATGTCTCATTCAACACTTCTGCCACAAGGAGTGCTGTCTGAGCTATACAATAGAAATCGTTTCTCCTCCTCCTCCATCGAGCCCCCCCCCCCCCCGCCCCCCCGCCCCCAGGAGAAAGCTCAGTGTCTGTGTGGGTATCAGAAACCAAATCATCGATTACTCTGTGCAGCGGGAGTTTGTGTTCCACTATGGACAGAAAGCACCCGGCGTGAAGTTGATCAGAGCATTAATGAAAACGTTTATAGAAAAATGGTCGTTTCAGAACCTGACAAGCAAGGGCAGATCATCTGTTTCGAAGGATACCGTGCACGCAGTTCAAACTGCAATCACGAGGTCACCACAGAATCGATTATACAACGTTCACTGAAGCTTCATGTGCGACACAGTACACAGCAGGAAATGGTTCATAAACGTCTTAAATTGTATGTGTAAAGAGGTGAAATTTTGCAATGAACATGCACAACTTTTTGGATGAGGACAATGACTTCTTGAAGCTTATGTGTTTTTCCTATGATACTAAATTTCGCGTTTGTGATTCATTTAACCGCCATAATGCGCCGATGTGGGAATCGGAAGATCCTAATCATCAAGTTGTTCGAGAATACATTCGGGACTGTCCAAAGGCTAATTTGTGGCGTCCGTTCATGTGTGATCGAGTGATTGACTTATTTTTGTGGATATGTTTACCTAGACACGTTGCTCAATTATTCCGTTCCCCAGCTACAGTATGTACTAGACGCTATTATTTTTCAACACTTGGTGATTCGTCCCATAGGGCTCCAGAAGGCCGCGATTTTCTTCACAAATCCTTTAGGGATATGTGAAACATATTGTGTACAAAACAGCATTTCCTGATGTAAGACTGCAACAACGCATCAGAGATGCCGCTAACGCAGTCACACCGTACACGTCGCAGAAAGTGTGGAAATAGATTGAATACCGTCAATGTTAATGTACGGTTCAAAACTTAATGATTAAAGGCATGTTTCATTTACTGTATCCAATTAAAAAATTACGTAGTTTTGTTACCAGACCCCATATATAGGGTGCATCTGAAATGTATGTGGAAAATGATATGACTGGCAGAGTGGGCCATAACAAGCATATTTCACTTGCAACAGATGTCAGCATCCCTTAGCGTACGGTGGTAGGCGACGTAGAACAGCATCGCGCGTCGTCGAGAGGGTAGGCACATAACATGACATCTGAGGCGTCATGATAGCAGGTCTACAGGGCAACGATTTCAATGTAAGTGTGACGTCAAGGTAAAAGAGACAACCCTGTTGTTTTATGATCTTTATTTGGAAACCCTGTAGTCACAGTTGCAGATGTTCCAGGCGGGACGGGTTTTTCGCCTCTTATTGGGACGTGAACACGTTGATTTTGGCTGTGCAAATGCCTTTTTGATGCGTGTTTCATAGAGAGCAGCGCCTGTGTGCACTACGTAGTCTGAATCACCCTGCGTCAGTTTCTCGTTGAATGAGGACACTCTCATGTGGAGCGGACAGGAAATGGAGCGATATTCTTGGGAGGAAAGGGCAGACATGCACTGTGCTTACGAGGCGATGGATAGAAATACACTACCCAGCGTTTGTAAGTCCGGCGGTTTCCGAATCGTCGAGTGCCATATCCGCGCACATTTACTGCCGTCCACAGGTCCCTGCGAGAAACAGGTTCATTTGAGATACGCTCTCCACTGGCAACGTTCTCGCAGTGGCACGTGTGCATTTAGAGCCTACTTCGAAACCCAGTGTATTTATTTTCGTTACTGGTGCAAAGGCCTGACGAACACGTTCGTCAACCCACAGTCCGTACACCAAGGCTTCAAGAAGAGGCGTTAGCACCACTGGAAAACTCAACAAGCCCGCGGCGTGTTGCACGGGAAATGACTGAAAGCCATTCTACGAAGGTTGCTCAGAAAGTAATGCACGGCATTTTTTTTCTCAGTCAAAAACAATGCTAAGATTGCGAAACGTTACGTACGTACAGGGTTATTGCAAATGATTGAAGCGATTTCACAGCTCTACAATAACTTTATTATCTGAGATATTTTCACAATGCTTTGCACACACATACAAAAACTCAAAAAGTTTTTTTAGGCATTCACAAATGTTCGATATGTGCCCCTTTAGTGATTCGGCAGACATCAAGCCGATAATCAAGTTCCTCCCACACTCGGCGCAGCATGTCCCCATTAATGACTTCGAAAGCATCGCTGATGCGAGCTCGCAGTTCTGGCACGTTTCTTGGTAGAGGAGGCTTAAATACTGAATCTTTCACATAACCCAACAGAAAGAAATCGCGTGGGGTTAAGTCGTCAGAGCGTGGAGGCCATGACATGAATTGCTGATCACGATCTCCACCACGACCGATCCATCGGTTTTCCAATCTCCTGTTTAAGAAATGCCGAACATGATGATGGAAGTGCTGTGGAGCACCATCCTGTTGAAAGATGAAGTCGGCGCTGTCGGTCTCCAGTTGTGGCAAGAGCCACTTTTCCAGCATGTCCAGATACACGTGTCCTGTAACGTTTTTTTCGCAGAAGAAAAAGGGGCCGTAAACTTTAAACCGTGAGACTGCACAAAACACGTTAACTTTTGGTGAATTGCGAATTTGCTGCACGAATGCGTGAGGATTCTCTACCGCCCAGATTCGCACATTGTGTCTGTTCACTTCACCATTAAGAAAAAATGTTGCTTCATCACTGAAAACAAGTTTCGCACTGAACGCATCCTCTTCCATGAGCTGTTGCAACAGCGCCGAAAATTCAAAGCGTTTGACTTTGTCATCGGGTGTCAGGGCTTCTGCTTTAGCCTTTTCCGTAAGATTTTCCAAACCGTCGGCTGTGGTACGTTTAGCTCCCAGCTTGCTTTATTCGTCGACTTCCACGGGCTACGCGTGAAACTTGCCCGCATGCGTTCAACCGTTTCTTCGCTCACTGCAGGCCGACCTGTTGATTTCCCCTTACAGAGGCATCCAGAAGCTTTAAACTGCGCATACGATCGCCGAATGGAGTTAGCAGTTGGTGGATCTTTGTTGAACTTTGTCCTGAAGTGTCGTTGCACTCTTATGACTGACTGATGTGAGTGCATTTCAAGCACGACATACGCTTTCTCGGCTCCTGTCGCCATTTTGTCTCACTGCGTTCTCGAGCGCTCTGGTGGCAGAAACCTGAAGTGCGGCTTCAGCCGAACAAAACTGTATGAGTTTTTCTACGTATCTGTAGTGTATCGTGACCACATGTCAATGAATGGAGCTACAGTGAATTTATGAAATCGCTTCAATCATTTGTAATAGCCCTGTATTATTGGAAGTCTTCTGAGTGATCGAGCGAAGTTTCCTTCACTTCCGACAGATAATGTAGCTGCAGGACAATTTCACAAAGGTGTCTGTAGGTGGTTACGTTGCGAGAAACGTGACATCATTCAATTTCTCATTGCAGAGAAAGAAATTGTGGGGAATACTCACAAACGCTTGTGCAAAGTCTATGGAGGGAGACCATCCACGGCCGTCACACCTGAAATGTTGCCGCGTGCTGATGTCATTGGCGAGGACAGTCGCATTACGACTCAGCAGTTGGCGCTGCATCTGCCAATCAGCAAAGGAAGTGTGGCTTACAATTATTCGCACTCTCGGGTACTCAAAAGAGTGTGCAAGGTGAGTCCAGCGATGTCTAACTGTGGATCACAAATCGCACAGAAAAAAAAGTTGCCTCGATTTGTTGCAACGTTTTGAAGCCGAGGGGGAGACCTTCTTGTCCCGGACTGTGACAGGTGATGAAACGTAGGTCCAACATTTTGAGCCAGAAACAATACGACAGTCGATGGAACGGCGCCATTCTCACTCCCACAGACGATAAAATTCAAAGCAACTGCTTCCGCCGGCAAGGTCACGATCACCGTGTCCTAGGAGTGAGAAAGGTGTGATTCTCAGTGACGTGATGCAAGGATGCGGTACTATTAACTCAGAAGCATATGTCAACACATTAGCAAAACTCAAGACGCGCTTCCGGCACTTCGGCGCCACTGCAACCCAGGAGATGTTTTGCTGCAACGCGATAACGCTAGGGCCAACACAAGTCTGAGGACTGCTGAACATATCGCAAAACGGGGTTGGACAGTGTTACCCCATCCACCCTAAAGCCATGACCTAGCTCCCTCTGAATTCCACTTTCTTGGGCCACTAGAGGATGCCATTCGTGGAAGACATTTTGAAGACGATGAGGAGCTGATTCACACAGTGAAGCACTGGTTCCGTTACCAGGACAAGGATTGGTACCGACAGGGCATAAACGCCCTTGTTTCGCGCTGGAGGAAGGCCATAGAACGGGATGGAGATTACTTGGAAAAATAGGGTGTGAGGATAAAACACCATACTTCCGTATGTGTAATTCTCTTAATGTTCAATAAAGAATTGCTGAAGACAAAAAATGTGGTGCATTACTTTCTGGACAACCCTCGTACAGCATGGCGCGTGTGGCATGATTTACGCCCTATCGCGCTAGAAGGTTCACGCCCTTACCCCAGACGATTTTTCACCTCGAACTGTTTTCTGCCAGTGCTATTTGCAAAGATGTGCCACTCAACAGGACCTTCCGAACCGCGTATTTTTCACAGACGAGGCATCCTTTACACGAGATGGTATGTTCAACAGCCACAATCAGCAAGTGTGGACACGGGGAAATCCACACGCCGCCTTCGTTCGTGGTCACCAAGATCGCTTCGCTGTCGACATTTGGGGCGGCTTGGTAGGCAATAATGTGGTAGGACCATATATGTTCCCACGGCAACTGAAATCAAACATATACCTATCTTTTTACGCGAAACTCTGTCACAGTTGTTGGAAGGTGTTACACTCAACGTGAAACAGCGAATTTGGTACCAACACGATGGTGCACCTGCGCATTTCTCACATGCAGTGCGAATGCATTTGGATGAAACCTTTGGTGAGAACTGCATAGGGCGCAGTGGGCAAGTGGCCAGTTCCACTTTGCCAGGAGTGTTCGAAAGAGTGACAGTCACTTTAGCGTCGTTGCACGGCGTGCATTCAAGCAGCTGGGCGTAATTTCGAGCACTTTTTGTAACTGTTTTCAACAAAAGCCACAAAACTTCACCCCTGTTTCTCATTTAACTCGATGCCACAAATACAATGCACACGTTGCCCTGCAAGCCTACTACCATAACCGCTTGGATGGCATACTGTGTGCCTACCCTCTTGGCGGCGACGCTGTTCAAGACGCCCAGCGCCGTGCGCTAAGGGATGTGCGGACTTAGGTTGCTATGTGAAATATGCTTGCTATGACCTGCTCTACCAGCCCTGTCATTTCGGTATGGAATATTTTTTGAGCGGACTGACTGACCTTGAACTACCTGGATCTTTCTTTGGTGCGTTCTGCACTTTTACGACGCACCAACACGGGCTGGAATCGTCAACTATCAATTTATTACAGTGTATCCTAGTTTCCTGCGTAGTAAACAGTGTGTCGCACTATAGCAGGCGCAACACTGGCGACGAGTACTCGAACTTTATGTATGTGTGAAGTGGACAGACCAAGTTCAGTGATCACAGATCGAGAATTCTTGACACTGTGACAAAATGGCTGCGATTTTAAATACAACAGTAGGCTCATAAAAAGTGCAAAGAACGGCAAATGCAACAGCTGCATCTTCAAATACATTACCTGACGTGACAAAAGGAAGTACAAAAGCAGATTGTGGCACAACAATGGCAGCAAGAGCTCACACTACAGCAGCTCATCAGCCCAGAAAAGCAGCAACAGCACCATTCGCTTCTTTTCGTCCGTAAAATAAAAACTGGGACTCATAAAGCAGACGTTTGCAGCTCCATTTCCTGGCTAGTAGCAGAAGCGTTTCTGTCAGTTCATTTACGACGAGATTCAGTACGTAATTTTAAGCCGTATGTGCTTCATAAAGATAGGAGATTTTATCGGTATAATCCATACATACAGCAATAAATTCTCAAGCCTATAGGTGGGTATAACTATTTTACAACTACTAAGAACCTAAAAAGTTTTGCAGTACTTTTGATGTTATAGATTATTTGCAGTATTTTAATAATAATATATAATCACAAGCTCCATTTCCTTCTTTCAATACATAAATTATTTTATTTCCATTCCCCTATACTTCCCTTTATGTCTACTAAAATCATCCTTCCTCAACATTTCCCACATTAGTAACTGCAAACTTGACCTAACGTCTCTACTAAAGAAGCAGTTATTGTCTACTGGCATCCTCTAGTAAATGTTCTATTCCTTTGATCAGCTCTATCACAGCAGTGTAAAGCTTAAGCGTAAGAATCCGTAACAGCGTCATTTAATTGACACTTCCACCACCTGACTTCTATGAGGTTTTGATTTTAATCTACTTTCTTGCCCTCATCCTTATTTGAAACAAATTCAGATATATAATATAATAAATTACTGTAATCTTCCGTCTTACACGGTAACACCACCAAAGTAGTGAGAAATGCAGCGAACTGTAGCACATGCTGCGATGAGTCGATCATCCCCCTCAGTGTCGGACATAGGTGCTGGAGTCGTCGATCAAAATGCTGAGCGGCCAAATGAAATTAAATATGGTTGAAATGACACGTGGTAATGTTGCGGCAATACCAGTAGCCAGAGAACGTCTGGATGCCACTGGTGAACAACAAATCAAAAATCTAATTATGTACTATCAGTCATTACTATTACATTGACGAATGCAATATAATATTCAACACCGGTCTTTTATCGAACTCTAATTCCTTTAAAATACGTCAGGGTAGTTAGGGAAATACAGCACATTTCATGTACCTAGATTTCAGAACAGAAACAAAAATTATTTAGACCATTTATACTTTTGTGACCTGCAGTTTTGTGCCATTTGCAGTGATTATTCAAACTAAAATTTAAATTAATCACTTTTACTCATTGCCAATCACCCACTCACCTATAACCAACCTAAAATCATTATCTGTAACCAGTATAATCCTGGCAGGGTCGCCAATGCAGTGGTCTGGTTATCGTAAGGTGAATGTTTACATCCTTAAACTGTCTCTTTAATTCCACTCTCCTGATCCAGAATGCTCAAAGAATATTAATGCTGGTCCAGGTAAAATCATCTGCACTAGAGGTGTAATGTGCTATGGTTGTTTAAAATTGTGGCTCTGACTAATAGTCTGCATCTGACTGCATCACACTGAAAATTGGTTCTGCTCACGTTCTGTAATACTTTTCAGTTTGCAATGGGTTTCTGTAAAATATGAAGCACAAACATTTAGCACTGCTTGGAATTCCACCTCGTTATCATAAAATACCACCTTCAGTTAGCTGATGTCTCCATGTTATGATATGACGCCCTTAACTATCTTATAAACGCTCTGTTTCCCACAAAAAGCGTGGAATAACTGCGATCATTTTCTCCAGACTTCATACACACGATATTTTTAAAAACTCCGCTCGTCGCCTCAGAACCCAAGACTCTCGTCCTACTTTCATGAGGTTTACAGGCCGACATCTGGTTTCTTGAGCTACAAAACCATTCAACCAAATTAGAGGCGTTTCGACCACTCAGCCTCCAGAGCACAATGGAGGCACTTCAGTTGGCCATTTCCTGATAGCACTCACAGTGATTGGTTCAATGTGCTGCTTTCCGTTTATCCGTTAAGAAGTTTCCTCTCCAAACGGTTTCAAGAAATACAGGTAATCTTGTAAAAATCACTCCCATTTAAAAACAGAGTGGTCAGTCCCTTCGACCATACATTTAGCCAGAACAAAGGGAGACTGACTCGTTGTTATCAGGCTGGAAAACAGCCCTGTCCACAGATCCTGAGTAGCCAGCGCTGTTGTTCCAGTAAGCACCAGTAGTACCAACTGGCGCCGCCCTGAAGT
Organism: Schistocerca nitens; assembly: GCF_023898315.1. Lineage (NCBI taxonomy): Eukaryota > Metazoa > Arthropoda > Insecta > Orthoptera > Acrididae > Schistocerca > Schistocerca nitens. The sequence continues at coordinate 104,637,067 of NC_064618.1, forward strand.
TTTACTGTATTTAAACCTAGAAACACCAAACATTTTCCATAACGTGCGTTGCCAAGGAGGGGCATGGTATCATACGCCCAAGCCAAAAATAAATTTAAAAAATCGGTTATTGTTGTTAAGTTGTATCAATAACATACTCTTTATAGAACCACTGGTGTGAAAGTAGGTTCCCGAAAATATCTTTTACCCTTTTCTCAGCTGTATCGTAGCATTTTCAGTAACATGTTTTACAAAGCTCGAGGTTTGGCGAAAAAATTAAAATGGGTAATTTCGTTCGTTTTTGTTGACTTTTATTCATAACATACCTTTTAAAGCGATTTTGGTGTGTAGGTAAGAATCTCAATCTAAAAATATTGAATAACAGTCGTTGTGGGATTTCAACTTAAATTGTAGAGTTCAAATTAACTGAAAAATTAAAAACCGTTATGGGATACATTAAAGATAATAAATATTTCTTTCAAATATTTAAAGTTTAAAAAAGGTGACTACATTACCTTGTTTTCAAACGGTGGCCTTATAGTACCTCCCCCGTTGCTACTGCTAGGTCATCATCTTTCAGTCGTATCTCATGAGGTCTGTCTTCCTTTCTGGAGGGTACTGGTCTCGTCAGTCACTTAGAAATGTGATGTGTCCCACTTACTGTCGAATCATTTTCGCTTTCATCAGCTCTTTTCGTCTCTCGTTTCATGATGTCAGAGCTAAAGAAACGAATACTTTTTCAGCAGTCATATTTCGAGACTTGCGCACCATGAAGACCTTGTCTATACTCTCGGCATCTATCTTCCCACTTTGGTACCTCAGATAAATTAAAATCACCGTTTCCTGGCTCTGATAAATTCGCTGTCGCTGGACAGAACGCCAGTATCATTGATTGCGCTTCGGAACAACCTACATTGCTCTTTATCTTTGAATTCTTAATTTTGGTTCTTTGGATCAATAAACGGTACTTTTCGTGAATTTATCCTTGTGCTTCCGTTACATCCGTGATGGCCTTCCCAGGTTTAATTTGCCTACAGCCCTTTTATCTCCTTTCTGTACAATTACACTCAATATTTCTCTATATCATTCACTCATTGTCTTATGATTGTTGAGGGAGCTCTTTTGACAAGAACTCAGCGATATCGCTCTTTTATGAATAACCTTTGCTTGTGAAGTGAAACATAACTTTTTAAGCACATGCATGAAGCTAGTAGTCATGAAGAATATCGGGAAATGTCAGTGTGCAACTCTGATACCCAGAAGCACATAAAGACATAAAGTGGACAAAATACAGGTCACTTTAACAAATTTGGGCGCACGTAACTCACTCACATCGTATGCGTTCAATTGCAAGGACATTAGGATTTTTTGTGTATTATAGAAGCTTTCCATATAGAATTTGAAATGGCACTAGTAACTTTAACCTTCAGAATCAATCGACAGGATTCTGAGACCGTACTAAGACAACTGCAGCCACATGTAGATACTAATAAGCTGTATCCGATCTCGACAGTAAAATAAAGATTGTTAAAAGTGTTTGAACCTGTTACGGTGTGAAGCGCCGGCACGTCAGTCGGGAACGAGAGAGCAGAGGGGGCTGTGAAGATGGCGTCAGCCAGTTGCAAGCTGACTCATCCCTCTCCAGGACGACAATGCGACAGCAGCGGCCTCTATGTGAAGAGAACATAAGTGTGTGTGTGTGTGTGTGTGTGTGTGTGTGTGTGTTTGTGTGTGTGTGTGTCCCGACTGGCCGCGCCGAGGCCCAGTAGTACGAAAAGGTTCAACACTAGCGACTTGAATAATGTGTCAAAGCTCATTACCTCACTCACACGTTCTATATAGCTCAATCTTAGAATTGTTATACTGAGGTGATTTCATATTTTGTTTGTCGTCCTTTACTTGTGACACTTCTACACTCCTGGAAATGGAAAAAAGAACACATTGACACCGGTGTGTCAGACCCACCATACTTGCTCCGGACACTGCGAGAAGGCTGTACAAGCAATGATCACACGCACGGCACAGCGGACACACCAGGAACCGCGGTGTTGGCCGTCGAATGGCGCTAGCTGCGCAGCATTTGTGCACCGCCGCCGTCAGTGTCAGCCGGTTTGCCGTGGCATACGGAGCTCCATCGCAGTCTTTAACACTGGTAGCATGCCGCGACAGCGTGGACGTGAACCGTATGTGCAGTTGACGGACTTTGAGCGAGGGCGTATAGTGGGCATGCGGGAGGCCGGGTGGACGTACCGCCGAATTGCTCAACACGTGGGGCGTGAGGTCTCCACAGTACATCGATGTTGTCGCCAGTGGTCGGCGGAAGGTGCACGTGCCCGTCGACCTGGGACCGGACCGCAGCGACGCACGGATGCACGCCAAGACCGTAGGATCCTACGCAGTGCCGTAGGGGACCGCACCGCCACTTCCCAGCAAATTAGGGACACTGTTGCTCCTGGGGTATCGGCGAGGACCATTCGCAACCGTCTCCATGAAGCTGGGCTACGGTCCCGCACACCGTTAGGCCGTCTTCCGCCCACGCCCCAACATCGTGCAGCCCGCCTCCAGTGGTGTCGCGACAGGCGTGAATGGAGGGACGAATGGAGATGTGTCGTCTTCAGCGATGAGAGTCGCTTCTGCCTTGGTGCCAATGATGGTCGTATGAGTGTTTGGCGCCGTGCAGGTGAGCGCCACAATCAGGACTGCATACGACCGAGGCACACAGGGCCAACACCCGGCATCATGGTGTGGGGAGCGATCTCCTACACTGGCCGTACACCACTGGTGATCGTCGAGGGGACACTGAATAGTGCACGGTACATGCAAACCGTCATCGAACCCATCGTTCTACCATTCCTAGACCGGCAAGGGAATTTGCTGTTCCAACAGGACAATGCACGTCCGCATGTATCCCGTGCCACCCAACGTGCTCTAGAAGGTGTAAGTCAACTACCCTGGCCAGCAAGATCTCCGGATCTGTCCCCCATTGAGCATGTTTGGGACTGGATGAAGCGTCGTCTCACGCGGTCTGCACGTCCAGCACGAACGCTGGTCCAACTGAGGCGCCAGGTGGAAATGGCATGGCAAGCCGTTCCACAGGACTACATCCAGCATCTCTACGATCGTCTCCATGGGAGAATAGCAGCCTGCATTGCTGCGAAAGGTGGATATACACTGTACTAGTGCCGACATTGTGCATGCTCTGTTGCCTGTGTCTATGTGCCTGTGGTTCTGTCAGTGTGATCATGTGATGTATCTGACCCCAGGAATGTGTCAATAAAGTTTCCCCTTCCTGGGACAATGAATTCACGGTGTTCTTATTTCAATTTCCAGGAGTGTATTTAACACAAAGTATTGGCAGTTACTTTTCGTAATAAAACTCATTAATGTGATTTGCTGGAACTGTTGTTTAGCAATCCGAAAAAGCATGTTTCCTAGAAACCCCATATTCTACTATTAGACAGGATTGAACAGCACCCGGCTGCGGTCTCACTCAACAGTTCATTATTGAATAACAGCCACAGAGTTAATCAAGACCTGGCATGGACATGATAATAATGTATGAAAATGACCTGGGGTTAGCTTTATAGGAGATCTCGTAAAAACAGCATGTTGCCAATGGAGAATAAGTGACTCAATCATTGACCCGTGCCGGCAGCGGTGGCCGAGCGGTTCTAGGCGCTTCGGTCCGGAACCGCGCGACTGCTACCGTCGCAGATTCGAATCCTGCGTCGGGCATGGATGTGTGTGATGTCCTTGGGTTAGTTAGGTTTAAGTAGTTCTAAGTTCTAGGGGACTGATAACCACCGCAGTTGAGTCCCATAGTGCTCCGAGCCATTTGAACCATTTTTTTGACTGATGACCTCAGATGTTAAGTACCATGTGCTTAGCGCTATTTTTGAAAATATCAGTCTGCTATACCTTATTTCGTGGTAATACAAAACGGGCTACCCTCCTTTGAACTTTCTCGATGTACTCCATGAATCGTGTATGGCAAGTGTGGCAGGAGTGCCCATAGCACTCGGCCTATACAGCACGTTTCCCACACCTCCGTGCAACGCTGTGTGAGCGTGAGGATCACACACGTCCATGCCCGAGGCAGGATTCGAACCTGCGACTGTAGCAGCAGAGCTGTTCCGAAGTGAAGCGCCTATAACCTCTTGGCCACAGAAGCCGGCTACTTACTTTTATTTTTCAACAATATACATAAAAACTAAACACATTTTCAGAACTATTTAATTATTTTTGGCGCACTGAATATATATAAAAGTGTCGGCATACGGAGGGATGCAAACAATTTCGGAAGTTTTCGCACTCAAGTTCCTACATAATAGTGACTTATTTAGTTTCATAATCGAAAAAACGTCTTTCACACACATATAATGTTCGAAATATTGTACGACTTTTGCAATTTCGTTAGGGAGATGTGGAAACTCTACGTGAAGAAAGCAATATAGAAGTCCTGGACAGAGTTGCCGACAAAGGGATCTGTCTGTAAAGCGGGACGTAGCTTGCGGATCAGTCAGTTACACCTGCACATACACAAGGACGCTTTCAACTGAAATGACAAATGGTTTAGAAAACAGATGAAGGGTTGACAGCGTCCTCGAAACAAGTAGAAACCAAAATTTGTAATTCTTTCAAGGCCACAATGAATTCTTCAACATCCCGTTTCTCTTTAATGCCAGTGAAGGTAAGGAACTGGACTGAGGGAACTGGACTGAGGGAACTGGACTGTGTTTATCAGAATAGCCGGCCGCGGTGGTCTAGCGGTTCTAGGCGCTCAGTCCGGAACCGCGCGACTGCTACGGTCGCAGGTTCGAATCTTGCCTCGGGCATGGATGTATGTGATGTCCTTAGGTTAGTTAGGTTTAACTAGTTCTAAGTTCTAGGGGACTAATGACCTCAGAAGTTGAGTCCCATAGTCCTCAGAGCCATTTGAACCATTTTTTATCAGAATGTGTCCTTTCTACGAGGCGATTATCTCTTTTAATTCATCCACAACAAACCTGACGAAGTTAGTTTCCCTCCTTGCAGTGTTCTACTGTGGACAGTGTGTAATCCATTCTGGATTCTCTACTTTTCGTCCCTGCACTCCTTTTTCCTTTATAAATACAACAACAGCCAGTTTCAAACTGAAAAATTGTTCCAGGCTTTCCTCTTAGCTTAGAAAACGTACTTTGCAGTAATATATAAAATCCATACTCTTCGTTCAGTTCCCCCTGAAACTATAGCAACTGACAGTGGTATGATGCATGCGATTTGAGAAATTTCTTGTTCGCACCATCAAATTTCTGCACATGCTCCGTGTCTGCGAATTTAGCACAAAGTGCTTCTTGGTGTAGAGAACAAAGAACACCGTCTGTCGATCGTTGTAAATTATGGCTCTTTCATTGCCAACTAAATCTCTTTCTTTATCCATGGTACCGTAACATTTCACAGCATATCTGCAGTACGCGTCGCTAGTTCGACTGTATAATATGTATTGAGAATTTTCATCCATCTGTTCTGCTATTCCCATTCATTCTAATTGCTTGCGACTGTAGATCGGTGGCTGCCTTTCATTGTGCGAACAGCTTCTCGACCTGCGATCGACCTTTACATCACCGAGCGAGGTGGCGCAGTGGTTAGCACACTGGACTCGCATTCGGGAGGACGACGGTTCAATCCCGCGTCCGGCCATCCTGATTTAGGTTTTCCGTGATTTTCTTAAATGTCTCCAGGCAAATGCCGGCATGGTTCCTTTGAAAGGGCACGGCCGACTTCCTTCCCCGTCCTTCCCTAATCCGATGAGACCGATGACCTCGCTGTTTGGTCTCTTCCCCCAAACAATCCAATTGACCTCCACACCAAATAGCGAAGGGTTAACGGCGATGCCACCATGCTTCTGCCGATCTCGATAGAGTTGTATAGACCAAAAAATGTCACACCGCACTACTAAATGAGGCATCGAGCTGTTCCGGGTACTCAGCCAGTTCAGAGAAGTCCCCCACAAAATTTCTCTCTTGTCCTACTCAGAACTGCCTCCCTCCACTTGAGTCCCTTTTTCATGCCACGGCTTTTTTCGGTCAATAGGAGCGTTCCTCTTATTTTGTGGAAACACCCTGTACCAATCACAACGTCCCCTCTAGCAAACTGCGTCGAAACATCAGTAGTTTTCTCCTTCCTAGTGAGTTTCCGTCAATCGGACGTTTTGTGCCCATTCTAGACCTCTAAAGTACATTGACCTTTCCATGTGTCACACTCGCTGGACGAAAATGCGTCACTTGCTTTTGTTCGTATCCCACTGGAATTTCGAAATGTAGTTTTCTAAAGCTTCTTCTCTGCTCTTGAACCGATGCCCGCGCTACAGGCGCCCTCCAGCTTGAATCACCTGGCCCATGGTCGCTGTCCTCCTTTGTGCAACCCCTTTAAGTGGCTGCCAGTGTAACTCCCGCAGTGCAGTTTCGCTACACCGTTGTGGAGCTGGCTTTCAAAACTAAAAGCGACTCGACTCGCTTTCCCTGTTCTACCTTTTGCTCAGAGACATGCATTGTAAAGGAATGATATGTTAATTACCGTTGATTGACTGTCATCCCTTTTTGCATTGCACATTGATAGGCAGATGTTCTCATAACTGTCGATTTACGTTAAGTGTCATCTTCACCTTCTCGTTGCGTTTTGTAAAGATCTCGTGTAAGATGCGAATCTGACCATTTATTCTGCCACCTAAGATTGTACGTAAGCATCCTGTCTGATCATCTGCATCTACTCATGTCCATTGGGTATTCCGACGGACTTCCAGAATGACAATGCGACTCTCCGCAAGTCCACAATTGCTACAGAGGAGCTCCAGGAACACTCTTCTGAGTTTACACTCTTCCGGTGGCCACCAAACTGCCCAGACATGGACTTGAGCATATCTGGGATGCCTTGCAACGTGCTATTCAGAAGAGATCTCCGCTCCTTATACTCTTACGGATTTATGGACAGCTCTGCAAAATTCGTGGTGTCAATTCCTTCCAGCACTACTTCAGACATTAGTCGAGTCCCTGACACGTCATGTTTGCGGCACTTCTGCGTGCGCACGGGGGGCCTACATAATATTAGGTAGCTGTACCAGTTTTTTGGCTCTTTAGTGTAACATGTATAAACTCTGCCAAGTAAGTATCTAACTAAAACTAGAACAAACCTACAACTAAATGTAAATCTCTCAGGCAGTGATACAAACTACTGGCCATTAAAATTGCCACACCACGAAGATGACGTGCTACAGACGCGAAATTTAACCGACAGGAAGAAGATGCTGTTATATGCAAATGATTAGCTTTCCAGAGCATTTACACAAGCTTGGCGCCGGTGGCGACACCTACAACGTGCTGACGTGAGGAAAGTTTCCAACCGATTTCTCATACACAAACAGCAGTTGACCGGCGTTGGCTGTTGAAACGTTGTGGTGATGCCTCGTGTAAGGAGGAGAATGCGTACCATCACGTTTCCGACTTTGATAAAGGTTGGATTGTAGCCTGTCGCGATTGCGGTTTATCGTATCGCGGCATTGCTGCTCGCGTTGGTCGAGATCCAATGACTGTTATCACAATATGGAATCGGTGTGTTCAGGAGGGTAATACGGAACGCCTTGCTGGATCCCAACGGCCTCGTATCACTAGCACTAGAGATGACAGGCATCTCATCCGCATGGCTGTAACGGATCGTGCAGCCACGTCTCGATCCCTGAGTCAACAGATGGGGACGTTTGCAAGACAATAACCATCTCCAAGAACAGTTCGACGACGTTTGCAGCAGCATGGACTATCAGTTCGGAGACCATGGCTGCAGTTACCCTTGACGCTGCATCAGAGACAGGAGCGCCTGCGATGGTGTACTCAACGACGAACCTGGGTGCATGAATGGCAAGACGTCATTTTTTCGGATACATCCATGTTCTGTTTACAGCATCATGATGGTCGCATCCGTGTTTGGCGACATCGCGGTGAACGCACATTGGAAGTGTAGATTCGTCATCGCCATACTGGCGTATCACCCGGCGTGATGGTATGGGGTGCCATTGGTTACACATCTCAGTCACCTCTTGTTCGCATTGACGGCACTTGGAACAGTGGACGTTACATTTCAGATGTGTCACGACCCGTGGCTCTCGCTTCATTCGATCCCTGCCAAACCCTACATTTTAGCAGGATAATGCACGACCACATGTTGCAGGTCCTGTACGGGCCTTTCTGGATACAGAAAACGTTCGACTGTTGCTAGCACATTCTCCAGATCTCTCATCAACTGAAACGTCTGGTCAATGGTGGCCGAGCACCTGGCTCATCACAATACCACAGTCAGTACTCCTGATGAAATGTGGTATCGTGTTGAAGCTGCATGGGCAGCTGTACCTGTACACGCTATCCAAGCTCTGTTTGACGCAATGCCCAGGAGTATCAAGGTCGTTATTACGGCCAGAGGTGGTTGTTCTGGGTACTGATTTCTCAGGATCTATGCACCCAAATTGCGTGAAAAGGTAATCACATGTCAGTTCTAGTATAAGATATTTGTCGAATGAATACGCGTTTATTATCTGTATTTCTTCTTGGTGTAGCAATTTTAATGGCCAGTAGTGTAAGTTATGCGTTGTCACCTTATACAGTTACGTATGTATTTTGATATTTATGTTGAAAACATTGCGGAAACCTTGCGGTATCACTTACACTACTGTCATTTAGACAGTCTGATTACCACTGGGTGGTCGAAAGCGGTAGCACCAATTTGCAACGTTTCTGTCTTCATTTTGGCTCGAAAATAAAATACGTGATTCGCATCTACTGTTGTACCAGGTTTTCCCTTCAGACTGGTTGGTCGAAAGCGGTAGCATCAATTTGCCACGTTATTGTCGTCATTGTCACTCGAAAATAAAATAAGTGATTCGCACCCACTGCTGTGCCAGGTTTTCCCTTCAACTGTGCGTGGCGCCTCCCTCTCGCCAAAGCCTTCCGCTCGACGCCGGCGCCCCGTCGGACGCCGCCGCGCTCTGCCCGCGATCACTCTTGCAGCTCCCTGCGTCAGCGCGGCGCCGGCGCGACGGGACGGGACGTAACGTAACGGCGATCTGTCGCCGGTGTTACGCCAGCTGACGGGCCTTCCTGCCGCCCCCCCCCCCCCCCTGTCCTACCGGCATTTCCATTTTTCATGTTGCTGGTTCGCTGCGCGGACAGCCGCTTCCGCCGAAAATTCTGTCGCGGCTCTGCACGCTTCAAGATACGGGCACAAGGGCGGCGCGCCGCTCGTTCACTGTTTGCTGCTCACGAAAACCGGAAGTCTCATCCTACAATATCTTTTATCATACTCCACTGATTAAAATAACGAAAATCTCAGTATACACAAACATTAAACTTCGTTTTGCGTATGTAAGATACGGAACGTTTCCTACTCCAGTAACAACTAATTTTTATGTTGCCATGGATTCAGGAGCTGTTACAAAATCAGTGATAACGACGATATAGATTTGTAGGTCCTGTATTAGTGAAATTCTGGGCATCCGAAAACTGACAGGAAGGGTGTGTGTTTCATGAAGTTCTCCAGGCGTATCGAATATTCCATCGTATTTTGGGAGTTCATCTGGGTTACTGTTGACTCGTATACGATATTTCGACTAACAACCTTTCAGGCGTTATCGGGGTGAGTGGCTTCCAAGATTTTTAACGCACTTCAGTCTGTGGAATAAACACGCATCCGTGTTAATAAAAAGAGCGTCAGTCGCAAATAAAGCCTTAAGGAAACAAAGCACGGGCAGAGTCAGCGAATTCACAGTGCTGATGTAGTATGTGGTTAATCATTAATGGTGGCATATGTTGGAATGCCAGGCAGTGAAGGCGTAGAATAACACCTCCTTTAAGAACGCGGACGTGAAACCAGGTTTCTCCATGATTTTTTGAGCTGGGAACCCTCATATCGAGCAGGTTGTCTGCTAATTGTATTTCCACAGCTTCGCTGACCACTGAATCTCGGTGGGTAAAGATTGAGTGACTAGTATCTTAACTTCCACATAATCCGTGGAATGGTCCGTGGATACAGAATGTTGAGCCACTGCAGTTTTGTTGCACTGCAATAGGCGACGAGTGTACGAAATTCCTCTCCCCTGCCTCTGCCATACAGCAGTTGCAGAACACAGTATTATGATATGTGGTTCTGAGTATGCAAGACAGGTTGTTGACTCAACTACTTAGGTAAACTCTACATTTAGGTACAACTATTTCCTTTTCCATTTACTCTAAAATATTACATGGGACATATCTACGTTCACTTTCTTTTAAAGCTGAAGATAATCCTGAGTGGTCGCAACATTTAATCCAAGTAAAAAGACTGAATAATACACGTGAATTATCTTAGAAATAATGGTGTTTTGCCCAAGGTGGGCCTGTTCCAAAAACAAATTTAAGGTACTGACTGCAATAAAATACTCAGGTCAGGACGTCAGCACAATTAGTAAAAGCAATATCTGTGTACTTAGTGATCTGAATTCGAGTCCTTGTGTACGACACACTTGTAACCTACCAGGAATTTTCAAAAGGGGGCTCACTCCACTGTAGAGTGGAAGTAATATTCTTCTAAGTGCAGCCATTGTATTCGTGTTTCTTATATTCTATGGTACCAGCGTTTGCCCGATTTATGCCATTGGACAAAAGCAATTCTTCATCGACTGATCGAACTCTGCTAGAAGGTCGCTTGGCATATGCTTCTGTCATCTACAGATCTACTTTCTAATACTTGGCAGCCTGATGCCCAAGATGAAAAAGATTTACTTCAGCGGTACCCGGATATAGTGCGATTTTTCTGAAAACGTCGTACGTCAAACGTCAAAAGATGGAAACGTAAGGTTTTACGAAAGTCTTTTCACGGTCCCAAAAGGTTTTCCCGTTTAATGAGCGACTGAGACTTACAGGCATATTTTAGGGGGATGCAGCCATTTAAACGCTTAGGGTTAATATCTAGAGGATTTAATGGCGGTTTTCACGATTGGCATGTAAGCAAGTTGGGAGCCCGTAGACGTCGGTGGGAAGCAGCAGGATGGGGTCCAGCGTGTGAACGATGCGAGAGTTCCCATTTTAACTTCCAAATTCAAAACTGCTGCGTGAGGTTACCCAGTGGTTAATTATTCATTGGGTAAGATTGCAGATTGATCAGACTGGTGACAAAGATGATACTGTAAGAAATCCAATGCACTGAAGGATACAGTAGGAGGGGGGGGGGGATGAGTAAAACTGCCGTGCGGAGGCACACTAGAGAAACTGTGCAAGGAGTTGGAACGTTGTGACGAATTAGTATCAGTCACGCAGGCCATGCAGTATGATGGATCAGTCAGTGAACTGGAGACGTCTGATGAACGAAACACAATGTATCAATTGCAGTTCACTCTGTGGCACACTGGTTCAGAGTTCATTCAGAGCTGACTCGAGACACATACAGAAAAGCCTTTCAATAGACCTGCATGCGTCATGTTATGGAATTTCAACGGTGCTTGACATAAAGCGTTCTTACTTCGCCTTCTGGATGGCTATCAGCCTACTGACATAGCTTGCTGAGTTCTAATCAGACGAAGACATTCTTTCCAATATCTACAATTACTGTGCGAGATCTTCATTTTGCATTTAAGACAGATGAAGGCTGCGGACTATCAGTAATCGCATCGCAAAGAAAGTGATTCTGTGGGAGATCGATACGTAGTACCGACAGTACCCGACAGTACATCGGCTGGCCACAAGTGCTTGCCACATCGACACTGGCATCAAGTGAGATAAAGTGGTTTATCATTCCCCCTCCCTCCACCCTTCTCATTTACTAAGTGGTGTTTATGCCCAGTAAAGGTGGCTCAAATTTTGTGTTTGTATTGTTTATTTGAGAGTAATAATAATAATAATAATGATAATGATAATAATAATGATAAAAATAACAGGATACCCCAGTCAGAATTAGAAAACATCAAACAACAAGTACAACAAATACTGGAACAAAATAATGTGCAATCAGAAGAAGAAGAGAATACAGTAATGGACTCAAAAATTCCAGAACAAACAAACAAAGAACAACATGCATCAATTAAACAATCAGAGGAAAACGGAATCTTAAGACAGCCACCAGAACAAGCACATATAGAACACGAAGTCACACATGTTAGATATAGAAAAAAAATTTCAGCTGACATATATAGAATACAAAGACACAAATACAGACATTAGATCATTCTTACATAGACCGCCAAATAACCCACAAGTGGAAACAACAATAAAAACTATCAACACAATCATACACGCCAAAATAAATGAAAACACAACTATGGAAGAGTTACAACTACTGGTTTATATAGGAGCACTCACTACACTAAATATACACACTAGGCAGAGATCAGAACCAACCAACACACAGAAGAAACCCACAAAACCAGCATGGCAACACAGGCTACAGATCAGAATAGAAAAACTGAGAAAAGACATCAGACAGGTAACACAATTTATAAGAAATGAAATGTCAGAAAAAAAACCGAAAAAGGTTAGGTAAAATCTCATAACAAGAAGCGATAGAGCAATTAGATGAAAAGAAGCAGAAATTACAAGCATTGGCCAAACGACTTAAAAGATACAAAAAAAGAGAAAATAGAAGGAAACAAAACCAAACATTCAACACAAACCAAAAGAAATTTTACCAGACAATAGATAACACACACATTAAATTAGACAATCCACCAAACATAACAGACATGGAACACTTCTGGAGCAACATATGGTCAAACCTGGTACAACATAACAGACATGCACGGTGGATACAAGCAGAAACAGACACATACAAGATGATACCACAAATGCCTGAAGTGATAATTTTGCAACATGAAGTCACCCAAGTAATTAATTCTACTCACAATTGGAAAGCCTCTGCAAAAGATGAAATAGTAAATTTCTGGCTAAAGAAGTTCACCTCAACACATTCACATCTAACTAAATTATTTAACAGTTACATTGCAGACCCATACACATTCCGTGATACACTTACACATGGAATAACTTATATGAAACCTAAAGATCAAGCAGACACAGCAAACCCAGCTAAATATCGCCCCATAACATGCCTACCAACAATATACAAAATATTAACTTCAGTCATTACACAGAAATTAATGACACATACAACACAGAACAAAATTATAAATGAAGAACAAAAAGGCTGTTGCAATGGAGCACAAGGATATAAAGAGCAACTGATAATAGATGCAGAGGTGACATATCAAGCTAAAACTAAACAAAGGTCGCTACACTACGCATACATTGATAACCAAAAAATCTTTAGATAGTGTACCCCACTCATGGTTACTACAAATATTGGAAATATACAAAGTAAATCCTAAATTGATACAGTTCCTAAACATAGTAATGAAAAATTGGAAAACCACACTTAATATCAAAACAAATTCAAATAATATCACATCACAGCCAATACAGATTAAGCGTGGAATATACCAAGGAGGCTCATTAAGTCCTTTCTGGTTCTGCCTTGCTCTGAACCCACTATCCAACATGCTAAATAATACAAATTATGGATACAATATTACTGGAACATACCCACACAAAATCACACATTTGCTATACACGGATGATCTAAAACTACTGGCTGCAACAAATCAACAACTCAACCAATTACTAAAGATAACAGAAGTATTCAGCAACGATATAAATATGGCTTTTGGAACAGACAAATGTAAGAAAAATAGCACAGTCAAGGGAAAACACACTCAACAAGAAGATTACATACTGGATAACCACAGCGACTGCATAGAAGCGATGGAAAAAACAGATGCCTTTAAATATCTGGGATACAGACAAAAAATAGGAATAGATAATACAAATATTAAAGAAGAAGTAAAAGAAAAATATAGACAAAGACTAACAAAAATACTGAAAACAGAATTGACAGCAAGAAACAAGACAAAAGCTATAAATACTTATGCTCTACCAATATTGACCTACTCATTTGGAGTAGTGAAATGGAGTAACACAGACCTAGAAGAACTCAATACACTTACACGATCACAATGCCACAAATATAGAATACATCACATACATTCAGCAACAGAAAGATTCGCATTAAGCAGAAAGGAAAGAGGAAGGAGGTTTATCAATATAAAAAACCTACATTATGGACAGGTAGACAATTTAAGAAAATTCTTTCTAGAACGAGCAGAAACTAGCAAAATGCACAAAGCAATCACTCATATAAATACATCAGCTACACCACTGCAATTTCATAACCACTTCTACAACCCTTTAGATCACATAACATCAACAGATACGAATAAAGTAAATTGGAAAAAGAAAACACTACATGGCAAGCACCCATATCATCTAACACAGCCACACATCGATCAAGACACATCCAACACATGGCTAAGAAAAGGCAATATATACAGTGAGACGGAAGGATTCATGATTGCAATACAGGATCAAACAATAAACACCAGATATTACAGCAAGCATATTATTAAAGATCCCAATACCACAACAGATAAATGCAGACTTTGCAAACAACAAATAGAAACAGTAGATCACATCACAAGCGGATGTACAATACCAGCAAATACAGAATACCCCAGAAGACATGACAATGTAGCAAAAATAATACATCAACAGCTTGCCTTACAACATAAACTTGTAAAACAACACGTTCCCACATACAAGTATGCACCACAAAATGTACTGGAGAATGATGAATACAAATTATACTGGAACAGAACCATTATAACAGATAAAACAACACCACATAACAAACCTGACATCATACTCACCAATAAAAAGAAGAAATTAACACAACTAATCGAAATATCCATGCCCAATACAACAAATATACAAAAGAAAACAGGAGAAAAAATTGAAAAATACATCCAACTGGCTGAGGAAGTCAAGGACATGTGGCATCAGGATAAAGCTGACATTATACCAATTATACTATCAACTACAGGAGTCATACCACACAATATCCACCAGTGCATCAATGCAATACAGCTACATCCAAACTTATATATACAACTACAGAAACCCGTAATTATTGATACATGTTCAATTACCCGAAAGTTCCTAAATGCAATATAACATATACCGTACAGTTAAAAGGATGTCAGGCTTGATCAAGGTCCACGTTACTTTCCATTTCTGACCAGACATAACGTCTGAGAAAAGAAAGAAATAATAATAATAATGATGATGATGAAATAATAACAAACGTGAATGTTTAATTCTTCTAACATTATTCTCAATTTTTATTATATTTTGGCACCCAGTGTGGGGACCCCAATTTGTATTTCAATTGCTCCAATAATATAATACATTTTGCTGCCCAAACTGCAGTGATGTCACTGTCCTTTCAGTTCCCCAATTTCAATACGTATCGACCTCCCACAGAATCACATGGACTCAAGTACGTATGTCACTCTGATCGCACCCTAGTTTCTCTTCTCTTATAATGAGGTAGTGAGGAATTTGTGTACGATACCCAGGCATGTTTGTGGTCTGACGTAGCCTCCCACACGGATTTCATGTTACATCTGCACCGGGTTGTCCGTGTTCCATCTGTATTTCATTTGCCTTAGAAAGTGTAACGTAAAAGCTACAAATCTATCTGATTTCCGTCACCTCCCAGGCATCATATCATTTAACAGAGAAGTATTAGGCAGCGTATACTACCATCTCAGGTAGCAAAACTATGCATAAAATGAACAACAGACCGAGTTCTAATTATTCACCAGGCTTTGTTATTGGTGCTCTAATGTGGCGCCCCGTTCAGGAAATCTTTCGCAAGAACAGGAGTTAAACAGTAATAATGATTACTACGTCAATTTTAAGGGGCGACCCAGTGGGACTTCTTACTTGAAATGTGCTTTCTCCCTTCACGACGACCCACCACAACCGTGGCTTGAAACCAGGACATTAAAAATCGTTTGTAAGATTCATGTGTAAGACTCATACTTTGAGTGAACAGAACTGCCCAAGATATCCCTCTATTATAAATCGCATGTAAAATATTATAACTTTCATGTAAAATGTATTATAAGTTGCACATATTGCTCTCTCTAACTATTATCGTCATGTTCGCTCTTGTGGATCTGCTCCTGTGAACTGCTTCTGCAAAACAGGCCGAGAGTGAAGGACGCGAGTAGGAGCAGGAAAAGGTGAAGTACTTCGGCACTGCGTGTAAATTTAAAGAATACTACAGGAAGAATATGAATACGTAAATTGTTACTTTGGCTGAGTTGAGCACGTAGGTGCGAAGCCGTACCTTAATCAAAGCTAACATCGACTAGAAGCTACAAAGGCAAAATCTTTAGTGGGTCGCACACTATAAAAATGAAACAATGTTGGTTGATCGTATCCTCGTGGTCAAAATGGGCTAAATCTGGTGCGACGCTCGTAGAGCTGCACAGCGTCGGCTAGAGGGCGCTGTGGTCGGCGTTGTTCGTCCGCTCTCGTAGTGCCAACCTACGAGAGCGCACCGATGTTGCGGCATCGTAGCTATCGATAGGACATTCGCTCCCTTCCCATTAAAGGGGACACAGAAATTAAATATTAAACAGAGCATGGCATTGATTGTTAATGGGAGGTCCCATCCAGAAGTTAGCTGGAACCATTTACTGACTATTAGACTTAAGTTGTTGGGAAAGGGAGACTCTCTTGATGCAGACGTTCTTCCGCAGGTGTTTTAGAATCTTTATGTCCGCTATAATAGAATTGAAAGTTTTAACAGGAGAGACAATGATAGTTGCGTATCATTTAAAAATCTGTAACACCGGTTGAATTATCGGTATTTCAAATCCACTCAAACCTATTACAATGAAACAAGAAACCTAATGCAGTAAGGAAGTGTGCTCAAAAAAATGGCTCTGAGCACTATGGGACTTCTAGAACTTAGAATTACTTAAACCTAACTAACCTAAGGACATCGCACACATCCATGCCCGAGACAGGATTCGAATCTGCGACCGCAGCGGTCGCGCGGTTCCAGACTGTAGCGCCTGGAACCGCTCGGCCACTTCGGCCGGCGAAGTGTGCTCAGATTAGGAATTCGGATAAAATGCACCGATATCTGTAATCTTTTGATTGTTGAAATATACGATAGGGATGTATTTCGAGACAGAATAGTTTTAGTCGCTTCTTGAATGCCTTATAATTATTTAAGAGAATCTTTAATAAGGAACAGAAAGCGATTCTATTGCAGGCAAGTAAAAATATGATTTTTAATTAATTATTTATTTATTGCAGAACGAAGTTAGACATGATAAACTGCCTTTTTCAAGGGCAGTATATACTCTTGCAGCAACTATTATGTACGATAAATTCAACCAGAGAGAAAAGCTTTGCAAGTGAGACAATGTATGCTTCAGGATAATACTATCAATAATTTTTGAAACATATGTGGTGTCTCCTCTTTCGGACATGATCGAAAGAACAACAGGGTGAAGCGAAATTCACGCACTCGGGCTTCGCAGCACGACTCTTCACATGCCAGCGATAAAAAAAATATCTGTCACAAAATTTCGTCCGGCGAATACATCCGGCAGAAAAAGGACGTTTATGAGTGGGAATCAGGCAACACTGTAACCACATGTACGGTAACTTCCTGTGTCAGCACAGCTGGCGATGCTGTACCGTTGGTCCAGTGTATAGAGTTTTGAGTTAGCATGTCGATGGTTGGATGTTGGGTTGGGGCGCACTTTTTTTTTTATTTGCTAATTTCATTCTGACATTTAATACTGCAATATACACCGTTTCTTAGATCACATGTATCCTCAATTTACAATATTTTGTAACTCTGAATATAACAAATTCGTGGTTAGACAAATAAGAAGTAGACGAAAGAAATGACCTGTCATTGGACAGAATAACTATAAAAGGAATATCAGTTTCGAGATTCTAAAGATTACAGCACAGTACAACAACACAACGTCTACTTGGCATTTATACTACATGTAATATGAGCGCTGAGTGTCGCACATTAGCAACCAGTGACAATAATGTCAGTATTAATAATTGCATGACTTTCACAACGGAATACGTTGTCCTCAGAACAACAGATGCTCAAAGCGACCTCCCTGCCTGTCCAAACATTTCGCAACTCTCCGGATCACACAGCTCTGGTTTCTTTGCAGCAGAGCTGCATCTACAGTAACAAGAATAGCATGAACACTCGCTACCAATTCTTCCACATTCGTCGGCGGATTAGAGTACAAGTGCCTCTTCAGGTGTCCCCACAGGAAGAAATGCAGGGGATGTATGTCAGTTGAGCGCTGTGGCCGTACAACTGGACCTCCACGTCCGATCCATTTCCCTGGAAATTTTCTGTCCAAGTCTGGAGGTGCACCATCGTGTTGGAACCATATCATCTGCCAGAACATCTTCCAGCGCATCAGGCAGATAGTTTAAGAGGTATGCATGATACCTTCGTGAAGCCAACCGGTCAGGCAACACGTAGGTGCCCAAACCCCTGTCGCCCAGTATTCCGGTCCAGACGTTGATACCAAACCGAACTTGATATCCAAGGTTGCGGGTGACGTGCAGGTTAGCTTCTCACTAATGATGAGCATTGTGCAAATTGATGACTCTGTCAAGAGTGATTGCTGCTTCTTCTGACCATATTACGGTGTTCGCGAAGCCATCGCTGGCTTACTGTTGTTGTTGGAACCATTCATAGAATTGCATCCGCTGATGGCGATCTGCGGGATGCAGGTTTTGCGTGAAAGCATAATAATAGGGGTGCAGCCGATGCCCGTGCAGCAAGTTAACGTCCGTGCGTCGCAAGACACGCAGATGCCGTGTTGTATTTCCCTGAAGTTCTTGGTGTATGACCTCCAGAAAAGTTTTGGAGTACGGCGAGTCCATGGACGACATCTGTCACGCAGTAGTGGAAGGAGAGAACTTGACTTTCGAAGGTGCAGCTCCAGACGACGAAACACATTTTGATCTGGATGACGTCAACGAGGATTTCGAGCAGCATATCCACGAGCGGCTACACCAGCCCGGTTGTCAGATGCACTAAAGACCAGAAGTATATCCACACAGTCATCTCTTGGGTGTGCCATATGTCTGCCACACTGGTTTAGAGATGTACAATGAGAAAATTCGATAGATGTACGCATGTACATTGGAGTCTATCACGGGCGCGTTACTCCGCTGGCAACCAGTCCCTGTCTGGTGGAGAGCGCAAACAACATAAACACGCCGTGAGTTCAGCGAGCTGTTCCACCTAACGCACTTTACCCCTCTGACACATATTGTTCTGCATCATTCATCCCAATACCGCTAACTGTGAAATGTTGGGTTTCGAATTACACTGCTTCCCTAACTGTAATAGACATGCGGTTTCCACCATCCCATCGATAGAATAATAATAACAATAATACTATTAATGGATTGAGATACGTACTAAACAGCTTGCGGTTACCAAACTAAGTGCTGAAGGGCATAATTAGTGGGACCATAGTGATAACATATACAAATAGTAATCGATTTTCGACATTATTCGCAAAGCACGTTACTGGTTCTACTGGTAACGTAGGCCCTAAGGAAAAGTAATGAACCTGAAGGAAATGGTTCAAATGGCCCTGAGCACTATGGGACTCAACTGCTGAGGTCATTAGTCCCATAGAACTTTGAACTAGTTAAACCTAACTAACCTAAGGACATCACAAACATCCATGCCCGAGGCAGGATTCGAACCTGCGACCGTAGCGGTCTTGCGGGTCCAGACTGCAGCGCCTTCAACCGCACGGCCACTTCGGCCGGCTGAACCTGAAGGAGGCAGGAGGAATAGTTGGTAATAATCTATGGGACCACTGGAGGAGGGTACAAAGCAAACAGTTTTCACATCTAGTAGAATAAGTGGTGCGAATAAATTCATCCCTACGACGAGGAAAGGGCTGACCAATCTTCCGTTTCTATGATTGTAGTATATAAGTGCAAATGTTTTCTAGAGGACCCGCTGCAATCGCTGTTGACGATTAAGATGCCAGATACCGTACCACCTGGACTGCATTTACCAACCCAGGATCGAACCACCGACCTCCTGCATGCTAACCCAAAACTCTTTTCTATTCACTGTACCAACCGTACAGCAGTACTAATCTGCGCTGATAGAAATAGTTACCATGCAGGTGGTTACGGTGTTGCCAGATGGCCACTCTTTAACGTCGTTCTTCTGCCACATGTACTAAAGTGCGCGTCATTTATGACGGCGGCCGAGTTTAGGTTCGTTCTGCGCATCTGACGTCACAAAACACAGTCAGCCAATGAACAGAGAACGACATTGGCAGAGCTCGACTGCAGTGCAGAGCACGGACGAGTGTCTTCAGTTTTAGAAACGATCAGTCATAAGTAAAGTAATTGAACAAAAACAATGTCTTGATAGCAGACTTTCTTTTATAGAAAGTTTGGAAAAAGCATTCATTATACCAGTTGCTTCATATTCTATTAATTAATTATACCAAACAAGCAATAAGCCTCCTAACTCGGGCAATAGCAAGGAAAGGTGTTTGTATCATTCTCACTAACCGCTTTTTCGCAATAAAGAGCAGCGGTAATTGTTATTTCCTTTTGTACTTCGACGAAACATGAGTAATTCATAGTCATACCAACAGTGTTTGTCGGTATTTTGCGTGATATTTTAAAGTCCTCTGGGAGACGCACTGAATGACGATCTGCGTTAGCGTAATGTTTAAAGTGTAGGGCTGCTGAGTGAAAGATTCTGAGTTCAAACCTTGTTTGGTGCTTAATATTTTCTTTATTTAAAAACAATATCGAAAAGTCTTACTTCATGAATTTTATTCGTTTTAATGTAATTTTTTGAAATTTCTAGTGGCAACTAAAATCGACCATATGGAAAGTATACGCTATGGACTTTTACCTCTGCAAACTCTTCAAAATTTCGTGCAATGGTTTACTACATCTAATGCTGCACAATAACTGCATTGAACATCGAAAGAAAATTAAGTCATTTATGGGGGGAAGGTATCAGTCAAGAAGATGTGTAAAAATCAAATTTTTTGACCAAATAGTTTTTGTGAAATCGAATGATAAAGTGTGTCAAAGCAGTCGAAACACCATGTGTCTGCACAGGCGAGCAATGCAATGATGACAAAATCGCGCACATCAAGGAATGTGGGGAGCACGTCTCTGTAGCAGCGAAAGGGTTAATGCGGCCGTGGTGGATTTACTTCACAAACTGCGCGCTCCCCCCTAAACGTAAGTTTGCGAACTATACTATGGAGCTGCTTCTCTTCGTGCGTACAACTGGCAACGCAGCAATGTTCCGCGTCTGGGCGGGCATGCGCGAACCGCCAAGATAAAAGATTTTAACTATAGCCAAAGGAAATTTTTTGGAGACATTTTTATTGCTCGCATGTGAGGAGTCGCGATGCGTAGCCCGAGTGCGCAAATTTCGCTTCACCCTGCATATATATAAAAATATGGCGAGGTCGGCCAATGATCTCTTCAGAGCGGATTCTCACCAGGCCCGAACTCTTCCGAGAATCGGCGAAATGCCGCGGATAAGAAGGATAATGAGCAGAAGCAGTGCATTAGCAGTGTGTGGATAAGTTGAGAATTTGTGTCTGACAGGAGGCTTGCTAGGGTAGTCCATGCAGTTGCCATAACCACTGTGTCCGGATGGCGCAGTGGTCAGAAGACCTGCCTAGTAAACAGAAGCTCGGGGTCCGAATAACGGTCTGGCACAAATGTTCAACTTTGTCCATTGATTTAAATCGACGCCCGTACACAGACAATGTCAGTAATTCGTTTAGGTCTTTACAATTTTTGACTCTCAGAAACATACGTAATGAGTTTTCGTTCTACTAAATAGTAGACAAAAGACGTTGTTAATTTGTTTTTACACCCTGACAATGAAATTGCGGTTCCAAGGAGAGACCGAACATTACATAAACATGTTTATTAATCCTAACAAGAAGACTATCAACCCTTTATCTCTTATCACCGAATGTCGCCGATGCAAATGAGGACAGATCAGTCTTACGCGAAGGTGTGACTACTAATGCACTGCTTCTGCTCATTATCCTTCTTATCCGCGGCATTTCGCCGATTCTCGGAAGAGTTCGGGCCTGGTGAGAATCCGCTCTGAAGAGATCATTGGCCGACCTCGCCATATTTTTATATATATCAACTCAGGCAGGGGAAAAACAAAATGGATAAAACAAGTTGAAGAGGACCTCAGACAAGCACACATAACAGTAAACGATGCAGAAAATAGAACTGAATTCAGGAACATCATCAAAAAACATAAATTTGACACCACAACACAGAAGAGACCAGGATACAAATGGACAGCGGAGCGAAAGAAACAACACAGTGAACACATGAAGAAAATTTGGGCTCAGAAAAAACAAACAATCATCATAAAGGAATTCAAGTTCAAACGCTCTCTTAAATGGGAATAATCGACAATAATAATAATAATTAATGCATTGAAATACGTACTAAACAGCTTGTGGTTACCAAACTAAGTGTTGAAGGGCATAATTAGTGGGACCATAGTGATAACACATACAAATAGTAATCGAGTTTCGACATTATTCGCAAAGCACGTTACTGGTTCTACTGGTAACGTAGGCCCTGCTCGGCGAGTAGCACCAATGCTGGAAACTTCGCATATCATTTGTGATGGATTACCATTCTAGGTTATGTTTGATAGCAGCCTATTCTAATGCGCTTCTAAATTTTGGAGGCAGCTGTAATAAAAACTTTGTGTAGTTTGACGTCACAAAACTTCAGTAGTTTCTGTATGCTTACATCTGAAACTTCCGGGCTGAGAGGCCGTGGTCGATGTATAAAATTTCCACCTAACGTTTCGTCTCCATCTGCGGGACATATCTTCTGACGTCGTCCGGCTACCTTAGAAGATATCTCCCGCAGATGGAGACGAAACGTTAGGTGCAAATTTTATACATCGATCACGGCCTCAGCCCAGAAGTTTCAACTGAAGACAACACCGGCAGTGAAAGCCTACATTGTATGACTTTCTGTATGGTTGCTTTGCGTCTTCTTACGCCGTAAGGCCGGAACCGACAAGTACATTTCGATCACTGTCCAAGATATTTTCTTTCACGGAGATTCAAGTTATATTGCTTTCCGGTAGTCAGTTGGGTTGCAACATATCCTATGAATCTCTTTCCTAGTTATTATTATGTTGTTTTTCCTTCCTTTGTCTGCACGGTGCTACTGCGTATGACAGATTCATAATTAAATTTATGGTTTGCAGACATATTTCGTAGCTCCGAAACAGTCCATCGACAGACATCAGCTGTGGAAATGTTGGCGTCAGCTGCACAGCGTATGAGGAAGTCTATCGCATTACATAATGCTCATTCTGAGTCTGCTGTGCAGAGCGGCTTAATGGGTTTTCTTGCGCGCCAGGCCAACCCGCCCCCTGGGGACAGCGTTTGCTCGCTGTCTGCCCCATTCATTTGTCTTGGGACCGCCACCTGCAGGTAGCGCCTGCCAGCGCTGCAGCCCGCTACACTGCGGAAGCCCGTGCCGTCCCCAAAACACATTTACAAACTTCCGCGCGTCTACAAAGTTTCCCAGCGGCGATTAAGAAGCGAGATTGGGCTCGAAAAGCTACTGTACGGCAACCCAGCGAAACCAGGCTTTTCGTATTCACCAGTGGTTTCTAGACAGACCTTCAAACGACTTTACTTACATGGTAGCATGAATTTTATCCTTCTCAAAACAGTCACGATCACAGATGATTCAACAATGCCAGAGCTTATCGTAATCTCATTCCCGAAACAGTTCTGCAATTCAATCTTTGGTGTAACATCAAGGTCTCTCAGTTGTTACATTAAAAAAGAGAAGCAGTTCCCACCATGACGCATTGCTGCGTTAACCATATGAACCACGCTAGTCCTTTTTTTTATTCAAAGTTTGTATGTTAAGGGCTACATTGGATGAAACGCCAAGATTAACTATAGAGGTCTGTATTCGATTCTTCCCTGCATGACCAAGTAGAGGCTACTTAAATGGCTCTGAGCACTATGGGACTCAACATCTTAGGTCATAAGTCCCCTAGAACTTAGAACTACTTAAACCTAACTAACCTAAGGACATCACACACACCCATGCCCGAGGCAGGATTCGAACCTGCGACCGTAGCAGTCCCGCGGTTCCGGACTGCAGCGCCAGAACCGCTAGACCACCGCGGCCGGCAGAGGTTACTTACCTCATACGTTTTAAGGCCCTCTCGATGTTTCACTTGAATTTCTTCTTCGTAGGCCGTTTCCTCTAATATTGGATTTAAAACAGTTAAGTATGCTGTGGCTGTTAGGAAAGTAATAGGGCTACGGTGTGGGATGAGACATACACTAATAATAAATCAGTAAAAGCGTCGTGTCCGTCCGTTTGCCTCAGAATGTCCGAAAATGCTAGACAAATTTTCGTAAGCTTTCAGCAGGTAACTTTATCAGTGTTTGGGACTCCTTATAGGTTTTAGTTCATGTCAATCAGAAAACTAAAAAAATACGTCGCAATTTAATGTTTTACTAAAACTTTCTTTTCTGACCGGTTTTTTAAACACGTTTATCTCGAAACTACTTGACAGATTTTTAAAGGGTTTTCACTGATAACTTCGGCTTAGCTAGGGCCACAGTATAAGGTGTATTTCATCAAAACGGGATCACGAAAAAACAAAAGATATCCATTCATATTATAAAACGTGTGTTTTTATGTACGTTTCACGTCTTCTCCTAAACCACTGGATCGATTCAATCAAACATGGTACTCTTATCACTTACAGTGTGAAAAGAGTAATTGTAGGGGTAGAAGCCACTTAACTACCCAAAGGGTAAGAGTGGGGGTGAAAAAGTAGTGTTGGCCACGATGCATGAATAGCCAGACTTTACTCAACCAGTAACTGAGAACGAGACCATTTAATGACTTGCAACAAACTTTATACATATACAACTGACAGCCAGCCGCTGTGGCCGAGCGGTTCTAGGCGCTTCAGTCCGGAACCGCGCGACTGCTACCATCGCATGTTAGAACCCCGCCTCGAGCATGGATGTGTGTGATGTCCTTAGGTTAGTTACGTTCTGAGGTGTGGGGTTGATTTGTTATTCTGTAATTCTGCGCAACGGATTAATCCGAGATGTACGCTATACCCTGTGGCTCCCGCAAGATGAAATTTCCACCCACACACTGCTAAAGAAGTCAGACAGACCCTCCTAACGTTCTAAAGCGAAATGCCTGAAAAACTTTCAGCAATGAATATCTTCTGGAATCGTCCGCTGTAAGGAAATCACACAAAAATTCACAAAATTTCTTACGTAACTAGTGGGATACTTAGGTACTGGAGTAGTGCTAGTTAGGGTGAGAAAAACATGAAACTAAAGAAAGTTATTATTTATTTTGCAAAAATTCTGAGAAATCACAATGACACTTTTAGGTATGAATTGAACAGTTATATCCTGGTTCTTTTCGGAATGGGAAGTTACCTCTCAAGGATAGGATTCGCTGAAATTTCTATACAAAGTTTAAGATGGTTGTTGACTTGGCAAAATGGGCTGAGAGGCGTGCGCCTACTCAACTTGAATAATTATCCTTTAGAATTTTGCTAGGTACGGTCGAGGCTGTCGGGTGTGAAATGCAGTGAAGTGTACTGTTGTGGAAGAAATATGGGGCTCGCAATAGCTGTAGTACACAATACCGTGTACGCAGCTCGTGGTCGTGCGGTAGCGTTCTCGCTTACCACGCCCGGGTTCCCAGGTTCGATTCCCGGCGGGGTCAGGGATTTTCTCTGCCTCGTGATGACTGGGTGTTATGTGCTGTCCGTAGGTTAGTTAGGTTTAAGTAGTTCTAACTTCTAGGGGACTAATGACGATAGATGTTAAGTCCCATAGTGCTCAGAGCCATTTGAACCATTTTTTGAACACAATACCGTAAGCTGCGATAACTGCTGTCTGCGCCGCTCGCTGCTGACAAATAAGATAACTCACATTCTATCTGGATTGACCTTCACCAATCAAACTCTCCCTATGCCTTGATGAAGTCAAGGATTCCTATGCGTCCCTAGTCTAACTATTGGTGTGGTACACCGGTCAGATAACCAGTCCACCGCGATGCCACTCAAAATTTGCTTGCAGGCGTTTAACTATAACTCTGTCCATTCACACCGCATAATAAGTGTGTCGGACAACACAGTGAACAACGCTTAATCACAAGGACTCAATATAGACTCGCCCTTCGATTCACTCTCGACAGAGGTGCTCTCCTAGTGAAGTACTGAGGAGAGACTTGTTCCTCGCTCCAAGAACAACAACATGGAGGAGTGAAGGAGTATACCTTTCGGTCTTTTCCATTATTCCTTCAGCTCAAGGCGTCAGAAATATCGTCTGTCAATCAGCATTGCTCTTCTAAAATGGGAGAATGACGGTTCGTTTAAGGAGACCAATCCGGAAACCTGTAGCATTGGCGTTTGGCGTTTGCTGTCTCCCTGTCAAAATCTCTGAAACCTAACCAAAATGAGAAAAAAAGTCTTTATCACGGTCAGTCATGTACGAGAACCAGTTTAAAATCATTCCGCAGAATTATGATCCCGGAATCCGATTACAGCCGTGCGAGCACGATGATATTCACAAAATAACACACAGCCACTGCTTCCATGTTTTTTCAGTTCGAACTATCGGTTCATTGATCACAATTAAACTTTAAACCATTTTATTAAGTAAAATGAAGCGGTCGTGGGGAAACAGGTTTACATAGGAGAAGGTAATGTCTAGACTGAATGAGGTAGTGTCTTACTAATTCCAGATTACTAGGGCAGGCCGCACTTTTGTGACTGGTCGCCACAGCGCACAATCTTTCGTAACATTAATCTGGTTTTTTGCTCACTTGAGCAGGTTAGTTATTAATAGTTGAAATTCGTACACACACTGATGGGTAAAACCTTCAGCATTGTCAGGTTTGTTTCTGAACCAGTTAAACAGTAGATACTAACATTTGTACGTTACGTAATTTGGTGCCAGATCTGTTAGGGAGATCTTACGATTTGTCGTCGCTCTCGCCGCTTTCCCACAATTACACTCGATATGGCAAGATGATCTGTCACTTGAGGGTACATAACCTACGTTTTCTATTGGCTTTCGCACTTACAACAGCGTATGCAGCTGTACAGGATATGATGAAATTCCACGAAGTGGCAGAAATGGTTCAAATGGCTCTGAGCACTATGGGACTTAACTTCTGAGGTCATCATTCCCCTAGAACTTAAACCCAACTAACCTAAGGACATCACACACATCCATGCCCGAGGCAGGATTCGAACCTGCGACCGTAGCGGTCGCGCGGTTCCAGATTGTAGCGCCTAGAACCGCTCGGCCACTCCGGCCGGCGTGGCAGAAATGCCACATACTTCACCTATCTAACGAAAAGAGGCGCAATATGAACCACATTTCTCTTTTAAGTAGCTGAAAATGCAGCACATGTAATAAGATATGGAGTTTGTAAAAAATGCTAAGTCAAAAGTGCGGAACCTTAGTTCGTATCACAGAAGAAAAATGAGGTTGAGGTTATTACTCGAGATACGCAGTAACTTCAGATTTCGGCCCTCGTCTGGCTCAAATTCACAATATTGACATCTGCATTACTATTTCTATATGTGGGTACTCAGGTATGGGAAAAGGTTTATCGGGCAACCAGTTACAATTATTTACTTAGAACCTTCAGAAAGTAAGTTATACAAGGCGTTCCACGCTAAGACCGTGCCTAACAACAGTGTCGCATTGTCGGAGGGGAATGAACCTTCCGGGTTTTTCGCAGACGTACCTTTACTGCAGTACAGATAACACCTGCATCACAGTGTCTGATTTAAATAGTGTGACCACTGGAGTCGTACTTCGAAATGTACACGGAGCTGTGCAACTCTTGTCCGTAAAATGTCTAAATTCATCGTGAAATTCTGGAGGTGTATGGGCCAAATGTAATACCGCGTCCATCGGAAGTGAAACGGTGCCCACAATTTAATCAAGTCCACTCAGACGTGGCTGATGCTGATAGGGAAGTTCAAATCTTGCACTGTAAGAGTTCCATCTTTTCGACAGGCTGAGGAAACATCTGAGGGAAAGAGATATTCTAACGATGAGAAAGTCCGTGCAGCGGCGCTCCAGTGGCTCTGTGCCAGGGCAGCGAAGGGTTCCTAGAGCGTTTCCACAATCGTTTCTGGAGACCTGATGAGTGTAATGGAAAATATTGTCACGTATCTGTAGTGCAAGATTCAATTGAAGTTACTTGGCCTACCGTAATATTGTGTCCTTATATTTGCAAGTACACTCACAGAGTGATTCAACAGAAGGAGGTAATCAGAACATTATGTCTTCTTCCTTGTGTTACATCACTGAGTACAGAAAACGCAGCTTTCAACGATCCGCTGCTTCCTTGGGTCTGAGCCTCAGGTGGGAAGCGGTAGGTGAAATAATTAACATTTGGCTTTGGGAGCCATATTAGTATGCTATTTGTTAAGATTTACTCTGTAAAATAATCTTAGATGTTGTTGTTGTTGTGGTCTTCAGTTCTGAGACTGGTTTGATGCAGCTCTCCATGCTAGTCTATCCTGTGCAAGCTTCTTCATCTCCCAGTACTTACTGCAACCTACATCCTTCTGAATCTGCTTACTGTATTCATCTCTTCGTCTCCCCCTACGATTTTTACGCAACACTCTGCCCTCCAATACTAAATTGGTGATCCCTTGATGCCTCAGAACATGTCCTACCAACCGATCCCTTCTTCTGGTCAAGTTGTGCCACAAACCCCTCTTCTCCCCAATCCTATTCAGTACCTCCTCATTAGTTATGTGATCTACCCATCCAATCTTCAGCATTCTTCTGTAGCACCACATTTCGAAAGCTTCTATTCTCTTCTTGTCAAAACTATTTACCGTCCATGTTTCACTTCCATACATGGCTACACTCCATACAAATACTTTCAGAAATGACTTCCTGAGACTTAAATCTATACTCGATGTTAACAAATTTCTCTTCTTCAGAAACGCTTTCCTTGCCATTGCCAGTCTAAATTTTATATCCTCTCTACTTCGACCATCATCAGTTATTTTGCTCCCCAAATAGCAAAACTCCTTTACTACTTTAAGTGTCTCATTTCCTAATCTAATACACTCAACATCACCCGACTTAATTCGACTACTTTCCATTATCCTCGTTTTGCTTTTGTTGATGTTCATCTTATATCCTCCCTTCAAGACACCATCCATTCCGTTCAACTGCTCTTCCAAGTCCTTTGCTGTCTCTGACAGAATTACAATGTCATCGGCGAACCTCAAAGTTTTTACTTCTTCTCCATGGATTTTAATAGCTACTCCGAATTTTTCTTTTGTTTCCTTTACTGCTTGCTCAATATACAGATTGAATAACATCGGGGAGAGGCTACAACCCTGTCTTACTCCCTTCCCAACCACTGCTTCCCTTTCATGTCCCTCGACTCTTATAACTGCCATCTGGTTTCTGTACAAATTGTAAATAGCCTTTCGCTCCCTGTATTTTACCTTTGCCACCTTTAGAATTTGAAAGAGAGTATTCCAGTCAACATTGTCAAAAGCTTTCTCTAAGTCTACAAATGCTAGAAACGTAGGTTTGCCTTTCCTTAATCTTTCTTCTAAGATAAGTCGTAAGGTCAGTATTGCCTCACGTGTTCCAGTATTTCTACGGAATCCAAACTGATCTTCCCCGAGGTCGGCTTCTACTAGTTTTTCCATTCGTCTGTAAAGAATTCGTGTTAGTATTTTGCAGCTGTGGCTTATTAAACTGATTGTTCGGTAATTCTCACATCTGTCAACACCTGCTTTCTTTGGGATTGGAATTGTTATATTCTTCTTGAAGTCTGAGGGTATTTGGCCTATTTCATACATCTTGCTCACCAGTTGGTAGAGTTTTGTCAGGACTGGCTCTCCCAAGGCCGCCAGTAGTTCCAATGGAATGTTGTCTACTCCGGGGGCCTTGTTGCGACTCAGGTCTTTCAGTGCTCTGTCAAACTCTTCACGCAGTAACGTATCTCCCATTTCATCTAAATCCTCTTCCATTTCCATAATATTGTCCTCAAGTACATCGCCCTTGTATAGACCCTCTATATACTCCTTCCACCTTTCTGCTTTCCCTTCTTTGCTTAGAACTGGGTTTCCATCTGAGCTCTTGATGTTCATACAAGTGGTTCTCTTATCTCCAAAGGTCTCTTTAATTTTCCTATAGGCAGTATCTATCTTAGCCCTAGTAAGATAAGGCTCTACAGCCTTACATTTGTCCTCTAGCCATCGCTGCTTAGCCATTTTGCACTTCCTGTCGATCTCATTTTTGAGACGTTTGTATTCCTTTTTGCCTGCTTCATTTGCTGCATTTTTATATTTTCTCCTTTCATCAACTAAATTCAATAATTCTTCTGTTACCCAAGGATTTCTACTAGCCCTCGTCTTTTTACCTACTTGATCCTCTGCTGCCTTCACTACTTCATCCCTCAAAGCTACCCATTCTTCTTCTACTGTATTTCTTTCCCCCATTCCTGTCAATTGTTCCCTTATGCTCTCCCTGAAACTCTGTACAACCTCTGGTTCTTTCAGTTTATCCATGTCCCATCTCCTTAAATTCCCACCTTTTTGCAGTTTCTTCGGTTTTAATCTACAGGTCATAACCAATAGATTGTGGTCAGAGTCCACATCTGCCCCTGGAAATGTCTTACAATTTAAAACCTGGTTCCTAAATCTCTGTCTTACCATTATATAATCTATCTGATACCTTTTAGTATCTCCAGGGTTCTTCCATGTATACAACCTTCTTTCATGATTCTTAAACCAAGTGTTAGCTATGATTAAGTTGTGCTCTGTGCAAAATTCTACCAGGCGGCTTCCTCTTTCATTTCTTAGCCCCAATCCATATTCACCTACTACGTTTCCTTCTCTCCCTTTTCCTACACTCGAATTCCAGTCACCCGTGACTATTAAATTTTCGTCTCCCTTCACTATCTGAATAATTTCTTTTATTTCATCATTCATTTCTTCAATTTCTTCGTCATCTGCAGAGCTAGTTGGCATATAAACTTGTACTACTGTAGTAGGTGTGGGCTTCGTATCTATCTTGGCCACAATAATGCGTTCACTAAGCTGTTTGTAGTAGCTTACCCGCGTTCCTATTTTCCTATTCATTATTAAACCTACTCCTGCAATACCCCTATTTGACTTTGTGTTTATAACCCTGTAGTCACCTGACCAAACGTCTTGTTCCTCCTGCCACCGAACTTCACTAATTCCCACTATATCTAACTTTAACCTATCCATTTCCCTTTTCAAATTTTCTAACCTACCTGCCCGATTAAGGGACCTGACATTCCACGCTCCGATCCGTAGAACGCCAGTTTTCTTTCTCCTGATAACGACATCCTCTTGAGTAGTCTCCGCCCGGAGATCCGAATGGGGGACTATTTTACCTCCGGAATATTTTACCCAAGAGGACGCCATCATCATTTAATCATACAGTAAAGCTGCATGCCCTCGGGAAAAATTACGACTGTAGTTTCCCCTTGCTTTCAGCCGTTCGCAGTACCAGCACAGCAAGGCCGTTTTGGCTATTGTTACAAGGCCAGATCAGTCAATCATCCAGACTGTTGCCCCTGCAACTACTGAAAAGGCTGCTGCCCCTCTTCAGGAACCACACGTTTGTCTGGCCTCTCAACAGATACCCCTCCGTTGTGGTTGTACCTACGGTACGGCTATCTGTAGCGCTGAGGCACGCAAGCGTCCCCACCAACGGTAAGGTCCATGGTTCATGGGGGGGAATCTTAGATATATTTAAGGAAATAAAAGTGATTAGTGATTTCTTCACTTTGTACCAGGTGTAGCCACGTGTTTATCATGTATTCCGTATCTTGAAGTGTATGTGTGTCCAGTAACTTCCCGTTTGCTGCCGAACGGAACGCGTACTTCAGCTTGCATCTCATCTGATACCTGGGAAAGACAGCATATTTGCTTTGGTGTAATATTTATTTATTTGTATACGATGCCTATAAATTACGTAAGGATCACAAACAGTGTCTAGTTGTATAATAGAGCCCAGAATTAGCAACTAGACTCGTTTACCACGCAGCTAGCTCGGTGCTTCTTTAAATGACTGAATCACTTCTTCTTAAAGACAACTTAGATGTGGACGTTTGCAACCGTACCAAATGCCACTAGTGAATTTGAAGCCTGCGGATTTCAGCCACAAAATCCACGGAAAATTCCAGAGGAAGTGTTTTCTATTTCTGATGCTGTTTCAGAATCCTAATGAAACCAACATTGTTGGTACGCCTGGCAGCTCAGAACACAACACTCCTGATGAATCCGTAAGTGCAGGAATTACACCTAATGCAAGGGTTGTCGCTACATCGGAGACCTCTACTACGTTTGAAAAGATTACCCCTATAGATATTTTGGAATCACCAGCGAGAAGGAAGAAGAAAATTACATCGGTACCTACAGACCAGGGAACCGTACATAGTTTGAAAGCAGCGCAACAAAAAAGGACGGAAACGAAAAACATTCTTTAAGTTACCAAACGAGGAAGAAAAAGAAAATCGACTTCTGAAGATAACGCAGTGCACTGTGTGGAAGAAACCGCTACTAAAGGAACGGACAAGAAGGTAACTGGAATCAGTGCATTGACTGTAAGATGTAGTTTCATGAAACATGCTCAGATAACGCAGATATGAATAACGACTGCTCTCAATAGCAGTAAATATCAACCGTAGAGCCCTTAACTTGTCCTACCTAACAACAAAATACATACATATCTTAAAAATGGATCTACATTTGCATATAAATGTATATATTAATATTACACATCTCCCCCTTAACCCATGGATCGATATCAACCAATCTTGCTACACATATCGCATAACGTCTGTAGGGAGCCTCTGTGGGGGGTGTAACCCACCTTATCAAAGGTGTGCGGACAGCGGTGTAAAACAAGTGTAGCTCACGAAGTGCGAATAACCAGACTTTATTCACCTAACATTGGAGAATGACATCACTTTGTGACTTGCAGCTCAATTTACACGTAATTTCAAACCCTTATGAAACATTTTTGTTGCTGATGATACCCACAAAATGACTAAAATAAATAAAAGAAACATTTTATAAGTTATTACAGTTTCGATGTTCATGCTGTAACTCTGGCGGATCTAATATGACGTTTTAATTTATTGCTTCTTTACCACTAAGGGTATTGGTGACACAATTTGCAAAAAAATGTTCACAAATCACATCGAATGTGCCTCACAGTTATATCATTGGAGATGAGTGTAAACTGCAGTGTCATGCGTGACGATTAAATTTATTTCATCTTTGTTACTGACCCTATTCGCAACACATTTAGTAGACAGTATTCAAATATGCCTCTGAGTGTATCTACAAACTCATAACGTTGTCCAACACATAGTTCTGCAGATTTGCCATCATGAACACTGAGCTGCGTGATAAAGAAACTGCAGGACGGATTTCTATAGAGATACAAATATGTTAAATATATATGAAATAAATTTCTCGTATTTGGGCAAAATCGTGGATAAAAAATTCCTTCTTCATCTCCTGATCGATTTGAACCATACTTAGTACATGTGTTACTTTCTATCTGGAAATATACAATGAAGCGTCAAAGGAACTGTTACAGGCACGCATACTTAAATACAGAGACATGTAAACAGGCAGAATACGGAGCTACGCTCGACAACGCCTGTATAAGACAACAAGTGTCCGGCGCAGTTACTTCTGTTACCACTGGTACAACGCTAGGTTATCATGACTTCAGTGAGTTTGAACGTGGCGCAAGAGCGATGGGACACAGCATCTCCGAGGTAGCGATGAAGTGGGGAGTTTCCCGTACGACTATTTCACGAGGGTACCGTGAATATCAAGCATCCGGTAAAAAATCAAATCCCGACATAGCTGCGGCTGGGTAAAGATCCTGCACGGACGAGATGGTTCAAATGGCTCTGAGCACTATGGGACTCAACTGCTGTGGTCATAAGTCCCCTAGAACTTAGAACTACTTAAACCTAAGTAACCTAAGGACAGCACACAACACCCAGCCATCACGGGGCAGAGAAAATCCCTGACCCCGCCGGGAATCGAACCCGGGAACCCGGGCGTGGGAAGCGAGAACGCTACCGCACGACCACGAGATGCGGGCCACGGACGAGACCAACAATGACTGAAGAGAATCGTTCAACGTGACGGAAGTTCAACACTTCCGCAAAATGATGCCAGCGTGGGTACCATTCAACGAAAAGTTATTGATATGGGGTTTCGGAGCCGACACAAGGCTTTACGCCTTGCCTGTGCCCGTCAAGACCAACATTTGACTGTTGATGACTGGGAACATGTTGCCTCGCCGGTCGAGTCTCGTTTCAGATTGTATCGAGCGGATGGATGTGTACGTGTATGGAGACTTTATGAACCCATGTAACCTGCATGTGAGCTGGGGACTTAGAGCTGATGCAGGCTCTGCAATGGTAGGGGCGTGTGCAGTTTGAGTGATATGGGACCCCTGATAAGTATACGATTCTGACAGGTGAAACGTACGTAAACTTCCTGTCTGATCACCTGCATCCATTCCTGTCCATGTTTCTATAGACCTGGGCAATTCTAGCAGGACAATACGACAGCCCACACGTCCGTAATTGCTACAGAGTAGCTCCAGGAACACTCTTCTGAGTTTAAACACTTCCGCTGGTCACCAGACTACCCAGACATGAACATTAATGAGCCTTTCTGAAATGAGTTGCAACGTGCTGTTGAAAAGACGTCTTCACCTCCTTCTACTCTTACGGATTTATGGACAGTCCTGCAGGGGTCAGGGATTTTCTCTGCCTCTTGATGACTGGGTGTTGTGTTTAAGTAGTTCTAAGTTCTAGGGGAGTGATGACCATAGCTGTTAAGTCCTGTAGTGCTCAGAGCCATTAGAACCATTTTTTTTGACTGTCCTGCAGGATTGTGGTGTCAGTTCCCTCCAGCACAACTTCAGACATTAATGGAGACCATGCCACATCGTGTTGCGGTGCTTCTGCGTGCTCACGGGGGTCGTAAGCGATGTTATTCAGCTGTATCAATTTCTTTGGCTTCAGTGTATATTGTACTGCTAAAAACCAGCCACCTCCTATTTAGGTTGGGATGATAACGTGGAGGGAGAACGGTAGTAGGAAGAAATGGACAGATGGAAAAGGAGAAGGGAGAGATGGACAGTGAGATGGGGAGGTTGAAATGCAAGGACGGAGAGAGGAGGTAGGAAGCGGTGGGCAGAGGAATGGAAAAGCAGGAGATCCCGATCTTTGGGGTGAAAATCATTGTAGCCCAACATAAAAATTACTGTGGGACGTAAAACTTTTGGGTTTATCATATACATGTCTTTCAGTATGAAGAAACATTGCCAGAAATGTACAATTTTGAATATCTTATTAGTTATTGACGTTATTGCATGTAGAAGCAAAACGTATGACGTCTTACACTGATGTATTATAATACCTTCCGGTGAGAAAATGTTTACAGTATCAAATTCCTATATACACAGTCGCAACTAAGAAAGTAACTTTCGAAACATCACTTTTTGTAGGATAAGCCCATGATGTTCCTATGCGGAGGAAAGCTTAATCTTGCACAATTGATCATTCACATACTCCGTCGAATTATTTTATTCCGACAGTGACATAACACAGTGGAGCCATCTGCAGCACTCGCCAAACGTGCAGGGGGTTCCGGCAACGTGCTGCTCGCCCGTGCATTATGAATCGGGCAGAGGCAAAGTGTACTACGAAACAAAAGGCTGAAGGCATGCGCGGTGAATTATCCAACAGCGCGTAGGCCGGGACGGCGGAAGAGATTTTAAACGTTGCTGTTCACCGGATGAATATTTAAAAGCGCGCGGTGGACACGGCGCCGGGACAGCGAAGGGCGAGTGACGGCCGACAAGCGTCCAATTTCCTGCAGTATTCGGCCGTCCCGTCCACGGCGCTATTAAAAATGGAAATTATTGTCTAACGGCGGGATCCGATTGGAAGCGGCTGCAAATCCGCCATCGCTGGATCCACTGGTCACTGCACTCTGTCCGTTCAGCGTGGCACAAACAAAACAAAACAAAAAAATAAATGAAGAGTGGGGAGTGCAGTTTTTGGTATCTGACAGTGAACGCAGAAGCAAGTTACAGACCGCGAAAAATTTGGAAATCACCCGATCATCTGGAACCCTAACATGGTAGGGAATCAGAGTGCGTTTGTATCCTATAACGAAACGACACGTTTATGCCTTTTGTCTACACACATGGCAGTTACAGAGTTGCACAAATAAAGAGCCTTGGTTTTGTTATCAATCGAACATCCCCCCCCCCTCTCTCTCTCCTTTCTCTCTCTCACTCTCTCTTTCTCTCCCTATCATTTCGTATTTTTCCCGATTGCCGCCAATGTTATGGGCACACCCAATTACAGACCCATCAATGCCGCCGGCCGCGGTGGACTAGCGGTTCTAGGCGCTCAGTCCGGAACCGCGCGACTGCTACGGTCGCAGGTTCGAATCCTCCCTCGGGCATGGATGTGTGTGACGTCCTTAGGTTAGTTAGGTTTAAGTAGTTCTACGTTCTAGGGGACTGATGACCACAGATGTTAAGTCCCATAGTGCTCAGAGCCATTTGAACCATTTGAACCATCAATGCCAAGCAACCACAACCGATAAAAGTTGTTTTAAACACTACCATGCTCTTCAACATATCGTCAGGTTGGAGTACCCCAACCTATCCCGCATTTATACAACAACTAAACAGATGAAACTTCCTTGCAGATTAAAACTGTGTGCCGGACCAAGACTCGAACTCGGGACCTTTGCCTTTCGCCGGCAAGTGCTCTACCAACTGAGCTACCAAAACACAACTCACTGAAAAGATACTTCGCAAAACTTCACAAATACCTACTGTCACGTTGGTTGCAGTATAGTCTCTCTTACCTTGAACCGAAGTGGATGATTAGTTAGAAACGATTTTCAAACGCGGGATATGAATATTATTTCATCTTGTTTGCTTCTTTGCAATCATTGTGTATCCATCATTCACCGTTGTCGTAGATGGTGCAGTAGTCTACTCAATGATTCTTAGTTGGTTCTAGGGCTCCTGCGCAGTTCACACACAATGAGAAGCCAAACCATTAACGACTGCTGCCTATCCAGACACAGTACAGCTTGGGAGACTTGCTGGTACCTGATGCGGTAAGTAAATTATATACACTGATAACCCAAAACATGATGACCACTGACCACTGCGAAGCTGGATGCCGCCTGGTAGCGTTTCGGGCACGTGACGCGGTAACAAAAGTATCGAAGTGGAGAGGACACGGACGGGGCATCAAGCTAGCGAAGACATGGTCTGCAAATGGGGAAACCGTCAAGGTAAATGATTTTGGCAACGGGCCAATCGTTATTACGCAGATAATGTGAACGAATATTTCGGAAACGGTGAAGCTGGTCGAATGTTCACGTGCTGCAGTCGAAAGTATCTACAGAAACAGGTTGAAGAACAGTGAAATTACCAATGGGCGCTAAATGGTTGGACGTTCGCGACTCTTCATAGAACATGGGGTTCTGAGGTTTATCTGCTCCGTAATGTAGGATAGGTGGTGATCTGTGGCATCTCTGCCGAAAGAGCAAAATGCTGGCGCACGCACAAGTGTTTTGGAGCACACCGTTCACCGCACGTTGTTGAACATGGAGATCCGCAGCAGACTACCTCTACGTGTTCATATTTTGACTCAACAACATCGTCTGTCACGACTGCAGTGGCATGGCACCATCGGTATTCGAGCGTCGATCAATGAAATGAACCACATTTTTGCAACGCTATGTCGATGGTAATCTCCACAGAAGCCGTCATAGAGGTGAACGGCAGCTCAAAACGCGCAGCGTTCCACGGACGCAGGCTGGTGGGAGCAGTATCACGTAGTGGGAGACATTCTCTTGCGCTCGCATGGAATCGGTGAGCGTAATCGAAGACAACCTGACAGTTGCGAACTACAGAGTTAGCCATAAAAATGTATACTCTTGGTCAGGCTCTATCGAGATATCGATATTGTTGTTCGATTTGAGTTACGAGTGTGAGTATAGTCTTTGGCTCTGCAGATATTAGTTCTTTCATTTCGGTATCGAGAAGACAAGATGGCTGGAGCACGCTTGACATTCGAGCGACGAATATGTATTGTGAAGTGGTTTTTCAAGACTGATAATGCCGTTGAAGTGCAACGTCAATGGAGGCAGGAGTTTGAAACAGAACCGCCAACCCGAGCAAAAATTAAACGCATCTTTGACAAGTTCGAATTGCATGGAAGGTTTTGTTGTGATATTCGCAAAGGAAGATCAGGAAGACAGCGTACAGCTAGAAGTCCTGTTTCGTCGGCTCTGGTGTTGGAAACGTTTGTCAATTCTCCACAGAAGTCTGCTACGCAATGTTAGCAGTATAAGTGTATGAAGAATTCTGAAATGAAACTTCCTGGCAGATTAAAACTGTGTGCTGGACCGAGATTCGAACTCGGGACCTGAAAGCTGAAAGATAGAAAGTTTACTTTCCACTGTTACTGCAAACGATTGATGATGAAGACCCTGATGCGATTTTGTGAATGGTATCAGCAAATGGTAACTGATAACGAACAATTTGTGACGAAGGTAGTGTGGAGTGATAAGGCACAATTTAAACTTAATAAAGCTGTTGGGTCATTCCTTTCTACATCTACATCCATACTCCGGAAGACACCTGACAGTGTGTGGCGGAGGGTACCTTGTGTACCTCTATCGATTCTCCCCTCTATTCCAGTCTCGTATTGTTCATGGAAAGGAATATTGTCGGTATGCCTCTGTGTGGGCTCTAATCTCTCTGATTTTATCCTCATGGTCTCTTTGCGACATATACGTAGGAGGGAGCAATATAATGCTTGACTCCTCGGTGGAAGTATGTTCTCGAAACTTCAACAAAGCCCGTACCGAGCTACTGAACGTCTCTCCTGCAGAGAATTCCACTGGAGTTTATCTATCATCTCCGTAACGCTTTCGCGATTACTAAATGATCCTGTAACGAAGCGCGCTGCTCCCCATTGGCTCTTCTCTATCTTTTCTATCAACCCTATCTGGTACGGATCCCAAACTGGTGAGCAGTATTCAAACAGTGGGCGAACAAGTGTACTGTAACCTACTTCCTTTGTTTTCGGATTTCATTTCCTTAGGATTCTTCCAATGAATCTCAGTCTGGCATCTGCTTTACCGGCGATCAACTTTATATGATAATTCCATTTTAAATCACTCCTAATGCCTACTCACAGATAATTTATGGAAGTAACTGACTCCAGTTGCTGACCTGCTGTACTGTAGCTAAATGATAAGGGATCTTTCTTTCTATGTATTCGCAGCACATTACACATTGAGATTCAATTGCCAATCCCTGCACCATGCGTCAATTCGCTGCAGATCCTCCTGCATTTCAGTACAATTTTCCATTGTTACAACCTCTCCATATACCACAGCGTCATCCGCAAAAGCCTCAGTGAACTTCCCATGTTTCGACACATCGAAATTAAACACTTAACCAGTTTGTAGTTGCCAAACACATCTTTATTACAAACACATGCTGTTAATGAAACCAAGAGTAACACGATTATAATAAAAGGCACCGGCCTACAGAACCAGCAGCAGTACTCAGATTGGAACATTAATGCATTTAAATGTGAGAGACCCAGATCTTTTAAAATTTACCCAAGCAATTTTCACTAATTCAGTAATTTTCACTAATTCATAAAACCCCATTAATAAAATTTAACTGACATAACTGAATGCTTCCATGACTTACATAAGAACTGGCTTCCATATCAAATTCTAAAACTGCTTGCATGGACTGATTTTAAGCAATTGTAACGAATTAAAAATATTATTAGATTAATCCAGTGGACTAAGCTCCTCTTTAGTATTACTCACACGTACGAGGCTCACATACATTTCATGGCCAGAATATAATAATAGGATATTAAACAGTCTTAAAATGGAGCCATTTTTACGTTGAAAATTAATGATGGACGCGAGCAGACCGAAAGGTGCTACCAGATAGAGGAGATTCACAGACGAGAAGGTGAAATGGAGCTATACTCAACTTTGGGCTACAATTAAGCTTCCAGAAAAGATGGAAAAGCAGGACACTAACAACGTAAACACAGACACCGATCCAGGTCCTTAAATTTCCCTCTTCCACCGTGAAACCCGGATCGGAGTTTGCTCGCGTCGAACACTGCCAATTATCTGAAACATAAAACACGTCAGCGGCAGATAACATTCTGGCGCATCAGATAGACAAACATATCTGCCTAACTGGTTATAAGAAAACCTTTCATACGTCACTGCTGTAGCGTTTGTACGATGGCTCTTCTTCCACTCCGGCAGTGGACAGGCGGCGCGGCTCTTATATTCTCTTCGTGCAGGGCCGGAGTACGAGGTGCATTCAAGTTCTAAGGCCACCGATTTTTTTTCTAATTAACTACTCACCCGAAATCGATGAAACTGGCGTTACTTCTGGACGTAATCGCCCTGCAGACGTACACATTTTTCACAACGCTGACGCCATGATTCCATGGCAGCGCCGAAGGCTTCTTTAGGAGTCTGTTTTGACCACTGGAAAATCGCTGAGGCAATAGCAGCACGGCTGGTGAATGTGTGGCCACGGAGAGTGTCTTTCATTGTTGGAAAAAACCAAAAGTCACTAGGAGCCAGGTCAGGTGAGTAAGCAGCATGAGGAATCACTTAAAAGTTGTTATCACGAAGAAACTGTTGCGTAACGTTAGCTCGATGTGCGGGTGCGTTGTCTTGGTGAAATAGCACACGCGTAGCCCTTCTCGGACGTTTTTGTTGCAGTGCAGGAAGGAATTTGTTCTTCAAAACATTTTCGTAGGATGCACCTGTTA
This sequence comes from Schistocerca nitens, assembly GCF_023898315.1. Lineage (NCBI taxonomy): Eukaryota > Metazoa > Arthropoda > Insecta > Orthoptera > Acrididae > Schistocerca > Schistocerca nitens. The sequence goes on from NC_064618.1 coordinate 104,678,061, forward strand.
CCGTAGTGCCCTTTGGAACTCAATGGGTAAGGATTACGCCCTCGCTGTCCCAGAACATGGACACCATCATTTTTTCAGCACTGGCGGTTACCCGAAATTTTTTTGGTGGCGGTGAATCTGTGTGCTTCCATTGAGCTGACTGGCGCTTTGTTTCTGGATTGAAAAATGGCATCCACGTCTCATCCATTGTCACAACCGATGAAAAGAAAGTCCCATTCATGCTGTCGTTGCGCGTCAACATTGCTTGGCAACATGCCACACGGGCAGCCATGTGGTCGTCCGTCAGCATTCGTGGCACCCACCTGGATGACATTTTTCGTATTTTCAGGTCGTCATGCAGGATTGTGTGCATAGAACCCACAGAAATGCCAACTCTGGAGGCGATCTGTTCAACAGTCATTCGGCGATCCCCCAAAACAATTCTCTCCACTTTCTCGACCATGTCGTCAGACCGGCTTGTGCGAGCCCGAGGCTGTTTCAGTTTGTTGTCTCACGATGTTCTGCCTTCATTAAACTGTCGCACCCACGAACGCACTTTCGACACATCCATAACTCCATCACCACATGTCTCCTTCAACTGTCGATGAATTTCAATTGGTTTCACACCACGCAAATTCAGAAAACGAATGATTGTACGCTGTTCAAGTAAGGAAAACGTCGCCATTTTAAGTATTTAAAACAGTTCTCATTCTCGCCGCTGGCGGTAAAATTCCATCTGCCATACGGTGCTACCATCTCTGGGACGTATTGACAATGAACGCGGCCTTATTTTAAAACAATGCGCATGTTTCTATCTCTTTCCAGTCCGGAGAAAAAAAATCGGAGGCCTTAGAACTTGAATGCACCTCGTATTGGCTGACGTCGTCTCACAGCCCTATCTGCTGTAATGTTACAGGCCGAGATGCCGGCGCTTGATGTTACGTCTGCGATTTTTCCGCGATGAGACCCACAACATTGCCGTAGGATTAGAAGGTTTCGACGACCGCGTCTTATGGACTTCGAAAGGGAACTCAAACACCTGAATTGCTTGAAGGCCGAAAGCAGCCTGGTCTACACTCACCTCCTCAATATGTCCATCAGAATGCTTAAAGTTTACTCCGTATGCGCCTCGGCGAACTTCTTCAACATATATTTCGTCATTTTAGTGTAGACTGTACAGCCGGTGATAGAGAAGTAGATACTGATCCCTCCTCGTGGGACCGTGCATATTCTGCTTGGAATGTTAATTTAAGCGTTGCTCCGCCGTAAGATCATGCTCCATGCTGATGGACGCTGTAGAACTCCGTTAGCGGAGCGCTGCCCGGTGTGCAGAGCCGGTCCCCACACAACCACGGCCGGAAGGCGATTGCGTACTAGCCACACGATCTGACCACCAAGCCATTCGGACACAGTAGTCATCGCCACCGCACGGACTACCATAGCATCCCTCCCATCAGACCGACATTCTCAACATATCCCCAAACTACTGACGTACTGTAACTGCCCATTATCCTCATTAGTCCTGGCGTCTCGCCGATTCCCATAAGACTTCGAGCGTGGTGTGCATATGCACTTAACGAATCATCAGCTAGCCTCACCTTAATTATGTATATGGTTTGTGTTCTTTCGGACACCTAATTTGTTAATGGGTCTCGTACGAATATTTCATCTTACTTACATAACCTTAAATCGCATTTCACTGAAATGTTTCCTCCCATTTTTTCCTAAATGCAACATTAACATCATTAACATATTTTATCTGTAGAGATAGAGATACTCTGTAGGTACACTAGGTTAAAATCACTGATCCCAAAAAAATTCATTGCACCGCATGTATGTCTTTGTACCTGACGATGGCGGTTTGTGAAGTAAATAATATATATTATAGACTATTGTCCTGTGTGTTTTCGTTAATAATTTATAAACTATCCTGTCAAGAACTTATGAAACAGTCAATCTGTGTAATATAGATGAGACTGGGTGACCCACATGAGATCGACTAGTGGTGAGTTCTTCTCAGTGCTGGTTGCTGACGATGACCGGTACTGTGCAGTGAGTTCCTCTTCAGTCTGGTTTATTAAATCACAAATCACTTTTTAACAATTATGTTAGCCAAGCGTCTACCCAGGCTCACACTCAGAAGTAATGCAGAATTGAAGTTTGGTTATACCAATGTCCAAATGTGCATGGTGGGGTGCATGTCCCGTATTTATTCCCAAGTCCAGTGAAGTTCAGTCTCTCCAAGTGAAGTCGCAAGATTTCCGCCGAGCAGCCAGGTAACCTCGAGTGGTGCGGCGAGTCATCCATAAGCAGCTGGAACACGGCGTACTGCACTTCCTGATGAGAACTGTCGTTTGCGGCGGCGGCCAGGTTTATATAAAGCCTGCTAGTTAATGGAGCCGTCGGCTGGGGTCGCTGTTTTCCAGGGAAAACCAATCGCAATGTTTCCTGGCGTAGCCAATTGCTGGGTGCTGACAAACGCGCGCGCGCGAAGGCGGCCAGCGATGGTAGCCGCGAGCCGCCCGGAGAAGTGCGGCCAGCGATGTATTTCTCGGCCACGTAAGGGAGCGTGCGTGTAAAGACGGCCAGCGATGGAAGCAGCGGGCCGCCCAGAGAAGTGCGGCCAGCGATGTATTTGGCGGCCGTGTACTGGAGCGCGTTGTTCGGTGTTGGTTAGAAGTGGTGTATACCACAGTCATGTAGTTACAGGTTATCAGTTCGATCACATAGGCCATGGATGTGGTGTAGTGTATGGTGCAAACATGCTGTAATCAAGGTCAGCACTGTGACGAACTTGTCCACGTACCTGTACTAGGCTGCATCGACGCTGTTCCAGCCCTGGGAGCAGGCAGCAGGGCTAGATCTGCGGTGCAGCAACCAAACTCACTTTAGTTCTAGGATGGCGACTTCCGTCATGTCACCTCGACCCCTTACAGCTTCTGGCAGCCTTCTGCTCACTTTACTGCTGGTTATGATGACCTGTTTGGGAATAAGTTGCATAACAGTGTTGTGGTGCTAATGGCAGCCTACGCATGCAACAATAATTACCTATTTTGGCTGCTACTAGTCTTTTACATATGTTGCATGGAGAAACAGTGTGTTGCAGGAAGTCAGTTACTTGTTCTAGGATGGAGGGCGCGGATGTGCAGGATTTGTGATGTGTTTAGTGAACCAAATGGCGATCTTCCCTTGTGACCATCGTCCGGTGTGCTTGATCGGAAACTCGGCATCTTGTATTCCAACCCTCACATTCTTATGCAGTCTAGTATCAGGCAATTCTTAAATGCAGATGACCCCCATATCTAAGGCACGAGTCAACCAGCCTTTGGAATAGAAACCCGCAATGAGACCTCTTCAAATTTTCAGGTACTTATAACGCTCGCACAAGTACGTAGCATCTCTGTATTTTTCTTAGTGGTTGCACGACATCTGCACTTTTCAGACCTCATCTATACCCTACCAGACCTGGTAACAGCACTACACACGTACGACACTAATGAATTCTTGTGGCCGTTCTATCACTCACGTAAAATTGCAACTCTGTAATCATAACACACACACCGCCCAGTGATGTGTACATGTAAGAAGTTGCATTGATATCTGTGGGTCGTCCAAAGTTCAGAGTGGCAAGCAAGGTTTGCAGCTCGCAAGGAAACGAGGGAAAAGTTGCTGCACGCCAGCGTAGTCAGGCCTTCTAGGGCTTCACAACTACGCTGCCGCAACCGACGTTTTAATTAACGCTGAGAAGCGGAACGCTCGCCTCAGTTCTCAGCCGACGATCAAGACGACACCATCGTTTTAGATAGGCCGTGAGTGTGTTGAATCTCTCATGCCGAAGATTATTGTGAAAATTATGCAGTTATGGCAACGGCCTTGCTGTAGTGGATACACCGGTTTCCGTCAGATCACCGAAGTTAAGCGCTGTCGGGCGTGGCCGGCACTTGGATGGGTGACCATCCGGGCCGCCATGCGCTGTTGCCATTTTTCGGGGTGCACTCAGCCTCGTGTTACCAACTGCGAAGCTACTCGATCGAATAGTAGCGGCTCCGGTGGGTGCTGACCACACGCCCCTCCTATCCGCGTCCTCATTGAGGATGACACGGCGGTCGGATGGTCCCGATGGGCCACTTGTAGCCTGAAGACGGATTTCAATGTCAGTTATGGTGCAAGTGAAGAGTCTTGTAAACTTGTCTACATCAAGTTATACTTCAATATTGGGAACATTTCTGTGCTAATGGATTATACAGAGTTAAGTAAATCTTTATATCTCTGTTATAATAAAGTGAACATATATATGTTTTACGTATTATACTTTTACTCAAGCTCCTTCCAGTACAAACCAAAGAGCGCGTCGTTGTGCAGGCGACTCTAATTTCGTACGACACAACAACATCCGACCATGTCCTCAGGCTACCTCACCTTTTTGTCAGGCCATGTATTTTCTGGGTCAGGTTTATTTTACCCATCCTGTGTACTGATTCATAGTCGACGATTTACAATATAATGGTCCTACGTGTGCACTCACAAGTACACAGGCCAATGATTATACGATTTCCATTCCTGCGCTATATTAGGATGCAAAATTTAGCTTCGAATGATTCGAGTAACTTCAGGGTATGTCAGTGTAACGGTAACACTTCTTAACTTTAACGAAAATTCATGCCAACGTTATACCTCTGCGTGGAACTTTTGAGAAAGTTGACCATGAGACAACCTACTGGAAACAGAAAAATTAAACTGGGATTCGTTCCCGAAGAACTCCAGCAGAGTATAATTAACAGTAATAAAGTGGGTCAGGGAACAGAAGTTCTCCCAGGACAAAAGCAAGTTGTAACATTAGGTATTAATATCGGTCGCCAGCCTAATTAGGCATTCTTGCGTCAAGTAATACAATAAAGCAATAGGTAGTGCTAAGGCTAACCTAAACTTCCTTGACACATGAACTAACCTATTTCTTTATACCAGGCTCATCCAAGAATTGCAACCGGCGGGCGCGCCCGCGCCCCGCGGGCGCAAGGCAGTGTAGTTCAGCGCCCCGGCCGCGACCGTGTGTCACTAGTGTAGCCATAGGAGCGAGAGAGAGACAGAGAGAGCTGCGGAGCGAGTGAGACCGCACAGCACTGCTCTGCGCTGGACCGTCCCGCGGTCTGATCCAACGCAAATAAAATATTCTATTTTAGAAATAGTTTTATGTAAGGGATATAGTGTCTCATTCTTACTGTTAGTAGTTACAAGTAAATAATTTTTGTTATACTTCTTGCTACAGCTTTTTGTATCCCTTTTCGGAGTTTAGAAATCGGATCCTTCGTTTGCTGTTTTGTACGTAATAATTTTAACTGACCAAGTTTGAAAACTTATTAAAAATAGAATTAAGGTTATAAAGCTCTTTAATTCTTACAGTCAACATTGTTAAGGAAGACAATTAACATTTTACACGTTTTTCTTTTTCGAGGAAACGATTTTGTCTAGGTTTGGTACAATATTCCGTGAGACCTCTAACCCCAAAGAATTAGTCAAATTTTTATCGCCAAGTAACGAACGGTTCTTAGTTTTAGCAAGCTTTAAATGAGAGGAAAAGCGCTCACAAATATACGTAGAACCAAACATTGAGAGAAATCTGACCGCGTGCTTGTGCAAAAGAGGATATTTCTCTTGTGGAAGACATCTATAAAAGTCATCCAAAGTTTTACACATAAGAAAGCGGTTCTTCACGCGGACATCGCACTGCAGGTCAATCAGCTCTAGTTGAAGCACTTGTGAGACGTCCTCTGCCCGAAGGGAAAAACGGGCGAACAAATATACAACATCATTGCTTAGTACATGGTGTGCACAGGGTGTGCCAGTTCATCACACAACTTGTATTACAATAGCTAACACAGTAAATACTTTTCTCTTAAACTTGGTTTGAAGTAATTAAACAGAATTCAAATCTAACTACACTGGCTCTGAAGGAGCCCTCCCTTTGCTTCATGATTAATTATGTAAAGCACAACAAACTATAAGTCTTTAAATAACAAATGTGCTTTGACAAGCAGTCTTTTAACCTACTGGAAATATTATTGGCTGTGTAAACGCTAACACAACATTAAATTCAAGTTCAAACACTTTTTCATGAAATGAACATTTATAAAACGTCGTCATTCTAATCGAAGTGCATAAATGCAACAATTAATAATCTTTTTCATTTATGATTTATTATTTCCAGGGAGCCTTCCACGTAAGGCACATTGGTTTAAGAAAATAACTGTAGATTGATTTACAATTGTACTGGAAGTGGAGTATTTCTCAAATTATAACTCCACACATTAGAAAGCAATCACATTATTTTTATAGCTGCCGAATAAGACTTTCCATAATAAATAAGGACACTCGAAATAAACTTCACTAGGATGGGATTCCTGTCCAGGCTTGTGATTTCGGATACTGACAGGTGTAAGATAGAGTTTTAGCAACACCACGATTGTTATTAAAATCAACCAAATTTTACAAATACCTGGACCGTTTACAGAGTGCCAAATATGAACGATTTTGTGGAAGGCTGATGGTACTGGTGGCGTAATTTGCAATGGCTGTTACCCTAGTGGCGATGCAGTCATGGCAGTACTGTTCGCCACGCCCTATTACTCATCTTTTTGGCCTCGGAATTATATTTCTATAGGGCCTAAAACCTTGCCATGATCATATTATCACCAAATACAGCATCCGAGGCCCATAAATACTGCTCTTATTCTGGCCTCAAAACTCCACGATTATGAGCCACAATGATCCGCCACTTCTAGCGAGATATTAACCACTGCATTGCCCAGTCCTGACTCCTTACCCGTCACAAAGATGAGTTGCCAGTTCCTCGCCAACCATACCTTTTCCACTCCGCCAGGCTACTTCCGTAACTGCGGGGCCTCCCTATTTCTTTTACATTCAACCCTACTATGGATCAAGTCATTTACAGTACATCCTTGAACAATCATTCCAGTAGTTATTTCAATTCGGAAGCGTAATTTAAACAACGTCGTTCAATACTTCACTTAACTGAAATATGTGTATATAGTCAAAGAATTTTCATTATAGACACAACACTCTACACAAGCAACACTACAAACTGACATAGAAATACCGATACAGATACAACATATGTCGAAAATAAGTGTTACGTTAGGACCTCGTCTTAGCTCGATTCTGACTTTTCCTTCAGTTCGAGTGTACTCGTCTTCTGTTACACGACTCCACGCCTCGAGACGTGCGGAAATGTAGTGCACGTCATCGTACCATTACCGCACTTGCGCGACTACAAGTCATTACGCCGGCGATAAGCAGCGCTCTGTGGGGGGGCGTGTCTGGGACGCTGCGATGGTAGTCTGGGTAATTAACAACGGCTCGAGAGCCGGCGCAGCACAAGTTGTGCGTCCAGGGGTGCCTGCGGGCAGCACAACTGCTGCGTGAGGTGGGCGGGTGGTTGGTGGGGGAGGGGGGGGGCGGAACTAAAAGGGGGTAGTGTTTCTTCTGCGACTGTCGCCACGAGCTCCACTACTGCGGCCGAACCGTTACAAAACATGTTGCTGCACGACAGGGGCGCCCACTTCCACAGCATGACAGCTCCATTGCTCTCTCTGTCGCTTATAGTGTCTATCCATCCGGATAGGGTCAGCTGTTTTCATGATCTGTCAAAATCATGTTTGTTTGACCGCCCTGGCCGGATGCCCTCTCCGCCATCTCTGCCATCAGTTAATCTATTGGGAGGTAAAGCACTGTACAGCGACAGTACGTCCAGCTTGCTGGTGGTCGCCATTTTGGTCCCATCAGGCTGAGGTAAAATATATACTGAAGCGCTAAGGAAACTGGTGTAGGTATGTGTATTCAAATACAGAGATATGTAAACAGGCAAAATGCGAACGGAGCGGTCGGCAACGCCTATATAAGACAAGAAGAGTCTGGCGCAGTTGATAGATCGGTTCCTGCCCCTGCAATGTCACGTTATCCCGATTTGAGTGAGTTTGAACGTGGTGTTACTCGGCGCACGAACGATGGGACACAGCGTCTAAGGGATAGAGATGGAGTGGAGATCTTCCCATACGACCATTTCACGAGTGTACCGTGAATACGAGGTGCGGCTAGAAAAAAACCGGACTGATGCTGGAAAAAACATTTATTTACAATTATTTACAATTTCATGTTATCTCCTTCAATGTACTCTCCTCCTCGGTCTCTACACCGCTCCATACGAATTTTCCACTGTTCATAGCAATGCTGCAGATCATTTTCGGTAAGTCCATACATTACTTCCGTCGCTTTTTCTTTTACTGCTTCAACAGTCTCAAATATAGTTTCTTTCAAAGCTGACTTGACTTTAGGGAAAATAAAAGAGTCACAGGTGGCCAAATCAGGTGAGTAGGGTGGATGATCTAAGATGGGAATGTTGTGTTTTGCCAAAAACGTCTTCACTGACAACGCACTGTGAGCTGGGGCATTGTCTTGGTGAAGGATCCATGACTTTTTTCTCCACAAACCGTTCCGTTTTCTCCGTACTCGCTCACGTAGGGTAGCCAGGACGCTAATGTAGTAATGCTGATTCACTGTTTGTCCCTCTGGTACCCAATCAATGTGCACAATCCCTTTGATGTCAAAAAAAAAAACGATCATCATTGCCTTGAATTTCGATTTTGACATTCGTGCTTTTTTTTGTCGTGGAGAACCAGGAGTTTTCCAATGCATGGATTGGCGTTTAGTTTCGGGATCGTAAGTAAAAAACCACGATTCATCGCAAGTAATAACATTTTGTGAGAAGGTGGGATCACTTTCAATGTTTTCCAGGATGTCAGAACAAATCATTCTTCGGCGTTCCTTCTGTTCAATTGTGAGACACTTTGGAACCATTTTTGAACACACTTTGTTCATGTTGAAACTTTCATGAGGAATCTGCCTAACACTTTCCTTGTCAACTCCTGTTAACTCAGACACTGCTCTGATTGTTAAACGGCGATCTTGTCGAACAAGTTTACCGATTTTTTCAATGTTTGCATCAGTTTTTGCTGACAATGGTCTACCAGTGCGAGTGTCATCACTGGTGTCTTCGCGGCCATCTTTAAATCGTTTAAACCACTCAAACACTTGTGTTCGCGATAAACAATCATCGCCGTACACTTGTTGTAACATTACAAACGTTTCACTTGCAGATTTTCCTAGTTTGAAACAAAATTTGATGTTAACACGCTGTTCTTTCTGTACACTCAACATTTTCCGACGCACAGACAAAACGTCAACTACTTAAAACAGACGCCACGGGCAGACTGAGTACAGGAGGCAGATGAAACTCGAGCAGTAGGCGGAGCGAGAGTCACGTGGCAGGCCACGCGACTTTCAGCCTCATTGCATTCGTTTTATTGTTTCACCGGTACTAGTCCGGTTTTTTTCTAGCCACACCTCGTATCAGGAATCTGGTAAAACCTCAAATCTCCGACTTCATTGCGGCCGCCAAAAGATCCCGCAAGAAAGGGACTAGGTGCAAACCTTCCGCAATTTGCTGCAGATTTCAATGCTGGGCCGTGAAAAAGTGTCAGAGTGCGAATCATTCAACGAAACATCATCCATATGGGCTTTCGGAGCCGAAATCGTGTGCCCTTAATGACTGCACGACGCCAAAGTTTACGCCTCGCCTGGGCCCGTCAAGACCAACATTGGATTGTTGATGACTGGAAACATGTTGCCTGGTCTGACGGGTCTCGTTTTATATTTTATGGAGCGGATAGACGGATACGGGTATGGAGACAACCTCACGAATCCATGGACATCTAGATTCGACACTGACAGGCGAGACGTACGTAAACATCCTGTCTGCTCATCTGCATCCATTCATATTCATTGTGCATTCCGACGGACTTGGCAATTCCGGCAGGACAATGCGACACCCCACACGCCCAGAATTTGCTACTGAGTGGCTCCAGGAACACTCTTCTGAGCTTAAACACTCCCGCTGCCCACCAAACCACACACATGAAGATCATTGAGCATATCTGGGATGCCTTGCAACCCGCTCTTACTCTTACGGATTTACGGACAGCTCTGCGGGATTCCTGGTCTCAGTTCCCTTCAGCACTACTTCAGTTATTAATTGAGTCACTGCCACGTCCTGTTCCATCACTTCTGCGTGCTCACTGGTGCCCTATACGATATTTTCAGGTGTGCCATTTTCTTTATCTCTTCAGTGTATTTAGCTGTTTCTATTAAATAAAAACCTAGTCACACTCACAAGTTAAATCTACTTTCATAAATATCTGACAATGTGTAATGCAAACAGGAAGGAAGTTAGCAATCAGTACCTCACTGCAGGGCTACATTTCGCCTACAATATAGATCTCATCAGTACATATGAAGTGAATGATACAGACCCAACAGGCTCAGTAAATGCAGAAGTTATTTCACGGCCTTAGAATCATAGCTTCGAATTAAACAAAGTGCATACTGAGGTCACGTAATAATATGAGCATTTTTAAGCCTGTTGGTCTGTATAACTCACTTCGTACGCACTGATGACAGTTATAGCCTACCTGAAATCTAAATCTGCAATAAAGTACAGCTTCCTCTCTGAGTTACATCACAGCTGTTGTACATAACGGCTCCTATAGAGTCCAACGTGATGAATGTGTGATGTACATCTATACTCTGTGAACCACTTCAAGTGCACGGCAGTGAGTACACTCCATTGTAACAATTAATAGGGCTTTTTCTCATTCCTTTCACATACAGAGCGCGGGATTAATCACTGGTTAAATGCGTATGTGCGTGGTGTAATTAATCTAAACTTTTCCTGACGATCCCTATGGGTTTTACTATTTTCCAAAAGTCATTACTTAAAGGCCGTTCTTGAAACTTCGTTAGTAGATTTGGCAAGGATAGTATCTATCTACAAGAGGCTGCCAAATACAGGCGCCACACACTTGAACAATATTCTAGGATAGATCGCATGAGTGATCTGTAGGCAATCACCTTTGTAAACTAATTACATTTCCGTAGAATTCTACTAAAAAACCGAAGTGTGCTATCGGCTTTACCAACGACTGGGCCCACGTGATTTTTCCATTTCATGTCCCTACTAAGTGTCACATCCAGGTAATTGTATGAGTTTACAGATTCCAGCTGTCAAGCACTTACATTATATTCAAAGGATACTATGTGAAATGCATAATTTGCTTTTATGAACATTTAAAGGAAGCTGCCAAACTCTGCACTACTTTGAAACCTTATAAATATCTCATTGAATATTTGGAAGCTTCTTTTCATACCGCAGTTCGTTGTAGATAACTGCATCATCTGCAAAAAGTCTGAGGTTATTATTAATATTGTTCGCAGGATAATTACTATACAACACGTATAGCATGGGATTCCACTCATTTACTTCTACATCTGTATCTCTCTAGCCAAGATAATATGCTGGGCACTCGCCACCAATAAATGCTCAACGCAATCACAAATTTCGTCTGATACCCCATACGATCGAACTTTGGATGATAATAAGTGTTAGTATAGTACTGAGTCAAATGCTTTTGGAAAAACGAGAAATAGTGCATCTACTTCACTGCCTTGATCCGTGGCTTCCAGGATATCATGTGAGAAAAATGCGATGTGGTCTTCACATGGCCTATGTTACCGGAATCTATGCTGCTTGGCATGGAGGAAGTCGTCCTCTTCTACATGCTTCACAATGTTTGAGATCAGTGAGTTAAATTTTGTAATATTTTCAAAATTCTTACGAAAGTAGGTGTCAACTACAGGCAAAGACAGAAAATATACGATATGTTCATGAACCAACAGGGGAATATAGAAACGACAGAGCAAGAACCAAATTGTTGGATTAAAAGGAGTATAAGATCAGGGTGTACTCTTCCGATAATAATGGTAAGATTCGCGGATGACATTGCTGTCGAAGGTAAAAGAGAGGGAGAATTGCAGGATTATCTGAATGGATTGAACAGTCTATTGGGAACATACTGCACGTTGAGAGTAAATCGAAGAAAGAACGTTATAATGAGAAATACCAGGAATGAGACTAACGAAGGAAACGAATTCTGCCAACCCGGAAGCAAAATAACGCATGGCAGACGAAGCAAAGGCGACGTGAAAAAACCGGCTCAGCACAGACAGTGATGGTATTCGTGCCGAAAAGAAGTCTGTCACTCTTGAACATCGGCCTTCCTTTGAGATGTAAGTTTGTGAAAATACGTTCGGCGCACAGAATTATGCGACAGTGAATCCAGGGTTGTGAGGGAACCGGAAGAGAGTTGAAGTGTTTCAATTGAGGTGCCAAGAAGGATGGTTCAAATGGTTCAAATGGCTCTGAGCACTATGGGACTTAACAGCTGTGGTCATCAGTCCCCTAGAACTTAGAACTACTTAAATCTAACTAACCTAAGGACATCACACACATCCATGCCCGAGGCAGGATTCGAACCTGCGACCGTAGCAGTCGCACGGTTCCGGACTGCGCGCCTAGAACCGCGAGACCACCGCGGCCGGCCGAAGAAGGATGTTGAAAACTAGAGGGATAGAAAGGGAATGAGGAGGGTCTGGGCTGAATTCGCGGGGAAAGAATTACGTGGACAACACGGGCAATAATAAAGAACAGGATGACAGATAGGACGTGTGGGTGAAAACTGTAGCCGAAAAAAGTGAATGCATCATATCCAGTAAATAACTGGGGACGTTCGCGTAAATCCTACTCTGAGTTCAGTAGTTTCGTAAAAGAGAGAAATTCGTGGCGGGCCTTATCGAACCTGTCAGAGGACTGACGAGCCAAAATAGGCCATCTTGCTACTATTTCGGCAGACCGTATTGTTCCTCGTACATTGACTACTATAATAAATTTAGCTGTTTCTATTAAAGAACCTATTTTAAGAATTAAATATAACGCAAAGCTTCAAACAGTATGTCTCTAGTCATCAGCAACAAATCATGGCAAAACGTGTCGAAAACTATCGTTCATGCCGAGAATAAGCCATCGGTTTCATGGTGCTGTTATCCATTAAAAGCGATAGCATTACCCTTAGCAATTCTTTTTATAGCTGCAAGCTCAAATTCCTAGTACTGTCACAAATAGCGTTAAGCGGATTATCTCGAATCGTATGTGTCGAAACCAACTGTCCATGACGAGAGTAAACCTCCGTGTTCATACCGCTGATATTTATTGAACCTGACAGCATTACATTTGCTAAAATTCCCAGTACAGTCGTAAATAGCCTTAAACTGATCATCTCTAATCCTATCGAACAACAACAGCAAAATAAAACCGATATTAGGTAGGAAAACATCGTTATTTCTGGGTAAAATCAAGTACAAAAAGCACATCCAGGGGCAGTTTTCATTGGTTAACCTGAAAATAAACTTTCTGGAACAAACCATTTACTGCAGAAACGATGCTCCTCTGGCAACGAGGTTTATTTGAGAGCTCCGATTAATTTTTTTCCCTCAAAGGTTTCTCAACGCTATGTTTTCAAAAGATATAATTTATTAGTCGAGACAGAATTACAATATATCATCTAATGCGTGTGTAGTAATAGTGGTACATTTTGTTCCAAGTAAGTTTTACTTAAGCGAAGTCTTCTACAAAACATGAATGCCTTTGAGCAGTACGTAAATAGTAAACAATGTCGTTCGTACAGATGTACCAACGGAACGTGAAACACTCATAAAATGATAACAAACAGCTCACAAATTTATGTCTAGACTACGGTGTAACTGAAACAGGTGTCACTTACCGATCATTGTACTTAGGTTTAACTTTTTTCCGAAGCTATAAAACAAGCTTTGTTTCACATACATATTGTACCTACACCAATAGCATAGAGAAAAAGTGTATTTGATTGGATATTACTTGAAATAAAAATCTCACACTTGCTGTAATCCCGATAGTGTTAATTTCCAGTCATTTGTCATACTGGCAAAACAGAGATTCTATACACATATTAAGCACTAGAGCAAGGGTATGTGATAGTTTGTATACGTATCTCGTTTGCTGGTGAATAACCACTGACAGTGATTATAAACGTGTAAATATGGGTTTGGCACATGAAAACGAATTTGATGGAGAGGTAGAAAGTGCACAATGTGCCGGAGCTGAAGTGTTATGAGTGGGACCATCTATGCAACATGATGGAACATACAGGGTGTTCGGAAATTCCCGTTGCAAACTTCTAGGACTTCTACAGTGGAATAAGTACATGATGTTTTGAACTAGAGAACCCATATCCGGAAACGTACCGTTTCCAAGCTACAACCATTTGAAAACATGTTGGTAATGCGACCACTTTTACAAGTAACTGATCAGACGTGACTCAGTACATTATTTGTTTTACAGTTCCACTCAGTAGCAGGCAAAGAAGTCGCTCATGAACTCGCTGACGGGTTCTCTTCAACGTGATGCACTATACCCCTGCCACTTCGGTTGCGCGGTGTCTTCTTGGAGCATAGCCACGGCTGCTGACGTTGAAGCTACCCCTTCTCGAAGCCATTGCGTAATTGTGGTGAGAAAGGTATGCGATAAGTTGGACATTGTGAGAACGATCTTGATAAAGGCGACGAGCCACTCTCCCTTTTCCGTGAGCTTCGCCATTCAGAAGGATTATGTCGGCGAACTGTTGTATTCTGCAAACGTGTACTCAACTAGTTTGCTCTAACACCCAGAGACACGTAAATGAGGCTTCGTTTCCGGACATGTATACTGCTGCGTTCGTATTCAAAATATTATGTACACACTCCGTTTCTCCGCTCTACAAGTCCTACAATGGTAAATTCCAAACGCCATGTATATTTGTATATAGGACGAAGACAGACGAGAACGATGCATTTCACACCCCTATAGATATTTACATGTTGTCCAGTCCTGAGACTGGTTTGATGCGGCTCTCCATGCTACTCTATCCTGTGCAAGCTTCTTCATCTCCCAATATCTACTACATCCTACATCCTTCTGAATCTGTTTAATGTATTCATCTCTTGGTCTCCCTCTACGATTTTTACCCTCCACGCTGCCCTCCAGTACTAAATTAGTGATCCCTTGATGCCTCAGAATATGCCCCTAGTCAAGTTGTGCCACAAATTTCTCTTATCTCGTTAGTTATGTAATCTACCCGTCTAATCTTCAGCATTCTTCGGTAGCACCACATTTCGAAAGCTTCTCTTCTTGTCTACACTATTTCTCGTCCACGTTTCACTTCCATACATGGCTACACTCCAAACTTTCAGAACTGACATCCTGACAGTTATACTCGATATTAACAAATTTCTCTTCAGAAACGCTTTCCTTGACATTGACAGTTTACATTTTACATCCTCTCTACTTCGACCATCATCAGTTATTTTGCTCCCCAAATAGCAAAACTCATTATTATTTTAAGCCTCTCATTTCCTAATCTAATTCCCGCAGCATCACCCGATTTAATTCGACTAGATTCCATTATCCTCGTTTTGCTTCTGTTGATTCTCATCTTATATCCTCCTTTCAAGAGACTGTCCATTCCGTTCAGCTGCTCTTCCAGGTCCTTTGCTGTCTCTGACAGAATTACAATGTCATCGGCGAACCTCAAAGTTTTTATTTCTTCTCCATAGATTTTAAATCCTACTGCGAATTTTTCGTTTCCTTTACTGCTTGCTCAATATACAGATTGAATAACATCGGAGATAGGCTACAACCCTGTCTTACTCCCTTCCCAACCACTGCTTCCCTTTCATGTCCCTCGACTCTTATAACTGCCATTCACGTATTTGGTTGTAAATGTCTATAGTAGATACGTATAGTGAGGTAACGGTTATGGGATACCAAAAGATGCCTAAAACATACAAGTGTAGTTCAACTTGAAGAGCAGTATTGCGCACTATCAGTTGCCACATATGTCGACAGCGTCATTATGTGAGAGGAGCATAATACGATATGGTATTTGCCCAATAACAGTGTAAATATTGATCAAATGGAGCAGAGCATCAATGCCTGTATTCCTTCTGTACCAAATTGTGTATATTTTGAGCTTGTAACTATAAAATCAGTGGACGCTGAATTTGGGAATTTCCATGTATGTAGTTGCAGCTATACTATTCAGCTTGAATTGAAAGCGTATAAAAAACAAGTATATGACCTTTCTGTAAAGCTGAATGATTGTGTTTAAAATTTAAAAAATCTTCTATTGTTCTTATTTATTTCGGCCTGCCTTAATAGTGAAATGATCAAACAATAATAGTAACACAAGAACAAATGAAGCATTTGTCGTCATGACATAATAGGCTGACTTCCAGCTTCAATGCAGTATGCAATGTGTGTAAAATGTAGGTTTGTTCCCACAACCAAAAGACGGTGCATCATATGAGGAGGTTCATCATCAGGAAACAGGCACTCCTTGTAGTATTCGATCGTGAGCACCTGTGAGACCTTAAAACGCATACCTTTAGCCCATGTCTGGGTGGCACCTGCGTCTACACGGTATGCACACATCTTCGTTCTGAGCCCTACAGACTCTGCAATCTGCGAGCCATTCACCTCGACCTTCGTTAAGTCGATAACCTTCTTGTTCTAAGCCGTTACGCCGTAAGGATTATAGGCCGTAAATGTGTCGAATTCCCCTTGATTGCACCTAATTGTATAGATTGTAATCTTTTACCCAGAAGATGAAACTGTCTGTGACCATTTAATGTAACTTGACATCACCGAAGTTCGACTTCGCAAACTTGTGTTGGAATCAGTGCATAAGAAGGTTGGAGAGGTCAAAAACACACATACCGATGTATACGGGCTTCCAGTGAAACCTTAGCCATCTCCTCAGCGACCAGTCGTTCATTGAAGATTGGGGCCCACTTAAAATTTGGTCTGGTGACGAAATATCTTGCATCACAACACACATCCCAGTGCTAAACTAAATTAATATCGCGACAGTTTACAACATTCAGCATGTCTTTGCCGAATACTTAATTATTCACTAATTTATAGAAATCTTTTTCAATATCACACATCACGATAGCCGTCTGTCCAGGGTTTAAATCAATATAGTATTTTAACCACGGACACTGCATTGGTGGATGTGGTTATAAAGAGCAATGTGGTATCACAGAATCTCTCCATCAAAGTCTGGTGTTCGTATGGAATCCCCCTTTCTGTATTATAAGCTGAACAGGTGGTTCTAAGAAGTCGCATTTCTAAGTTAAAACATTGCTAGAGGTTTCTATACTGTAGAATGTATCTCTGCTTCATCCCTAGCGTTTCCAACAGCCTGGGGACAGAGCCATTTCGCGAGACTAGGTATTGTAGACACAAAGGCAGGTCAATGCCGGCATCATGCAAATTGGTAATATATTTCAGGTCTGCTCCAAGGACGTATGTCAAAAAATGGCTCTGAGCACTATGGAACTTAACTTCTGAGGTCAGAAGTCCCCTATAACTTAGAACTACTTAAACCTAAGAAACCTAAGGACATCACACACATCCATGCCCGAGGCAGTATTCGAACCTGCGATCGTTGTGGTCGCGCGGTTCCAGATTGCAGCGCCTAGAACCGCCCGGCCACCCAGGCCGGCTGACGTACGTCACACCAGCATCAGCAGCTATAGTGAAGATTCTATGCTTCGATCTCACGATTTCATCTTTAGACAGCCATCAGAATCCTACAAACTACAGAGGTTGTTGCATGGCCTCTCTGTAAAGATTTTTCACATCCAAGTAAAGTATCTGACTCAAATCGTTAGATCTCACTCAATCACAGGTTATCCAACGTGTAAGTACCCACTCTAGAATTTCTCAAAAACTCGTGTGAGCAAGCACACGTCTGTCTCCATATACAATTTAGCATGATCTTCTAAACCAGAGATGTTGATCTCCTGCCACACATTTACTGCTTGCCTGTACTCCGCATCCATTATGGCAATGCCTGTGTGTACTTCGGTGAATATCGTTATAAAGAGCAATGTGGTATCAACAGAATCTCTCAAAACGGTTCAAATGGCTCTGACTATGGGACTTAACATCTGAGGTCATCAGTCGCTTAGAACGTAAAACTACTTAAACCTAACTAACCTAAGGACATTATACACATCCATGCCATAGGCAGGATTCGAAGCAGTCGCGCGGTTCCGGATTGAAGCACCTAGAACCGCTCGGCCACAACGGTCGGCCTGAATCTCTCCATCAAAGCCAGGTATTCGCATAGAAAAACCACTTTCTCTATTGCACGATGAAACTTTACATCTTTGGGAAATGCTGATCGAGTGATATGCGTATCATCTCATCACCTCAGGAAGTTTTTGGAGAGGTGTCTGCCTAATAAATCGTAGTGAACTTAGGAAGCGGAGCGATATTCTTGGCATCATTTGCTAGGAGAATGAAATGCTTTTTTCTATATTGTCCATTAAATTGACCCTGCCATTCTCCAAAATGAAAGCACCAAATTGCCCAACGAGAAAGTGAGCAACATATCCACTTAAATTATGAAGGAAGTTGGGTATGCGTCATGGCAGTTTGTACTTGAGGCTGTATGTGTTATAAGTTGCATGATGTTACTTCCCTGTTACAAGACAGTGATGGAGTGTCTGTTGGTATAAGGCATCGTTCTCCTGCGAGTTGAACATTGGGATGTTGTGGCTGTTTAGGCAACTAACATAGCACACAAACATTTAGAGCTCAGAGAGCAAATGCTTCGTAGGATTATCCCTGGCATACAAGTCAAATTTGCTGCGATTGGGATCGTATGAGCATATAACCTGATACGCTGTCACATACGGTACGCTCGATTGAGTAACACGAGAGACCGCTAGAGAGCACTGCTCTTTATGGAAGTCTGTCCAGATGAAAACCAATACTGCCACACAGCAAATATTATAAAACACATTATTAGAGACTAGACAGTCCTTAAAGTTTGTAAATTAAACTTAATTGCAATAAGTGACACTTCAGAAGTCTTATCACAGCCATTAAATGACATGACGAGTTGTTGTTCGTGATCCGAATTTGAACCCACTGTTAACAAAACAAAGCTTGCATGTCTGATCGAGACTCGACTAGACGTAAAGTGTTCACCGGTATCAGTTTACAAAGCCAAATGCCCGAATCTGGAAATAAGTGACAGTACGTGTAGCACAGCACTTGGAACATAATGAAGCTTATATTGCCCCTGAGAAGTAACCACAGAGGGTATGCAATAAAGTGCAGTGCACAAGCATGAAACGCTATGAAGTAAATTTGTGGTGATGGACGGGGAGCAGAACCCAGTACCTACATGAACTGTTTACTAAACGTAACAGACATCAGATATTGACTATGTTCACCTACAGGATGGTACTGGAGCTTGAGATGATGATACAAATGATTTCTCCTGGCAGGGCTTCGACCCCGGCACCTTCTGGTATTGTCTTATAGCTACGAATAAACATGATATATTCATTCTTTCCTCACCAGTTGCGAGATGTGTTTACTGAAGTCGATGTACTTTGGAATTATGAAGCTAGATTTTATTCGCAAGGACCGTGGACTGTAAGCTACCAGCAAACTGTGTAAGGACTGTGATCCGTGTGAACGGTAAATCACTAGAGAATTGTTTAAGAACTGTGATGCTTAGGCTTGGAATTGTGTTTGAACTGTTTTTTTGAACTTCAGCTGAACTCTACAATAATTGACGCCAAAAAATTAAATTTTTCGTTACGATGAAAGTAGTCTCGGTAAGTGAGGAACACGAAGTGCTAAAGTGCAACGAGAATAAAAATTTAACGTTGTGTGCGCGGGCCATGGGATTACATTATAAATAGTCACGTCAAGATTCTTCATGCTAACAAGGGAACCTCCCCATCGCACCCCCCTCAGATTTAGTTATAAGTTGGCACAGTGGATAGGCCTTGAAAAACTGAAAACAGATCAATTGAGAAAACAGGAAGAAGTTGTGTGGAACTGTGAAAAAATAAGCAAAATATACAAACTGATTAGTTCATGGCATGATACGCAACGTCAATGACACCGGGAACGCAGGAGCGCCGCGGTCTCGTGGTAACGTGAGCAGCTGCGGAACGAAAGGTCCTTGGTTCAAATCTTCCATCGAGTGAAAAGTTTAATTTTTTATTTTCAGTTTATGTGACAAACTCTTTTGTTTTCATCACTTTTTTGGGAGTGATTATCACATCCACAAGAAAACCTAAATAGGGCAAGGTAGAAGAATCTTTTTACCCCTTCGCCAAGTGTACAAGTTAGGTGGGTCGACAACATATTCCTGTCATGTGACGCACATGCCGTCACCAGTGTCGTATAGAATGTATCAGATGTCTTTTCCTGTGGAGGAATCGGTTGACCTATGATCTTGCGATCAAATGTTTTCGGTTCCCATTGGAGAGGCACATCCTTTCGTCTACTAATCGCACGGTTTTGCGATGCGGTCGCAAAACACAGACACTAAACTTATTACAGTGAACAAAGACGTCAATGAACGAACGGACAGATAATAACTATGCAAAAATAAAATTTTCATTCGAGGGAAGACTTGAACCAAGGACCTCTCGTTCAGCAGCTGCTCACGCTACCACGGGACCACGACGCTCCCGAGCTCACTTTGTCCATGATGTTGCCTATGCAACCCGTGGACTACTCAGTTTGTATATTTTGCTTATTTTTTCACAGTTCCACACAACTTCTTCCTGTTTTCTCAATTGATCTGTGTTCAGTTTATCAAGGCCTATCCACTGTGCCAACTTATAACTAAATCTGAGGGGGGTGCGATGGGGAGGTCCCCTTGTAAGAGACGGAGCAGCGTACACAAACAACAGGTGCGGCGGCAGTAGGCAGCGGCCGGCGCAGTTAAAAGTACACGGCGCATTTGGAGTGACAGCTTCAGCACACCCTGACGGCGCAGTTGCAGCCAGCAGAGTAGCCCACACTTGGAGAATCAGCGGCAGTACCTCGAGGAAGAAAAATAGTTTAAATGTTGCGCTTGCGCTAGCAGTCTAAGATTTGTAATTCGAAAATTTGCATTAGAAAAATATCTGGGGAAAAGGATGTAAGTCATGGTACAGCCGTAGCTGACACTTTGCGAACTCAGAGCGATGATGAGGATCTGAAGTCTTTGCTAAAATTTATTTTGCAAGAACAAAAACTAGTAAGTGAAGCGCTAAAAGAAAATAAGAAGGAACTGAGGAAAACTCAAAATAAAATATTGAAAACAGTTAAGGAATTAAGTAATAAAATAGACAAGTGGGTGAACGAAATTAAATTGGAACATAAGTATGAGTAAAATGGCTGTAGAAAAGGAAGTCAGTCATGGTACAGCCTCATCTGGCATTTTGCCGACACAGTATGAAGATCGGGATCCGAGGTCCACGCTAAAACTAGTTTTGCAGGAACATAAAGTAGTAAGTAAAGTACTGAAAGAAAATAAAGAGGATTTAAGTAATAAAACAGATTAGGGTTTAGAAAAAGTCAATCTAGGAATAGCTCAAATCATTGTTAAATTCTTTGCTTTAGAACAAAATCTTACAAATCGTGAAGCTGAAACTGAGGGATAGACTACGAAACAAAAGAATGAGGTAAAAAAGAGGAAGTCTGTAAGTTAGAAATGTTAATGTCGTGTGACTAGGGCCTCCCATCGGGTAGACCGTCCGCCGAGTGCAAGTCTTTCGATTTGAAGCCACTTCGGCGACTTGCTCGTCGATGGGGATGAAATGATGATGAGTAGAACAACACAACACTGAGTCCTTGAGTCGAGAAAATCTCCGACCCAGCCGGGAATCGAACGCAGGCCCTTAGGATTGATATTCTACCGCGCTGATTACTCAGCTACCGGGAGCGGACGGTCAGAAATAAATCAGAAGGCTGACCATAAAATCAAGAAGTTACGTAAGACTTTGCAGGATCAAAACAGGGTAGAAAAAAAGAACAAGTAATGACAGTAGTAATATAAGACGAGAGCAACGTAGAGGTATCGATAATAATTTAGAGAGTATCAAAAACGACTAAGACATACTAAGGGCAGTTGTGATATTTCACATGCAGAAACCTCTTGTAAAGGCAACACAAGTACGATTCGTGGTAAACAGAGAGAAACAGAGCACAAAGTACTTCCTGAGGCGCCGGCCGCGGTGGTCTCGCGGTTCTAGGCGCGCAGTCCGGAACCGTGCGACTGCTACGGTCGCAGGTTCGAATCCTGCCTCGGGCATGGATGTGTGTGATGTCCCTAGGTTAGTTAGATTTAAGTAGTTCTAAGTTCTAGGGGACTAATGACGACAGCAGTTGAGTCCCATAGTGCTCAGAGCCATTTGAACCACTTCCTGAGGCGCAAGACAAAACAGAAAACGAAGTTAAAGAAAAACTAGAAATCTGAGTGATCAAGAAAGAAAGAAAGGTGTCGTACATGTAAGTGACGTAACAAATAACGCTAATGCTTGTAAATAACATCATTTATTTAGTAAGGGTACTATACACCAGGTAGCCTTCATTAGACATTGATGGCATTATTCCTCAAAATATGAGAGAACCATAAAAAATCAAATTTGTGGCCAATAGGTTATAAGGAAAAGCAAAATCATGGGAAAAAGGCTCAGTAACACATGTTAGAATTCTTGAATCAACACTGCTCTTGCAGCACACAAAACTGGGCGAAAGGTGAAATGTTTGTGAATAGAAGACTTGACAGTGAAAAAGTCGTTATACCACAAATGCGTAGGAGTAATATACTAGAAGGTCCCGTACCGAAGTCCAATGGCGTCAAGATATCAATAAATAAAGTTTTGAGAGCCAGCTTCTGTCAGCGGCAGCTAGCAAAAAGTGGGCAAATGTACACTGCGTTCGTCTGTGAGAGAAAAAGCCATCAGTTCGGTTCTAAAAAGCACCACATGGGGGCAGATTACTTGGCTTAATTTGAAAAAGTTGTGTATGAAGTGCATTATTCTACCACGGAAATACAGCCACAATGAAATATCGATCACTGACATGAAAAAATATTATGACTGCTAAACCTCGCGGGGCAATAATGCTCTTTGTATTGATGGGAACTGACGATTACCAGGTACGCGAGTTAACTGATGCATACTTCATTTTCTTTCCCTGCTGTTAGGTCTTCCCCTTCTTTTATTCATGACTGTATCTGTCTTCTTTAATATTCTTCACTATCAAGGGAAAGATGAGCAAATTGCCTTACACTGAATGTGACAACAAAGAAACAAACTATGACACAAACAAAGTAACACAGCAGAATAAACATCTGCATTGCACCGGTAAGAAACAGACATTTACTAAAACGTGACACGTCCCGGTATAAGATATATAGGACTACAGATACACCAGCAAGATAACACAGCACACAGTTATAAGACACTAGTATCAAATTGATATACATAACAAAACACATGTTATAAAGAATGTAGTGGAACAATTTTTAAATATTCACAAAAACGATAGAAATCTTTATGTTACTAAATATTTTAAGAATAGGAAAGCAAGACGATGGCTGTTATACTCGTACATATAACACAGACGAAAAACGCAAAATAAATAAGCTGAAGGTCGCAGAAGAAGTGGACGGCGCTAAAGCAGGTAAGTGATTACGACAATGTACAACAGAAGCAACTCCGGTGGTAAAGATAATGGAAATAAGAAAACGTTGTCTTGAGATGATGTTCAGATTGTGTCAAGATAGACTTATCGTTATTCTTTAGTATGAATTGAAAAGACAAAGTATTTTCCGCTGTATTTATTTATGATACACTGGTAGGCTAGGAATAGTCCTGTCAAAGAGGTTTATAGTAAATGGACATTTAT
The DNA here is from genome assembly GCF_023898315.1 of Schistocerca nitens. Taxonomy (NCBI): domain Eukaryota; kingdom Metazoa; phylum Arthropoda; class Insecta; order Orthoptera; family Acrididae; genus Schistocerca; species Schistocerca nitens. Next base: position 104,701,798 of record NC_064618.1, read on the forward strand.
TGTTGCTAGTCGACAGAAACGTTTTCCAGTTGCTTACCAAGAGAGAAAAGAAGTAAATGGAGAGTTGTAGATTAAATGGCAGAAAATCCAGCCAATTATCTACGTAGAGAGAGAGAAGATAAATATTGTTTTTAGGCGACAGGAAGTTGGCCAATCATTCATGAAGAATGAGGAAGGAAAGGATAGGCGATCTAAAATGTTCTCTTGACGTATCCATGAATCGCAATTGTAAGGCTCCTTAGGTAAAATTTAAATAGCATAGCAGGTGACGCAGGGTAGCGGCGTGTGTCGTTAGAAGATGGGGTCGGTAGTAAAAGGTGGTGCGAGCAAGCACAGAGTTCATAAAGAGTGTGAAGGGCAATGCCCTAGCTTTATATAGCTATAGCTGTGACCAAAACAAAACCACTGATGAAGCACTGTCGTAGTACGATGTAAGCAGAGGCATTGTTTATAAACACCCAAAATCAAAACAAAACATTACGTTTTACGCGTTTATATTGTTATAGTGTATGGAAACATGTTTGTTTAGGATTCGTTTATAATCATTAGGAGACTAATTGAAGGTATTTTGTATTGCTTCATGGTAATATGCTGGTGCTGTATGCTGAGGTTGGAGATGGGACAATGGCTTGACGGTTGTTGAACTCAGCAAGACTTTGGAAAGTCTGGAGTTTCACACCACCAAAACATGGGCAAAAGAAGCATCAATATGGGTTGCTGTTGCAGGCAGCTTGCGTATATTCTGGTAAAATGTTTGAGTGTAGTGTTCTTCCGACGCACATTTGTGAAATGTATAGGTGTTGTATTTGTTTCATTTGTAACCATGCGAAGTGGGCGTCTTTATGAGGCATCCAAATAAAAATAAGTGCAGAACGGCATGGTTCCGACATAATAGTGAGGGAAAGTGTGAAGTGTAAAGAACGTTTTATCGAATTCAAATGACGGCAATGCGCCATTGTTAGTTCTTTAGCAGTGAAACTTCTTCTGACAAATTTTTGGTCATTTTAAAGAATGGAAATGCCCCAAAAATGAACAACAATGTAAATCCTTCACGAGAAATACGTTGTTAAATGGTTCAAATGGTTCAAATGGCTCTGAGCACTATGCGACTCAACTTCTGAGGTCATTAGTCGCCTAGAACTTAGAACTAATTAAACCTAACTAACCTAAGGACATCACACACACCCATGCCCGAGGCAGGATTCGAACCTGCGACCGTAGCGGTCGCTCGGTTCCAGACTGTAGCGCCCAGAACCGCACGGCCACTCCGGCCGGCGTTGTTAAATTTAATGAACGGCAATGTGCCGGTAGCAGTTTAACTGCAGAATAAAATTCTGTGATTGAAACGTGACTAGTAGTTAGTGGACTACTATAGAGTATTCCAGAAGAAATTATAGATTTTATGTCAGCAAAAGACAACCCAAGGTTCAGAATAATACTACTTTCGAAATTTTTCTATTTAAAGAATAATGTAATTAGTATTGGAAGTGTAAAGATGAATGATATTATACACGAATTTATTGAGCATACTAATTAGTTTTTCCTAATCACAACATAATGAATTATATGACTGTACAAATTAATTTATAATCTGAGAATTAAAAATCATAAAGTAGATTCCACTTTTGAAAAACAACTAGAAATTAAAATGGTATGGCTCTTGAGAGATGAGAGCTGAAAGATTTGAGTAAAAATTTACTTATTTCCAAAATTGAATGTTGTCTGCGAGGACATCGCAAATTTTGAAAAATCTGAGAAGGAGGGGGATGTTGTGTAATATTCCTCGCCATACAGCCATAATATTCAGGTACAATAAGCTCTTCTTGGAGCAGTTGAGAAGCCATCTATGGCAAGATGACGTAATGTGGTGTGAGGTACCGACGACAGATGATTCGTTTGCTACGGATGTCGTGAGAACCACCGGCTAAATTGTGGTCCTGGATGTTGAGTTCAGACGTTGCGCGCCAAAACAACAATCTTCTGTTATTAACATTTAAAAAAATGAAGTCCCGTGGTTCCTGACAGAGCGTAGGGGAACGATGCGGGAGACCCGCACCGCCGTACTAGGCAAGGTCCTAATGGAGGTGGTTTGCCGTTGCCTTCCTCCGGCCGTAATGGGGATTAATGATGATGAAGACGTCACAACCAGTGATCTCGGAGCAGGTGAAAATCCCTGGCCCCGCCGAGAATCGAAGCCGGATCCCGTGCTCGGGAAGCAAGAACGCTACGCGAGAAAAATAAATTAGCTTATTTACTTGTATTTCATATTAAATCGTCTCTCAATAGCGTGTTATCATTTCATTACTTCACAAGTGTTAATAACAAGTAGAATAATAAACAAATGCTGAACGAAAAGGCAGGAGAAGCACTTCGAAGATCTTTGGATCACGCCTAAATTGGATGAGGGGTGAAGCGTTTCAGGTGTGAGATCATAGCTGGTTTGGCAGTCTCGGACACGTTGTCTACCGCGGTCAGCATCAGGTTAAGAATTTATAAGCAATGAATGGTCATATGGACGTGTAGTTGAGAACAGTGTCAAAGAAATCACAGACATACTCAGTTCATTATTTTGTTGAAGAATGGAAATTATTTGTGACTAAAGTGGAATTTAATTGTGCAATTTCTCGTGTCCTGCCAATAAAAAACGAATAGCAGCCCATATAAACGAACAAATTTGAAATTTAATTATTCATATAATATCATTTCCGCTCTAAGAGTTTCTTACAGCCTCAAGATAACGGATTCACACCTACGTGCTGTTTTCTGCACAACGGACAACAACTATAGAAGACTGCAGGTTGGTGAACATTGATCAGAACAAATGCGTTCCTCTCAAGGCAGTGGAAGCGAAGAGGCACATCGGGTAAACTGCAGTCTTAGTACAAATCAGATCAGTGACACGTCATCTGTGGTAACACAGAGTAGGTATGAAGGAGAGAAATTTTCGGGGGAAAGTGTTTATCATACGCGTGTATATATCACCCCCCCCCCCTCTCTCTCTCTCTCTCTGTCTGTCTCTCATTCTAACCTGCCGTAGGATGTTCCGCTAAAGATAGCACAACGAACATTTCTGTGCTGCCTCGGACTCCAGCCCTGAACATATTGTCTTTGCTGACCCCATGCAAAGAGGTGCCAGCTGTCAAATTCTCTTTCACTAATAGTTGGGATCGCATCATTTGAAGGAGCTGGCGGCGTTCGGCAGCGTGAGAAAACAACGAATTGATGGGACACTATCATCTCGAAGATTTCAAACCAGAGAAAAATAGAAATAAGAGCTCGAATCCCAGTCTAGTGCCAGTATTTTCAAAATATCAAGTTCGCTTAAAATAAAAATGAACGTTCTATGACGTTAGGTGACGATTGCTTCGTAAACTGTCAATACTAGTGTAATAAACCTACCAGAGTGAGATTTTCCGCAACCAGCGACTTCCGCTTCTGAAAGCCAAAACTGGTCCAACTCTGTTGAAGTCAGCAGGGAATGGACATATTTAATGTTGATTTGAACGATGCCACCGTCTTGCGTTCTTTACTTGTCGTTACTGGAGATGAAGAAGGTACGTTTGTACCTATGAAAAACTGGTACCCCCAGAGGGAATCGAACCCACACCTTAGTCACTACAAGCTTGCCTCAGTCCAACCAGACACCGAATTTCACATGTGTGAGCCTCATGTTTTCGTCATAATGCAGTACGCAGCACATTATATGAGAAGTGTTCACTTCCACTTGAGCTGTTGTTGTGGATAACGTATTCATGGTCTAGTCGTCAACCTCATGCAGTACGAACGCAAAGCTGCGATATCAAACCTATCCTTTCCCTTTCTTTTTTATATGTTCGGTCTGTGTGCTAAAAACATCAGTCTGACGGAAGGTCACAGACACTTTCATTCATTTTCTAACCAGCCAGTAACAGGAAATCTTGCAGTAACATGGCTGTGAAAGGGCTCGTGGGTATCTGTCATGGTAAGACCAATTTTAGCACCATCAGCCGGAGACCGCTTTATACAGACCTGTGTCCTCCCAAGTGATCGCGATGCATTGGACATAGAGCCTATGATCTCCAGCGGACGTTTCTACGCTCGAATTAGGAAGTATAACATTTTGTAACCGTGGTATGATATAATACTATGTTCCAGCATGCTTCGTGACGATTTTGTGTAGCATGTTGCTACAAGCGTGTTTAACTATCGTCCTACTATGTTCAAGTTTGTAGTACAGCTAGTGCCATGAGAACTTGAGTATTTCTGAATTTTGACGTTATGTGGAGCGTCGTTTCATTCGAGAATGGAGTCTAAAAGTCTAACATTTGTGATGTTGTGTTCTGGCAGAAAACCCAAAGAAATACTGGTCATACATAAAGCACAGCAGTGGCAAGATGCAATCAATACCTTCACTGGGCGGTAACAACGGTGAAGTCACTAATGACAGTGCCACTAAAGCAGAGTAAATAAAAACGGCTTTCCGAAACTCCTTCACCAAAGTAGACGAAGTAAATATCCCTGAATTCCAATAAAGAGCAACTGCCAAGGTGAGAAACATAGAAGTAGATATCCTCGGTGTAGCAAAGCAGTTTAAATCACTTAATAAAGGCAAGGCCTCCGGTCCAGATTGTATACCAGTCAGGTTCCTTTCAGAGTATGCTGATACAATAGCTCCATATTTTTCAATTATATACTACCGCTCGCTTACAGAAAGTTCCGTAACTAAAGACTGGAAAATTGCTCAAGTCGCGCCAATACCCAAAATGGGAAATAGGGGAAGTCCGCTAAATTAGAGGCCCATATCACTAACGTCACTTTGAAATTGGGTTCTTGAACATACACTGATTTCGAACCTTATGAATTACCTCGAAGAAAACGATTTATTGACACACAGTTAGCACGGATTCAGAAAACATCGTCCTTATGAAACTCAACTAGCTCTTTATACTCATGAAGTAATGAGTGCTATAGACAGGGGATGTAAAATTGATTCCATATTTATAGATTTCCAAAAGGCTTTCGACACCGTTCCTCAGAAGCGTCTTCTAACAAACTGAGTGCCTATGGAATATTGCCTCAGTTGTGCGACTGGATTCGTGATTTCCTGTCAGAAGGTCACATAGTAGTAGTAGACTGAAAGTCATAGAGTAAAACAGAAGTAATATCCTGCGTTCCCCAAGGAAGTGTTATAGGCCCTCTATTTTTCTTGATCTATATTAACGACGTAGGAGACCATCTGAGTGGCCCTATTAGATTGGTTGCAGATCATGCTGTCTTTCACCGTCTTGCAAAGTCATCAGATGACCAAACCAAATTGCAAAATGATTTAAATAAGATATCTGTATTGTTCAAAAAGTTTAGGGATTACAATTACACATAACCGAAACTGGAACGATCACATAGATAATGTTGTGGGTAGAGCAAACCAAAGACTGCGATTCATTGGCAGAACACTTATAAAGTGCAACAGGTCTACTAAATAGACTCCTTACACCACGCTTGTCCGCTCTATTCTAGAGTACTGCTGTGCGTTGTGGGATCCGCATCAGGTCAGACTGACGGATGACATCGAAAAAGTACAAACAAGGGCGGCTCCTTTGTTCAATCGCGAAATAGGGGAGATAGTACCACAGATGTGATACGTGAATTGGTGTGTCAATCATTAAAATAAAGGCGTTTTTCGTTGCGCCGGGATCTTCTCATGAAATTTCACAGTTTTCTCCTCCGATTGCGAAAACATTCTTTCGGCACCCAGCTACATAGGGAAAAATGATCATCACGACAAAATAAGAGAAATCAGGGCTCGCAAAGAAAAATTTAAGTGCTCGTTTTTCCCGCACGTTGCTCGAGAGTGGAACGGTAGAGAGACAACTTGAAGGTGGTTCATTGAACCCTCTGCCAGGCACGTTATCGTGAATAGCAGACTAATCACGTAGATGCAGATGTAGATGTAGACGTAGATGTTTGTGTCTAATAAAGGGATGAAAGCAGTGCAGGCAACTCGAAACACCTGTCCCTTTTATGGAATGAGTACTTTCAACAAGGTCAAGTCCCATCGTTTCAAGTACGATCTTTATGAGATAAATTAATCATCACATTCAGGAAGACAAAGAGGAGTGGATGAAGGATGTTTCTGCAATTTACTACTATGGTCATAGTCATATTGAGGTTAAAAGAAATAAAGGAAGATTATGGTACAATGTCTCTTCGAATACGAGATTATATTTTAGGTCATCACCGTCAAACTAAGTCAGTGCAGTCTAATGGCGATTTGAAGTACCACATGGTAACTTCATAAGGAGAAAATAGTGGTTAATCCATAACAAACATTATCTCAAACAAAGGCTTTGTAGGTGCGCTGAATATACTGTTACTGATGTACATAAGGTTGCACAAAGAAGGTGTTTTCCGTTACAAACTGCTGGATGTGTCCTTCGCAATTGACATTTGATGTCAACAAATGAGACGCCTTGCGGTCGCAGAGTAACAAATTCGACCCTCAAGACAGCAACAAGGATGTTGGTTTGCTAACACGCCTACTGCACAACTTCTAATGTGTCACCTGCATGTGTTCAACTTTCTCGCCCCTTATCGATCAGCCACCACGAAAGATAGTTTTTGTCTTCTTTTGTTTGTTTTTGTTTCTTTCATTTTAGCGATTGTGAATTAAACATGGCTTAACTCAGAACCAGCAAGTCGCTATATGCGTGGGAATGAAAAGCTACCTGAGCATCATCAGGCGGTTTTCGATAACGAGATGGAATATATTGTTGACAATTTGTCTGACTGCCATAATGAGCAGTGTTCTCTAGAGTGGTCGCTTGTGGCAACCATTGTGTATAGGCAACAGACTGTACTCTGCAGGGTTTCAACTTCTAGAGGACCAGCAACACAGCTACGTTATGTTGGTTGTATCGAGCAGCGGCCCACTTCTTTTGCTGTCAAGTGTACATGTCGTTTTGCGAAAGTGGTGTGAGGGGCATTACGATCACGTTCACAATGCACCATAGGAACTCTAAAGGTCAGCATATGCAACAAACGAACATCATTTCTGGAGAGAGGGCGGCGCTCATAAACTTTAATAAATTTTTTTTTCTCAGGGATAATTTGCGTGTGTCACAGTTTCTGGCTTGTTAAATCAATCGCATGTCTTTTTAAAGACTCACACGTAGTAAAGGAATTCAGCTATACACTATACACGTTTGCATATTCAGGTAACTCTCATGAACGGAAAACTATAGCCAACTGCACTCCTGAATTGAGAAATGTATAGTTTCGGATTCTCTTCATCTGATAGCAACAAGAGTGGTACTTTCTATATCAATTTATCCAACAGAGTCGTATGCTATTCTTCTTCCTGCCCTGCAATGTATGAGCTGTTATATGTAGTGCTTCTAACTAAAATCAACTGCTGCTCAACATTCATCAAAATTCGCTTGCTGTATTCAAAGAAGCAAATTAACGTTTTGAGTGGAATATGGACTAAAGAAGTTACCTAGGAATCTGTCTACGAAGCATCCTGCGTTTTGTGGAGCATTCAAATACAATGTTGATGCAGAGACATACGTCTTGAATTTAGGTGTGATCCTCACCATTTTGTTGCCTTCTCTTGAACTCTATTAGCCTTCTATCTTAATTGTTGAAACAGAAAGGCAAATGGATCCTGTGGCTTCCTTAGCTGTAATTACTCACTCCAAATACAGGAAGCTCTTCCTTGGGAGTATCAATCCGTCTTGAGGCTGGAAAATAATTTTTTCCTCATCGTACTGTTGAATGTTGCTGAGGCAAACGGTTTCAGAAAATGATATACCCAACTAGTGACACCATCGTTTTATTGAACTGGAGTCGTTACCTTCAGTGACATCATTGTGAGGTTCCAATCCAATGGATTTAAGATATTCGTAATTCTCGCATGTTTTCGAATTCTTCTTCCTCTGTAAAGTAATATTCTGACGGCTAGGTAAATCATTTTTATTCAATACTCATAATTCTGCTTGAGATGAAGTTGTGTTATAATTTCTTCGACTAAATTCTCGTTTTGGTCAATAATATTCACCTCAAGATGGTGTAATGCCTGATCAGTCACAGGGAGATATGTAGGATTACTGGGAACCTCCACAATTTTATAACCAACTCATTGTAGGAAATAAAGCATATACAGTATACACTAATCAGTTGTTAAGATACGAGTTCGTCGTATTATTACAGTCTATATGAATCGTAATGACTTGCAGTATGTCCACAGGCTGATTGGACTCGTCAATTTTGTCGCTATTATGCTCCAGAATTTGTCCTCCCAAGAAAATTAGTAGTGATCCTATTGAACATCTGTGACTAAAGTCCGTTGCCTCTTCTGTTGTTTTTATCTCTGTCTAAAATGCTTTATCGTTTTCACGTAGATCAAATCCCTTTACATATCGTTTAATATGCATATTCAAATCATGTCACAGCAGGCAGAGGTTATTACCGAACTTCCCCACTTCCTACATGTACTTTATTATTTACCTCTCTGACATTGGTGACGCTGTTGTATGTTTCCACATCAGCGCTATACTCTACTTCCTCTTGCTCAGATCGGTTGGAGGAAAGTAGTTCGCTTTCATTTCAGACGAACATTCTCTTAGAGTTAGGTCGAACGACACAATATCTCAAACTCAAATGATGTGATGACGTGAATACTGCTTGTTTTTAAGAATTTATCAGGAGAAACATTAGGCAGAAGTGTCCACAGGGGTATGAATTGAGATCTTAATAGGGTTGAAAATTGTACAAAACCTAGTTCCCGTCAGTGAAGTTCCAGTGCAATTCAACAGGCGGACCTAATCGCCGGATGAGTCAAAGTAGTAGGTGGAATTCCGTGTTTTTATTTATTTTATTTTTTTTAATGTAAGCAAACCAGCGAGTTCAATATCCCATCCATAACATCTAAATTAACAGTTCCACAGTCGTTGGGTTTCCACATTCCTTCAGGCGATGTATCCTACATAAACACGCTGCAAAATCTCGGGATTTTGAGTTTCGGGATTTTGAGTTTTCTGACGAGTTTAAGGAGATACATGTTTGTACGAGGCCTGTCCTTTAGTATCACTATGGGTATTTTTTGTTTATGAACAACCAAAGCCCTATCATGTATGATTTTTAAACACTAGCCTTTAGCGATAGCGATTGCCGCCATGGCCATATTATGCCTCTGAGCTTCTTTTAATTGCTTCTTGGCTGCACAGTATTCGTTTAAAGATCAACAAGGTATAGTTTTTGATCATGGACTAGCCGACGGTAATGCACATGAAGCTATATGCTTGTATGAGGAACGGTACCCAGCAACACGCCACCCACAACCGCAAACGTTTACAGCAGTTCACTGGGGACTTGCCTCAGGCATGGATGTGTGTGATGTCCTTAGGTTAGTTAGGTTTACGTAGTTCTAAGTTCTAGGGGATTGATGACCTCAGAAGTTAAGTCTCATAGTGCTCAGAGCAATTTGAACCATTTGAATCACTGGCGACTTGTTGAAACAGGCTCGTTAGCGGGACATCATGGTGATGACGGAAGACCTCGAACACTGCATTTGAAAAACTGTTTACGAGCGCTTCGAGGAAGCACCTACGACAAGTACTCGAGCGGTTGGACTCGACATTTCCTAAATCCTGTGCCGCACCATTAACACATGCTGGGGTTTTGCCGGTGGTTTCTGCGACGTGTTGCACGAGATCCAGACTTTCCCGCCGTTGTGTTGTTTACAGATGAGTGTACCTTCCATCGGGATGGCCTTTACAATACTCGAAATGTTCATTACTGGGCCAGGGGAATTCCTCACGTCACGTACGTTCACGGACACCAGGCACGATTTTCGCTCAACATTTGGGCAGGCATTGTGGGTGATCATCTGACTTGACCGCTCCATCTGTCTCCACGCCTTACCAGGGCAAATTACCTTCACTTTTGCAGTAAACTCTACCCAGCCTGCTGGAAGATGTTCCCCTGGACTTACGACTATACATGTGGTTCAGCATGATGGGGCGCCTGCACTTAACAGTCATGCTGTCAGCGGATATTTAAGTGAACTCTTCGACCGCTGTGCAATTGGCAGAGGTGCTCGTAGGACATGGTACCCGCGATCACAAGACGTCACGCCCTCGGACTTTTCCGGTAGGGATTCTTCAAGGTTCTAGTTCACCCATCCGAACACGAACCACATAGAAACGAAGAGGAATTTGTTGTGGCGTAACAAGACAGCTACGCCACTCGTAAGTAGCCGAAAGGCACGCGCTAAGCTCACGCAGATGGGCGTGAGGTCTGAAACAGGATACGTAATGAATGCTATAAAGAAAAGTACGTAGCTGCTGGAATACTTAACTTTAATCCATCATTGTTGTACATCGCTCTTGACGATACAAGTGAGACTCTGTAGATACATGCAATGTAATGCTAATGGCGCCTTGCTGGGTCGTAGCCATTGACTTAGCTGAAGGCTATTCTAACTATCTGCTTGCAAATGAGCGAGGCTTCGTCAGTGTGCATCACTAGCTAAGTCGTCGGTACAACTGGGGCGAGTGCTAGTAAGTCTCTCGAGACCTGCCGTGTGGTGGCGCTCGGTCTGCGATCACTGTCAGTGGCGACACGCGGGTCCGACATGTACTAATGGACCGCGGCCGATTTAAAGCTACCACCTAGCAAGTGTGGTGTCTGGCGGTGACACCACATTCCTCCCCCGCAAATCGGCGAACGGTCGTGTTATAAGGCTTCCGCCCGCCGTGGGGAGGACCCCATGTTGACGTATGCGACGAGGTGGGGAGCCTAACAACAGGCGAGGCTGTGCCACCCGCACCCTGCCATTCGGTCCGAGGGGAGCTAGGAAACGCCTGAAAACCTAGTCCAGGGTGCACGTCAACATGCGGTGTATGCGCCCGTAAAGAGACAGGAGGGGCCGAAGGGTCGACCTCCATCGAGTCGGAGAGCCCGACTGGCGAAGACGACAGATGGTCCGGAGCGGGCAAGAGTTCCATGCCGGAGGACAGCTGGTCACGGGAAGCGATCGGCGGCGCGTGACCCAGGGAGGCGCATGGCGGCTGCAGCGACGCGTCCACTGCGGGCGGCGCCGGCGGGAGAACAGGCGACGGCGGCGGCGGCGCGTCGCCACGGGGCAAAAGGGAAGGCAGCGTCGGCAACACCTGGGGATGAGGCGAGCCAGTAGATTCGTCTCCAGGGCGCTGACCGGACGGCACCGTCGCTGAAAGCAGACGGGGAGCGGCAGAACCCGAGCGACGACAGAGGCGCAGCTGATTGAGATGCCGACGCACCTCACCAGAGGCCCCTAAAACCAAATACATAGCGCGGCCGAGGCAGCGAAGAATGCGCCCCGTGAGCCAACGCTGTGAACCGCGATAGTTGCGATAGTAGACAACGTCGCCTGGAGCAAAAGCAGGAGGCTGCCGCTGCACAGGAACTTGAAGCGGTGGATGCAGCAAAGACATCAAGGTGCGATGAGGACGACCGTGGAGCAACTCAGCCGGCGAGCGACCATCTCGGGGCTGAGAGCGAGACGAAGACAAAAAGAGCAACAACGCGTCCTCCCGAGAATGCGACTCTTTCAACTTCAACATCTGTGACTTGAAAGTCCGGACCAATCGTTCAGCAGCACCGTTCGACTGAGGCGAAAACGGCGCGGATGTCAGATGTTGAATACCATTGGCCTTGCAGAATGACTGAAATTCTGCGGACATGAATTGTGGGCCATTGTCGGAAACAATAGTCTGTGGAAGACCTTCAATGCAAAAAATAGCGGATAACGCTTGGATGTTGGCAGATGACGTCGTGGAAGACATCCTGACAACAAAAGGAAAATTACTGAAGGAATCGACTAGAACCAACCATCGAGCATTCCAGAATGGTCCAGCAAAATCGATGTGTAATCGCTTGCTTTCGGCCATGCAAAGAATTTCCGCGGTGGTGCGGATTGTTGTTCGGCACACGCCATGCTAGAAGAGCACATATTCGTAATCGCAGCACCGATTCTGAACCAAGTACAGTGCTGACGAGCAAGTTGTTTCGTTCGCACTATACCCCAATGTCGTCGGTGAAGAAGCCGTAAGACAGAGGACTGTAACGAACGTGGGACCACGACCCTGGACCGATCATTATCAGAACGCAACAACAAAACACCACGTCGTTCAAAAAGTCTCTCCTTGTGAGCAAAAAATCTGCGAACCAACTGATCCTCGAACCGTGACTTTGACAAGGGCCATTGCGTAGCAACAAAAAGCAAAACAGGTGCAAGGACAGGGTCAGCAGCTGTGGCTGTAGCGACACGACGAAAATCAATCGGAAACGATTCGACCACGTCATCGGTTTCCGCATCAATGAACATGCAAGCAAGTTCGGAAGAATCGAATGCTTTATCCTCAGCAACAGGCAAACGGGACAACGCATCGGCGTTGCCGTGCTTAGCAGTGGACCGATACAAGATATCGTAGCGGTACTGCGAGAGGAAAATAGACCAGCGAATAAATTTCTGCGCTGTACGTGGAGGTACAGGCTTGTTCGGATGAAAAAGCGATGTCAAAGGTTTGTGGTCTGTGATGATGGTAAAGTGACGACCATACAAGGAATCATGGAACTTAGTAACACCAAATACGAGAGCCAAAGCTTCTTTCTCAATCTGAATAATTTCTTGGCGCAGACGAGAGCAATTTCGACGCAAAGGCAATAGGGCGATCATGCGATCCATCTTTTTCGCATCCGCTAGGTCCAATTTCGGAAAGTATTGACCCGGGCACAATTTATCAAAAAGATCTTCCGGGCGGGGTAAAGGAAAAGTTGCAATCACTAGTTGTGGATTCACTGTAGCTTTGAAGTCCACACAAAGTCTCAATTTTCCTGAAGGTTTTGGCAAAATTACTAAGGGTGATGCCCAGAGAGAAGCCTGCACACGTTCAATTACACCTTGTGATTCTAAATCGTGTAATGTTCTTGCGAACTCATCACGCAATGCGTGGGGAACATTGCGCGCTCTGAAAAATTTCGGTTGCGCGTTTACTTTCAGTTCCAAATGTGCTTCATGGTTCTTAGCGCAACCAAGGCCCTGTGCAAAAATGTCTGCAAATTCGTCACAAAGACGAGAAACACTTGCGGAAGGCACAGTCTGGTTCACTGATAGGACCTGATTGACTATTGACAAGTTAAACAACTGAAATAAATCTAAACCAAACAAGTTCACTGCAGTAGAAGAACGAAGAACGTAAAATGACACAAGTTTTGTTTGTCCCTTGTATGTTGCAAGAAGAGTGCACTGTCCTAACACAGGGATATGCTGTCCTGAATAACTAGTGAGCTGAACATTTGCGGCATGCAACGGAGGTTTGCCCAGTTGTTTGTACGTGTCGTGATGGATCAACGAAACTGCAGCTCCGGTATCGAGCTGGAATGGTATCACTTTGCCTTCAAAGTCCAAGTCTACAAAAAGTTTATTGTCCTGCTGACGACAAGAGCGACTTTCTCGTGCAATTTGAACTGATACTGGTACAGAAGCACTTGCGACCTGACGGGATTTCCGGCGACGTCGACGCACACTTTTTGTGGGACAAACACAGTCACTGTTAGAGAAAGTGGCACTGACGGAGTGGAATTAACTACATGAATGTCCATGGGCGAAGGTTCACGAGCCTGATTGTCCATTGTTCGATTCCGGCGCGAAGCAAAGGGCCTGGAATGGTTGTGATTGTCTGATCGGAGCTTTTTCTGGCAAACAATTTGAACATGTCCTTTCTTATGACAGTAAAAGCAAATAGCTTGGCGTGACGGACAATTGTCACGCGAATGTCTAGTTGCACTCCGCGGGCATGATTTCACTGCATTTGCTCGCTTACGCGGCACACGTGGAGAGCTAGGCGGCAGCTGCGCGGACGAGCGCGAGGGCTGTTTATCGTTCCAGGCAGCGCGCCCGGCGGGCCGGGTAATGTGACACACGGCTGGCGAAGTTGCAAATGATTCCTGAGCAAAGTCAAGTGTGTCTTGCCTATCCAATATGTCTATCACTTGCTGAAGGGAGGGATTGACTAGTTTCAAAATCTGTTCCCGTATACGAACATCAGAAAAGTTCTGCGCAATTGCACCACGTACCATTGTATCTGAATAAGGGAGGCCACATTCACACTCAAAAGCACAATCCCTAGTAAGGCCTTGCAATGTTGCAACCCACTCCCTATTAGTCTGACCAGCCGTACGTTTTGTACGAAAGAACGTATACCTTTTTGCAACGACATTGACTGTTTCTTTGAAATAGGCATCTAGTGCCGACAAAATTTCTTCGTAGGACAGAGTTGCGAAGTCACGTCGAGGAAACAATTTCACTATCACACGGTACGTCTGCACCCCGACACATGACAATAAGTGAGGCTGCCGCTCATTACCTTGAATTCTGTAGGCAGCGAGATGAAATCCAAATTGGCGTGACCACTCCGTCCAGGATTCCATAGCCGGGTCAAATGGCCAGAACGGGGGTGCAACAGCATGTTGTGGCTGCGGTAGCAGTGGAGCGGCGGCCGCCGCATCGGTTTGCATTGCACGTTGACCCTGGACGAGCTGTCCAAGGGCATCCAATAACGCCTGCGTCTGCTGTGTCTGCAAGTGATAAAATTCGGACAGTACATCTGGAGATTGTGGCGAAGCCATGACACACATTAGAGCAATACGAACGCGAAATCCTCTTTTAAGCCTCGTCGCCAACTGTTGTGGCGTAACAAGACAGCCACGCCACTCGTAAGTAGCCGAAAGGCACGCGCTAAGCTCATGCAGATGGACGTGAGGTCTGAAACAGGATACGTAATGAATGCTATAAAGAAAAGTACGTAGCTGCTGGAATACTTAACTTTAATCCATCATTGTTGTACATCGCTCTTGACGATACAAGTGAGACTCTGTAGATACATGCAATGTAATGCTAATGGCGCCTTGCTAGGTCGTAGCCATTGACTTAGCTGAAGGCTATTCTAACTATCTGCTCTGCAAATGAGCGAGGCCTCGTCAATGTGCATCGCTAGCTAAGTCGTCGGTACAACTGGGGCGAGTGCTAGTAAGTCTCTCGAGACCTGCTGTGTGGTGGCGCTCGGTCTGCGATCACTGTCAGTTGCGACACGCGGGTCCGACATGTACTAATGGACCGTGACCGATTTAAAGCTACCACCTAGAAAGTGTGGTGTCTGGCGGTGACACCACAGAATTAATGGATCACATTCGACATGCCACCTGTTGCATCAGCGAAATGCCAAGAATCTATGAAAGAGTTTGGCAAAAGACCGTTCGACGTCACCAAGCTTATGTCGCGTCAGAGGGTCGCCAGTTCGAGCACCTGCTTTATGTAAACAATGTCGTAGCTACAAACAATACTTTCTGTACGCGAACTAACAACTATTGACGGGTTTGTCTCTGGTACATCTTATCATGAAATTACAACTGATGTGTCGGGACCCCAGAGGATTCGCCACCAGGCCTCCAGAGGGGAATGCTGGCGCTCACCACCGACCGTGCCATGGATACATCGTGATCTCCGGCTGGCAAAGCATTCGCTGACATGATTTGTCCAGAGCATGCGTCAACAGGGGAATCCAACTGCCAGTCGGAGCGCATGGTGCCAAGTTTCCGTAGTTTAAAAATTGTACGTTGTCGATCTACACAACATCAGTAATTTTGGTTCCGACTGGTATCAGCTGTCCAGGGTTAAAATTTTGTGACACAATTTTTCTCCACTCTGTATGTTCTTAAGTTTCTGTGCAGCACCTTGGAAATTGCAAATATCGCTGTTGACCGTTGGGTAAGTAGAATTTCTCAAACGTGTCGTTATATTTCGAAATATGTGCCAAATTACGTATGTTGAACTTCTGCTAACGTGGTTCCACCATCTTAATACGGTTTTATACCGTATTTAAAAGTCCATTATCACAAACATCAATAGCCTTGTTCTAAATTATATGGTGAATAATGCAATATATTCATCAGTGATTTGTGGCAGGACGCTTAGCCATTTGTTACTCGCTTGGAAATGAAATTGAGTCGAAATCCCATTTTTGATCATCCTGTACGACAATACTAGCTTTCAAATAGGAGAATGTTTCTAATTTACTCCATATCGTTACATTACCACCCTGCAATGCCTATTGTAAAATAAACCTCCATGGCCGGTCTGAAGATTGTTGGAACCCCGATTCAAGCATGCAACAATTGGCCACACCCTCCTGAACATTCTTTCCCGTCTTTATCTTCATAGGTTGGGTCAAAGCGTACTTGGGATATGTGTTTGTGATCATTAGAATGTATCTTCATTTTAATCTGTTTTCTGTCTTTCCCTTAGTTGCTCCAAATTCGTGGAGGTATGTACCGTCTATGCAAGTAAATGAAGGCATTTTGGCCGGCCGTTGTGGCCGAGCGGTTCTAGGCGCTTCAGTCTGGAACCGCGCTGCTGCTACGGTCACAGGTTCGAATCCTGCCTCGGGCATGGCTGTGTGTGATGTCTTCAGATTAGTTAGGTTCAAATAGTTATAAGTCTAGGGGACTGATGACCTCAGATGTTACATCCCATAGTGTTTAGAGCCATTTGAAACATTTGAAGGCAGTTTGTTTATTGCCATACGCGTTTCGCTTCTTTTATTTGGGAAGCACCATCAGTGGCCTGAAAT
Organism: Schistocerca nitens; assembly: GCF_023898315.1. NCBI lineage: Eukaryota > Metazoa > Arthropoda > Insecta > Orthoptera > Acrididae > Schistocerca > Schistocerca nitens. Next base: position 104,718,447 of record NC_064618.1, read on the forward strand.
ACACGTTTATTTTTATACATACAATAAACGTATTATGTGATAGATATAATATACTGCTATATTACGTTTTGTCGTGTTTTTCTCCTGCGTTTTAGGTTAGAAGAAACTTTTGTAGCACCAGTCCCGTATTGTGAATATGGTCCTGGAGATGTATTTGTTAGTCTTCATACTCCAGCTGACCGATTTCTGGCGTCCTTCCATCCACATTTCTCCCATCGCATGTTTCACTTTCACATCCCATTTGGCGATCAATATATGTGTGTTTTCTGTGTGTAGTGTTGCCTACTGTTCTGTGTTTGTCTTTCTTTTGTTTGTGTTGTGTTTGATGTTTCTCATTTGTTTTGTGTGTGTTTGTGTGTATTTCGCTGTGTATAAATTTATTTTTTTAATAAATGTGAATTTGTTTCTTTGTTTGTGTGTGTATTTTGCTGTGTGTAAATGTATTTTTTTTGTAATAATAAATACAGGTTTGTGTGTGTGTATATTTTGCTGTGTGTAAGTGTACATTTTGTGGGTGTGAATTTTGCTGCGTGGAGATGTAATTTCTTACAATGATAAATATTTGTTTGTGTGTGTGTGTGTGTGTATGTGTGTGTGTGTGTGTGTGTGTGTGTGTGTGTAAATGTATTTTTTCAAATAAATATTTATTAAAAAAATACATTTACATACAGTGAAATGTGTGTCTGTGTCTGTCTGTGTGTGTGTGTGTGTGTATGTGTGTGTATTTTGCTGTGTGTAAATGTATTTTTTTTGTAATAATAAATACAGGTTTGTGTGTGTGTATATTTTGCTGTGTGTAAGTGTACATTTTTTAAAAAATATGACCTTATGTGTGGGTGTGAATTTTGCTGCGTGTAGATGTAATTTCTTACAATGATAAATATTGGTTTGTGTGTGTGTGTGTGTGTGTGTGTGTGTGTGTGTGTGTGTGTGTAAATGTATTTTTTCAAATAAATATTTATTAAAAAAATACATTTACATACAGTGAAATGTGTGTCTGTGTCTGTGTGTGTGTGTGTGTATGTGTGTGTATTTTGCTGCGTGTAAATGTATTTTTTTAATAATAAATACGGGTTTCTGTGTGTGTGTGTGTGTGTGTGCATTTTTCTGTGTGTAAGTGTATATTTTTTAATAAATATGAGCTTATGTGTGGGTGTGAATTTTGCTGCGTGTAGATGTAATTTCTTATAATGATAAACATTGGTTTGTGTGTGTGTGTGTGTGTGTGTGTGTGTGTGTGTATGTGTAAATGTATTTTCTCCAGTAAATATTTATTAAAAAAATACATTTACACACAGTGAAATGTGTGCGTGTGTGTGTGTGTTTTGCTGTGTGTAAATTTTTTTTATAATAATAAATGTGGGTTTGTGTCTGTGATTTTCGCTATGTGTAACTATATTTTTTAATAAGATTTCATGTGTCTGTCTATATGTGTGTGTGGGGCGGGGGAGTGGAGAGGAGGGAGAGAGAGAGAGAAAGAGAGAGAGAGAGAGAGAGAGAGAGAGAGAGAGAGAGAGAGAGAAGAGGGGAAGGAGGTTCATTAATAATTTAACCTGGTTACATTTCGGTTTGTTATTGTTTTGGTGGCTAGAATGGTCAGGGAGTTATTGTTTATATGGATTTGGTCATTGAGTACCTTCTTTTCCATTGGTTCAAATGGCTCTGAGCACTATGGGACTTAACATCTGAGGTCATCAGTCCCCTAGAACTTAGAACTACTTAAACCTAACTAACCTAAGGACATCACACACATCCATGCCCAAGGAAGGATTCGAACATGCGACTGTGCCAGTCACGCGGTTCAGACTGAAGTGCCTAGAACCGATCGTCCACAGCGGCTGGCTTTTCCATTGGAATGGATCTTTGTATGTGAAAGTTTCCTTGCAATGTCAAGAGCTTTTTGTTGTGATTATTCACTCTGATTACTGTCATGTTACATTCCATGTTCGATGGTTCATGTCCATATTTTGTCAGGTATTCAGCGAAGGTAGAATGGCTAATCTCATATTTCCAACTTCTTATATGTTCCTTATATCCAGTTTTAAGTTTCCTGCTTGTCATCGACAGATATACTGATTTACATTCTTGGCACTCTAGCTGGTATATACCTGCTCCTTGGTATTTATCTGGTTTTCATGTTGTTTGCAAATGTGATTGGAGTATGTTTCTTGTTCTGTAAGCTATTTTTAATCCCTGTTTCTTTAGTATATTTGCTATCTTGTGTGTTGCTTTGTGTTTGTGTATAAGAGTGTACCTTTCTTTCTGTTAATCATACCATGAGTGTTATTGTTTTGTGTTTCCGTGTCTGCTGTAGTTTATGTGGGGTTCTGTGCTCTCTGCTTGTTTTTATTTTTCTTTAGTGGTGTTTTAATTTTTTGATTGAGGTTTTGTACTATATGGGTGCTGTAGCCATTGTTTGTGGCTATGAGTTGTACTGTTTGTAAATATTTTTCATAGTTTTCTTCGCTGAGTGGGGTGGTATTTAGTCAGTGTAACATGTGTCGTAGGGAGCCGCTAATATTTGATTTTGCAGGTGGTTGGATGAAATATGTATAAATATGTCTGTGGCTACTGGCTTTCTGAAGATGTCAAACGTGTGCTTATTGTTCTCTCTATTTATTGTTATATCCAAGAAATGTATTTACTTTTGTGTTTCTTTTTACATGGTAAACTGAATATTTTTATGGATGTTGTTTATATCTGTATGAAGTTTATCAATTTTCTTTGTTGGTTCAGCTACCATACAGATTATGTCATCCACATATCTGTACTAGTAAACAATTTTGTATCCTTGATTTGTGATGACTCTATCAAAGATTGAGTTTTCTATGTGTTTCCTGAAACTGGGGATCCCATTGGAAGCCCATCTTCTTGTATGTAAAATTCTACTTGAAACAGTTATTAGTCGTGAGTAGTCTCGCATATCTAAAAGATCAGTCTGCCATAAATCATCCAACCATCACATTATCACATGTCTGTGTAGAAATTTTCTGTATGCGCGTGTCTGTGAAGATTATGCACTGCCCTATCTTTAACAGCCGTAACTTCCATCGAATAGCCTTCTGCACCTCAATAACTTAACACTTTGACGATGAGAACCTGCTTGATACTAAGCCGTTTTCAAGATAGTTTACAGCTTATACATACTCTGAGACTACAGGTGATAATGGGAGTGAAGTGTCCTAGAAATCCCCTTGATATATCCATACATACCTTTTAGTTTTCAGTGGGCTTCTTCACTTTTCTCATTGACGTATAGTTCACATTGCTGTATTATAGCATTCAACTCTTCATCATTTATATCCCTTACCTTGGTAAGACTTTCCGATTCCATAAATTTAGTGTTGATTGCCTTGATTTTTCGTCAAATAAACCACTGTGCTTCTTGCACTCTGAACAAGTCTGTGACTCAACGTGCAAATTTGTGCATAGTCTACAGTATACTGACAAGTTACGTTTTCATATACTGCGTTTTATGCAGAATCTCATTGAAGTTCCGTCTCTGTCGGCCCTCTCTGTTTCCTAGTTTTGTCTAGTTTTATCTATAAACACAAAGCCTTACCGCAGGTTGTTCCAGCAAGCCTCACATAGAGTAACGAAGTCATTCAGTTGCATGTCAGTTGATAAATGTCCTGTTTGACAGTGATAATTATGTTCGCATTATCCGGGACCAACTGCTTAATGAATATTGAGTATATCCAGCTCAAAACATACTGACTTGTAAATGGCGACCAAAGCAGAAATTTCAGTGGGGGTCTTGATTTTCCACTGTGATGTCGTCAAATATGAATACGCTGTTCGGTTTTACTTTTTCAGATGGTGGAATATTACTGCTTTCGCTGAGCGTCTGGAATGTACTCCCTCAATGCCGTGAAAAATCTCCTGCAACAGCTGATGTTTTTGCTGAAACAGAGGTTTTGAAAAAAACATGCTTGAAGCAGACTCCCTCAGGATGCATTAACAGTGATAGAACTAGATTAGTTTTCCTACAGCCCAAATCATGTGTAATATTGGGAAGTAATGAGCCATTCGACTTGTTCTTTTCGTTTCCATTTTCATCAAAAATGGTTCAAATGGCTCTGAGCACTATGGGACTTAACATCTGAGGTCATCAGTCCACTGGAACTTAGAACTACTTAAACCCAACTAACCTAAGGACATCACACACATCCATGCCCAAGGCAGGATTCGAACCTGCGACCGTAACGGTAGCGCGGTTCCAGACAAGCCCCTAGAACCGCTCGGCCACACCGGCCCATTTTCATCGCTCCAATACTAGTCGCTAACTACAAGACCTTATGGTGAGATTGTGTCCACTAGGGCATGGAGGTAACAGTTTAGATCGGAATACAGAGGTTTTACAAAATTCTTACACATATCCGGGTATATAAACAACTCAAATAAGATCGTAGTTCAGTGGCCACATCTGGAATTGTTGAATCGTATGCTTCCACCTCCATCGAAGCGCAGCATACAAAGTAGAGCTGACCTATAATTTCTTTTTATGGGGGAAGAGTCTGGCGAGCTCCATTACATTACTCCACAGTGTCTCGAGGAATCAGTAGACGATGACTGGCACCTATGTCGACACTGTAGCTAATGATGTGTTCCGCAGCTGGTATTCATTAAACTCTTTTAAGTTTGCTTATGTAGATTTACCCAGTCTATGTTGTGAAATATTTTAACTGTACTAGGGCATTCTCCTACAGAGACTTCATGTTCACACAGCTTCATCGACGGAGAGTAACCGTTTCCATGGAACCAGACCGAAATCTGTACTGACACGTTGGATAGTCGACTTCATTCATCCATGGATAGTGTTTCTTTGATGTCACTAAATCGAAGGTTTCCAAATACTACAGCTATGTAAAGCTCCCAGTTCTTTATCGTACCTGACACTGTTACACTCACTGATATTCAAATAGTAGTTTTAGTTGAACATCGTTATGTTCACATGAGTTGCCAGCTGCTGCAACGACTTCACCTCACCTGCTAGGAAAACGTGCATTTTTAGTTAGGCTTTTTTGCTTTTATTCTTCCTATGCATCACCATGGTGTTAATACTTACGCCAACACGCAGCAGTTAGTTTTATCCATCTTGACACCCTTACACTTTAGCGTTGGGTAAACTGCTTATCGATCGCTGTAAATATATTTTTTGCGAGCTCCAGTACTATTTTACTTATTTCTATGCTCGTATTGTCAGGACATTTACGTGGCGTGGATGATAAGCATCTCAGAGCCAGAGGTGGCACGCCGATTGCTGTTTACGTAACTGCCAGCAACATTCGCATAGGGATTTCTAGAATACTACAGCAGCAACGGCAAAGTTTCTTCAATATCTTTATCACCACAGTCCTTCATCAGTTGTTGACATTGTCAAGATCAAAACTCGACGAAAGTGCTGTGCATTTACACTCAACCTACAACATTCGGAGAAACAACACATAACGGCGATTATAGGTAGAGCATTACTTACACAATTATACTTCTTATATATTGGTTATAGTACTGTGACGTCATAGACACGTAAGCGCGAGGCGTTTCAAGAGTAGGAGCGCGTGGGTGGCTGGGTGCGTGGAGAGGGGGTGGGGGCGAGGTGTGCTGCATTGAAAATTTGCAGAAGTGCAGGGGAGGTGGGGAGATCCTATTCCCTTTGACCTTCGCCCGTAGAAGGATGTCATAGGTAAGTGCTGATGCTGCTGTGAGCGAAATACGACATGCGCAATTGTCTCAGCTGTAATTTAACACCACTGATACGAAAGTGCTGATGCCGATGTCAGCGTTTCTTGGGCTTGTGTGCCCACTGACACACTACTTACACACACCTTCATGCACACACAGTAAACATACTAAAGCAATAACCATGAATGTTATCTTCATAAGGTAACAGTGTTCTCATTCGATATTGTAAGAAATCAGTGTAATCATGGTTCTTGTAAAATCAAATGACGTTAGCTGTATGGAGTACTGCTGGTCTTTTATTCAGGGTGGTACGGAAAGGACCTTTTTTTATCGTTCTTTAATCTTCCCTACCTGAGTGACTTGGGGGTTACAGTACCATTAACCCTTCCTCATGTCGTCAAGGATTGGGCAGCTTTAAGGTAAGAGTTGCAATACCCATGTCCCAGCATTCGGTCTAGTTCCACAGGAATCCAGTCTAGAAAACTGTAAAAGAAACGTTCCAGTGCTTCACTAACTTACGAAATCGTTACATATGTCTTGCTTTCATCCCGTGTGATAGAATAAACGGGCACTGCAGAGTGGTCCATGCACTGGTCAACTAGATGATGGGTTTGTAGGATGCTCGTCCGACCAATGGCAGTACACCAACAGATGATTCGTGAAACATAAGAAGTCAATCGAAATTTGTTAGTACAGTAAAGTGTACTGCTCTTTCTTAAGCGAGAGGGTTGGTTAATATACTTGTTCATGAAACAGAGTTGCTAGGGAAAGAATTGAAATTGACTACAAAACTTTTAGACACATTATAAGGTATCAGAAGATGCAGTCGAATCAGATTAAAGTTAACGTCAAACACGATAATTTTTAATGTCAACTGCATTTGGTCACTATGCAAAAGTAGCATGCCCAGGAGATATTAAAAATTTATTTATGTACATGAAAGTCGCACTTAACTAATTGCCAATGCGTGCATCACTAGCACTCTTCAATTACGCACTGCGCGCCGTATCTTAACTTCAAGGGTCTACGATGATACGGCGTTTAACTGCCCACGCAATGTCTCGTCGCTGGCGTTGCGACTTGGTTAAAGTAATCACTATAAGTGTCTGTCTTTGCTGCTTAAGACACTGATGCTGGCATCGCGGTCGCACAGATTTCAAACTCCTGATAGTGCTATTAAATCACTGTTAACCTTGACGACTGTCCACGTGTTGTGCGGTATTCAGTGTTTATTTGTGTGATGGTTCGGGGCTCCTGGATGAAAAGTTGTACAGCCTGAACCAATCACACCGAGTCGGACAGCACTCAGTGCATCTGTTGTTACTTGTCAGCGAAGAATTCACGTCTAAACATGTTGCACCAATATAGGCACTCTTGTTCACTATATGCCAGATGTTTTCAGAAGGTCGACGCCGAACGAAGTTAATGTGTAAGGTAACTCATGCTTCTTTGAGAATCTTTTGACAGAGTCTATCCATTATAACCTTAAGTTCGAATGATCGTATCAGCCTTTATGCAGTAGTAACCGTAATTATATTTACGACACGAGACGGGTCATTATGCCCCAAGTTACCTGTGAAGCATTACTTTAAACAAAAATACACAATAACTAGTAGCAACAGACGTCGTGCTTCCCACCAATTAATAGTTCTAAAATCGGTTTATACTTTCTTTTATAAATCCTTGAGTTCGGCACAGCATACAGTTGTTGTTGTTGTTGTCGTCTTCAGTCCTGAGACTGGTTTGATGCAGCTCTCCATGCTACTCTATCCTGTGCAAGCTTCTTCATCTCCCAGTACCTACTGCAACCTACATCCTTCTGAATCTGCTTAGTGTATTCATCTCTTGGTCTCCCTCTACGATTTTTACCCTCCACGCTGCCCTCCAATGCTAAATTTGTGATCCCTTGATGCCTCAAAACATGTCCTACCAACCGATCCCTTCTTCTAGTCAAGTTGTGCCACAAACGTCTCTTCTCCCCAATCCTATTCAATACCTCCTCATTAGTTACGTGATCTACCCACCTTATCTTCAGCATTCTTCTGTAGCACCACATTTCGAAAGCTTCTATTCTCTTCTTGTCCAAACTGGTTATCGTCCATGTTTCACTTCCATACATGGCTACACTCCATACAAATACTTTCAGAAACGACTTCCTGACACTTAAATCTATACTCGACGTTAACAAATTTCTCTTCTTCAGAAACGATTTCCTTGCCATTGCCAGTATACATTTTATATCCTCTTTACTTCGACCATCATCAGTTATTTTGCTCCCTAAATAGCAAAACTCCTTTACTACTTTAAGTGTCTCATTTCCTAATCTAATCCCCTCAGCATCACCCGATTTAATTTGACTACATTCCATTATCCTCGTTTTGCTTTTGTTGATGTTCATCTTATATCCTCCTTTCAAGACACTGTCCATTCCGTTCAACTGCTCTTCCAAGTCCTTTGCTGTCTCTGACGGAATTACAATGTCATCGGCGAACCTCAAAGTTTTTACTTCTTCTCCATGAATTTTAATACCTACTCCGAATTTTTCTTTTGTTTCCTTTACTGCTTGCTCAATATACAGATTGAATAACATCTTCGAGAGGCTACAACCCTGTCTCACTCCTTTCCCAACCACTGCTTCCCTTTCATGCCCCTCGACTCTTATAACTGCCATCTGGTTTCTGTACAAATTGTAAATAGCCTTTCGCTCCCTGTATTTTACACCTGCCACCTTCAGAATTTGAAAGAGAGTATTCCAGTTAACGTTGTAAAAAGCTTTCTCTAAGTCTACAAATGCTAGAAACGTAGGTTTGCCTTTTCTTAATCTTTCTCCTAAGATAAGTCGTAAGGTTAGTATTGCCTCACGTGTTCCAACATTTCTACGGAATCCAAACTGATCTTCCCCGAGGTCCGCTTCTAACAGTTTTTCCATTCGTCTGTAAAGAATTCGCGTTAATATTTTGCAGCTGTGACTTATTAAACTGATAGTTCGGTAATTTTCACATCTGTCAACACCTGCTTTCTTTGGGATTGAAATTATTATATTCTTCTTGAAGTCTGTGGGTATTTCGCCTGTCTCATACATCTTGCTCACCAGATGGTAGAGTTTTGTCATGACTGGCTCTCCCAAGGCCATCAGTAGTTCTAATGGAATGTTGTCTACTCCCGGGGCCTTGTTTCGACTCAGCTCTTTCACTGCTCTGTAAAACTCTTCACGAAGTATCTTATCTCCCATTTCATCTTCATCTACATCCTCTTCCATTTCCATAATATTGTCCTCAAGTACATCGCCATTTGTATAAACCCTCTATATACTCCTTCCACCTTTCTGCCTTCCCTTCTTTGCTTAGAACTGGGTTGCCATCTGAGCTCTTGATATTCGTACAAGTGGTTCTCTTCTCGCCAAAGGTCTCTTTAATTTTCCTGTAGGCAGTATCTATCTTACCCCTAGTGAGACAAGCCTCTACATCCATACATTTGTCCTCTAGCCATCCCTGCTTAGCCATTTTGCACTTCCTGTCGATCTCATTTTTGAGACGTTTGTATTCCTTTTAGCCTGCTTCATTTACTGCATTTTTATATTTTCTCCTTTCATCAGTTAAATTCAATATTTCTTCTGTTACCCAAGGATTTCTATTAGCCCTCGTCTTTTTACCTACTTGAACCTCTGCTGCCTTCACTACTTCATCCCTCAGAGCTACCCATTCTTCTTCTACTGTATTTCTTTCCCCCATTGCTGTCAATTGTTCCCTTATGCTCTCCCTGAAACTCTCTACAACCTCTGGTTCTTTCAGTTTATCCAGGTCCCATCTCCTTAAATTCCCACCTTTTTGCAGTTTCTTCAGTTTCAATCAGTAGTTCATAACCAATAGATTGTGGCGAGAATCCACATCTGCCCCTGGAAATGTCTTACAATTTAAAACCTGGTTCCTAAATCTCTGTCTTACCATTATATAATCTGATACCTTTTAGTATCTCCAGGATTCTTCCAGGTATACAACCTTCTTTTATGATTCTTGAACCAAGTGTTAGCTATGATTAAGTTATGCTCTGTGCAAAATTCTACCAGCCGGCTTCCTCTTTCATTTCTTCCCCCCAATCCATATTCACCTACTATGTTTCCTTCTCTCCCTTTTCCTACTGACGAATTCCAGTCACCCATGACTATTACATTTTCGTCTCCCTTCACTACCTGAATAATTTCTTTTATCTCGTCATACATTTCATCAATTTCTTCATCATCTGCACAGCTAGTTGGCATATAAACTAGTACTACTGTAGTAGGCATGGGCTTCGTGTCTATCTTGGCCACAATAATGCGTTCACTATGCTGTTTGTAGTAGCTAACCCGCACTCCTATTTTTTTATTCATTATTAAACCTACTCCTGCATTACCCCTATTTGATTTTGTATTTATAACCCTGTAATCACCTGACCAAAAGTCTTGTTCCCCCTGCCACCGATTTCACTAACTCCCACTATATCTAACTTTAACCTATCCATTTCCCTTTTTAAATTTTCTAACCTACCTGCCCGATTAAGGGATCTGACATTCCACGCTCCGATCCGTAGAATGCCAGTTTTCTTTCTCCTGATAACGAAGTCCTCCTGAGTAGTCCCCGCCCGGAGATCCGAATGGGGGACTATTTTACCTCCGGAATATTTTAACCAAGAGGACGCCATCATCATTTAATCTTACAGTAAAGCTGCATGTCCTCGGGAAAATTTACGGCTGTAGTTTCCCCTTGCTTTCAGCCGTTCGCAGTACCAGCACAGCAAGGCCGTTTTGGTTAATGTTGCAAGGCCAGATCAGTCAATCATCCAGAATGTTGCCCCTGCAACTACTGAAAAGGCTGCTGCCCATCTTCAGGAACCACATGTTTGTCTGGCCTCTCAACAGATACCCCTCCGTTGTGGTTGCACCTACGGTACGGCCATCTGTATCACTGAGGCACGCAAGCCTCCCCACCCACAGCAAGGTCCATGGTTCATGGGATGGAGCATACAGTTAGTGGTTTATAAAGAATTCTTAACATCATCCCAAGTGTACATTCCGGTTAGCCATATAAATTATGTAAGCTACAATCAGAGATAATTCAGAACTACGGAGAAAGCACGACTGCTCGAACAGAAATTGATCGAGAAGACGGACGAGCTCGAACAATATCAGAGACGCAATAATCTCAGACTGTTCGGCATTCCAGAGAGCAGCAGAGAGAACACAGATGAACTTGTGATAAACCTTGTCCAAGAAAAGCTAGGCGTGCAGGTGACTCTGAGTGACATTGACAGAAGTCATAGAGTGGGTCGTAAGTCGCCAGGTTCTACAAAACCAAGACCTATAATAGTGAAATTTATGTCGTATAGGAAAAGATCTGAAATCTTCAGAGCAAAGAAGAATCTCGCGAAGTCGGGTCTGACAGTACGCGAGGATCTGACCTCTGAAAGACTAAACATTTTGAAGAGCGCGATTTCGAAATGTGGGCTACATAACGTATGGACAAACGACGGCAGGATAATGGTTAAGACCGAAAACGGAAAGAAAACAATTTGCAGTGTTAATGAACTCGAAAGCCTGTGCTTTAGAAGCTAAATCATGTCTAACCTTGCTGCCACTAACCTGTATGTTTATATTGTTTACACTGTCAACCATATCGTAACTAATGTATTATCAAATTGTTCGTTTCTCTACATAACTATTTTTTTTATCTCTAATTATTTTTTCTCGTGTAATATTTGTTATTATTTGTATTATCAACTTTTCGTTTCTCCACATAACTATTTTCATTTTTAATTGTTTTTCTCATGTAATTTTGTTAATTATTACATAAGGTAGTCTCACTTCCATCCTTAATTAGCAACCCACCATCATACTTTAGTTGTTATCCTCATAAGTGCAATTAATATCACACTCTGTCATAACGTGCAGATTACTCCCGTTGTGTTTAGCGAAATTCCTTCCCCTGCCAACCCACGGCTACTTCCAGAACCGTTGCAGACCTCGCTGACCTTGGCCGCAGATCCCGTTGTCTCCACGGGGACCTACCCCCTCCCCCTCCCGGCCGCTTTCACTGCACAGAGCTGGGAGGACACTCCCTCACCCCCCTCTCCTTCACACGCCTTCCGCATTCCTCATGCCAGATCCTCTTGTTACCGCCAACCACGACCCGCAAACATCTGTAGGCAGCCTCCTCGGGCAATCAACACCCGAACGCACCAAGCTGCATATTGCACATGCAAATGTCCAGTCTCTGCCAGCTCACTTCGACGAGTTCAGACATATATTTCAAACTGCTGATATACACGTAATACTTTTGTCAGAGACTTGGCTCAAACCAAGTATTCCTACAACTTCCGTAAACCTAGATGGCTATATCTTTCTCAGGCACGACAGATGCAACAGACGAGGGGGTGGAGTAGGGGCGTACATACGCACTGATTTGTCACCTACAGTACTACACACATCCGACAACAATGTGGATAAACAAGTGGAATATATGTTCATAGAGATCAAATCACTTAACAGAAAGTGCTTAATATGTGTCCTTTACAAACCTCCTAAAGTAGGTGGGTTCGCCTGCTTCGAAACTGCCCTCTCTAGTCTCGAATCGTCATATGAACATGTAATTATAGCTGGTGACACTAACATTAATTTTCTGTGCAATAGTCCTTCCACTGGGAAATTTAAGAGGATGCTTTCTTCCTCAAATATGACGCTACTTCAGCTGGCACCTACTCACCACACGACTACCAGTCACACTTTCATAGATATATTCACAACGAAATCTCCGAACAGAATAATCCGCACCTCTCAAATATCTGCGCCTGGCATGTCTGCCCATGACATCATTTCCATGACGTATTCACTAGAATGCCCTAGAAAGAAACAAAAACTGTCTACATACCGAGAGCTCAAACGCATAAATTTGCCTGGACTCGAGACTGAGGCACAAGAAATAGTTTGGGGGATGACCTCTACTCCTCTCATGGACATAAACGACAAACTCCACGATTTCACTAACAAAATTACTCAACTATATGACAAATATGCTCCAATAAAGACCAGAAAAGTAAAAAGGCAACCTGCACCTTGGCTGACTGATGAACTAAAACAGCTCATGAATCTCAGAGATGCTGCACATCGAGCATACAAGATGCACCCTACACCTGAAAATCACGCTGTATACAAGCAGAAACGAAACAAAGTCAGTCAAGCGGTGAGAAACGCTAAGCTCAGACATGCCCGTACATTAGCTGACAATAGATGTAGACCAGCTATCCTGTGGAAAAATCTCCGTAGTCTCGGTTTAGGCAAAATAAAAGTTGCAGAAAATCCCATCGTCCCAGCTGAAGAACTAAACCGATTCTTCACATTACCTGCAACCAAAATTGATCCGCAAAAAAAAAAACAGAAAATCATTGATTACTTCATGGGGATGAACGACTGTAGCAAAGAAAAATTCTATCTACAGCACGTCACTTGCAGTACTGTCAAGAAAGCCATAATGCGGATTAGATCAGCATCTACTGGACATGATGGTATGACTATCCAGATGGTAAAACTTATTACTGACCAACTACTGCCCTCTATAACAGACATTTTCAACGATTCATTAATCACAAGTGTTTTCCCTGAGGCCTGAAAACTGGGACAAATTAAGCCACTGCCTAAAAAGGACATCGCCACAGCACCCTCTGACTACCGCCCCATCTGCCTTCTTCCTGCACTATCAAAGGCCTTATAGTTCATGACCAGCTCACCAACTACCTAACTACTAACAACCTACTAGACGAATACCAATCAGGTTTCCGTAAACATCGAAGCACAACATCCGCTCTGATAAAGGTGACAGATGACCTGAAACTTGCCATGGACAGACAAGAAACGACTATCATTTGCTTCTTAGATTTCAGCAAAGCATTTGATACTGTCGACTTCGACATCTTACTAGCCAAACTTAGCGGTCTAAATTTCTCACCAAGCGCAGTGCAATGGTTTCGCTCATACATGACGTCTCGTCAGCAACGCGTCCTGTCTGGGAATATAAAATCACAATGGCGGCAGGTAGTGTCAGGCGTTCCCCAAGGCTCAGTATTAGGTCCTATACTCTTCTCTCTTTATGTCAATGATGTGTCATCGGTCCTGACCTATTGCAAATACCATATGTATGCTGATGACCTTCAGTTGTATCTAAGTGCGAAACCAAGCAATCTCAAGAAAGCTATTGAAAATTTCAATACTGACCTCGATGCACTGTCAAAATGGGCACAGGACATAGGTCTAAAACTAAACCCATCTAAAACCCAAGCGGTACTTGTTGGTCACTCTAAGCTCATTAGCCCAAAACATCGGGAATCCGTACCACCTCTTATCCTAAATGGAACAAATATTAAATTCTCTCCATCAGCAAAGAGTTTGGGAGTAATAATAGATGAAAATCTAAATTGGACAGAGCACGTAACTGCAGTGTGCAAAAAAGCCTCAGCATCCCTTCATGTAATACAAAAATATAAAAAACTCTTCCCTTTCGATCTGAAAAAGAAATTAGTACAAACGCTTATACTCCCAATCATTGACTACAGCGATATTATCCTACAAGGCCTCTCTCAGGAAAATTCCCGACGTCTAGAACTGGTCACGAATGCCTGCGTCCGATATATCTGTGACGTTCGACTTTTTGATCACATTTCACCAGCATATGCAAAATTGTCCTGGCTGCGTGCAGACAAACGCAGAGATTTCCATACACTCTGTCTCATCTACTGCCTTATAAATGTACACTGTCCCTCATATCTCTCCTCGTCCCTAACACTCATGTCGGAACAACATGACAGAAACACACGTTCCCATCATAATAAAATCCTCTCCGTTCCACTGCATCGCTCAGTCACCTTCTCCAAGTCCTTTACAGTAGCGGGAACCCGACTCTGGAATAACCTCCCTCGTTATGTTAGAGAACTTAAAAACATGACCGGCTTCAAAAAACAGTTAATGACGTATCTACTTAAGCAACAGTAATGCCTTCCTCTGTACATGAGTGCACTTCACCTCATTAGTTCCCTCTTTCCCCCTCCTTAAACCTCCCTTACCCAAAACTCGCTATACTAGTAAACATCTACTTTACACACCAAGATATTAATGTACATCTGCACAAACCTTCATTACTATTGCCAATCTTTCCCATGTTTGTCATTATTATTTGATTTTTTTTTACTGTTATTATTATTGCTTTCACCATAATCTGTATGTATAGCACGTGATGTAAAAATACTGCCAGCATTTACTTTATTATGTCTTAGTCATGTTTATCATTATTATTTGATTTTTTTGTTTTACTGTTATTATTATTGCTTTTATCATAATCTGTATGTATAGCAACTGTTGTAAAAATACTTCCGCATTTACTTTATTAGGTCTTAGTCACTACTCTTTATTCATATTGTCACTAGAGTAAGCTAATTTTCTCATTTAAACTATGTTCATGATGTAACTCTGATGTGTGAAATGCTGCATGTGTGGAACACTGGTCCGATGTAAGAGAGGGCCTGATGGCCCTAATCTGATCAGGTTAAATAAATAAATAAATAAATAAATAAAATACATGTCTCACTCCAAAGCAGACACCAGTAGACGATGGATGCTGGTACAGGTGCTCCCATGTTTTACAGTAACAAGAAATGGACTGAAATGATCGTATGGAAACTCTTTTCAGGTTACGCCACATATGGTGACTAGCTTGTTGATGATTATGAAATGATGATGAGGGTAACACAATATGTAGGTCCGATTGGAGAATATCCCTGCACCCCCCCCCCCCCCCCACCACCAAAATATGACCAGCAAATTGAGGGAAAAAAATCTGTTATTAGAAACAAACTACGAGAAAAATATTCTCAGTAACAAGGAAACTAATTCGCAACTTATTGCCTGTTTGTCTTAATTTTTTTTATTTGTGTATAAGGAACGAAAATGAATAAAAGAAAACTGTGGTGTCACCGCCAGACACCACACTTGCTAGGTGGTAGCCTTTAAATCGGCCGCGGTCCGTTATTATACGTCGGACCCGCGTGTCGCCACTAACAGTGATTGGAGACCGAGCGCCGCCACACGGCAGGTCTAGAGAGACTCCCTAGCACTCGCCCAGTTGTACAGCCGACTTTGCTTACGATGGTTCACCGCCTACATACGCTCTAATTTGCAGAGACGATAGTTTAGCATAGCCCTCAGCTACGTCAATTGCTACGACCTAGCAAGGCGCTATATTCAGTAATTAGAATGTATTCTGAACAGACAGTATTGTGAATCATGTACCGTCAAGAGCGACGTTCACCATTAATGGATTAAAGTTAAGTATCAAACTAATTACGTCCTCTTTCTGAATTCTAATTCCTTGTCATGTTCCAGACCTCACGTCAGTATAGTCATTCCCTCCTCACGTCAGCCTTCGTGAACTAAAACGCGTGCATTTCGGCCTCCACGTGTAACACGGTGTTGGATCTTCAGCCAACACAACAAAAACCGAGCGAGATGGCGCAGTGGCTGGCACACTGGACTCGCATTCGGGAGGACGACGGTTCAATCCCGCGTCCCGCCATCCTGATTTAGGTTTTCCGTGATTTCCCTAAATCGCTCCAGGCAAATTCCGGGATGGTTACTTTGAAAGGGCACGGCCGGCTTCTTTCCCCGTCCTTCCCTAATCCAATGAGACCGATGACCTCGCTGTCTGGTCTCCTCCCCAAAACAATGCAATCCTAGGCACCCTGTAAGAGACGAGTGGGCAGGATACCACAGTGAATGTAGTGACTGAAGAGCCAGACGATCGTATTCGTTTTCGTGTCAGGAAAGAAGGATACGTCAGGACGAATAAGAAATTCATCCGAAAACGCGGATTTAGGCTCTCTGTGAAGGAAAGCCGACCGTCGACGAATCCAGAGCCAACGAACCCGTCCACGAGACACCTGCCTGTGAAGTAGGCGATCAGTGTGATGACGTTCGTCACAGTGATCAGTCGGGCGAGGGCCTAATGCGAAGAAGCGGCCGCCAGTGTAAGATTCCGAATGATCGTCTATCACGACGAAGCGATCTGCACCGGCAAGACTAAGACGAGAAGTACTGCAAGTTTCACACGAGAGCCTCTGTGAAGTTTGAAAGGTAGGAGACGAGGTACGGCCGGAAGTGAAGGTGTGAGGACAAGGTGTGAGTCTTGCTTGGGTAGCTCAGATGGTAGAGCACTTGCCCGCGGAAAGCAAAGGTCCCAAGTTCGAG
Organism: Schistocerca nitens; assembly: GCF_023898315.1. Classification (NCBI taxonomy): domain Eukaryota; kingdom Metazoa; phylum Arthropoda; class Insecta; order Orthoptera; family Acrididae; genus Schistocerca; species Schistocerca nitens. The sequence continues at coordinate 104,735,395 of NC_064618.1, forward strand.
TCTCGGTCCGCACACAGTTTTAGTCTGCCAGGACGCTTCATATCAGCGCACACTCCGCTGCAGAGTGAAAATTTCAGGCAGGTAAGACGAGACCAGACAATTTTACATGACGTTGGCGAAGAAGCTGTTTCAACAGGGGAGGAGGCAAGATGGACCCCTACGAAATAACGGGACTCCGGTAGGTGTGTCTTTGAAAAGATGTCAGCACCTATGAAACTGACAATAATGACATAATCGCTGATACGTCGCAATTTAGGGTTAATACGCCCAACGTCAATGTAGGAGTCAGACTGACTGGCTGGAGACAGGAAAATAAAAGAGATGTTCCAACTGAACTAGACCACTAAGCTAAGGAGGTTGACCTGGTATCAAGAGATTAATGAAAATTCACTGGCTCTAGCTCATTAATTCAGTTTCGTTGAAGATTTTCACATTTAACTTCAATGAAATGCAACTAAAATATCACTGAAATACTCTTGACGCTACACACGCGTTTCACGTTATTCGTCCACCGATGCAACTGTTTTGCGACTGGAGGCTCTAATCAGCTGTCTTTCTGTCATTGTGCTCAATAATGACAGTCGACACAATTCGTAATGTTCTCGTTGTGTATTAGTACTTGACAAAACGTCAAAACACGTGGAAATTTTTAATTAAAACTCTCATGCGTGTAAATCAGATACCTTTAGCTTCCCTTTTAAAGTGAGAACTTTAAAAGCACGAGTTATTGTTCAAAAGAATTTATAGGATACCGAATCTGGAGGAAGAATAACTTAGTTCAAGAAAGTCGGCGTAAGTCCCATTTTGTTAGTCATTTTAATGTATAAAAGAAATAGTTGTTGACACGTGAAGCATAGCAATTAATTATCAGCAAAGTCCATATACTTATAAATTTAAATCCATTACAAACAATAAAATTCTACTTTATTCAAACAGTTTTTTTTAATGTAAAAGAATAGAAAATAGAGATCTGAGTTCGCAGGACTAAACATCTCTCAGCACACTGCACAAGTTAACTGACAGATTCTGGTAACGCTAGGAGGTAGGCGGTTATTGGGATTTGGTAATTGAGACTACCCATACACGCTTGTTGTGCTGAAGATTTGGTGCACGGTTATGACGACTGATGAGTTACAGAAGTTTAGAATATTACCTGTCGCTTTTGACCCGACGAAATCGTTTATCAGTCATGCTCTCCGCATCTGGCAGTGGACAAGGTAAAAAGTGTTTTCTTGGATTGTCTTCTGTGACTTGCTGACAGCGTGGGTCGATAAAAGCCGTGTCAGGCTGTAGATATTTGCGGTCGGACCCTTACCTTTTTCACAGAATGTTTGGTCTTCAGTACAGGAAGTACAGTACAGGTTGGGACTCATGGTTGCTGGCAGTAGTTGGTATGCATTATCTGGGGAAGAATTTTTATCTTCCCACCAACTTATTCATCTGCAAGGCAACATCTAAAGCAGTTGCAGCGCTTTCTTCCCCCCCCCCCCCCCCCTCCCTTTTTTTTTTTTTTAGGAAGTGTTGGGAGCAGGTTGCTTTTCAGATGCGTCGCCGTTTCACATTAGTAATTTATTAAAACTAAAACATCGTAAATAGTTAACTTTGTAAACAATTAGTGTCTACACAGATGGAACGTATTTGATGCTGTCACTGACACATAACATTAGCATTTTTTCCACTGTATAGTGATAGTTTTTCATCAGAGTACAATAGTCTTACACTGACATAAAGTTCAGAATAACCTATTGGTAAGCAGCCGGATCTGTGCTCAGATGACACTGTCACCGTTAGCGATAATCAGAAGTGGTTGCTGAATGCATGGACAAGGGGCTGTTTCATAGAGACCGGGCTATTACAAAGGGACTGAGCTGCACTAGGACGTAAATAACTCTCCGGCTGCGATGGCGTAAGGAAACGCTTGGGGCCGTGTCTACGCCGATGTCTACGATTCGTTGATGTGTTTAGCAGCGACTGTCATTACTTGTGGTACATTCGTCTGGTTCCAACTTTTGTATGAGACCTCGTTCTGTGGACGACACCCACCAACACCTGTAAACGTGATGGACAACCCAACGACGTGATCCATCACCAACAGAGTAATTGTGTGTCGAATGTGTTATGACATTTGGGGACATTTAAGGAACTACGACATACACTAGTGGTGTATCAAAGGATCAATTAGACTTCCTTGTGTGTCTAAATTTCGTTACACGGGTTATCGGATGATACCTCCAACAAAGCAGTCATTTCGCCTTCAGGTCTACCTGAGCGCATTTTAATTTAAGATTTCAATGTTGTTATGATTGCATAATAAGAACTGAATCAGTTCTGTAGGATTCGAAACATATTTTTTGTGGATGAGATTACCTTTAGTGATATAAAGAAACCTTGCAACATATCTAAGTCTTTCAGTTATCTTCCCTTCAACAGATTTTACGATTTGTCAAATTGAATTTCACTTCTCATTAAGAATTGAAGTTCAATTGGACTTCTTAAGGAGATCCCTAAATGCCCATCCGGTATGGTGGTGTTTTGGATTTACTATTAATCATGTAAGCGAATGCAGACATGTGTATTCTTTTTATTACGTTCATATACTGCATTTAAAGAGAGTCAACATACGTTTTACCTAATGGGAATTGTGTCCAAGTGTTTTTACATTTCTTTAAAATCGTTCAAAGTCGAAAATTTTGTGCTGACAATATTATCGCCAACGAAAATCAGAGAGTGTTGCTGATCCTACTTGATAAATCGGCTGAGTAAATGATTTTTAGAAAATTTGTGGTCCTGTAAGAATCCTAAGGCCAAAACCGATTTTACATCCTAGCGCATATTCGCCGTCCTGTGCAACATAGTACAGTTCCGTCGTATGGTGGGTATCATTCGACAGTGTCTCTAATACCTTTTAGGAATCTGGGGGGAAGGAATACGCCCGTACGTCTAAAACACCTATTTACTAGATATTGTATGTCATTACACCAGTCAGTTAATTTTTTCGTGATCAGCGTTCACAGCTGAATTTCTTAACAAGAGTATTTTCACTTTAGAGTTTCAGCTTTGCTGAAAAGAGCAAAAGCAGCTGTACAAAATACCGGAGAGTGATATCAGGATACATACGAATATGCTGGAATGGTAACTAATCGGAACATCACTTGAAACTGGAAAAAACAATCTCCCTCAGACATGCAAAACGAAAACCAGAAGGAGACTGTCCACTCGATATCCAATCACCACGGCTCCTATTTCACTATAGTGGAGTTTTACACAGGACATTTTTGTGACTAAACAAAACTTGATCATATTCTGAATTAGAACATAACAAATTTCCTTGAAACGGAGACGCTTATATCGACAAATTTGTACCGATTTAGAAAGCATCGGTCATGCGAATCTGAGCGTGGCATTTTCCCAATATAGCTATCTGGCGAATCATGGATGAAGGGTAACGGTCAGATTCCACCTTCCTAGGTTTGTCACGCTGCACCACTGTAGACTGTCAACAAAGGTACGATCATACGTAATAGGTCTGAGGTATGTCAGTGGCTTACAGGACCAGTAACTCACAGTACGGTGTTCTAGCCGATGAGTGCCCATCAGGCTATTGTCAGGATGCTCCCAGAGAAGTGTTACAGGACCACTCTTGTTCTCCATAGCCGTAAGAAATTTGACGGAGGAGGCGAACAGCAGTCTGCGACAGCTTGCTGATGACGCTGTAATACACCGAAGCACCAAAAAAATAGGCACCCGTATTCAAATACAGCGATATGCAAACAGGCAGAATACGGCGCTGCGGTCGGCAACTCCTATATAAGACCAAAAGTGTCTGGCGTAGTTGTTAGAGCGGTTACTGCTGCTACAATGGCAGGTTATCAAGATTTAAGTGAGACTGAACGCGGTATTATAATCTGTTCACGAGAGATGGGACACAGCATCTCCGAGATAGCGATGAAGTGGGGATTCCCCAGTACCACCAGTTCACGAGTGTACCTCGAATATCAGGAATCTGGTGAAACATCAAATCTCTGAGGCCGGAAAAAGATCGTGCAAGAACAGGACCAACGACGACTGAATAGAGCCGTTCAATGTGATAGAAATGTAGCCCTTCCGCAAATTGCAGCACATTTCAATTCTGGAACATCAACAAATATCAACGTGCGAACCATTCAACGAAACATAATCGATATGGGCTTTCGGAGCCGACGACCCACTCGTGTATCCTTGATGACAGCACGTCACAAAGCATTACGCCTCAGCTGGGTCCGTCAACACCGATGATGGACTGTTGATGACTGGAAACATGTTGCCTGGTCGAAGGAGTCTCGTTTCAAATTGTATCGAGCAGACGGACGTGTACGAGTATGGAGACAACCTCATGAATACAATGACCCTGCATGTCAGCAGGGACGGTTCAAGCTGGTGGAGGCTCTGTAATGGTGTGGGGCGTGTGCAGTTGGAGTGATATGGGAACTCTGATACGTGTAGATACCTGTAAATACGACGAAAGACAGCAAGCAAATCGCAAGAGTACTTGTGAAATGCTGCTCGCCAGACACAAAAGAAACAATTCTCCATCGGGTAGTGACAGGTGATGAGAAGTGGATCCTAAGAGTCATAAATCACGCATGAATCCAGACAAACCATCGGCACCCACTGCAACACAAAATCGCTTTGGAAAGAAGACAATGCTCTGTGTCTGCTGGGATCACAAGGGTGTCATCTATATATATATATATATTTTTTTTTTTTTTTTTTTTTTTTTTTTTTTTTTTGTCATCAGTCTACTGACTGGTTTGATGCGGCCCGCCACGAATTCCTTTCCTGAGCTAACCTCTTCATCTCAGAGTAGCACTTGCAACCTACGTCCTCAATTATTTGCTTGACGTATTCCAATCTCTGTCTTCCTCTACAGTTTTTGCCCTCTACAGCTCCCTCTAGTACCATGGAAGTCATTCCCTCATGTCTTAGCAGATGTCCTATCAGCCCGTCCCTTCTCCTTATCAGTGTTTTCCACATAATCCTTTCCTCTCCGATTCTGCGTAGAACCTCCACATTCCTTACCTTATCAGTCCACCTAATTTTCAACATTCGTCTATAGCACCACATCTCTAATGCTTCGATTCTCTTCTGTTCCGGTTTTCCCACTGTCCATGTTTCACTGCCATACAATACTGTACTCCAGACGTACATCCTCAGAAATTTCTTCCTCAAATTAAGGCCGGTATTTGATATTAGTAGACTTCTCTTGGCCAGAAATGCCTTTTTTGCCATAGCGAGTCTGCTTTTGATGTCCTCCTTGCTCCGTCCGTCATTGGTTATTTTACTGCCTAGGTAGCAGAATTCCTTAACTTCATTGACTTCGTGACCATCAATCCTGATGTTAAGTTTCTCGCTGTTCTCATTTCTACTACTTCTCATTACCTTCGTCTTTCTCCGATTTACTCTCAAACCATACTGTGTACTCATTAGACTGTTCATTCCATTCAGCAGATCATTTAATTCTTCTTCACTCTCACTCAGGATAGCAATGTCATCAGCGAATCGTATCATTGATATCCTTTCACCTTGTATTTTAATTCCACTCCTGAACCTGTCTTTTATTTCCATCATTGCTTCCTCGATGTACAGATTGAAGAGTAGGGGCGAAAGGCTACAGCCTTGTCTTACACCCTTCTTAATACGAGCACTTCGTTCTTGATCGTCCACTCTTATTATTCCCTCTTGGTTGTTGTAGATATTGTATATGACCCGTCTCTCCCTATAGCTTACCCCAACTTTTTTCATAATCTCGAACAGCTTGCACCATTTTATATAGTCGAACGCTTTTTCCAGTTCGACAAATCCTATGAACGTGTCTTGATTTTTCTTTAGCCTTGCTTCCATTATTAGCCGTAACGTCAGAATTGCCTCTCTCGTCCCTTAACTTTTCCTAAAGCCAAACTGATCGTCACCTAGCGCATTCTCAATTTTCTTTTCCATTCTTCTGTATATTATTCTTGTAAGCAGCTTCGATGCATGAGCTGTTAAGCTGATTGTGCGATAATTCTCGCACTTGTCAGCTCTTGCCGTCTTCGGAATTGTGTGGATGATGCTTTTCCAAAAGTCAGATGCTATATCGCCAGACTCATATATTCTACACACCAACGTGAATAGTCGTTCTGTTGCCACTTCCCCCAATGATTTTAGAAATTCTGATGGAATGTTATCTATCCCTTCTGCCTTACTTGACCGTAAGTCCTCCAAAGCTCTTTTAAATTCCGATTCTAATACTGGATCTCCTATCTCTTCTAAATCGACTCCTGTTTCTTCTTCTATCACATCAGACAAATCTTCACCCTCATAGAGGCTTTCAATGTATTCTTTCCACCTATCTGCTCTGTCCCCTGCATTTAACAGTGGAATTCCCGTTGCACTCTTAATGTTACCACCGTTGCTTTTAATGTCACCAAAGGTTGTTTTGACTTTCCTGTATGCTGAGTCTGTCCTTCCGGCAATCATATCTTTTTCGATGTCTTCACATTTTTCCTGCAGCCATTTCGTCTTAGCTTCCCTGCACTTCCTATTTATTTCATTCCTCAGCGACTTGTATTTCTGTATTCCGGATTTTCCCGGAACATGTTTGTACTTCCTCCTTTCATCAATCAACTGAAATATTTCTTCTGTTACCCATAGTTTCTTCGCAGCTACCTTCTTTGTACCTATTTTTCCTTCCCAACTTCTGTGATGGCCCTTTTTAGAGATGTCCATTCCTCTTCAACTGTACTGCCTACTGCGCTATTCCTTATTGCTGTATCTATAGCGTTAGAGAACTTCAAACGTATCTCGTCATGCCTTAGTACTTCCGTATCCCACTTCTTTGCGTATTGATTCTTCCTGACTAATGTCTTGAACTTCAGCCTACTCTTCATCACTACTATATTGTGATCTGAGTCTATATCTGCTCCTGGGTAGGCCTTACAATCCAGTATCTGATTTGGGAATCTCTGTCTGACCATGATGTAATATAATTGAAATCTTCCCGTATCTCCCGGCCTTTTCCATGTATACCTCCTCCTCTTGTGATTCTTGAACAGGGTATTCGCTATTACTACCTGAAACTTGTTACAGAACTCAATTAGTCTTTCTCCTCTTTCATTCCTTGTCCCAAGCCCATATTCTCCTGTAACCTTTTCTTCTACTCCTTCCCCTACAACTGCATTCCAGTCGCCCATGACTATTAGATTTTCGTCCCGCTTTAAGTACTGCATTACCCTTTCAATATCCTTATACACTTTCTCTATCTGTTCATCTTCAGCTTGCGACGTCGTCATGTATACCTGAACTATCGTTGTCGGTGTTGGTCTGCTGTCGATTCTGATTAGAACAACCCGGTCACTGAACTGTTCACAGTAACACACCCTCTGCCCTACCTTCCTATCCATAACGAATCCTACACCTGTTATACCATTTTCTGCTGCTGTTGATATTACCCGATACTCATCTGACCAGAAATCCTTGTGTTCTTTCCACTTCACTTCACTGACCCCTACTATATCTAGATTGAGCCTTTGCATTTCCCTTTTCAGATTTTCTAGTTTCCCTACCACGTTCAAGCTTCTGACATTCCACGCCCCGACTCGTAGAACGTTATCCTTTCGTTGATTATTCAATCTTTTTCTCATGGTAATCTCCCCCTTGGCAGTCCCCTCCCGGAGATCCGAATGGGCGACTATTCCGGAATCTTTTGCCAATGGAGAGATCATCATGACACTTCTTCAATTACAGGCCACATGTCCTGTGGATACACGTTACGTGTCTTTAATGCAGTGGTTTCCATTGCCTTCTGCATCCTCATGTCGTTGATCATTGCTGATTCTTTCGCCTTTAGGGGCAATTTCCCACCCCTAGGACAAGAGAGTGTCCTGAACCTCTATCCGCTCCTCCGCCCTCTTTGACAAGGCCGTTGGCAGAATGAGGCTGACTTCTAATGCCGGAAGTCTTCGGCCGCCAATGCTGATTATTTATCAAAATTTAGGCAGTGGCGGGAATCGAACCCGGGACCGAAGACGTTTTGATTATGAATCAAAGGCGTTACACTTTTTTTTTTTTTAGCCACGTGTTCGAGTTCGAGGATCGAAGGATCAGGAAGGGGATGTAGTGGGTTTGTCGATGTTGTTTTATTTATTTATTTCTTTAATTTTTACAGCATTTTTAATTTTTTTTAATTTTCATTTTGTATTGTATTTATAGATTTATTTGTGTTTTATTACAAAGAAAGATCCTACAGCTGCCGTAGCCGAGCGTCCGAGTCGTCTTCTCGTCTGTTGGGAGGGTTTCCCCCCTATTCCGCCCATAGAGGATGAATATGCTCCAGGATTCTTCTTCATTTTCAGCGTCTCATACCCGGAACGCCCCAGTGAGCAGGAGGATCCGCAAATAATGAACCTAAATAATTTGCGAAACTAGTTCTGTACTTCGGGTGGCGGCTGAAAGCTGCATGTGTCGTCATCAGTAGGGACCAAAAATCGAGTGTGCCTTTGGGAGCATCGCAAAATATGTAGTAAACGGCCATGCCTTTTAGCCAGTTAACGGCGTTCGTTCTGGTTGATGGAAAGTATACGCCGTCGGGGCGCAATACCTCATCTGGGGAGATAGACCCCGGCAATCGCCGCAAGAGTAACGCCAGCATGCGCTGCGTCAGTAGCCAGCACTCGCTGGTCGCGGCACAAGTCAGACGGTGTGCATCCGAGTCAACGACTGAGCATGTCGGACACAAGGGATCTTCTGTCAGATGTATGGAATGTAGCCTCTGACGAGTAGCGAACTTCCCATTCACAACCATGTACCACAATGAACGCACCGTCGTAGGTAGAAAAGGCGTGTGTACCGCTCGCCGCACCGTGTTCCAGGCAACTTCAGGATGTCTGTGGGCGACCGTATTTACAGGTTGCCGCTGTTGATAGAGGCGATAATAGTCTTGTGTGCTGGGCTTCCGTGTCGTCGGAAGTTCTGACCGTAAGTAGCTGAAGTCAATCAAGAACTCTCTGATGTGGGCGAGTGCCGGCGAAATGTGTCCTACAGAAACCGGGGGATGCAGAGAGTGTGGCGCCACTGCCGCTATCAGGGTGCCCGTCAGAGTGGCGTGGGCAGAGGTCCACGTGCGACGCATAGCGTTGAGATAAAGCGATCGCGCACGGTTATATACATTAATTAAACCGATACCGCCCGCCCGCTGCGGCAGTGTCAGGGTGGCGTATCGGACTTTAAAAACAAGACCGGTGCTTACGAAATGTCAATATGCTGCTTGAAATCTGTCGGCCATCGTAGCCGTCAAGGGAAGGATATGCGCAAAATAGTTCAGTTTTGAGACAAGATGGGTGTTGACATAACGTGTTCTGAGGTTAGAACACGGGTCATCTATTATGAACTGCTAAAACCTAATTGCTACCAACAGAAAATAATCCATTTAACGACGAGAATACAGAAAAAGGCAACACAAAGTCATAATGATCCACGATAACGCCCCATCACACACAGCAAAACCGGTAAGGGAAACTATCGAGACGTTCAGTTGGGAAATACTAGGGCATGCGACTTGTTCTCCAGAATTGGCTCCGTCCGACTATCATCCATTTGCATCGCTGGAACACGCTCTCGCTGAACAACAATTCGTATGAAAATATGCGAAAATGGCTCGCTGACTCTTTCGCTTCAAAAGAAGAACTGTTTTTCTGGCGTGGCATCCATAGCCTGCCGGTGAGGTGGGAGAAATGAATAAACAGCAATGGAGATTATATTGAATACAATATTGTCGGCAGTATTGACCCACTCATCAGCATCACGATGTGCCCCCTCTCTCGTGGATGCACGCAATGCTTCGTTTGGGAACGGTGTCATAAGGCTTTCGTATCCTGTCCAGAGACAAGTGGCGCACACCTGTTTTAACTCGTCCTTAATATCCTAGATATCGGCACAGAACCTATACACCAGCCGGTGTCAAACATGGTCTGTCAGGAACGGATCTGGGGAGGTTCCTTGCCACGGTAGGTCCTCAGCATAACGCAGACAGTTCGTAGATACATCTGGCATATGTAGAGGAGCATTGTCCTTTGGAAAATGCCTGCACCGTACTGCCACATGAGAGAGAAATTGTGCGGTTTGAATTCCTTCAGTCACTATCGTCTGTGACCCAAAGTTCACATGATACATAAGGATCCAGAGTGTGCATCATATAACATTATGCAGTTAGAATTTCTTCAGTCACTATCGTCTCTGACCCAAAGTCCAAAATATTGAAGGATGAGTATCTCTCCCCAAGTGGACACCATACTCGCCGACTACGGTTATATGGTGCAGTGTAGACTAGCGATTCAGTGCTGAATATATTACAACACCTTTCGTGAAAAATCGATGTTTTCCGGTCACTGTACGACTCTATATTCAGTTATTTCTGTGTTAGCATTAACAGGATTCTTTAGAGCTGCTGCTGCCCGTCTCCGACAAGTTGTGCAGAATGAGAGAGAGTGTCGTATGGAGTCAATACTTTTTCTTGAGTGGTAGGCGCAGATGTGAAGCGGCTAGGACGCCCTCGGTGCACGGTGCAGTGATTAGCGCTTGTGATGGTCAGACATGGTCGACCGAAATACTGACGATGATTGTGGCTGCCCTGCCGTCCCCGTTCAGCCCAACATCTGGCCGCTGTTACACTTGAACGCCCCATAAATCTGAATGTTGCACGACTGTCCCAGCCAGCCAAAAGCAGACCCACAAAGACGACCCTTTCAGACTCAGTAAGCAGCTGATACGGCCGTCTCACACGAGTAAAATTGACATCTGACTACGTCCTCCTGTTACATACTCTTAGACCATTGGTAACACCACTAAACACGAACAACACTATTGTAGTCCGGCGCCGTTCTACCTGCCACAGAGAATTACATCTCCGATCATTTACATACCCACAAACAGTGTGCAGCTGAGTCAAGTTACACTGACCTCCGACCATATCTTTGTTTGTGAGCCAGTGTATGTAATACGATGAGGAAACGTGACTCGTTTCACAGAGAAGACTGTTGCAGTTTGCTTGCCAGTTCATAGTCCGTGGCTGCTCGTTCAAGATGTGTGCAGCAGAGGGGTAGAAGGGACGCGAGACACGCGGCGTTGATCCAGGGATTTACGGCGTCGCTTCCTGCCGCATTTTCTGCTCCGGACGGGGCCGGGTGTGAGGTTGTGGGTGTCCATGCAGAGCGCGGGCGGGTTGACACTCGGCAGCGGAAAAGAGGCTTAAGGAGCGGCCCCGGCCCCCGGTTCCCCGCGGCCACCTGCTCCTCCGGGGAGCGCGGCGGCGCGCCCGGGGGAAATCTGCCGTGTCCTGCCGGATTCCGCCGCTCTCCCCCTGCGGCCCCCCGCAGGCGCGGGAATTGCGGCCGGGACGTCTGGGCCGCAGCCGCCGCCAGCTCGGCAGGTTCCTCTGCGCCTCCGGGCGAAGCAGCAGCTCTGCAAATCGTCTAACCCGCAGAGGAAACGGCGGGCAGCACTGCCGAGGCGATTGGATAGGGTAGGAATGTAGCATACATTACTGTGGCGTTCTCTTGCGCTATCAGTATCACGTTTCAACTTCTTCCATTAGAACTACTGATAGCCTTGGGAGAGCCAACCCTGACAAAACTCTACCATCTGGTGAGCAAGAAGTAGGAGACAGACGAAATACCCTTAGACTTCAAGAAGAGTATAATAATTCTAATCCCAAAGAAAGTGGGTGTTGACAGATGTGAAAATTACCGAACTACAAGTTTAATAAGCCACGGCTGAAAAATACTAACACGAATTCTTTACAGACGAATGGAAAAAGTGGTATGAGCCGAGCTCGGGGAAGATCAGTTTGGATTCCGTAGAAATGCTGGAACACGTGAGGCAATACTGACCCTACGACTCATCTTAGAAAATAGATTAAGGAAAGGCAAACCCACATTTCTATCATTTGTAGACTTAGAGAAAGATTTGACAATGTTGACTTGAATACTCTCTTTCAAATTCTGAAGGTAGCAGAGGTCAAATACAGGGAGCGAAAGGCTATTTACAATTTGTACAGAAACCAAATGGCAGTTATAAGTGTTGTGTTGGCTGAAGAGCCAACACCGTGTTACTAGAGGAGGCCGAAATGCACGCGTTTTATCTCACACAGGCTGGCGTGAGGAAGAAAGAACTATACTGACGTGAGGTCTGGAACATGACAAGGAATTAGAATTTAGAAAGCGGACGAAATAAGTTGATACTTAACTTTAATCCATTAATGATGAACGTAGCTCTTGACGGTACATGATTCACAATATTGTCTGTTCAGAATTCATTCTAATTACTGAATATGGCGCCTTGCTAGGTCGTAGCAAATAACGTAGCTGAAGGTTATGCAAAACTATCGTCTCTGCAAATGAGAGCGTATGTAGGCAGTGAAGCATCGCTAGCAAAGTCGGTTGTACCACTGGGGCGAGTGCTAGGGACTCTGTCTATACTAGACCTGCCGTGTGGCGGCGCTCGGTCTGCAATCACTGATGGTGGCGACACACGGGTCCCACGTATACTAACGAACAGCGGCCGACTTAAAGGTTACCACCTAGCAAGTGTGGTGCCTGGCGGTGACACCACAATAAGAGTCGAGGGGCATGAAAGGGAAGCAGTGGTTGGGAAGGGAGTGAGACAGGGTTGTAGCCTGTCCCGATGTTATTCATTCTGTATATTAAGCAAGCAGTAAAGGAAACAAAAGAAAAATTCGGAGTAGGAATTAAAATCCATGGGGAAGAAATACAAGTTTGAGGTTCGCCAGTGATATTGTAATTCTCTCAGAGACAGCAAAGGACCTGGAAGAGCAGGTGAACGGAATGGACAGTGTCTTGAAAGGAGGATATAAGACGAACATCAACAAAAGCAAAACGAGGATAATGGAATGTAGTCGAATTAAGTCGGGTGATGCTGAGGGAATTAGATGAAACACTTAAAGTAGTAAATGAGCTTTGTTATTTGGGGAGCAAAATAACTGATGATGGTCGACGCAGACAGGATATACAATGTAGACTGGCAATGGCAGGGAAAGCGTTTCTGAAGAAGAGATATTTGTTAACATCGAGTATAGATTTAAGTGTCAGGAAGTCTTTTCTGAAAGTATTTGTATGGAGTGTAGCCATGTATGGATGTGAAACGTGGACGATAAATAGTTTAGACAAAAAGAGAATAGAAGCTTTCGAAATGCTGTGCTACAGAAAGATGCTGAAGATTAGATGGGTAGATTACATAACTAATGAGGAGGTATTGAATAGAATTGGGGAGAAAAGAAATTGGTGGCACAACTTGACTAGAAGAAGAGATCGGCTGGTAGGACATATTCTGAGGCATAAAGGGATCACCAATTTAGTATTGTGGGGGCTGCGTGGAGGGTAAAAGTCGTAGAGGGAGACAAAGACATGAATACACTAAACAGATTCAGAAGGATGTAGGTTGCAGTAGGTACTGGGAGATGAAGAAGCTTGCACAGGATAGAGTAGCATGGAGAGCTGCATCAAACCAGTCTCTGGACTGAAGACCACAACAACAACAAACTTCTTGTCAGTAATTCTCACTTACCTAGAGCACGTTTTAATTTTTCAGCACCATTCTTTGATGACAAATAAGTTTCTCATCAATGCTTCCTTGTCAGTGCTACGAGGTGTATTGCGTAAGTAACGTAGCTTTTCTCTCGGCCAATTTACGTTGAGAAATTGTGGAATTTGTTGCAGGAAATCGTGAACATCCCTCTTCGGCCCCTACAATTCTACGCAATTCCGATAGGTGGTAGCGCTATACGTAGCCTGCAAAATTGAGTCTGTAAGAGAGGTGTGTTTCAGACATAGAGCTTTCATTGAGTTTCTTTTGGTGAAAACCAGAACATCGCAGATGTTCATAGGTGCTTGCAGAATTCTACGGAGACCTGGCAGCGAACAAAAGCACAGCGAGTCATTGGGAGAGATGTCTCTCATCATCGCAACAAGGACGCGCAGATCTGTCTGATCTCTCACATGCAAACCGGTCGCATACTCCAGTGGCTCCTACAATGATGGAACGTCCGAACACTCTCAGCTTAGGTGATAGACGGCTCACAATCGTACACATCGCTGCACAAGTGGTCGTCTCTGTTGGTAATGCTGGCACACTCGTCCACCGCTGGGGTACTCAAAGATACGCCGCCGCTGGGTCCCCCGTCTCTGCATTTTCCAAAAGGAACATGCTCATCTACATATGCCAGATGGCTCTATGAACTCTCTGCCTTATGCCGAAGTACTATAGTGGCTAGCAACCTCTTCAGATCTGTTACTGATAGACCATGTTTGACACCGTCTCGGGTGTGCACTCTGTGCCAATATTAAGCGTATTAAGGACCAGTTGGAACAGGTGTGCGCCTCTTGTCTCGGGACAGGATACGACAGCCTTTGTGACACCATTCCAAAACGAAGTAGTGCATGCATCCAGGGGGCGCATCGTCATGCTGATGAGTGGGCCCATACTGCCGAGCTCTTCGTAGATTTGAATCCATTTTGTAATTACTGTAGTAACGTCACATATCCTCCCAAGTTTTGAAGTTTATTTTAGTTTCCGCTTCCAGTTCTGCATGCTTCACACTATTTGTCAGGCAGTGTACGAGGAGTAGAGGAACGAAACCGGAATTTGGTTGCTATGTCTATTATTTGAAACTGATAAACAATATTTTATTAAAAATAGTGTCCGTTGCTATTTATACATTTCTCCCACCTCTCCGGCAGGCTACGAACGCCACACCAAAAAAACTGTTCTTCTTTTGAAGCGAACCAGTCAGCGAGCTATTTTCGTACATTTTCATATGAACTGAAGCGTTTCTCAGCGAGAATGTCTCCAAGTGATGCAAATAGATGATAAACGAACGGAGCCAAGTCTGGAGAACAAGCCACGTGCCGTAGTTTTTCTCAACTGAACGTCTCCATCGTTTCCCTGACCAGTTTTGCTGCGTGTGATGGGCTGTTATCATGGAGCAATATGACTTTGTGTTGCCTTTTTGCATATTCCGGTCCTTTTTCACGTAATGCTCTGTTTATATCGATCATTTGCTGTTGGTAGCAATTACGTTTTAGCAGCTCATAATAGATGACACCCTTCTGATACCACCAGAGTATTGTCTTCTTTCCATAAAGAGCAACGAAGGATAATCTTTGCGGAATTGCTTGCACGTTATGAGGCTAATTGTGACAGCTTTTGCTGAACATGGTCGCAGGCGATGAAACAAGGACTCATCCCTTTTGACCGGAAACAAAACGGCAATCCGTCAATTGGCCCACACCTCCTCTGCTTCAAAGAAGAAGTTCAAAGCTGCATCCTCAGCCGGTTAAGTCATGGGGTCGGTCTTCTGTTTTTTTTTTCTGTCTGATGTCCTCTCTACGGTACAACGATCACCTCTCAAGTATACTGTGTTACACTCAGGAAAACTGAAGAAACGGCTTCAAGCGTTTTCGTCGCCAAAGAAATGGAAACGAATTTCTCCTCATAAAACTTCATTGCACTGTTCTCCCTACAGGTCAGACCTCGCACATTCCATCTGTTTGGTCCATTGAAGGATGCGGGAAACAGTATATGCGTAATGGGGAGTTTATTGATACAGGAAACGTAGGTTCCGACGTCGATCATGAGAGGTAGCGTAAGGTTGTCGCATCCAGTGGAGATTATGTCGAAAAACGGAGTTCTGTAGCCAAGGACTGAGCACTAATGTAGTGAGTTGTAATCCTGAATAAAATCGACCTACTTTCAGACAAAAATGTGTTGAAGTACTTACTGAAAGCTCCTCGTCATTAATCGTAAGTACTACGAAAGGATTACTTCCACTGCAGGTTTTAGTCTTTGTCCCGAATCTAAGCGGGCTCGGCGCAGTAATGAGCTGAGTTCACAACGTGAATTCAAGGAGTGGCCGAAGGATCTTTCTGCCCTTTGTCACCATGTTCCACTCTCTTCCACCCCCACCCTCGACACCCCCACTTCCCTCCCACACCCAGCCCGGTCTTATCGTTATCCATGCCAAAAGGTGCAAAGATTATCTAAATAATAATGAATTAAGATTCGGTTCCCCTTTTTGCAAGTATACAATTATTTTTTTGGTTTAATACCCAGACATGTTTCACTGATGATGTGGTATCCTCAATGGGCTTGGTTCTTTTATATTTCTGATATATGTAGATACAGATTATGTTTGGGTTAGGAAATACGTAACATAGGATTTTTTTGTTATTTTACTTTACCTTTTATTTTACTGTGTGTGTGTGTGTGTGTGTGTGTGTGTGTGTCCTGTGGCTACAAACGGAAACTCAGTAAACTATGTCATCTGCAAACATAAAACAAACGGGTGTTAGGATACCGTCTGCATTGAATTTTTGTTTCTAATACAACTTTAGAAATATGCATTCGGGTGAAACTCGTTTTCAGCCTTACCATTGTTGTATTTGGCTTGTAATAAGCTGCTGTTGGTATGTATTTGTGTGTCGAACATGTAGTTGTTGTTTTTATTAGTTGGAATGACCTGTGAATACCCGAAAAAATTTGCTAAGCTTCCATGTTGTGAACTGTTCAGTGTGCATTGTTTTACAAGGATTGTGTTTCGTATTTTGCAAACTTTTAACCAAGTTTCCTCCCGCTACTTGTAAATACTGCGTCACTTGGTTTCTGTGGCTTGGCCAGACGTTTCACTGCACAAGTTTCTGATCGCTTTCGATCGTCGTTTCCTTTCCTGTCTTATTTTGGTTTTACGTCAGCGATCTTTGTTCCGTCAGTTTCTCCCCCCCCCCCCCCCCCCGGTCTCTTCCAACTACATAAAAATGACACCCTATCCTTCGAATGTTTGTTTCACATACAGCTTGAAACTACATGTCAGTAATAATTTCTGAGTGTATGATGATGGCTAAGTACCGAAACGCGTCATATGAGCAATACAATCGTTCCTTGCCTGATGTTTGACTTTTACCATTGCGATCAGTCATCCCAAGAGCAGAACTACTGACTATTTTCATTTCAAGTTTGACATTGGTAACAGATGACAAAAGAAATATTTTTTTCGTGTGCTATAGTTGCAAATTTACAGTTTTCTAGTTTTTTTTCCTTTAGGTGTTCTGTGAAACCTTTCTTTTTGCCAAATTTCACGAGCCTAGGCCGATGAGAAGTGCCCTATACGTTTTGATGAGTAAGTGAGTATTAAAATCTGTTACTTAGGCTGTATCTTCAGAATGCATTGATTAGAAGCTTCGATATTTTACGCCGCCGAGGGACTGTAGACGTCACTGTGTGACACATTTCAACTTAATAGGTCTACCCGATCCTGAGAAAAAGGGTTTTTAACACAGAGACAAACGGACAACAAAGAGAACATGTAAAGGTACCATTTCTGCCGATTGAGTCACGGAACCAAAAAAACAACACATACACTTTCGACACAGAAATACGAACCAGCCACAGCTCAGTACAGGTCAAACACAGGAATGCAAAGGCCGAAAACGGACATATGCCACGAGTTTTACCGGATATATATTACAAAGATTCGATTACAAACAGAAATTGAATTCAGACGATATACGAACACCCCTCATGTTCGCCGATGACGTGGAGCACTGATTCAGACCTATGGATAATTTCGCTTGTAAATACAATATAAAAAACAATGTAAAATGAAATATAAAGAACATTTGTAATTTAAATAACAGCTTCATCCTATATAACATATTTCCTAAGTCAAACATAATGTGTTCATGCATATTTCAGAAAAAAGGTAAGGAGCCCAGCGAGAATGTCACAACTGCGGTGAAACCTATTAATTTTGTACTTTGCGAAAGACAGACTCGTTCTTAACCCATTACCATTTTCTGCACGTACGTACAGGAACTGAGCTCAGAATTTCAATATGATGGTTTTCTAAATTTTTGTGAAGCGCGTAACTGACATAGGACTTGTTAGCCAGCGTGGCATTCACTTAATTGGATGTAAGAAACCGCCTAAAAACCACATCCAGGCTGGCCGGCACAATAGCCTCCGCCTTTGGCCCGGCGTAGTGTAGTAACTCGACGTGGCATGGGCTTAACAGGTCGTTCGACGCCCCTGCAGAAGTACTGAAACATGCTGCTTCTATAGCCGTCCATAATAGTGGAAATGCTGCCAATGCAAGATTTTGTACAGGAACTGACCTCTTTATTTTATCTCGTAAACATTCAGTGGGGCTCAGGTCGGGAGATCGGCGTGACAAAATCATTCGCTTGAGTTGTCCAGAACGTTTTTGATAAAAGTGGCGAACAATTGTGGCCGGGTGACGTGGCGGGCGGTATCCATCATGAAAGTCTGAAAATGGTCTTCAGTCTTCAAGTAGTCGGACACAACCATTTCGAATCAATGATGATTTGAACCAAAGGACTCAGTCCATTCCATGTAAACACAGCCCATACCATTACGGAGCCACCACCGGCTCGCCTAGTGCCTTATTGACAACATGAGTCCATGACTTCGTGGGAACTAGGCCGCATTCGAATCCTACCGTCAGCTCATAACAAATGAAATCGATAATCATCCAACCAAGCTACGGTTGTGCAGTCGTCAAGGGTCAAACCGATATAGTCACGAGACCAGAAGAGGCGCTGCAGGCGATGTCGAACTGTTGGCAAAGGCGCTCGCATCGGTCTTCTGCTGCCATAGCCCATGAGCGCCAAAATTCTCCCCACTGTCCAATGTGGGACATATGACAAACTTATCCGTTAGGACAGTTGCTACTTCACGCAGTGGTGGTCGTCGGTTAGCGCTGACAAGGGGAGGCCGCCAATTGTGAAATGCTGATTCGACTCGTACTGCGCATAATAAAAGCTCATGGCCAGAGGTGTAATGTGGCAAAGCACCAAGATGCACTTCTCAGCCGTTGACGAGAAAATCGACAGTTAAAAGAAACCGTTGCGGTGAAATACTCTCTATGATTAATACATTTCTACAGCGTCGTGGCGCAGCGGTAAGCGCTCGGGTTCGTAATCCGAAGGTTGCCGGATGGAATCTCGCGCCATGCAAACTTTTTTTTCTTTTAGTATTTGTTTTTTGTAATTCAAATGTGTGTGTATACACACACACACACACACACACACACATATATATATATATATATATATATATATATATATATATATATATATATATATATACTCCTGGAAATTGAAATACGAACACCGTGAATTCATTGTCCCAGGAAGGGGAAACTTTATTGACACATTCCTGGGGTCAGATACATCACATGATCACACTGACAGAACCACAGGCACATAGACACAGGCAACAGAGCATGCACAATGTCGGCACTAGTACAGTGTATATCCACCTTTCGCAGCAATGCAGGCTGCTATTCTCCCATGGAGACGATCGTAGAGATGCTGGATGTAGTCCTGTGGAACGGCTTGCCATGCCATTTCCACCTGGCGCCTCAGCTGGACCAGCGTTCGTGCTGGACGTGCAGACCGCGTGAGACGACGCTTCATCCAGTCCCAAACATGCTCAATGGGGGACAGATCCGGAGATCTTGCTGGCCAGGGTAGTTGACTTACACCTTCTAGAGCACGTTGGGTGGCACGGGATACATGCGGACGTGCATTGTCCTGTTGGAACAGCAAGTTCCCTTGCCGGTCTAGGAATGGTAGAACGATGGGTTCGATGACGGTTTGGATGTACCGTGCACTATTCAGTGTCCCCTCGACGATCACCAGTGGTGTACGGCCAGTGTAGGAGATCGCTCCCCAGACCATGATGCCGCGTGTTGGCCCTGCGTGCCTCGGTCGTATGCAGTCCTGATTGTGGCGCTCACCTGCACGGCGCCAAACACGCATACGACCATCATTGGCACCAAGGCAGAAGCGACTCTCATCGCTGAAGACACGTCTCCATTCGTCCCTCCATTCACGCCTGTCGCGACACCACTGGAGGCTGGCTGCACGATGTTGGGGCGTGAGCGGAAGACGGCCTAACGGTGTGCGGGACCGTAGCCCAGCTTCATGGAGACGGTTGCGAATGGTCCTCGCCGATACCCCAGGAGCAACAGTGTCCCTAATTTGCTGGGAAGTGGCGGTGCGGTCCCCTACGGCACTGCGTAGGATCCTACGGTCTTGGCGTGCATCCGTGCGTCGCTGCGGTCCGGTCCCAGGTCGACGGGCACGTGCACCTTCCGCCGACCACTGGCGACAACATCGATGTACTGTGGAGACCTCACGCCCCACGTGTTGAGCAATTCGGCGGTACGTCCACCCGGCCTCCCGCATGCCCACTATACGCCCTCGCTCAAAGTCCGTCAACTGCACATACGGTTCACGTCCACGCTGTCGCGGCATGCTACCAGTGTTAAAGACTGCGATGGAGCTCCGTATGCCACGGCAAACTGGCTGACACTGACGGCGGCGGTGCACAAATGCTGGGCAGCTAGCGCCATTCGACGGCCAACACCGCGGTTCCTGGTGTGTCCGCTGTGCCGTGCGTGTGATCATTGCTTGTACAGCCCTCTCGCAGTGTCCGGAGCAAGTATGGTGGGTCTGACACACCGGTGTCAATGTGTTCTTTTTTCCATATTCCCGGCAATCAGTTGCAACAGTTATGCATATAATAAGTTGTTGAAAGTCGTTTGTCGTGGAAAAACTGGCGATTTCGAACATCATTATGTTTTCCGCAAACAAAGTTGTATTTCACAAATGTTATTAATTGTCTTCGTAATGTTAACCACGTATAGTTAACGGAAGACGTAGAAACGATATTCCGAAACGAATACGTATAGCGTAAGTCAAACGTTCGAATTAGAATAGAGACCCCACGAACACAAATTTGCTGTGGCAGGTATGAAATACAAACTCCGTTACTCGCTCGTTACACTTGAAGGACAGATGTTGAATGGGCCGAAACGAGCCGCCGCATAACAGCGTAGTTGCCTGCTAACTTCGAAGGAAGGTATATGCGGTCCCTAGCGCAACTTATAACATCGTCGAAAATCAGTGCGGACGTGAGAGCTTTGGTACAACCTGTTAAACAAACGGAAAAATGGAGGCGGTACAATTGGAGAGCGATCCGCCTTCACCAACATGTATAAGCAATTCATTAATACAAAAAAACTAATAATACAAAAAGTTGCATGGCGCGAGATTTGATCCGGCGACCTTCGGATTACGAACCCGAGCGCGTACCGCTGCGCCACGACGCTGTAGAAAATTATTAATCGTAGAGAGTATTTCACCGCAACGGTTTCTTTTAACTGTCGATTTTCTCGACAACGGCTGAGAAGTGCATCTTGGTGCTTTGCCACATTTCACCTGTGGCCATGAGCTTTTATTATGCGCAGTATGAATCGAATCTGAATTTCACAATTGGCGGTCTCCCCTTGTGAGTATGGAAACGCAGCTGCTCTCGCTCATTAAGTGAATGTCGTTGGCCACTGTGTTGACTATTGGTGAGAAGCAATGTACACTCCTGACACTGGATATCGGAATACTAAGATCTCTAACGATTTCCGGTTCCAAAAACCATTCCGCGTTAAAAGTCTGTTAATTGCAGTCGTGCGGTCATAATCTCGTCGGAAACCTTTTCATATGGACCTGCTGAGTAAACACGACACCTCCGCCAACGCACTGCCGTCTATATCTGGTCTACGCTGTACTACCGCCATTTTTGTTTGTGCATATTGCTATTCCATGACTTTTGTCATGTGGACGGCGTGGTAAAAAATTGTATAGCAAGGCGCTGTGGATGCAGCGGCAGATATCGTAGGGCCCACAGCACAATGCGTATTGAAGAAGAAGAGGATTCTTGGTATGTGGCCAACTATATTGAACTTTGCCCATCATGGGAAGAAGAAGAGCCTTTGCTCAAATAATTGTTGCCACAGAACTTGAGCCGTGCACGGCTCCTGTTTATCCCACCTATTGTTTGTCATCTTCTATTACGGTACTGCCGTCTCGTTTTCTTACTCCATTTACTGTCATCACTGACTCGCTGCCTTACTTGCCCGTGAGCGGCAGCAACAGCGCCTATCGATAAGGGCACTGTCGTACCATCTCTGGAGCGACCGATAATATTTCTGGATCGTCGTATGTCTGGCAGTCTGTTCGGGACGGACCAGCAGTGAAGTCGGGACGCAGCAGCAGTGAAGTCGGGGACGGAGCAACGGCGAGGCGCCGGCAACCAATGCTCGCCGACCGCTGGCGACACACATGCACTGCCCGACGGAGGGAGATTGGAGCGGGACGACAGTTGGTTGGTCGTTCGGTTGGTCGTCTCATCGCTGACGTGTTTTTGGTTCTTTCACCGTTTCCGGGCCTGGGCAGTTGATCAGTTGGCGTGGAGCAGCTAGGAAGTCTCCGTGGCGCGTGTCTGGCCGGCGCAGATGGCGGGGTCCACGCGCTGTCGGAGTGTGTGGTGCTGTTCCCATTGCTACGAGACCCGTGGCTCACCGATCCCGGACACGAAAGTTAAGTCTTTACGTAATCTACCTTTGGTGTGCGTACTGTAAGACCTTCGGTACACACACCATCAGATTATTTGACTTGTCGCTCTAAACATTTCTCTTCATGGCTATGTACAGGAATATGATAATCTTATTAGGCGCCGACTGAAACTTGACTACAGATTAATGCAGAGTAATGCATACTGGTACAGACTAATGCAGACCGACTAATCGGAGGTCTGTACACTCGTTATAACACCTCGCGCGTTCAGGTATCACTGCTCGAGTGTGAACCGCGGGGAGAAACGGTTCTACGTTAGCAGCAATCTCATTGGCTGCGTTACATATTAATACGCGGGTCGGCGGAAGCAGAATTTGGTCCGTCTCTAGGACAGCGCCATCTCGTAGTGCGGAGACGGACGAGAGCTGCGCCTGCGCTGTTGTGCTTAGCGGGGCGCGCTCTAGTGGGAAAGTTGTGTACGCGCTGACTACGCGGAACTATCTATACAACACTACCAGCCAGCCCCAACTGTTCACATCGTGTCGTTTGTCGCTTGGTCGTTAACTGTCTGTCGGTTGGGTTGTCGTCGGATCGTGAATGGTTGGCCCGACTGCCTGTCTCACCTAAGCGAGCGTTAGTGTTCGAATTCCAGGCCGACCCTCGAACATCTGAGCGCCCTTGTTTGTACTGCCCCTTTTTCTATATGTTCTTGTTGTTTGTACTTGTATGGGTTCTAGCCGATTTTTTTTAAAATGAAGGTTGTTTTGCCCTTGCGGAGTAAGATTCTTTTGGCCTTCAGCCTAGTTCAAAGAACTGTTTCAGGTAAGGCCTTTGACATTTTAAAAATTTTAATGTTGTTGACTTTTAAGTGTTGGGCCTTCATCCAATTTTGAGTTTGATTTGTTTTGCTGTTAAGGCCTTCAGCCTAAATTAAAGAGCTGTTTCACGTAAGGCCTTTGGTATTAAAAAAAATTGATGCTATGGAGTTTTGAATTTAACTTGTTTGGTCTTGTAGTGTCAGCCTCTTTCCGCCTTCAGCCTAACTAAAGAACTGTTTTAAGATAAGGCTTTGCCTTTTAAATATTTGTTTTGGTTGAGTTTTGTCTAATTAAGAACTGTTTTACATAAGGCCTTCGTTTTCTAAAAAAAGAATTAAGAGTTGAGCTTTCAACTGATTTTGAATTCAAATTGTTTGCTCTGAAAATCTCTGTTTCTTTGGGCCTTCAGCCTAAATAAAGAACTGTTGTAAGATAAGACTTGCCTTTCAAATTTCTGATTATGCTTGCGTTTTAAGTTATAGGCCTTCAGCAGTTTTTAAATTAAAGTGGCTTTCAGCCGGTAATTAAGTCCCAAAGATTAAAGCTGTGTGTTAAAAAAAATTCTTGGGCTCTTGTAATGTTTGATCAAATAATAAAGTTGTATGTTCGAATGTAACTGACAGCCCCTTATTTTGGCAACTTTCCACAATTTAAACTACCTGTTCTGTCCTGCAGTTTTAGCAGGGCGTTGACCACATTAACTCCAGCTCAAAGTAACACTGTGCGATTTCAGACTTTTATAAATGTAGCAGACACGTCAGTGTTATAGAATTATGGTAATTTAGTAATACAATGCTTGTGTAAACTTGAAGCCTTGGAGCCGGCCGCGGTGGTCTCGCGGTTCTAGGCGCGCAGTCCGGAACCGTGGGACTGCTACGGTCGCAGGTTGGAATCCTGCCTCTGGCATGGATGTGTGTGATGTCCTTAGGTTAGTTAGGTTTAAGTAGTTCTAAGTTCTAGGGGACTGATAACCACAGCAGTTGAGTCCCATAGTGCTCAGAGCCATTTGAACCATTTTGAAGCCTTGGATGGCGACGGACTGTTCCAGGCCTACCGTCAAGTGTTACCTGGTTTGCGTATGTGATTAGCATATCATATTTTCATATCTTCATTTTGCCTTCCGAATCATTTCTTGTTTAACGTACATCACTCGCGATTTTACAATGTTTAACTCATGATTTGTTAGGACGTAGTAATGTAGATGGGTGAATATAATAGATTCTTGCATCAAACTCACTTTTGTTGGCATTCAGATTTCTGTGCTCATGTCTTGGCTCTGCACGCGGGATTTCCTCTAACTGTGGAACGGGGGATCTTCTATCACTGTGCAGAGCGTCACGTCAGTGAGGTCCCGTTTTTTCCAGTACCTGGCTTCCAGGGAAGAGAACACTGGGGTGAGCGACGGCTGCATATCACCTGCTGATCGCTTCTCATCAGTGAGAGACACACCCAAACGTTCTCCGGTGCGAACAACTACAACCGGTATCTGACGCGGGGTCGAGATGAGGCCCGTTCTTCGTTAAGGGGCTCCGGAAAGGCTCAAAATCATGGAAAGTTCAATTTTTACTTTTTCGCGTTTTCTGAATCTGCAGACTATTACCTTTTAATAGATATATAATTTATTCAATTCCGAAGACTACAACTATTTTTAAATTTTTTTTGAAATGTGTTCTACATGGGCGTGACCCACTGTGGCGCTGTTAAACTGCTGTCAAATGGTGTTATTATTAACGTCCGTGTTCATCAGGTACATTTTAGTGATGTGAGATAAAGTATGTGTTGTGGCTAACCTGTGATGGTTCAATATATATTGCTGGTGTGATTGTCGATTGTTTCATGTTTATTTACTCTGTCGTTATCTCGAAAATATTCGTAATTAATTCTGTTTCTTGAGTCTCTGTTTTGTTGAAGTATAATAATGAGTAAAAGTAAAGTTATTAGCAATCCTCTGAAGGCTTTTAAGAAAAGGAGAAATGTTGGAAAGCCAAAGGTATGTGTTATTACTGTAAACAATAAAGACGATGAAAGTCCCCAACGTAGCTTGTGTCCCAAAGAAGAAGACAGTTGGTGTAAATATAACAAAGGATTGCTAACTGGTGAAGTGTACACTCATAAGCACAGTCTGCCTCATGCAATAATGGAGGTGATAAAACCTATTTTCAGAGACTTAGCAGCACCTGAACTGTTGAAAAAGTGTATTCACGGAAAAACTCAAAACCCCAATGAAAGTGTAAATAGTGTTATATGGTCGAGAATCCCCAAGACTGTATTTGTTGGAATAGAAACACTTCACTTTGGTGTGTATGATGCTGTTGCGACTTTCAGTGATGGCAACATTGTAAGGTGCAAGGTATTTAGAAATATGGGAATGAAGATAGGTTCTAACATGGTACGAGCGATGCTTGCTTTAGACAAGGAACGCCTTCGCGCTGCAGACAGGGCTGTAAAGAGTCTAGAAATACAAGCAAGAGTAAACAGGAGGAGGAACAAGAGGAAGCTGGAGGAGGAGTTTGCAGAGGATGAAGATAATCCATCCTATGGACCTGGAATGCACTAAAAAGTTAATCCAATCTTTGTCGCTCGATTCCCAAAACTTTTATTTTCTCATACTAATTACATGTTTTCTAAGGATCTTCCAAACATATTTGTTTCAAACTTTCAGTAAATGTTACACAGTACCTTCTGCATAATTTAACACAGCCTTTTTCCAAAAAACTGTATATTTTTGAATATATAAATAAAAAATTGCAAAAAAATATTGTGAATTTTCATTACAATTGAAAAAAAATCATCTTTAATAACTGAACTAAAATTTTGTAAAAGCCCTGTGTTAAGTTGTAGCCCATATTCCAATAAATAATCTGTAAAAATTTCAACTTCCTACCTCAAATACTTTGTGAGGAAAGATGTAATTTATAAGCGTTATTTTAACATTGCAAGTATAAGGCGTTCCGGAGCCCCTTAAAGCAATCGGAGGGCATTTTTATCCATTCACAGTGAGACTTCGTCCGCAGCTCGTGTCTAGTGGCTAGCGTTGCTACCTCTGGATCACTGGATCCCGGATTCGATTCCCGGCCAGGCTGGGGATTTTCTCTGCCCGGAGACTGGTTTTTTGTGTTGTCCTCGTCATTTTATTATTATCATCATCGTCATAATCATCATTCGTGACAGTGGATAGATTGAACTGTGAAAAAAATTGGACCTTGAAAAACTGGGACATTTTACGGGCGCTTATGACCGCGCAGTTGAGCACCCCGAAAACCAAACATCATCGCAGCGAGAGGTCGTGATGGTTTGTTCTCGTAGGTCTGTCTTGATAAGCCAGAATGATGGTGGCAGACAGGGAAGCAATCTACATGTCTGGGTCTGGTGGTTTACTAAGACCCTTTTGATGACTGGCCTCAGGGGTATTTTTGGAAGGGGTGTTCCTAGGCGAGCAGGATGAGCTACAGGACCCAAGGAAGCAGCGGTTTGCTGGGCGGATATGAAAACACTGCCAGTGATGAGATCTTTAGAGATCGGACTTCTGGAAAATTATTCCGGAATTTAACGTTTTCGGGACTTAGAGCTTATTCAGTCTCTTCGGTATGGACAAGGTGATGAGTTCGGCTCCACGCACTCAACCCGCTACAACCAGTGGCTCATTTATTAGCAGCTCTCACACTTCAGCAGTCAGCGTTTTCGGGACTTAGAGCTTATTCAGTCTCTTCGGTATGGACAAGGTGATGAGTTCGGCTCCACGCACTCAACCCGCTACAACCAGTGGCTCATTTATTAGCAGCTCTCACACCTCAGCAGTCAGCGTTTTCGGGACTTAGAGCATATTCAGTCTCTTCGGTATGGACAAGGTGATGAGTTCGGCTCCACGCACTCAACCCGCTACAACCAGTTGGTCATTTATTAGCAGCTCTCACACCTCAGCAGTCAGCGTTTTCGGGACTTAGAGCATATTCAGTCTCTTCGGTATGGACAAGGTGATGAGTTCGGCTCCACGCACTCAACCCGCTACAACCAGTGGCTCATTTATTAGCAGCTCTCACACCTCAGCAGTCAGCGTTTTCGGGACTTAGAGCATATTCAGTCTCTTCGGTATGGACAAGGTGATGAGTTCGGCTCCACGCACTCAACCCGCTACAACCAGTGGCTCATTTATTAGCAGCTCTCACACCTCAGCAGTCAGCGTTTTCGGGACTTAGAGCATATTCAGTCTCTTCGGTATGGACAAGGTGATGAGTTTGGCTCCACGCACTCAACCCGCTACAACCAGTGGCTCATTTATTAGCAGCTCTCACACCTCAGCAGTCAGCGTTTTCGGGACTTAGAGCATATTCAGTCTCTTCGGTATGGACAAGGTGATGAGTTCGGCTCCACGCACTCAACCCGCTACAACCAGTGGCTCATTTATTAGCAGCTCTCACACCTCAGCAGTCAGCGTAACAGCTTCAGCTACGATTACTGCGGCCACAGTAAGACAACAAAACATGTTTCAAATGGCTCCAAGCACTGTGGAACTTAACTTCTGAGGTCATCAGTCACCTAGAACATAGAACTACTTAAACCTAACTAACCTAAGGACATCACACACATCCATGCCCGAGGCAGGATTCGAACCTGCGACCGTAGCAGCAGCGCGGTTCCGGACTGAAGCGCCTAGAACCGCACGGCCACAACGGCCGGCAGTAAGACTACAGATCACGATGCGTGCTTTCAGCTTCAGGTTATGCGACACAGTGGAGAGTAACAGGCCTAACCTCCATTTACAGTTCAGTCAACGTTTCTAACAAGGTAACCTCCCCATCGCACCCCCCTCAGATTTAGTTATAAGTTGGCTCAGTGGATAGGCCTTGAAAAACTGAACACAGATCAATCGAGAAAACAGGAAGAAGTTGTGTGGAACTATGAAAAAAATAAGCAAAATATACAAACTTAGTAGTCCATGCGCAAGATAGGTAACTTCTAGGACATTCTGAGCTCAGCAGCGCCGTGGTCCCGTGGTTAGCGTGAGCAGCTGCACAACGAGAGGTCCTTGGTTCAAGTCTTCTCTCGAGTGAAAAATTTAATTTTTTATTTTCAGACAATTATTATCTGTCCGTTCGTTCATATACGTCTCTGTTCACTGTAATAAGTTTAGTGTCCGTGTTTTGCGACCGCACCGCAAACTTGCAGTTCATTGACCTTGTTATTGAAGTCGCGAGCTATATTTACTGGATTCATATTGTCCACGGAATACATCTCACGTATTCAATGCACTCGCGTCCAAAGTAGCGAACAGTCGACTGCCAGCCAGGGAGCCTCGTTAGCAAGAATACTCTCTCTTCCGCGCGCTGTAGTCGACTGACGTTGTGTGTTTCGATGTTTGTTTAGGTGTAGCTTCCCCATACTACGGCGCAGTTACCTCGCATCGGACGGACGGACGAACAGATAATAATTGTCTGAAAATAAAAAATTAAAATTTTTCATTCGAGGGAAGACTTGAACCAAGGACCTTTCGCTCTGCAGCTGCCGCGCTAACCACGGGACCACGGCGCACCTGAGCTCACAGTGTCCTAGAAGTTGCATATCTTTCGCATGGACTACTAAGTTTGTATATTTTGCTTATTTTTTTCATAGTTCCACACAACTTCTTCCTGTTTTCTCGATTGATCTGTGTTCAGTTTTTCAAGGCCTATCCACTGTGCAACTTATAACTAAATCTGAGGGGGGTGCGATGGGGAGGTTCCCTTGTAAGGCACTACATGAGTTTCGTGATGTCATGCATGCTTTTTCTACAAGGAATCTGTCCTTTTCTTGGGGATGCTCAATTGGCAGCCACTCACGAATCAATTAATTGACGCTGTTGTATCTCGTGACCATTGTAAAGAACCGAGCGAGGTGGCGCAGTGGTTAGCACACTGGACTCGTATTCGGGAGGACGACGGTTCAATCCCGCGTCCTCCCATCCTGATTTAGGTTTTCCGTGATTTCCCTAAATCGCTCCAGGCAAATGCCGGGATGGTTCCTTTGATAGGGCACGGCCTACTTCTTTCCCCATCCTTCCCTAATCCGATGAGACCGATGACCTCGCTGTTTGGTCTCTTCCCACAAACAACCCCCCCATTCTAAAGAGTTTTAAATTGTGTTCTGGTTGTGTATTCTAGCGATGTCACGATAATTTGATTCTTTTTTTACCACGGCTGAAATTATTATTTGTGTATTCGTAAGTTGTTTTGCGGCCATCATTTCAGTCGATTCGTTCTGTATTATGCTTCTGGCGACCCTCTGTAATTAACTACTCAACACATATGTGGCACAGAAAGTCATAACAGTTTTTGTGGATTATGAATAGAAATAAAATGTTACAAGATCTAACTGTCTCATGTAGTCGTTATTAGATTACTCTACATATTGATTACCCGAATTCTCTAACCATGGACCAGTTTCTTATGCGCAACAGTCAGTGTATATGTGTAATCCAAGTGCTTCATGGGGGTATTTTATCTTATCTCAGGATCAGGTATCATAAATTAGCAGGATTTAGTCATTGGCAATACACACAGTGAATTCGTTGAGGCGGTGTTCGTGCGACACAGACTTCTGGCATCCTCGTCCTTTCTCGATAGTTTTAGTTATTACCTACAGTAAAAAAATGGCTCTGAGCACTATGGAACTTAACTTCTGAGGTCATCAGTCCCCTAGAACTTAGAACTACTTAAACCTAACTAACCTAAGGACATCACACACAAGCATGCCCGAGGCAGGATTCGAACCTGCGACCGTAGCGGTCGCGCGGTTCCAGACTGTAGCGCCTAGAACCGCTCGGTCACCGCAGCCGGCTGCCGTCAGTAGGATTCTTCTCCTAAAAGAAGAAAACTGTAATAAGGAAATTTTGAATGGGCAAAGATGTTGATCTTACGTTTTTCTCTCCCAGTGAAATTATCTATTTTACTAGCTAATTGACAATATTATGTTAGTGTTGAAAAGTAAGGTAATTAACTAACAGAAATAATCTATTCTGGTAAACTATAGACTATTAGATAAGTTCATTAACTAACAGAAATCATCTATTCTGGTAAACTATAGACTATTAGAAGTATATACTATGATTAAAACGTGTTATTCAATCGTACTTATTCATTAATTTTCTGCGTTGATATCGACTTACGTAGTCTCGGTGGTGCCTCATTTAATTGAAGCTAACTTTGACGTCATTTGAAACTAACTGCTGTGTCTCCTGATACTGATTTCTGAAAGTTTGGAAGAAGCGACCGGTAACATATACTGTGAACGTTATAATGAGATGTCCATCCTCGTCTGAAACTATGTGTTACTCTGCCGCCCCACTCTCTCGCGAGTGGTGCTGAGAGGTGTACGTATTAAGAAAAATGGTTACGAAATGGATACGCATAACTAGAAATGGTTGTAAAAATGTAAATATCAGGAAAAATGTCAGTTTGTTCGGCATGTCTGCCACTACAAGCGTCTTTGCACGTCTGGACACATGAGCGATTCACAGTCTCTGCTACCAGACGTTGCACTACCGATCGGAGATGGGATGAGTGAAAGGGAAAGAAACAGCTGTCAATCAGAGAGGGGGATGAGGAGTGTTGTGCCATGGCAGAAGGAGGGCTTGGGTGGCGGACATGCCGCATGTAGATTTCTATTTCAGATTTTTATGATATGTAAGCGAGGAGAGACGATGATCTGTTATATTTGTATAGAGAGACGGCTCATTTGGCTAAACGTAACTGCATCGACTTTATTTTGCTCAAAGAGCTAGACAAGCATTTATTGTGGCGTAAAGATTTTATTTGTTTAACAGACACAGACTCCATATTTCTAGATTTCCGGAAAGCATTCGACAAGGTGTCCCACTGCAGGCTGTTAACGAAAGTACGAGCATACCAAATAAGTTCATAGATATGTGAGTGTCTCGAAGACTTCTTAAATAATGAAACCCAGTATGTTGTCATCAACGGAGAGTGTCCATCAGAGCCGGCCGGAGAGGCCGTGCGGTTCTAGGCGCTACAGCCTGGAACCGAGCGACCGCTACGGTCGCAGGTTCGAATCCTGCCTCGGGCATGGATGTGTGTGATGTCCTTAGGTTAGTTAGGTTTAATTAGTTCTAAGTTCTAGGCGACTGATGACCTCAGAAGTTAAGTCTCATAGTGCTCAGAGCCATTTGAACCATTTTTCCATCAGAGACAAGTTTATCGTCAGGCCTGCCACAGAGAAGTGTGATAGCACCTTTGTTATTCTCCATATACATAAATGATATGGCGGCCAGGATCGGCAGCAGCCTGCGGTTGTTTGCTGATGATGCTGTGGTGTACGGTGAGTTGTCGAAGTTGAGTGTCGGAAGATACAAGACGACTTGGACAAAATTTCCAGTTTGTGTGAAGAATGGCAGCGATCCCTAAATGTGGAAAATATAAGTTAATGTGAATGAGTAGGAACATCAAACCTGTAATGTTCGGATGCAGTATTACTATTGTCCTGCTTGACACAGTCGAACCGTTTAAATATCTTGGCGTAACATTGCAAAGCGATACAAGGTGAGAACTGTGGTAAGGAAGGCCAACGGTCGACTTCAGTTTATTGGGAGAATTTTAGTAAAGAGTGGTTCACCTGTAAAGGAGATCGCATACAGACCGCTGGTGCGACCTATTCTTGAGTTCTGCTAGAATGTTTGGGATGCATACCAGGTGGGATTGATGTAAGACATCGAAGCAATTCAGAGGCGGTCAGCTAGATTTGTTACAGGTAGGTTTTAACAACATGCTAGTGTTACGGAGATGCTTCAGGAACTCAAATACGAATCCCTGGAGGGAATTTAACGTTCTTTTCGAGAAACACTATTAAGGACATTTAGAGAACCGGCATTTGAAGCTGACTGCCGAACGATTCAACTGCCGCCAACGTACATTGTGCGTAAGAACCACTAAGATAATATACGAGAAATTAGGGGTCATACGAAGACATATGGACAGTCGGTTTTTCCTCACTGTACTTGCGACTGGAACCGGAAAGAAAATAACTGGTAGTGGTACAGGGTATCCTCCGCCAAGCACAGTCTGCTGGCTTTCGGAATATCCATGTAGATGTAGATGTAGAGTACCTACGTGCTAGTATCCAGGGACAATCATAAGTTACGTGTTCAGTATTCTAGTTACTTTACCCACCGAGATTGACTTATATTTCGTTAGGAAGACAGAGGGTAAATCTTCCGCAGTTTAATGTTGTCTTAATCTAACAATGCTGAGAAACAAAATATTAAGAAATGGTTGTTATTAATGCTAGTTCGAGTTTCCTTAGTGTCATTAAAATGACTCAATATAATTTTCAGAGTGCTCTCTTTTTGTCATGTGATAATATTTCACGAACCTCTTCCCCAATGGTAGACGAAAAGTAATTTGATAGGACCTGCACTGTCACGCCTTGCGCTACTGCGAGGACAGTGTATCATACTTCCTGAAAAAGGACGAACGTTTAATTTGCGAAAACAGCATAAAATAAAATAGGAAGTCAAACTGCCGCACAGTGATTACTTTGAGCCCATCGCTCTTGCGGTGAGACAGAGCTGAGCCGAGTTAACCGTTGCAAGGTAAGAAACAATTGCAGGATCTAAGCGAACTTTCTGAGAGAGAAATAATGTCAGTTTTCATTTCACATTCATTAACGAGATGCGTTTTTCTAACAGGGAACAGTTTTCCTTAAGCAACATTTTACCACTGTGTGTTTCATGAGAGAATCAGCCTGAGTATTATTGACAAGAACGCTTTATTTCAGTTTCATATACAAATAGTCAGATAGATTTTAGATCAGTTGATATCACACACATCAAAAGTAATTTGCACAGTCATGTTCGTTTTTGAAAGTGGAGTAGCGAATCTAGATCAGACACTGTAATCGGAATTTCAAAATGCCCGCTTTCACTGTACTAGAAGAAAGGAATATTGGTTTTACTACTCTCGCATCCGAAGTGAAACTGTAAGAGCTCGTTAGCATTTAAAATTGTACAATCTGCATCCCTCTGTCACACTCACCAATTTTTGTTTATATCAAAGCGGCGCTTGGTTAGAGGAAAGTGGAAAAAGAGGACCCGTTAATTTGAAAAATTCCTGTCATGGGCTGTTTGAGGTTACGCATTTTTCTGTCCCTTTTCTGTCCTACGCTTCTCTCTCATTTGCAAAATTAGATCTATCTGTCGTGAATAGTGGAAAAGGTTTCGTTAAAATTTAAACACAACAATGATTCTGTTATTTCAAGTTCAGCTTTTCGTCATCACCCTACGCGATGCGCCTCATTGTCATGCACGAAGCAAAGCATTTCTTCACTTGGCAGGGGGAAGTTTTCGTTAAAATTTAAATATTTTCAGCAATCAAATAGACCTTCCTGCCCCTACTGGACCTTTCCTTCCTCTGCTCAACTAGCCATACAATCTCCAAACTGCAGTCGCACATGGAATAAGGAAAGAAATGGAAAAACGAAATGAACCAGGTAACATGCCCTATCTCCCTTCCAGGAGCCCTTAGTGCCCTCTCGTCAAAGTAAGAATTTAGCACGGCAGACTCAATACAGCGCCACCGGTACGATACACAGGTTACACATTCCGTCAATATACATGATAGTGAAAAGTAAAGAAATAAATATGCAAAATCACCATGTAAGCCCAAGTTTGATACAACTTATTCAAATACGGCTCAAACAGAAGAATCAGGTCTTATAAATATTACTTCCTATACACGTTATTTAACTCCTGTACATACTTTGCCAATGATCATAGTATCAACAAATTTGGTTTTGAATTTTCTGTGTCATTTACCAATTGTGGGGTAGTTCTCCTCCTGGATATACTGCCTGACATGTGGGATCCCTAGTGACTTGATTCTTCTTCCAAGCCAGAGTGCCATGTGCTGTCATCAACTTTGCAGATTTCTTTAGGATATGTGTATGAATATGAACGGACTAGTGTGTTATTATTTCTTCTTATCTTCCCTTCCATGACATTAGAGTACTTATTCTCTGTGAAGGACTCATTATGTGCATTGAAAACAGATTCAGCTTCGAGCACTTAAAAAATTCACGCTGGGAAGACATATCAAACGACCAATACCATCATCCAATATGAAATGTAGCCACACAAACACGAACTTGAAATCAATATAGTTCGAACTTCACTATGTAGCATGTCAAAAGCCAACTCGTCCCAAAGTGACCTCGGCGAGGCTGAAAGAAGTAAAATATTATGAACTTCAAACAAGTAAGACCTACAGATACCCGCCCACATATATCTTCTTCTCTGCTTCATCGATCCTTTAACTGATCTAATGCTGCTCGTTCTCACTTCCTCTGTTGTTTCTACATCATACTCTGCAAGCCACCTAACGGTGTGAGGTGGAGGGTACTTGTGGTCCCATTGACTTATCCCACTTTCCTATTCCACTCTCGAAAGGTGCGAGGGAAGAATGATTGCCGCTAAACTTCTGTATTAGCTCTAATTTCTCTAGTTTTCTAGCTGGAGTCATTTCGCAAGATATGTGTGGGACGGAATAATACGTTGTCCGACTCTTCCAGGAAAGGGCTCTTTCGAAACTACGACAGTAAACTCGTTGTATTGTACTGACCGCCATTTGAGTTTGTTGAGTATCTCTCTAACGCTCTCGCCCTCCCAAAACGATCCCGTGAGGAAACGCACCATTCTTCGTTTGACTCTCTATACATTTGCTTTCAATCCTGTTTTGCAAGGATTCCAGATTGTTGAGTAATTATTTCTCAAAAATCGGTCGAGCAAACGACTTTTAAGCCACTTCCTTCGTGAATGAGTTATACTTCCTTATGATTCTTCCTGCGACTCATTCTGGAATCTCCTTTTCCCATTATTTGTTTTACATGGTCATTCCACTTACGGTCGCTCTGTAAAGGTACTCCTAGAAATTTTTCGGTGGGTAGTTTTTCTAGCAATTTGTCATCAACAGTGTAGTTATTCAGCTGTAGATTTCTGAGCACTATGTTACATTTATTCCCGTTCAAGGTCTACTGCCAGAGCCTGCACCATTCATTAACCCTCTGCAGGTCATTTTGTAAATCGATACTGTCTTCTGGCATTGCTATCTTTTTATAGGCAACTGCATCTTTTGCAGACACACTTAAAGAGCATCAGACGCTTTCTACTACATCGTTTATATATCAGGGGGTACCCAAAAACCGGAATTACTTTTTTAAAAGCTATATATTTTCAAATTGTTTACAAAACAACCTTATCCTTTACAACTAACACATTTGTCCCACCGGTGGTTCCACTGTTCGAAACATTTTTTGTAATCATCTTTAGAAATGACTGACAGCTCCTCACTCGTTTACTTCTTGACTTCTTCAGCGTTGTCAAACCAGTGTTCTTTCATGCCCCCTTCATTGGGTGGAAATAAGAAAAAGTCGCAAGGAGCCAGATCAGGCGAGTAAGGAGAACAGGGGCTGCGGAACCATGCTATTTTTAGCCAAATCTTTCTAACAGAGATAGCTGTGTATGTAGGTGCATTGTCGTGTTGGAAGAACCAGTCTCCTACGTGTCACAAATCGAGTCATTTCGACGAACACTGTTGCGCTATCATTTTAAAGCTTTTAAATAAAAGGTTTGACTGACGGTCTGCCCTGGGAGAACAAACTCTGAAGGAACTACACCCTTGGCATCAAAAAAGCAAATCAGCATTGTTTTGATGTTTGATTTGATTTGATGACTTTTTTTTTGATGGGGTGACAATGACGTTTGCCATTGGCTTGACTGTTGCTTTGTTTCTCGGTCGTAACCACAGCACCATGACTCATCATCACCAGTAATGACTTATGACAGAAAATTTGGATAAGTTCCAAACTGTTGTTTCAAAGCACGACATGTTTCAACACGACGTTCCTTTCGATTGTCAGTCAGAATCAGAGGACCAAACTTGGCAGCAACCCATTCCATTTCCAAATCTTCCGTTAAAATTCGAAGAACCGAGCTCCAAGGTAACCCCTTCTCTATCAGTTGATCAATTGTCTGTCGGTAGTCTGTGAGCACAAGCTCTCCATTTTCTTCAATGTTTTCGTCTATTCGGGCAGCTGATGGACGTCCAGAACGAGGTTTGTCATCAGTCGACATGTCGCCATTTTTAAATTGGTCAAACCACTTGTGAACTCGATGTTTTCCCATAGTGTCATCTTGGTAAGTTGTTTTCAACAGTTTCAGCAGCATTTTTACCAAGTAGAAAACACTTTTCGCAACTACACGCTGTTCACTTAAACTTGCCATCATAAAGAACGAAACAAGAACGAAACAGCGCTGGCAAAAATAAGCACTGCAGATGCACAGAACAAACCAAGTCGACAACACAGGCTGCACTGAACTGGCAATGAGTTGCGTTATGCACACCTAGCGGCAGAAATACGTACTACAGAAGCTCCGCCCATGGCAATAACGCTCCTATCACACTTCCATGGCGTGCTCCTGAAATTGCTTTTACATCCATCGACTTTGTTTCGTTACAAGCGACATGTTGAGACGTTGAGTTGTATCTACAAGAAAGTCTTGAACCCAGTTGCAAGTCTTGTCAGATATTCGGTAAGTTCGTATTTTATTCACCAAATCGTAGTGCGGAGTGGTGTCAAATGCCTTTTTGAAGTCAAGGAACACTGTATAAATCTGAGCGCCGTTATCTCCAGCTCTGTGGATCTCATGGAGGGACAGAGAGTGCTGAGTTTCACAGGATGTCTGTTCGCGTAATGCATGTTGACTTTTGTTCTCCAAAAACCTCATAATTCTTTAATATGAAACATGTTCCATAACTGCACAGCAGATTGACGTCAACGATATACGCCTACAATTACACGCATCTGTTCTGGGACGCTTGTTGAAGAGGAGAATGGCCTACGCATTTATGCAATCGCTAAGTACCCTTCGTTGCTCCAGCAATATACAATAAACTACTTCTAGAAGGGAAATATCGTCTTTCGCATTGTCTTTGTAGAATGTTGCAGGTATCTCATTTGATCCTTATGGGCTTCCGCTACTAGGAAATTGTAGCTGCTTTTCTATTCCGCGATTGGTTCTCTCAATATCAGCTATCCCAGAGCAGAAAGTACCCGTGCTGTCCTCAGTTACTTGCTGGCTAAAATTTACAGGCGAACCATAGTGCTGCTGAAACTGCAATTAACCACAGGGGCTGAAATAATGAATTTTCTCCCTGTGCAGATAATGAAAGTTCATAAAAGTCCTCTAAGAATTTAAAAACAAATATACAGGGTGTTACAAAAAGGTACGGCCAAACTTTCAGGAAACATTCCTCACACACAAATAAAGAAAAGATGTTATGTGGACATGTGTCCGGAAACGCTTAATTTCCATGTTAGAGCTCATTTTAGTTTCGTCAGTATGTACTGTACTTCCTCCATTCACCGCCAGTTGAAGGAAGGTAATGTTGACTTCGGTGCTTGTGTTGACATGCGACTCATTGCTCTACAGTACTAGAATCAAGCACATCAGTACGTAGCATCAACAGGTTAGTGTTCATCACGAACGTGGTTTTGCAGTCAGTGCAATGTTTGCAAATGCGGAGTTGGCAGATGCCCATTTGATGTATGGATTAGCACGGAGCAATAGCCGTGGCGCGGTACGGCTGTATCGAGACAGATTTCCAGGACGAACGTGTCCCGACAGGAAGACGTTCGAAGCAATTGATCGGCGTCTTAGGGAGCACGGACATTCCAGCCTATGACTCGCGACTGGGGAAGACCTAGAACGACGAGGACACCTGCAACGGACGAGGCAATTCTTCGTGCAGTTGACGATAACCTAATGTCAGCGTCAGAGAAGTTGCTGCTGTACAAGGTACCGTTGACCACGTCACTGTATGGAGAGTGCTACGGGAGAACCAGTTGTTTCCGTACCATGTACAGCGTGT
Organism: Schistocerca nitens; assembly: GCF_023898315.1. NCBI lineage: Eukaryota > Metazoa > Arthropoda > Insecta > Orthoptera > Acrididae > Schistocerca > Schistocerca nitens. The sequence continues at coordinate 104,773,582 of NC_064618.1, forward strand.
GCAGGCACTATCAGCAGCTGATTGGCCTCCACGGGTACACTTCTGCGAATGGTTCATCTAAGAATGTGTCAATCATTTCAGTGCAAATGTTCTCTTTACGGATGAGGCTTCATTCCAGCGTGATCAAATTGTAAATTTTCACAATCAACATGTGTGGGCTGACGAGAATCCGCACGCAATTGTACAATCACGTCATCAACACAGATTTTCTGTGAACGTTTGGGCAGGCATTGTTGGTGATGTCTTGACTGGGACCCATGTTCTTTCACCTACGCTCAATGGAGCACGTTATCATGGTTTCATACGGGATACTCTACCTGTGCTCATAACATGTGCCTTTACAAGTACGACACAACATGTGGTTCATGCACGATGGAGCTCCTGCACATTTCAGTCGAAGTGTTCGTACGCTTCTTAACAACAGATTCGGTGACCGATGGATTGGTAGAGGTGGACCAATTCCATGGCCTCCGCGCTCTCCTGACCTCAGCCCTCTTGACTTTCATTTATGGGGGGATTTGAAAGCTCTTGTTTACGCAACCCCGGTACCAAATGCAGAGACTCTTCGTGCTCGTATTGTGGACGGCTGGTATACAATACGCCATTCTTCAGGGCTGCATCAGCGCATCAGGGATTCCATGCGACGGAGGGTGTATGCATGTATCCTCACTAACGGAGGACATTTTAAACATTTCCTGTAACAAAGTGTTTGAAGTCACGCTGGTACGTTCTGTTGCTGTGTGTTTCCATTCCATGATTAATGTGATATGAAGAGAATTAATAAAATGAGCTCCAACATGGAAAGTAACCGTTTCCGGACACATGTCCACATAACATATTTTCTCTCTTTGTGTGTGAGGAATGTTTCCTGAAAGTTTGGCCGTACCTTTTGGTAACACCCTGTATAACAGAAATACACTCCTGGAAATGGAAAAAAGAACACATTGACACCGGTGTGTCAGACCCACCATACTTGCTCCGGACACTGCGAGAGGGCTGTACAAGCAATGATCACACGCACGGCACAGCGGACACACCTGGAACCGCGGTGTTGGCCGTCGAATGGCGCTAGCTGCGCAGCATTTGTGCACCGCCGCCGTCAGTGTCAGCCAGTTTGCCGTGGCATACGGAGCTCCATCGCAGTCTTTATCACCGGTAGCATGCCGCGACAGCGTGGACGTGAACCGTATGTGCAGTTGACGGACTTTGAGCGAGGGCGTATAGTGGGCATGCGGGAGGCCGGGTGCACGTACCGCCGAATTGCTCAACACGTGGGGCGTGAGGTCTCCACAGTACATCGATGTTGTCGCCAGTGGTCGGCGGAAGGTGCACGTGCCCGTCGACCTGGGACCGGACCGCAGCGACGCACGGATGCACGCCAAGACCGTAGGATCCTACGCAGTGCCGTAGGGAACCGCACCGCCACTTCCCAGCAAATTAGGGACACTGTTGCTCCTGGGGTATCGGCGAGGACCATTCGCAACCGTCTCCATGAAGCTGGGCTACGGTCCCGCACACAGTTAGGCCGTCTTCCGCTCACGCCCCAACATCGTGCAGCCCGCCTCCAGTGGTGTCGCGACAGGCGTGAATGGAGGGACGAATGGAGACGTGTCGTCTTCAGCGATGAGATTCGCTTCTGCCTTGGTGCCAATGATGGTCGTATGCGTGTTTGGCGCCGTGCAGGTGAGCGCCACAATCAGGACTGCATACGTCCCAGGCACACAGCGCCAACACCCGGCATCATGGTGTGGGGAGCGATCTCCTACACTGGCCGTACACCACTGGTGATCGTCGAGGGGACACTGAATAGCGCACGGTACATCCAAACCGTCATCGAACCCATCGTTCTACCATTCCTAGACCGGCAAGGGAACTTTCTGTTCCAACAGGACAATGCACGTCCGCATGTATCCCGTGCCACCCAACGTGCTCTAGAAGGTGTAAGTCAACTACCCTGGCCAGCAAGATCTCCGGATCTGTCCCCCATTGAGCATGTTTGGGACTGGATGAAGCGTCGTCTCACGCGGTCTGCACGTCCAGCACGAACGCTGGTCCAGCTGAGGCGCCAGGTGGAAATGGCATGGCAAGCCGTTCCACAGGACTACATCCAGCATCTCTACGATCGTCTCCATGGGAGAATAGCAGCCTGCATTGCTGCGAAAGGTGGATATACACTGTACTAGTGCCGACATTGTGCATGCTCTGTTGCCTGTGTCTATGTGCCTGTGGTTCTGTCAGTGTGATCATGTGATGTATCTGACCCCAGGAATGTGTTAATAAAGTTTCCCCTTCCTGGGACAATGAATTCACGGTGTTCTTATTTCAATTTCCAGGAGTGTAAAATAATCAAATTCACTTAAACAGTGAGGTCCAATAGTCGTTAATTTCCCCACGCATATGACCAAATTATACAGTATCAATTTTAAAATACAAGTAGTTTTGCTGCTGCAGGGCAATTTAAATACGATTAACAAACGGTAACATTAGAAGCAGCAATCCTCAAATCCAAACTACTACCACGTCTAAATGAATCTAAACAGTGTCTTACCTAAAATATAAGACCTCATCCGTACGTTTTTCCAGGCCCGGTCAATGAATATACTAATTATTCAAACATTCAATGTGAGGGTGAATTACCCACGCACAATGAGATTAATACATATTAATTTGCCCTTCCGCGCTTCAATTACTACTGTCGAATTTGAAAAAGAGATAGTGCAAAAGATCACAAGATATACAAATTTAGGTGCTGCCTCCCTCAGCAGTAAGCATCGCTCTCGTCTCTATACGAGAAATTCTGACGGCGCCGCACGTAACAGACCACTGGTAGTAGAAATCCTAGAAACCACAGACTAAGATTAGCCTCAATCAAACGGCAACGGAATGGCTCAAATTCAATTACAGGCATATGTAACAAGACAAGAGATTCATTTATCAGGCCTTGGTGGATACCTAAGGAAATAGATGGCGGGGGCGACACAGGCTTTAGCAAGCGCAGCCACGCGGCAACCAGCCTCTCAAACAACCAGCAGGCAACAATGACGCGAGTACACAAACGCAGCGCCACGCCGTAACAGCGCGAACACATAAACCTGGCAGACCGGTACAGCAAACACTCAAGGAACTCAGAGACACCTGAAAGCCAAAGCATAAATCTGACCCAACTCTTGAATTCGAAAGTTTGTGGCAAACATCAGATTAAAACCCTCAAATTCACTCCAGTCATTTGAAAAACAACACTCTCAGGTAAAACAACCAGAGCTCATGTAAAAATCCATCATTAATGATACAGACTTAAATCTGCATGAGCAGTACCCACTCTTCAGTTTATCGTCATCATCATCATAATCATGATCGTCCGTTTCCAACTTCAGTTTCCCGGGTATGGGGTACAAGCGCTCCTATGTCTTCATGCTTCTTCGGTTCCAGGACAACTTCCCATTTCTATCCTTTGTCCTCCGTACCTGTTCTTGCAGTCCTTATCCAGAGTTTTTTCATCTACTTTCTACAAGGTTCAGATAGAAATACCTTTTTGGCAGGTCTTTCACTGTTCTTTCTCATTAAGTGGCCATACCACTGAAGCCTGCGATTCCTTATGACCTTCTAACAGGAACCTCAGTACTAGCTACTTTTCCATTCACCTCGTTCCTGAATATGTTCTTTCTAGTTGTTTGGTTCGTTGTTCTAATGAATTTAATTTCTGTTGCCTGGATTCTGCTGAGGTCTTTGTTTAATAGGGTATATGTTTCTAAACCATATGTTAGGACTGGTACGAAACAGGTGTTGTGTATGGTCACTTTTGCTTTTCGTAGTATTTTACCGTCCCAGAGAAGATTTCTGACTTTACTGTAGAGACTGGATGCTTTCTGTGCCCTGCTGGGTATTTCCTGCTTAATTTTGTTGTCTTTCGAGATCATGCTTACTTTATCAAACAGTCTTTAGTTGCAAGACATACCTTCAGTCCTGTTGCCTATTATGACGCTTTGATAACTACTGGAAACTTTATTTATTTCATAAGATAGCCATGCGTTAACGAGGCCAACCTGGAGCGGCCATTAATTCAACAAATTAAGAAAATGACGACAAGCGTCTCGTCACCCTGGTTTAGCACATTGATATCAGTTCAAATTAGGACAAGACACCCAACTGCAGCACGTGGTCACGTTAGATACTCCAAATACAAAGGTGTTACGAGACAATGTATCAGAAATATGTTGAACATGCAACATTACGCTCTCACCACGGTCAGTTGAGGAAATGACCAGCCATCAGAAATTGTCGACGTACGAAAATACTGTCCAGCGGGACGCACTAGCCGCTCGCCAGGGGCCGTCCGGAGTGGCCGTGCGGTTCTAGGCGCTACAGTCTGGAGCCGATCGACGGCTACAGTCGCAGGTCCGAATCCTGCCTCAGGCATGGATGTGTGTGATGTCCTTAGGTTAGTTATATTTAATTAGTTCTAAGTTCTAGACGACTGATGACCTCAGAAATTAAGTCGCATAGTGCTCAGAGCCATTCGCTCGCCAGGAAGTTCCCGCTGCACATCCACAGCTTAGCCGCAGCGATACGGCCCCACAAGAACACCACCCCGGCTCTCGTTTTACGTGCTGCCAACTTGTGCCGAAGCCAACCCAGACGTCGCAGCAGGAAAGGGACGTCCGCTGCTAACCGTTGTCTGTTTCTAACTGCCCGCACGTCAGAGCCACACCTCCCACCTGCGCGGAAACGGCCTTCAGGCGACGCCGCCACCCAGACCTAACATGCAGCGGAAGATAGCACGAATGTGCGGATCCATGTACCGCCACCGAGCCACACGGTTAATTACGTTTTACCTTTAAGCGTTTGCTTAAGAGTGATTCTGTAGTACAGAGGAATGTTTGTGAATTCAACACTTAACTGTATCGTAGGTTTTTATGGTGGACAGAAATTTTAGGTATCTCATTTGTTTGATGATAACGTAAACGTAAAGGGCCGACTTGTAAATCTGATTCTACGGGCTATATTGAACTGTCGTCTTCTATTGCACTTATTCTGTTCCTAAATACCCGAGAAAAGTCTTAGTAAACTGGATTGTCTCAACTAAACTAGTTGTTTCATTACCACAGATGCTGTATGTGATTGAAGAATGATTGTTCTTTTCTTCCGACCCCTCGCTCTATCTGGTTCTTTTCTTTTTCAACAACGCTGACATAGAAAGTAGATGAAAGCCAAAAAACTCCTTTTTTGGAAAATAATGTTTGCCCAGCAGGTATCGTAATCCATTCTGTCGTAGGTTGTAGACTGGACCAGAGAAACACCGTCAACTGATCTTTCTGATTTCAAGACCTTGTTTTCTTTAGTTGACTACGTTTCACGCAAACAAAATGGTTCAAATGGCTCTGAGCACTATGGGACTTAACTTCTGAGGTCATCAGTCCCCTAGAACTCAGAACTACTTAACTAACCTAAGGACAGTGCACACATCCATGCCCGAGGCAGGATTCGAACCTGCGACCGTAGCGGTCACTCGGTTCCAGATTGTAGCGCCTAGAACCTCTCGGTCACCTCGGCGGGCTTTCACACAAACAGTCCTTTCAAATAAAAAAAAGGAACGGATTGCGCTAGGATGAGTTTTTAGTTTATAGTGTGTGTCGAATCCACCGACACAAACGTCCACTTTTACTCATGGCCTAAAGATGTCATTGCAACTAACGTCCTATGTGCACAGACACAGAAAATGACTACGACAATACGTGTTTTCCTTCTGTATTGCCCGCATCTCGTGGTCGTGCGGTAGCGTTCTCGCTTCCCACGCCCGGGTTCCCGGGTTCGATTCCCGGCGGGGTCAGAGATTTTCTCTGCCTCGTGATGGCTGGGTGTTGTGTGCTGTCCTTAGGTTAGTTAGGTTTAAGTAGTTCTAAGTTCTAGGGGACTGATGACCATAGATGTTAAGTCCCATAGCGCTCAGAGCCATTTGAACCATTTGAACCTTCTGTATTATCTTACAGAATGTAGATACTGCTCATAGACGCCAGTAATGTAGCCGAAAATCTCGGTTGAACCTGATGGTGGTAGGTTTGTTGTGAACCATCAGATGTGCTAATGCTGTCGCCAGCACACTGGTCGGCAAGTATGTAGCAAGAAGATCGATAGTAGGCTCTGGATCAAGTTCACCTGTCAGGAGAGAGGCCTAAGACAGACACGCAAGCGAAACGCCACCAACGCCCTCTCGACCGGAGGGCTCAGTCAGCCATAGTCTCAGTCAGTGGCGCAGTCGCTCAATCACTAGCTCAGTCACTGGTGCACTATCTCGCATCGTAGTTTGGCGTCTGTCATTCATCGCATAGCGGGACTTGTACTTCACCAGCAGTCAGGCTAACGTAGACTATTACGGAAGAGTTTGTACCATAAAAAATGGAATCTCTTGAGATAAGTAGCTTCCTGTTTATGTAAATAAAGAAACCTGTTAATACATGTGTGCAGTTGTAGAAAGAGGATACCAGCCTCCAAACACAATCCTCTCCCTTGATTCTTATGGTACCAGACTCAACAGTGGCGACGAGGAGGCAACAATAAGTGGTTCAAAAATGGTTCAAATGGCTCTGAGCACTATGGGACTTAACAGCTGAGGTCATCAGTCCCCTAGGACTTAGAACTACTTAATCCTAGCTAACCTAAGGACATCACACACATCCATGCCCAAGGCAGGATTCGAACCTGCGACCGTAGTGTTCGCGCGGTCCCAGACTGAAGCGCCTAGAACCGCTCGTCCACACCGCCCGGCCCAATAAGTCGTGTTATCATCCGCATTTAATACATACATGATTTAGATAATTTCGTTATGATGCACATATTCATGAAGTGATGGGTCGAAGTAGACGTCAGATTTAAAATTTACACTTGCTAGTTTAAGTTTTGCATGGAATCCTACTTTGTATGTTAAGTAATCGATCGCTATTTGGCTCACAAAAAAGAAGAGAATGTGCAGCCATAGTGAACTAACTAATTGAAACACGCCTGGCGTCATTCAGAGTATCTCTATACGCCCCACACTTGCACTTCCGAAATGTCTCCAGAATTCTGTTATCGAGTCTCAACCTGGTAGAAACAATCATTATGTAATAACAATTTCTCATAGCTTCAATTCTGTGATACACTGCAACTTTCAACTTGATGCTCAAGACTCTCAACTCCCAGAGGCTGTCGAGTTAACTACATACCTGGCTTGACAGAAGAATCCGTGAAGCAGCTACATAACTATATCCAACTTTTCAATGATAATCCTTACAGCATTGAAACTTTAACTGCTGGCCAAAATTTATCCTCAGCCTTAGCCAAATCCAAAAAAGAACGATGGATAGAGTTACTCGAGAACCTTGATATGTCTAAAAGCAGTCAGAAAGCCTGGCAGTTGCTGCGACGCCTGAACAACGACCCTGTCCACAACCATGGCCATGCAAACATTGCACCAGATCAAATTGCTCATCATCTAATTCAGAATGGCAGGGTCAATTGTTCTAAAGATAGAACAAAACTCAAAAGAGAACCTGAACGTGAAAACAACCACCTATCCAATGACTTCACCTTACAAGAACTTAGAACCGCAATTCAGAAATGCAAAAATGGTAAAGCGCCTGGTCTAGACGACCTAATGATTGAGCAAATTAAACATTTTGGTCCCATCACGGAAAGATGGCTTCTACAATTCTATAATGGTTGCCTGAAGCGGAAACAGATCCCTGCCATCTGGAGGAAAACTAAAGTTATTCCCTTACTAAAACCTGGAAAGGGTGCAGCTGATCCCAAGAACTACCGACCGATTTCGCTCCTTTGCCATTTGTATAAAATCTATGAAAGAATGTTACTAAATAGACTCACTCCCATTGTTGAAAAACAACTCATACCTCAACAAGCAGGTTTCCGACCTGGAAAGAATTGTACAGCACAAGTCCTTAATCTGACTGAACATATTGAAGAGGGATATGAAAAAGGATACATTTCCGGGGCTGTCTTCGTGGATCTCACAGCAGCATATGACACCATTCAACATCGACAATTATTGCACAAAGTCTACTACATCACTAGAGACATTAATTTCACCAGAACTGTGCAGACACTTTTGGAAAACCGGCGATTCTATGTGGAGTTCCAAGGAAGAAGGAGTAGATGGAGAAGTCAAAGGAATGGCTTGCCTCAGGGTAGTGTCCTTTCCCCCATATTGTTCAACATATTTACAAATGACCAGCCTCAACCTTCTCTTACAAAGAGTTTCATCTATGCAGATGATCTTGCCTTAGTCACACAAGCCAGAGATTTTGACACAGTAGAAAACCAGCTTACTGTTGCTCTCAAGGACCTATCTGAGTACTACAGAGTCAATAACTTAAGACCGAACCCTACTAAAACTCAAGTTTGTGCTTTCCACCTACGCAATCGAGAGGCCTACAGAAAACTTATAGTGTGTTGGGAAGATCAAGAGCTTGAACATTGTTTCTACCCCAAATATCTGGGTGTCACCTTAGATCGAACGTTGACCTACAGAAAACACTGCACTAACACTAAGCAGAAAGTTGCTGCTCGCAACAACATCCTGCGGAAGCTCACTGGCAGCGTTTGGGGTGCAGATCCCAAACTACTAAGAACATCAGCCTTGGCCTTGTGCTATTCCGCAGCTGAATACGCATGTCCTGTATGGTACAAGTCATCTCATGCAAAGCAGGTTGATGTGGCACTGAACGAAACCTGCAGGACAGTAACGGGATGCCTCAAAGCTACACCTATTGATAAACTCCATAAACTAGCAGGTATTGCTCCTCCAGACATAAGGCGTGAAGTCGCAGCCAAACTTGAGAGACATAAAGCAGATCATAACACCGATCACCTGCTACATGGATACCAGCCACCAATTAGTAGACTCAAATCTAGGAGGAGCTTTATGAGAACTACTACACCCCTCACCGGTCGGACTGGAGCAGCCAGACTATCTCAGTGGACAGCAAAATCTGACAGCAATGATTGGATGACTCCTTCTGAGACCCTTCCTCCTGGTGGAAATCAAGTCTGGACAGTGTGGAAGTCTCTAAATCGGCTCAGGAGTGGCGTCGGACGAACTAAGGACAACCTGTTTAAATGGGGCTTCATGAAGGAATCTTCCACCTTGTGTGACTGCGGAGAAGAACAGACAACCAAACATTTAATTAACTGTCCTAGATGTCCTGTATCATGTTCCACACAAGAGCTTGTTGATGTTTCAGACAATGCTGCTGCCGTTGCACAATTTTGGGCTAATACCGTTTAGTTTGTTCTTTTATGATTTGACCTGATTTGTTATATTGTATATATTGTAAATATTGTTGTAATGTTTTTGACTCGAAATAAATAAATAAAACTTGATTACATTCGTTATTTTTACTCGAGACACTCAGCGGAGTGGTAGCTTATTTTTGTCCTTGTTGATATTACTTTTGCGTTTCTGATATTTTTTATGTATATCGTAGCAAGTTTTACATCCGACAGCGTATTATGATAATTAACGAGCAGTGGATGCGACCGTTTCGTCTTTCCCATTTTCCGCTGTCAACAACAGTTGTTGAACTACTTCCAGAGAGTAATGAAATTTTGCTTTGTTTCGGGAAACGAATTAACTTGCAGACATCGAACAGACTTGTTCCGCCATTCAGTTGTGTAATGGAGCCTTTTAAAGTTCCCCTGCCGCTCGCAGCATTTCGCGGCCCGCGTCCGACGGCCCCTGCAGCTATACATCCCGGCAAACACAGCGCCCTCCGTCAGGCGCATGCAGCCGGTTAGCACAGAGGCAGCCAAGCACGCTACGCCTCCACCGTGGTTCGCAGCGCTGTTCAGCAAATTATCAGTAACTACGGGGGATCTAGGGCTTTATCGACTCATGCAGCACACTAGAAAGTGCCCCCTGAAGGTTGAAGAAGCGAATATAATACGGCATCGACGTAGTTACAGGTGACTCGACGTTATCACAGTTTCCGCTAACTTAAGGTTAAACAAGTTGCAAGGAACTGCTTTATGGCGTGAAAGCAATAAGCTAACTTCAGCGCAAATTTTACCTTGGGTATTTTCTCATTATACTCTTAATATCCATCTCGCTCTTAAGTATGTAGTTTTCCAATTATGCACTTTTCATATGACCCTACTTTCATCAGACCCCAATAGCAGACTGGATGGAGGGAGAGAAATGTTCAGCATGCCATACAGCTTTGTCTTACAACATGCGGGACGCATCGAAATTGGTGTCTGTAAGTTCATGTTTCACAAAGATTGACGTATATTTCCTCGTGCGATAGTTCACAGCAGTCCATTACCTTTTAAAGAAGCGCTTGTATTTTGTTGATGGTCACCAGAATGTGTCTTAGTTCTCTTAAATATTTCCTTCATTTTTATTAAAAAAATGTTAATGGCCGTCAGTGTAGTGGACTGACAAGGCAGCCAGTCCACAGTGAAGTAGCCGAAAGGGCACGCGTCAACTCACGCCGTCTGGCGTTAAGTCTGGAACAGGATTCGTAATGAATGTGATAAAGAAAAGAACGTAGCTACTAGAACACTTAACTTTTATATCGTCCTTTGGTATACAGCATTCTTGATGATACAAGTGAGACTATCTTGAGATACATGCAATGGTACAAATGGCGCCTTGCTAGGTCGTAGCCATGGACTTAGCTGAAGGCTATTCTAACTGTCTCTCGGCAATTGAGAGAAAGGCTTCGTACGTGTAGTCGCTAGCAATCGTCGTCGTACAACTGGGGCGAGTGCTCGTACGTCTCTCGAGACCTGCCTTGTGGTGGCGCTCGGTCTGCGATCCTGACAGTTCAAATGTTCAAATGTGTGTGAAATCTTATGGGACTTAACTGCTAAGGTCATGAGTCCCTAAGCTTACACACTACTTAACCTAAATTATCCTAAGGACAAACACACACACCCATGCCCGAGGGAGGACTCGAACCTCCGCCGGGACCAGCCGCACAGTCCATGACTGCAGGATCCTGACAGTGGCGACACGTGGGTCCGACATGTACTAATGGACCGCGGCCGATTTAAAGCTACCACCTAGCAAGTGTGGTGTCTGGCGGTGACACCACAGTCAGCGTTTTACCTTTTTATTGACAGTGTTGTATGCGTTTGAATGCAAATGTGCTGTATATCATGTGAACTGCATTGCAGTTTTGACATTCTGATACCAGTAAGTAAATGAAGAAATTTTGTGCAATGTCTTAGTTAAAAAATGTAGCTGCAGATATATATCAAAAATTCTGAAAGCCTAAAGCAGCAGAAAAATGCTGATAGACGGTTTATTACAGTACATGGAAACTGCAAAATAAAAATAAAAAGGAAACAGGAATAAGTAAATGTCGTATAATGAATCAGACAATATGTAACATTTGAGCACTGTAAAGAACACGGTTCATATTAAAGATTACAGTGGTAACAATCAGTAAAGGAATGCAAAGTAAACTGTCATTTTCACATGACATCAGTTATTTAAGAATTTCTTTTGAATTGCAGTGCTTCTATTTATATTTTAAAGCAAACTGCATATCAGTAGATTTCGTGTGCTTAGTCTTATAGAAAAGTCGGAATGTCCTGTTCCTCCTTCGTATCCGTGGCATTTCTTCACTCGAGATGCTAATCATCGGTCTCTATAAACATCTTGCAGTTCCCAATTCCTACCCAAAAATCAGTCCAATTTTTAATGTATTTTGGCTATGATAGTGAGCAATCATGGCATAGAAAATTGTGATGAATGACCTTTAACGAAAAGTGACAACCACGCGTAGTGGAACCACGGATTTTGCACCTGATGTGACTAAAAAACGTATGTTAACGCTTTGTAATTTTCAACAGCGTAGCCTTAGGCCCTTGCAAAAATAACACAGTTCTCAAAATCACTTTTCCTTTCAAAGTGGTATTCACTGTTCACGAACTAAGCCGTTATGCTAATAGTTTTTGTTTTATTTTTCAGAGTGAAAGTATGTTGCTTTAGATCACTGCATAGCCTGCCGAAAACGGAGCCAGCTGTGATAAAATTCTTATTGAGCCCAATCGTGTCATTACATTAAATTTATGAACCGTCGTTTGTGGTGTTGCTCCCACACTAACTAATCATTTTGCAATCGACCAGAGTTTCATGAAAGTTATTTTCGCGTCACAAATTGGAATAAATAAATTTCGAATTTCCCGTCACAAACTTCGCCCCTCACGCCATGCACCTGACATAACTCTTTCAGTACGCTTCAGAAAAGAATTTGTTGTACTCATGTGAGTACCGCAGACCTAATAAATTATAAACCATTCAACGTATGATACTACAACAAATGATTACTTTACTACATATAAAACGTTGTCAAATTTTTATGTATCGAGATTTCAAAAAATTAAAATCAAATTAAGAAATACAAGTTTCCTTAAAAATACTGAAGCTCACGTCTTGCATATGAAAAAACTTGACGGGATAGTCATCATGAAAAAAGATATCTTCTCACATCAGGAAGACTAACCTAATTTTTCACAACCTTTTCAACATAAGACAAAATATTGTGAAGAAAGTGAGTAGGGCCTACTTTACTACATCTACAACACTTCCAAATTTTTACTTTCAAAATAGGAAAAAGTATTCTTACTGGTCATTTTAGTTTCATTTTAGGAATCGATAAGATCTCAAGAACTGAATTTAATAGTAACGTTGCAGCATAAACTACTAACAAAATTTTTGTAATACACATAACGTTAAAATACACCATTAAGCGCTTTGTGAATCCCATGGCGGTGAGTACATTTTGTAAAGACAGGTCGCCTCAGTGTTTGGGTATGCTTCGACATGACTTTTACCACATTCGTCTGTTATTTATTCGATATATTTGTGCCAAAAAATAGAAATGGTTAAGCAGCTGTTCCAATTTCAATATCCAGGTAACATCACCTAGAAAATAATGAGGGGGTCTCCTTGCTTCAGTACACCACACTGCACGTTATTCTAGAAGCTGCATCACATCACTTACGAGAATATAATTTTGTAGAAGTTTGGCATCATGGATCTGGCGTGGAAGACATTTCACACACTGGAAGATAGACAACCCAGAGTACATCATCTGCCGCAGGTGCAGATGGTGTATGCTGGGCTGCTTATAATAGGGCGCGGGAAATATTTTCTGGGCCACCTTCATTTTATGCCGTATTAGCTGCCACTGCTTCACCTGCACGATGTTGTACGCTCCCAGAGAGAAACGGGTCTTCAGTGTCTGCGCTGACATGGACGCACAACTGGTGCAGGCTAATAATGTGGCGCGACAGCCCGAACATGGCCCTGCAGTTCTGCGGCCACTGCTAGATGGCGGTCAGACGTCGACTGCCCAGAGGCCATCAGAGACGCAAACAGTTGCTCGCGGCGCGTCCCGAACAGGTGGGCAGAGTCTTTGACGGCCGCGCGGCCCTCGCTCAGCAGAAGACAATGGCGCAGCGGGAGGCGGCGCACCGGCAGAGGCGGCGTGCTGATAGGCGGAGCGCACTGCTCCACTGCAGAGACAGCCCTTCCCCCGTGTTCGTGACAGCTGAGGCGAGTACTGCAGCCAGCCGCGAGCACGCAATTACTTGCTGGAACACTGGATACGGCTTCTCCACCTATGAAGTGGTCGACCTCCGGAACTGCAAGCTCATCAATAAGCTTAGTAGTAGCGTCGCTCAAGAAACGTGACTCCAAACCTAGCATACGATAGTTCCTGACTCAAAAAATTCGCATGTTCCCACTGATGAAGAGTAAGTGTCGACCACGTATTTATTGTAACAGTAACAGAGGCCATATGAAGTTTTAACTTACGCGTGTACAAAGTTTGGTTTTACAGCATTTCTGAAAAGCATCTGTAAACGTATATAAACTTACACGAGGAGTAACAGATAGCCCAAAAATTTGATAAAACACGTAAAAATCCTACAAAAGTAAACAAAGGTTATCACAAAGTGAAGTGACGATTTAACATGTAACAGATCACGAAATCGTGTTTTCTGTACTACCTCTTATTTGCAATATTTATTTTACTAAAACTTGCCAGAAGTGGAGAAAAACTGTACGTAAAATATCAGAACAACAATGTGTAAGTCTTTAGTATATAACTCGTGGTGTCTGTTCTCTCCGACATGTCCAATTGAAGATTCAATACACACACACAGACACACCGACATATGAGCATAGACGGATCACGGTGATTTCAGTGTAGCTGCACACTACGTCTGAACTCTTGTGGGATTCAGCCAAAAACTGCGAGCGAAGGGGCTAATGGACAGAGAACGCTATTAGTGTGTAACAAGTTGAGAACTTTGGCTGGAATGAAAGCGTGTCCGGATACTCGAGGCGGCGAAGAGAACCGCTCAATGGGATGGAATGTAACAATGCCAGAGAAGGAAAGTTGCTACTCACCATATAGCGGATCTGCCGAGTCGCGATAGGTACAACAAAATGATTCACACAATTATAGCTTTCGGCCATTAAGGCCTTTGTCAACAGTAGACACACATACACACAGTCACACACACACTCACACAAACGCAACTTGCACACACGTCTGCAGTCTCAGAGAACTGCACGCAGAAGTCCTTCTACAGGACGTGGCTTGGACTCGACTAATGTCTGAAGTAGTGCTGGAGGGAACTGACACCATGAATCCTGCGGGGTTGTCCATAAATCCGTAAGAGTACGAAGCGGTGGAGATGTCTTCAGAAGAGCACGTTGAAAGGCACTAAGTAGCAATTCTCGACGTGTGGGGTGTCGCATTGTTACGCTGGAATTGCCCAAGTCCGTCGGAATGCACAGTGGATACGAATGGATACAGACTCTGTTGGTCAATAACGGTCAGGGGACATTGGTTCGTTAAGTAACTATCAATGTCAATGAAATTCACCATCATCCGTGCATCTTAAGATATTTTTTATTTTATTTTTAAGGCTACCAGTTGTAGTATCCACTACGTCATGTCAGGCCCCATAGGATCTCTCCAAACAAACGAAAATGTCATGGTAATTCCTTTTACGGTTTGAAGATGGTTCTCACTGTGCACCAGAAATTTTATTTCATTAATCATTCTGCATTAGATCAAGTAATTGACAGCAACACACACCAGTAGCTGTGTAATGGCTAATACACTTCTGTATGACCTAAACTGTGTTATTATAATGATAATTATTACTATTATTATTATTATCATTATTATTGGCATGATTTGTAACCAGTATCTATCCTCAGTTTAGATAACATTTTTCTGAGAAGGAACACTTGCGATGGATTGAGAAATGTTTCCTTTTTCTATAAAAAAATAAAAAAATGTTTTTAGAGCTGAGCAGTACCAATTAGTTCATGGATTGACAAAACACCTACAAAAGTTAAATATCATTTATCTTTCGTAGGTTTAAAAGTACAAGCGTTCAGTGAAAATTTGTTTTATTTAGGCGCTACTGTAGATGATGCTTGGGCATCGGTAGAGTGGGGGGGCGGGGGGGGGGGAGGGTGGGAGCGATGTACTAGCATGCACTGTCGCAGTGGTGACATCACCTCCCTGAGTAGCATCAGGTGTAGGCACAGCAGAATGTTAGAGCAGCGAAGTGTGCGCAGACATGTATTTCATGTATGATAGAGGTGACAACAGTGCATCGTAAGCTACACATTTGTATCGACAAAAACACGCTAATCCAGTCTTTTCGAAATGCGTGCACTTTTACAAGTATCCAAGTGTCCATCAGCATCCCCGACGATGTAGGAGCTTATCACGTGGCACGGAAGGAGAAAGGCCTGCACGTACTCGACTCAAGTTGAAGAAATGGTTCAGGAAGCAGCATACATCTCTCCAAAACCTTTGACTTGAAGTAAAGTTCCAAAGTGCATGTACTGAAATTTTTTCATCGCAATTCTCTGTATACTTCCATCTCAATGAAACAGGCTTTGGCATAGAATGAATTTTTTTTAATCACTGGATGCAGAAACTGTATGAAGACAATCATCGGTTTAAACGTATTATTTTATTTACAGACGAAGTGAAGTCTGCACACAATGGTGTCTTTAATTTAATAATTTACATTTTTAGAGTGCTTTAAACCAATATACTGCCAGTGAGCTATCATTTTCCATTTTCAGAGGGTGGATGGTTACAGGCACTAGGTGACAGTCGCATTTGGCCACAACTTTTTTAATTATTATGCTATGGCCTTTTTTTGCGGTGGTATCTTGCAGTATTGCTTGAGGATGTTCTCCATGTGCAACATTGAACAATGTGATGGGTTGATCAGCGGGCACTGCCGCCTTTCCCTGCTGACGTAATGCCACAGCTAATGGCCAGCACGGTGGAAGATGGATACATGGACAGAGCTTGCACGTTGGCCTCCTAGAACACCTATCTCCTTTACTTATTTTGATGTCTGAGTTCATCTCAGTACTTCCGTTGACATGATTGAAGTACTGGAGCACCAAACTTTCAAGTCTTACGACATGATGAACCGGAGTTAAAAATAATTCGTAATTCACTTCAAAGAATAGTTCAATAATGCATCCAGTTAACAGAGAAAAATGTACAATAATTTTTAACGTACAACTCCCTGAAGTGGAACTATAGTACATGTACAGCTGGACTGTGGGCGAAGCTCGAGCCAAATTTGATCGACTCTCAATCGAAAAGTTGACATTTCACACTAGTATGCATTAAGTAGAACAATACTTTGTGCGGCAGGCTTGTATCGACACAGTCGTTGTTACCTCGGAAACAGTGATTTTGCGGCCGGACCAATGTTATTTCGAACGACCATGTTGGTTCTTTACCGTAGTTAGGTTACTCAACGGCTAAGACGTTTCATCCCGTCTTCCTTCTTGAGTTGCAGGTTGCCTACATTACACCTCACCAGTGTACAAGAATATTGTTTTCGGTGTTTCATAGCATTAGTGAACCAATTTGAAAGTTTACAATGCTGTCATAATCTGCTCGTTAGGAAATATAATCTTAACTTGAAGGTTAAACACAATAAGTCAGGTACCAAAATTGGAAACCGTGCATATGTCTTGAAGCAGCGTAGCACAAAGTTCTCAAATTACCCAGATAATATTCACCCAGTAGTAGAGTATGAAATAACTTAGCGTCTCCCAACAAATTTAAATATAATTTCAGACATTTTTAAAATTTTTATCCAAGCTCCCCGTCATAAAATGATGAACGGGAATGACTTCATGTCTTATTACAGTTTCGCTATTCACATAGTAAAACTCAGGTTCAGGCATGACATTTTAGTTTATTGCTTCTTTGCGACTTC
Organism: Schistocerca nitens; assembly: GCF_023898315.1. Lineage (NCBI taxonomy): Eukaryota > Metazoa > Arthropoda > Insecta > Orthoptera > Acrididae > Schistocerca > Schistocerca nitens. The sequence goes on from NC_064618.1 coordinate 104,790,868, forward strand.
TATTCGCAGGATATCTTGCAGAAGTATCCAGATTCACCGCTACATGTACCTGAAAAATTATATCATTGTACGATAAGTAGTTCAGGAGATGAGACGTCATAAAGACTGTGATGTATGATATGGATGTTACACAATCTTCTTTGTACTCAGGAGTTGGGGACGTCTCCGGTACTCGTCTCAGTGATAATGTGTTTGAATGTTAATTTACTCATTTTTGGATACACTATTCCAGTTTTGGCTTTGTGGCAAGTTACTGGCGATTTATTACTGTTCTTTTGAATATACGAGGGCTATTCAGGAAGCAGGGAACGTTTTGGCATTAAAAAAAACTGACTACAAGAAATACATTTTATTATATACATATGAAAGAGCGACTAACATACTACTTTTCCACATAGTCACCAAACACATTGAGGCACTTATCATAGCTGTGAACAAGCATTGAAAGACCTTCGTCGTAAAATTCTCCGGCCTGGGTCACGAACGCCTGGAGTTCCGTTCGTCAACACAGCGCTGCATTGCAAGCCAGTTCTTTATCTTGGGAAACAAGTGGAAGTCGCTTGGTTCAAGATCGGGACTGTAGGCGGATGAGGGAAAATTTCCCTTCTGAATGAATTAAGGAGTTCTTTAGTGTGATTTGCCGTGTGAGGTCGGGCACTGTCATGCAAAAACAAAATTTTGGACGTCAGCTTTCCTCGGCGTTTTTTTTTTTTTTTTTTTTTTTTTTAACTGCTCTTCTAAAACTGTGCAACGTTTGACATACCAGACAGAATTTATGGTTGCTCCACGTTCGAGGAAATCAATAAGAAGCACACGGTAGTTACATTACGTTCCGAAGTGGATGTCAAGAACACCGTATTCATTATTCGTGTTTACTGCTCGAGTCGCCTATGGCTCGCGAGAAGCAGGCTGCTAACCCATCGTGTGGGTTAAAATCTCTCATCTTCGTGGTTTTTTAGCGACATATACAAGGAGCAAGCATTATGTCTGTTCATTCTTCTAGGAATATATGCTCTCGGAACTTTAAAAATGAAGCACATCGCGATGCAGAATCCCTCTCTTGCAGCATCTGACACTAGAGTTGGGTAATGATCTGTGTAACGCTTTCGTGCTTGCTGAAGGAACCAATAACGAAACGTGCTGCTCTTCTTTGGATTTTCTTAATTTCCTCTGTTAGTCTTGTCTGGAAGGATGCAATACTGAGAAACAGTATTCAAGTATTGGTCGAAGGAGGGTTTTGCATGGTACCCTTTCGTTGATCGACTGCCTTTCCAGCGATTAGTTTTATGTGGTCGTTCCGCTTTAGTTCGCTCCGTGCGTATTCGCCTAGAAATACCAGTGCTTGTTCTGTACTCTTAGAATCTTACAATAATTGGTATTTCCGTTCATGTATACGCAATACATATTTTGAGAATTATTTGCCACTCTTTGCACGAAGCATCGATCTTCTGCAGGGGTTCATTTCTCTGCAATTTTGCAGCATCGCAACTTCTCTATACACAACAGCGTCATCAGCGAAAAGCGTCATGGAACTTCCGATTCTATCTGCTGCAGTGATGTCATTTATATTTATTGTGGAAAGTAATGGAACTATAAGACTCCCATGGGATACATTCGAAGTTACTTTTATTTCTGAAGATTGCTCTCGACTGAGACCACTTGAGCTCACTTTGTTATAAACTCTTAGGTCAAATCACACGGTTGGTCTGACATTCCATGCGCTCGGATTTTGTTCATTTGGCGGCAGTGTGTAACTGTATCAAATGGCTTTCGGAAATCAAGGAACACAGCATTCATCCGAACACCAGTATCTACCGCCTTGTGAATCTCGTGGACGTAAGTAGCACTTACATGATATGACGAACTACGAAGTGAAAGTATCATATACACTGTCAATGGCTACAAATTCTAAATTATGACAGTGTGTCCAAATGACAACACATTTACACAGTGCCAGCCGGCTGTGACTCCTAATAGTAAAAAAAATCACATCCATTCGTTTCAATTTTTGCTGTTAAATGAGGCTGTTGAAAGCAAGGGGGTCTAATTGAGAAAATCATGTTTCTGAGAGAAAGAGCATCAAAATTTGTATCAAATTTAAAATGCAATGCTAATTTTTTATGTTCTCTACAGTAACCATCACATGCCTTGATTATTACTGAAGCTATAGACATAGTACCAATAAATTATATTTAGATTGTTGTGCTATATGGCGTTTCTACCAATAATACAACTGACACTTAGATACTTCTGCCTCAAAGATTTCACTTACATCCGTTGGACCCTCATTAATATGAGCTTTGGAATGAACCACAACAATTTCATGCAGTATTTTGTCCCATTTTTATCTATTACATTAATAAAAACATACAAATCTTATTAACTGTACGTTTAACGGACTGGACAAGGCAAATCAGTAAACAATGCTACATAAGAAACACAGGTTTCTAAGCAAATCCTTAGCGCATACACATACATAACCGCGCCCATTTGTGTCTGTTACAGGAAATGTGTATTAAGAGTCAAACATAACATCATCAGCAGGAACCACGACGTTAGCTGTTGTGAATTTGGCCCTCAACTTGCTGGTGAACTCCTATACGCTTTGGAAACACATAATTTATTTTTTTAATTTGTGCCAAAGATATTCCAATGAAAGGCACAAACGGATGTAAATGATGTTAATCTTGATATATAGGGTGACTACAATTAAAGCTAAACCTTGAAACCGCTGTAGAAATAACAGCACTGGTCAGAAAGACGTAAAATTGCAGCGGAACATTGTCGGAGAAGGGGGAAAACGTATGGCAGAAGAAAAATAAATAGTTACAAAATGTAGCCATAGATGTGGCTGTAAGCATCATAATTTAAAAGTGGTCAATTACAAATGAAAAATGAATCATACAAAAATGCCCAAGGTGTAATTTGAGGTTAAACAAACTGTACTACTGAATGTGCTTGGGTGTAAAGGTGTGATACTGTTATTTAAGTAAGCCCATCCACCACGGCTAGGTCATATCACATTGGATGGGAAAAATCGGTTTTTAATTGTCCTGAGGCCGAGAATCGCATAAAAAGCATCAATAGCGTCGGTTTTTAATTGACATGAAGCCAAAAACCACATGAAAAGCATCAGTCTCATCGGTTTTTAACTGTCCTGAGGCCAAAAACCGCATAAAAAGAATCAGTGAGAATCAAATCGGATTATTATTTTCCTGCAAAACATGCTCAATATGCTGTCCACCGTTTTCTGCAATAAGATGAAATCGGGAAACAGCACGTTCCAGAACTGATGAAAGTGTTTCCAGGGTCACGTTCAGAATGTGTTGCGCCATGCTTGCCTTCAATGCATCTAAGTCTGTAGTTGGAACACTGAACGCAACATATTTCAGATAGCTCCACAGCCAGAAGTCACACGGATTAAGATCGGATGATCGGGACGGCAAGGCTGTAGGGAAATGGCACCTGATAATTCTAGCATTTCCGAAATGGCACTTCAGCAGCTGCATAACTAGATTTTCTATGTGCGGGGGTGCGCCATCGTGCATAAAAATGATGCGATCCACATATCCACGCTGTAGGAGAGTTGAAATGACGTGCTTGCCCGAAAGACACTGATAGCACTTACCAGTGACGGTACAGGTAACAGGACCGGAAGCACCTGTCTCTTCGAAAAAATATGGCCACATGATAAACGATGACGTGAACCCTCACCACACAGTGACCTTTTCAGGATGAAGAGGTACTGGCTGATTTGTGTGTGGACTTTCTGTTGCCCATATTCGACAATTCTGTGTACTGACATGTCCTGTCGGATGGTAGTGGGACTCATATGTCCACAAAATCTTCCACTTCCAATCATAACACACTTCCATCTGAGCAAGAAATTCTAAAGCAAAGGTCTCTCTTGGTGGCAGGTCAACAGGAAACAACTCGTGAACATAGTAGTAGTAGTACTAGTAGTAATAGCTTTATTCATCCGTAGATATCTTTTTACAAGGATGTAGTACACGTGAAAGTATTTACAAATTTAGATCAATTTAAAAAAAGCTAATTAGTATGCACATATATTTACAGACTTCTAGTGAGGGAAAATCATTAGACTTACTCCTGGTATACAATACATTTTTTACAAATAATATATTAAATAATGTAATGCCACATTGTTCACTCATATATCACTATCAGTCACTGTACACACTATACACACATTGCTTCATAACACTTCACTCACTACACACACACACACACACACACACACACACACACACACACGTGCGCGCGCGCGCGCGCGCGCGCGCACACACACACACTGATGATCTCTGGGCCATTTTCTGTACCGCAACTTTCCATTTGCTATCCTGAAAAACTGAGTCAGCATCCCTCCATAATGAGTGAGATGTTGAGCTCAGACAGAGGAAGAGATGTTAGTATTGTGCCAAGCATAGCTTGGGGGTAAGTATTTCTAGAAAGGATGAAAAAGAAGGAAAAATACATAAAGTGAAGGTGTTATGTGGAATGTTCGATATTTTATAATCATTATTATTATTTTTTATTTGAATAACATTTTGTATCAAACCCCTACTCTGTTTTAGCTAAGTAACCCTTAAATGTACAAAATGTATTGTATAACAGGTACTTTTTAGCTGCCTTTTTACATAAGTGTATTTTTGCAATTTCTTTAATCTCTTTTGGTAATTTATTGTACAGTTTTGTTTCTTGTGTAATTTTGAATGGATAGCAAAGAAGGATGTTTCGTAGGAGTCTATGCCCAATGTTCGGGCAATTCTCCGTGCGCTACACGTTTTCACACCAGCACTCGTTTCCTCCTGCATTGCTGTGGCCACTGCTTCCGCTGACGTCGAATCAATTCGTTTCCTCCCTCTACCAGGTTGCACACCAAAAGAACCCGTCTTTTCGAATTTCCGAATCATTTTCTCCAGACACACGGCAGTCATCTAATCAACGCCTATTTTCAGACCCTTCAGTGTCCGGAACTTCTGCAGAGCGACGTGTGCACAGTCATCATTCTTGTAATACAGCTTTACCGAACGTCGTACCGCGAAAGGAGGAAAAGCCGTGTACCCTGCGAGTTTATACCATCTTCAATGGGTCTTGCGCATAACAGGTGTTTTCAGTTACGTATTCTGACAGATACAGTGTCATCTATTGATCAATTTTCACAGTAGATTTTTTTCTTCTGCCATACGTTTCCCCATTCTCCGATAATATTCCGTTGCAATTTGACATCATTCTGATCTATGGTGTTATTCCCACAGTGTATTGAAAGTTTAACTTTAATCATAATCACCCTGTTCTTCTGCTGATACGGCAGATAGCGACTCTACAGCTTCGGCATCCTGGGTTTGATCAACTTAATTCAATGGAGTCGAAACTGATGTCGGGGTTAAGAGTTATCTTTCAAAATACTCAGTAAAATAGTGGCTTGTTACGACAAACTTTTGGACAGTGGTCTTCAGTGAGGTGTGCTTATGATATAAATCCAGAGCTTAGTGATATTTTTGTCCTTGTTCTGATCCCCTTCATTGCCACTAAAAGAAATGAAGGTCGTTACGGACTGAGGAACCTGTTACACACACCTCAGCAAACCATCGCTTCCAGCATTTTCACTGCCTCTCTGTTCTTCTTGATATGTTCACCTTCTATTTAAAAGCTCTGAATGCAAAAACAGCTCCTAAAGTTCCGAACTGTAATGCACCGTATCGCAGCACCACGACAGTTTACATAACATTTCTGAAACACATAGTAGCAACGAAAATAATAATATAATAAATTCGTGTGACTCACTGACCTGGTGCAAGTCTTTCTATTAGATGCCATTTCGGGGTCTTGCTTGTCTCTAACCAAACCCAGTTGTCCAATACGGAAAAGGGGACCTGTAGTTTAACGTAGAACCCGAACCATGCGTCGTTTCCGACGAGTCTTCACATCATTGGGAGGTGAAGTCTAGGTTAAAATCCAAGGTCCCATTGGGATTCGACTCTCCTTTCCAGTGAAGCGTTTTACCACCTTTCTTTTCTTTTTCCTTACTCGTTCTCGGCGTTTCGCTTGGGCGAACGTCACATGATACCCCCCAAGTTCACCGTTGAATCCTGCACTCAGATTTTTTATTACAGGGTGTCTGATCTTTTGACCGAACACGCTGAGCTACCGTGGCAGCATCGCAAGACCACCAGTCCTGATTTGAATCAACAAAAAATTTTAACGTAGCAAATTATTATGAGCTGTCATCTGGCACCGAAAGTGTAGCTTGCTCTGCAGGAGGGGACGAGAGCAGATTTTGGTTCTTACGCTGGCACAGCTGACGCTAGCTACTGGGCCGAGCCAGCCGTGTGCTAGCTTAACGCTGCGTGAAGTACGTTACATATACTCCCTATGAATCTGAAGAAGTAGTATTAGGCTGCGGCCACACTTGCGTTTTTTTAATCTGGACGCTCAGCGTCAAAAGACACCACAGTTATAGGCAGGCTGGAGAAGGCCGGTAGTGGCCATAAACAGCGTCTTTTTCTGCCAACGTCCGACGGGAAGGCGCATCCTCAAGGTCAAACGCTAGTCGGATGGGCCGGGGCCAATTCCCTGCTTCAAAAGACGCTTCTCACACTGCGTTCCCACGTGAACTCAGTAGTAACTCTGCAGTGTGTCAACACATAGTAGTGTGTGTATTCAAGTATTTCATTACAATTTTTTCGATGTTTGAGATGGAAAAAATTGAACTTGATAGCGAACGTATTATTTTAGAAGTTCAAGCTCGACTTGTTTTATACGACATTCAAAATGCGGATTATAGAAATAGACAGAAAAGAAGAGACGGTTGGCTAGCTGTGGCATCTAATGTTGTCGGTGAAGGTTGGGACAACGTGGACAAAGAAACAAAAGAAGCGTTAGGTAAGAGTAGTAAAAACATTTAATTTGCGTATTATAAAACATCAATAATACAATAAAATATTTAAATTTTATGAAAGACATCTGGTGAATAACATTTGTTATATTAAGTAAGTACAGCACGTCACAAAATATGCGCTTTATTGTAGAATATTAGAGGTGTCTTGTTATGCCAGCAGTCTTTTTCACTCAGCAATGTTTGCGTATCGGTTTTGCCAGGGTACAGAACCTGCGATAGAACAGAAATATTCAGCAAACTGAGCTTTTGTGTGTGTTCCTTTCGCGGTCCCTCTTGTCCTCTGGGCCGGAATGCTGTCCAAAGGACACGATAACGTGTCTTCAAAGTTGTACGCATCGTTTTCCCTCACAAACTTGTGCATTACACAAGTGGTTTTAACAATGATGTCAACCAAATCGATACTGACGTCAATCGGACTGTGGAATGTACGCCATTTATTAGCTGAAATACCTAATGCACATTCCACTTACCGCCTGGTACTCGATAAACGGTAGTTAAAAATTCTTTTAATGTTAGTCATGTCCTTACCGGGAGTCTCAGAAGATTTTCACACATAGCAAAGGCATCATATGCCAGAAACACATATGGCAGTAATCGACCAGATTTATGGTAAGGGGGCTGGTGGTGGTAATGGTAAATTGTTGGAATAGAGTTTCTTGCCTAAATTAGTACTTTTCAGAACGTTTGAATCTCCCTCGTGTCCAAAGGCCCCAGCATCTATATATCTGAAGCAGTAATTTGCGTCAGCTACAGCCATTAAAACTATTGAAAAATACTTCTTGTAGTTAAAGTATTCACTACTCGATCCCCATGGATTGATCATTCTAATATGCTTACCACCAATACATCCCACGCAATGTGGAAAACTGGCTTTTTTTTAAACTAAACTAATATTCAACCAATCTTCAGCAGTTAGGTTTTCATATATTAGCCTTGCATTATTTCCCAGATTGCTGAGCATGTCTCTCGAATGATCTTTGAAATTGTTGAACGTCCAAGTAGAAACTGGAAGTGTAGAGATATGATGGAATTGCCATTTGCGGGATACCTATCAATGAAACGTTGATAATGGGTTAAAAGTAGAACCGATATTTATATTAAGTGTTTTTTTATAGGGAAGGATCTGCAAAAAAAGTGGAAGAGCTTTGAGGAATGCCACTACAAAAATGTGAAAAAGCACGATATCAGACGTGGGGATTCATCACAACCCAGGAAACATTACATTTATTACAAACCGTTGTCATTTCTCCAATCTTAATGTGTAGAAAGAGAGTGAGTATTCCATATTTATAATGTTCGTGCACTTTCAAGTTCCAGATTGAGCCATGCGTGGTCACAAATAATAAAATTTTACTGTGTACAATTATAGTTTTCCCTTTTTACCACAGGACATCTGGGAATTGGGCTGTCGATCTAATAGAATGTACTCAAGACGCTGACAGCAAGACTGCACAACAAGAAGCAAACAAGGCACCTGAAATACAACATACTAGATCCAAAACCTCTCTCCCTGCTCGCACAGCGCAAAGGGAAAGAGAAAGTCCATTCACGAAGAGACGAAAACAGGACGAGTTTGAAAAAAAGTTGTTGGGCGTTTTGGAAACGAGTTTGCAACAATCACATACAAAGGAACCCAGAACTGATGATCCAGATGAAATGTTCTTACTTTCACAAATGCCTCTTATTAAGAACTTTAGCCCAGCTGGCAAGATGGATTTTCAGTTGAAATATTTACAATTGGTTCAGTCCTACATACATGCACAGCCGTCCAGAATTACATCTGAAAGTAACCAACAATAATCTCAGTCCACAAGCAGCACATCTACAATGATCCTTTTATGCATTGTAAACAAATAATACAATAAGTAATAAAACTTCACTTACATCATAGTAATCGATAGTTTTTCTTCAGCCCTTATACAATCACGTAGTCGAGTGTTTCTTCCAGAAATAGCAATCGACACATTAGACAGCAGGGTTTCGTATCACGTAATAGATATCCTGTAGTACTCAAAAAACTTTTCGGTGTTTTCTTTTTGTTGTGTAGCAGATTGAATGTTCTCCTCTCCGATCTATCCTCAATTGTTGCATGAGTCCACAAACATCTTTTTTGTCTACGTCGTCTCCGCGCGAATCAGTAACAATGCAGCACATATTATTGTTAAGATTGTTTACTTAATACATTCATTTCTCAATGCTGTGATGTCACCCAAGCAGGTCTGAGCCATGTATGGCCACATTCATGTCTTTGGTTTCTGGGACACGTTGCGCTGAAAGAAGCTATATATATACATGGTCGAATGTGGCCACCACCAGGCGACTTTTGAAGCTGCTCCTTTAGACGCTGAGCGTCCAGCTTCAAAACCACAAGTGTGGCCGTAGCCGTAACTATTAATCTATCTTTTTCGTTCTTAGTATACCAAACTCTATGGATAACACGCCTATACCTTTAAAATTTCAAATCAATAAGTTCACTACTTTCGGAGATACAAACTTTTGCCTTAAGCACATAATAACCCTAGTGGTATAGAGAAACCGAGTAAGGAACCGTAATGTATGCATCCATAGTTTGAATTGAAACTACAGCCGAGAGTATAGGTTCCCATAATGTAATTTCTGGAATTTTCTTTAATTTCATTACCACAGATTTCAGACGTAACTAAAAATAATATTGAAAATGACTGTTTCGTCGTGTTCTGGATGTGTGAGTGTTCTGGAGATATTGTGCAGAGTGAATGGAAGATATACGTAAAGTGCGAATGTGGTACTTTATTAAAACTATGTAAGTGCATGCGTGAGAAAGTTGTTGTGCAGTAGGGTAATCTGTGACGTATATCCGAGTGAGCTTCATTTTGTAAAAGGCAGCCAGAGGGAGCGTTGAGTACTAAATTTATTAGTAATTTATTTTGTAAAAAGGAATCGTATTTTGTTTCTATTAAATTTTATCTACTTTCGGAATGACAAGATTTCCAGTCCAGAAAACTTGTGGTAACGTGACTGGCTGACTTAAGAAATATCGCGAAAATAGATGTGCTCGAGATGATCTCATTGGCTGCTAAACATACTACTCAATAGGAATTCAGCTTTTTCCTTGCATCTGAATAGGGCTATGTGCCTCAGATCTGTGAGTCGATAGAGTCGCTCGGGAGATAGACGGCGCTAATTAAATTTGTACCAAAATGAATAAATTCGCGCGTTTGATCGTCTCTGGTGTCGTTGACGAAGAGTGACCACAGTACTGAGCATTTTGCGAAAGTTTGAACGTTGTGAGAGGTTTATTTAAGGAGATATTTGGGTGTGAAGATTTCATGCCGTACATCACTTGGCGTGCATTATGTAGATAACGAGACATTATGGCGAGAACTTACATACAATAAGGCTACTGAATGTGTAAACTCGCAAGTAATCTTCGGTCAGTGAGAGCTTAGGACGTTTAAAATGTCGGGTGGTACTAAGTATCTTCAGGCTGCTTTTTGGTCGGCTAAAGCAGTATCTGCTATCTCAGAGTGAAGGAGCAGACAACCCGAAGCCCATCCAGGCAGGTGGACAGACTGTTTAAAGTATAGTGAGAGATCAAACTGCCCCGCGGCAGAATGCGTGTGTACATTCATCTCTTTCCATCCAAAAATTTCACTACTGGCCATTAACATTGCTACACCACGAAGATGACGTGCTACAGATGCGAAATTTAACCGACATGAAGAAGATTCTGTGATATGCAAATGATTAGCTTTTCAGAGTATTCACGCAAGGCTGGCGCCGGTGGCAACACATACAACGTGCTGACATGAGGAAAGTTTCCTACCGATTTCTCATACAAAAACAGCAGTTGACCTGCGTTGCCTGGTGAAACGTTGTTGTGATTCCTCGTGTAAGGAGGAGAAATGCGTACCATCAAGTTTCCGACTTTTATAAAGGTCGGATTGTAGCCTATCGCGATTGCGGTTTATCGTATTGCGACATTGCTGCTCGAGTTGGTCGAGATCCAATGACTGTTAGCAGAATATGCAATCGGTGGGTTCATCGTTCAACGTAATCGCCATACTGGCGTATCTCTCGGCGTGATGGTATGGGGTGCCGTTGGATACACGTCTCGGTGACCTCTTGTTCGCATTGATGGCGCTTTGTGCAGTGGACGTTAAATTTCAGATGTGTTACGACCCGTGGCTCTACCCTTCATTCGATCCCTGCGAAACCCTACATTTCAACAAGATAATGCACGACCGCATGTTGCAGGTCCTGCACAGGCCTTTCTGGATACAGAAAATGTTCGACTGCTGCCCTGGCCAGAACATTCTCCAGATCTCTCACCAATTGAAAACGTCTGATCAATGGTGGCCGAGCAACTGGCTCGTCACAATACGCCAGTCACTACTCTTGATGAACTGTGGTATCGTGTTGAAGCTGCGTGGGCAGCTGTACCTGTACACGCCATCCAAGCTATGTTTGATTAAATGCCCAGGCGTATCAAGGCCGTTATTACGGCCAGAGGTGGTTGTTCTGAGTACTGATTTCTCAGGACCTATGCACCCAAATTACGTGAAAATGTAATCACATGTCAGTTCTAGTATAATACACTCCTGGAAATGGAAAAAAGAACACATTGACACCGGTGTGTCAGACCCACCATACTTGCCCCGGACACTGCGAGAGGGCTGTACAAGCAATGATCACACGCACGGCACAGTGGACACACCAGGAACCGCGGTGTTGGCCGTCGAATGGCGCTAGCTGCGCAGCATTTGTGCACCGCCGCCGTCAGTGTCAGCCAGTTTGCCGTGGCATACGGAGCTCCATCGCAGTCTTTAACACTGGTAGCATGCCGCGACAGCGTGGACGTGAACCGTATGTGCAGTTGACGGACTTTGAGCGAGGGCGTATAGTGGGCATGCGGGAGGCCGGGTGGACGTACCGCCGAACTGACAACACGTGGGGCGTGAGGTCTCCACAGTACATCGATGTTGTCGCCAGTGGTCGGCGGAAGGTGCACGTGCCCGTCGACCTGGGACCGGACCGCAGCGACGCACGGATGCACGCCAAGACCGTAGGATCCTACGCAGTGCCGTAGGGGACCGCACCGCCACTTCCCAGCAAATTAGGGACACAGTTGCTCCTGGGGTATCGGCGAGGACCATTCGCAACCGTCTCCATGAAGCTGGGCTACGGTCCCGCACACCGTTAGGCCGTCTTCCGCTCACGCCCCAACATCGTGCAGCCCGCCTCCAGTGGTGTCGCGACAGGCGTGAATGGAGGGACGAATGGAGACGTGTCGTCTTCAGCGATGAGAGTCGCTTCTGCCTTGGTGCCAATGATGGTCGTATGCGTGTTTGGCGCCGTGCAGGTGAGCACCACAATCAGGACTGCATACGACCGAGGCACACAGGGCCAACACCCGGCATCGTGGTGTGGGGAGCGATCTCCTACACTGGCCGTACACCACTGGTGATCGTCGAGGGGACACTGAATAGTGCACGGTACATCCAAACCGTCATCGAACCCATCGTTCTACCATTCCTAGACCGGCAAGGGAACTTGCTGTTCCAACAAGACAATGCACGTCCGCATGTATCCCGTGCCACCCAACGTGCTCTAGAAGGTGTAAGTCAACTAGCCTGGCCAGCAAGATCTCCGGATCTGTCCCCCATTGAGCATGTTTGGGACTGGATGAAGCGTCGTCTCACGCGGTCTGCACGTCCAGCACGAACGCTGGTCCAACTGAGGCGCCAGGTGGAAATGGCATGGCAAGCCGTTCCACAGGACTACATCCAGCATCTCTACGATCGTCTCCATGGGAGAATAGCAGCCTGCATTGCTGCGAAAGGTGCATATACACTGTACTAGTGCCGACATTGTGCATGCTCTGTTGCCTGTGTCTATGTGCCTGTGGTTCTGTCAGTGTGATCATGTGATGTATCTGACCCCAGGAATGTGTCAATAAAGTTTCCCCTTCCTGGGACATTGAATTCACGGTGTTCTTATTTCAATTTGCAGGGGTGTATGTGTGTCCAATGAATACCCGTTTATCATCTGCATTTCTTCTTAGTGTTGCAATTTTAATAGCCAGCAGTGTAACTTTCAGATGCTACCCATCGACTGGACTTATGTGGCCTTTGCGTGCTAGGTACTTAGCCGAATTTTCGTCAACGCTGCCTTTTTCGGCTAAACCACTATCTGTCATCGCAGAGTGAAGAGCAAACCACCTGAAGCCCATCCAGGCAGGTGGACAGTTTAAAGCATAGTGAGAGCTCAACCTGACCCGCGGCAAAACGCGTGTGTACAACGTCATCTCTTTCCATCCAAAAAGTAGCAGTTCATATCATCACATACATCCACAATTCCTTATTCACCAAACAGATTTGTTCTTCAACTACAACATGGTGCACGCATCTCCTGACATTCGGTTACGGTAGTTACATTACTTTGCTTCCCCCTGCCTCAGTTATGACGCGCCGTGTAGACGGGACACGGACGCGGCCAGGAGGCTACTTTGCGGACGCACAGGTGGTGACCGGCGCTGCGCTACGTGTGAAGGCAGCAGCGGCGGCGGCGGCGGCGGCAGCAGCAGCGGGCACCCCGGAGTGTTATTGGCAGGGAGCGGACCTGGTATCGGGCCGGCCTGCGCCCTCATCCGGCTGAGTAGGTCGCCGCGCCTGGTTTAGAGCCGGAGGCGGCGCTAGAGGAGGGCGCGCCCGGCTTAAGAGGATTGAACGGCTCCGTCGCACTCACTCCGTCAAACGGGAAGACAAGAAGACTCCGGCCGCCTCTCCCTCTGCCCGCGCCTCCGGGATGGGCCCTCTGTGGGCGGACTCAGCAACAGCGCACACCCACACACGCTGTGCGTACTGCCGCGGCAGCCGCTCCGCGAATGTTACTGGCGCAGTCGTGCTTCCAAAGTACTAGGAGAACTAGAGAACATGAAACGCATCAAGAAAGACGAAAATGAAACGTACGAGAGCAGTTCAATAAGTAATGCAACACATTTTTTTCCTGAAACAGGGGTTGTTTTATTCAGCATTGAAATACACCAGGTTATTCCCCAATCTTTTAGCTACACAACACTATTTTTCAACGTAATCTCCGCCCGCATCTCGTGGTCGTGCGGTAGCGTTCTCGCTTCCCACGCCCTGATTCCCGGGTTCGATTCCCGGCGGGGTCAGGGATTTTCTCTGCCTCGTGATGGCTGGCTGCTGTGTGTTGTCCTTAGGTTAGGTTTAAGTAGTTCTAAATTCTAGGGGACTGATGACCATAGCTGTTAAGTCCCATAGTGCTCAGAGGCATTTTTTTCAACGTAATCTCCATTCAATGCTACGGCCTTACGCCACCTTGAAATTAGGGCCTGTATGACTGCACGGTACCATTCCACTGGTCGATGTCGGAGCCAACGTCGTACTGCATCAATAACTTCTTCATCATCCGCGTAGTGCCTCCCACGGATTGCGTCCTTCATTGGGCCAAACATATGGAAATCCGACGCTGCGAGATCGGGGCTGTAGGGTGCATGAGGAAGAACAGTCCACTGAAGTTTTGTGAGCTCCTCTCGGGTGCGAAGACTTGTGTGAGGTCTTGCGTTGTCATGAAGAAGGAGAAGTTCGTTCACATTTTTGTGCCTACGGACACGCTGAAGTCGTTTCTTCAATTTCTGAAGAGTAGCACAATACACTTCAGAGTTGATCGTTTGACCATGGGGAAGGACATCGAACAGAATAATCCCTTCAGCGTCCCAGAAGACTGTAACCATGACTTTACCGGCTGAGTGTATGGCTTTAACCTTTTTCTTGGTAGGGGAATGGGTGTGGCGCCACTCCATTGATTGCCGTTTTGTTTCAGGTTGGAAGTGATGAACCCATGTTTCATCGCCTGTAACAATCTTTGACAAGAAATTGTCACCCTCAGCCACATGACGAGCAAGCAATTCCGCACAGATGGTTCTCCTTTGCTCTTTATGGTGTTCGGTTAGACAACGAGGGACCCAGCGGGAACAAATCTTTGAATATCCCAACTGGTGAACAATTGTGACAGCACTACCAACAGAGATGTCAAGTTGAGCACTGAGTTGTTTGATGGTGATCCGTCGATCATCTCGAACGAGTGTGTTCGCACGCTCCGCCATTGCAGGAGTCACAGCTGTGCACGGCCGGCCCGCACGCGGGAGATCAGACAGTCTTGCTTGACCTTGCGGCGATGATGACACACGCTTTGCCCAACGACTCACCGTGTTTTTGCCCACTGCCAGATCACCGTAGACATTCTGCAAGCGCCTATGAATATCTGAGATGCCCTGGTTTTCCGCCAAAAGAAACTCGATCACTGCCCGTTGTTTGCAACGCACATCCGTTACAGACGCCATTTTAACAGCTCCGTACAGCGCTGCCACCTGTCGGAAGTCAATGAAACTATACGAGACGAAGCGGGAATGTTTGAAAATATTCCACAAGAAATTTACGGTTTTTTCAAGCAAAATTGGCCGAGAAAAAAAAAAAGTGTTGCATTCCTAATTGAACTGCCCTCGTACAGTTGATACTAAGTAGGTAGTCTAGATCATAAACTTAAGAAACACAATTAAAGGATCACTTTTTCCAAACCGCGTAATTGTCTCTCTTTGCGAAACACGAGTTTGAAGTTTCGCTCAAAGGTCCGGCGAACTTCATCTACAACTGCACGTCTGTGTAGCGCCCGGCACCCGGCGCCCTCGGGCTCGAAGACGCTTCTGACAGTGAGGTGTCGACACACAACTGTCGCAGGTTCGAATCCTGCCTCGGGCATGGATGTGTGTGATGTTCTTAGGTTAGTTAAGTTTAAGTAGTTGTAAGTTCTAGGGGACGGATGACCTTAGAAGTTAAGTCCCATAGTGCTCAGAACCATTCTAAACATTCTGCGTGGTGTCTGTTCTTTCTATGTCGTGTCTCCCTACCACTTTCGCGCAACGACGCTGTGAGCGTGTTTTTTAGGGAATTGACTAGTTTGAACCTGGGACCTGTTGCTGGTAAGGAGACGCCAGACCACACATGACATGTAGAATTCAGAAGAGGTCAGTGAGACTAGCGATGATATAACCGAATACTTAATGATTTCAGCGTCAGCTCTACTGCACTCCCTGTAAAAGAATCTTAATACTAACTAAATTTAGTGGAAGGGGTTCAAGGCTTTCCTATTTTCAGTTATCTGGTAAAATAACGTCGAAAAAGCAGTTAAGTTTACAACTGGAAATTTTATTCTACTCACAAAACATCGTTTATAAATTGTACTATTGATAAAAAGAAATGTTTTAATACAGGATGGTAAAAACCAACTGCGTTCAACAAAAATGTGAACGAATATTCCCTGAATGGGTTTCCAAGTTCTACAATGGATCGAAGGATGACCTATGCCATATCACATCTATAATCAAGGTTTAAATTAAGTTTCACAAAAAAGCAAATTATCAAAATGGTCTACAGTGACCCTCAATTATCTTTAATTACTTATCTAACTTGTAAATTACAGTAGCTGATGTGGCTTCTCAATAACTATATAACAGAAAAATCATCGCGTTTCAGATGTTTACTTCAACTGGCAAATGTGAACAAATGGTTCAAATGGCTATGACCACTATGGGACTCAACTGCTGAGGTTATAAGTCCCCTAGAACTTAGAACTACTTAAACCTAACTAACCTAAGGACAACACACACATCCATGCCCGAGGCAGGATTCGAACCTGCGACCGTAGCGGTCGCGCGGTTCCAGACTGTAGCGCCAGAACCGCTCGCAAATGTGAACACCATGAGCTTTAATTGACGATCGACACTAGTATTACGCAAAAAGGGGATGTAACAGATGAGACTTCTGCAGTTCTGAGTGAAGCCTTATGCGCTCAAAAATGCGGCATCGCGTGCGTTCATTACCTTGTCGGTGTTCGTGAGGGGGCGGCGGGCAGCAAAGCTCCACTCACCTCACCGTCTCGGAAGCAACTCTGTCCTAACTTCTCCTTACTACAATTTACCGAAGTTGGTTTAAAAAAATATCTGGCTGTGTTTTCATCTGACCAATCAGGGTCTCAATGTTAACCTTAAGTTCCGCCTACAAAAATTCTGTCTATCCAATGAGAAACGTTATACTTTTCAAGGTGGGACAATGTTTTTAAAGTTTGGAACGTAACAGAGACGCGAAAAAGTCTCACGCTAAAACTTGCAGCTGGTGTGGTCCTTTAGTGTTATCGTAACATCTATACTGTTCTTTTGGAGGGCTCTATCTTTTAACATGGGGTGGGGGGTGGTCCTAACGTAACAGAGACGCGAAAAAGTCTCACGCTAAAAGTTTAGGGTGGTGTAGCCCTTTTTGTGTTATCGTAAGATCTATACTGTTCTTCTGGAGGGCTCTAGCTTTTAACATGGGCTGGGGGGTGGTCCTGACATGACAGAGACGCGAAAAAGTCTCACGCTTTAACTTTCGGGTGGTATGGTCCTAGCGGTTAGCTGGCGACGTGGGTGTCCGTCCGTCCCTTATCGTAGGGCCTTCCAGCTTAACACGGTTCTGCTCTCGACTTCTGTTCTCGTTTCTCCCCTCGGAACTGCGTCTGTCTCACGGTGGAGGTATGACATGCATTTAGGCATTCTTGTGTTAGTCTGTGGTATTCCATTTGCTCACTCGTTACTCATATTACTTTGGTTAATTTAATGTCACGATTTATTCGGAGCTATGTGACATACTACTGGATTTGCTTATCATGTCAGGGTTTTCATGGAAGGTGTTGGATTTGCCTGACACCTTACACCATTTGAACCATTTTTGTCGATACACACACACACACACACACACAAAAGAGAGAGAGAGAGACCAGACCTAGTAATTTATTTACCCGTTCGACATTTACAAAATCATTTATCACATAATGTATCAACAAAAATATTCTGCTGGACTGCAGGTAATCACAAAATTTTTTTTGCATGTTATTATACCAGGTGTAGAAGAAAGAAAGAGGTACTTGTTTGCGATAATTACACGTCTATTGTTTGAAAGTGATAAACAATATTTTATTCAAAATAATATCTATTGCTAATTAAATATGTCTCCCACCTCTCGGGCAGGCTATGAAAGCCACACCGAAAAACTATTCTTCTTTGGAAGCGAACAGCTCAGGGAGCCATTTTCGTATATTTTCATACGAATTGAAGCGTTGTTCAGCAAAAGCGTTCCCCAGTGATGCAAATACATGATAATAGGACGGAGCCAATTCAGGAGGATAAGTCGCGTGCCCTAGTACTTCCCAACTGAACGTCTCCATCGTTTCCCTGACCCGTATCGCTGTGTGTGACAGGGCGTTATCATGGAACAATATGACTTTGTGTTGCCTTTTTACGTATTCCGGTCGTTTTTCACGTAAGGCTCGGTCTGAATCTGTCATTTGCTGTTGGTAGTGATCACTCTTAACCGTTTCTGCAGGTTTTAGCAGTTCAAAATAGATGACACCCTTCTCATCCCGGAACCAATTTTCCCACTTTCTGCGCCTTTCCAAGAGTTTTAAGGCGAAGAGATACGGCTTTCTGTTTCACGTCCCATTGGTCTGTGAGCTCTTTTTGAGTTCTTCATCCATTAAGGGCTGCAATTCGTCGTCTTCGATTTTTTTCGGTGGTTTCCCGTGCTCGTCGTTTCTCACGTCAAAACCACCCAATTTTTTGAACCACTCTAAACACTGTGTTCTCCCAAGAGCATGTTCGCCGAAAGCTTCGACAAGCATTCGATGCGATTTATACCGCAATTCAAATGATAACAGTAAATCAATGCTGTCCGCAAATCGTAGCTCGTACGCACAAACTCGACATGTTTACGGGTTTGAAACAGATAGCGATGTATGTAACTTGAGTTACTTTATGTTGACATTCGTCGTCAGCCGTTAGAGGAAGTAGATGGTGCTGCAGACGCGGTCTCAGGGGCTGCACTGACGCTTAGTACAATTTATATGGAAATTCCTGTTTCATGCTTGTAAATGGTTCAAATGGCTCTGAGCACTATGGGACAAAAATCTGATGTCATCAGTCCCCTAGAACTTAGAACTACTTAAACCTAACTAACCTAAGGACATCACACACATCCATGCCCGTGGTAGGATTCGAACCTGCGACCATAACGGTCGCGTGGTTCCAGACTGAAGCGCCTAGAACCGCTCCGCCACCACGGCCGGCATTCATACTTCTATACCTGGTACGATTAAGTATTAAGAATATTTGTGAGTCGGTCTGTGGCTGGTTCAGAGAGTCTGTATATGTCCTTCAGATCACCCTCATAGTTAAGTGACCTGCACTTAACTCTGTTTAGAGTTGCTAGGTATTTCTGTGTAGGGAGTTGTGGGTTGTCTAGTATTTTTCTATATTATCTTGTGGCTAATTTTAGGGTGTTTGCTAGGACAGGAAGCCAGGCACGTTGGTTAGGTAAGAAGCTAATGTAAGGCGTAAGTGAGTTAATGAATGGTAAACGATTGCCACACAATTCCACCACAATTCTGCCAAACGCCACAGCCCGCTTTGCCCACAGTTCAGAGCTTCATTTGACTCCACCGTGATGGTGCCAGATCCACGACGTTTATCGTTGAAATCACTCAGTTTTCTAATAGCTGCCCGAGGAAAACGTTTCAGACACACTGCTGTTCAGAATAAAGGCTTAAACGTCCAAGGAAGTGGCGGAAATGGCGTCAATGATGCGACCCCTCCTCTTGTGACATGTATATATGCACATTTCGCGAGCTAAAACGACAGTTGGCAGTGCAGTGGGCAACATCACGACGTTGTCAACAACGTTTGACCCTGCTGACATCCTCGGACGTTTTAATTCTTCTCTGAGGACACTGTGGGCTGTAGCCCCATTCAACGAGATAGCAGCCATTTGCAGTGCAGGGAAACGGCAGTTTTTGCTCTCGAGTACAGGTTGGAGTCATTAGGGATCACTCAAAACCATTCGACGAGAACTGAGCGCAATCTGAAACAGCAAAAGATGCGTATGAAGTTTCAGCCCTTTTGCTTCACGCCCTCCACTGGGAGTCTTCTAAGGTCTCCCAGTTTGGCAACGCTCTTGGTACCAACCGACCACAGTTATTGAGAATTTTAAAAACGTGCTTTTAAGAGAGGGAAGTTGCCAAGTATCCCTAGGAGCTGAAAGCCAGGCATGGGAGGGCTGTCAATGGTTGCCTTTGCCTAAGGAAGGTATTGTGGTAGCTATAAGGGCGCCGAAACAGCAAATTCACAGCTAGAGGGAAATGGATGCACACCCACGTGAACACGTAGCGAGCACGTGCACACGTCGAACGTCCACAGCACTCAGTCGTGCTGGGAACAGAGAAATGCAGGCTTCAAAAGAAGTGGAAAGGTTTGTGGTGCTCTTCTTTGTAGCGAAGTTCAGATGTGACAATGATCGCTACAGTAACCAGTCGTTCTTAAATAAGTATGGCATAAACCTGTTGAAAAATCATTTCTGTACTGCGGTGTGGCGTTCCTGGACGCGCACGTCGTCCAGTGACATGCGCTCTTCCTCCAACCTCTTGTTCCACGCCTTGACACTTGCGAAGGTCGTGTAGTGCTTTCCGCACGGTTGTGCCATTCTTCAACGAATTTCCTTCCGCTGTCGGGAAACGCACTACCGCCCACTGTCCTTCTATTAAAGCCTACATTGCTCTGTTTTCACCACGACTGAGTGCAGTGGGCGAACAACTCGCGCACACACTGTACGCTCTATAGACACTTGGCTGTGCGTCCACGATCCTCTGGAGACGCGTTTGGGACCTCCCTGCTCTTAACAGGAATCACACCTTTTGCCGTAGGGGACAGCATGACAATCCTGTCGGGGGCTTTCATTTTCAAATCTCCGACTCGTTTCTTTTTGAGTGAGCCTTTACGAATAGGGTTAGACAAATGAAATTGGCCTGGGGAACGCTTCATGCATCTTAAGACAGGCAACTCAACTTCCTTCTACTGCTCACGAGGCAGATGATGCAAGTAGGGTTGTTCACCATAAGGCGGAAGAATTAATCCCCATTATTCATGGGGAACTATAAATTCGATTTCAACGGGCGATGTATTTGAGTTCAATACACCACCAGTCGTTTTTAATTCTTTTTGAAATTTTTCATGCGATTTATTTATTTTCTGTACCATAAACTTGTTCCCACGCTACAGCAGGCACATCATCAAACAGAGGTGTTACAGGGAAATTAAGTAGACCACTTGCACTAGGACGCAAGGATCGTTGTCATGTCGGAAATAACAGAGTTTTAAATAAATTACTTTTAATTGTTTGGACGAAAGTTACTGACTTTTTTTTGGCCGACTAAACTAGGGCTTCGCCCATTTTCTCAAGTCAATTATTACACAGATTTTTCAGACCATATGTGTCGAATGTGCATAATAAAAGTTTCAGACCAACCAGATGGTAATTGCTTACGTATTATGTATTTGGAATGTACTTGGCGTGAGCAGTTCTATTTGCGAATGTGTCATCACACTTTAGCTCAGATCTGCACTAAAACGTGTCATAATCGTAGTGACACTGTATGAGCATAAGATTTATTCGTTTCAATTGTACCTTCAGTATCCATATGTTTTAATCTGTGTAATAACGATATTTGATGTATAACGCAGAAATTGTTGACTTGGGTGTTCACTGTATGTCACACTGAATTATTGTCGTAGGGGTTATGAAAACTGCAACAGACGCTGACGCGAAGAGTTTTATTATATAATCATATACATGGTGTCCCAGCTATCTTGTCCACCCAAAATATCTCTGGAACAATAACAGCTATTGGAAAACGACTTTCACCGGTATCAATGTAGGGCTGGGGCCCATGTATGTACATATTTGGAAACATTCTAAAACGAAAGCATATGTGTTTTTTAACACAAACTTATGTTTTTTTAAATGGACCTCCTATATTTTTTTCTTCAACAATCCATAGCACGACAAAGCACATACACAATGGCGTTGGCATCGCAATATTCCCATTACATCCAGAGATATTAAGACGCGAAGTTGGCGCTTGAAACACCCGACATGCGCTGCTAGCGCACGTCCTGAGGCTCAGGCGTGAACCCCATGCTGCCCGTTATCGCGATGTGATTGACATGCGTAATCACACTTCCATACTTATCAAGAGGTCCGAAACAAATAATACGGTCTGCTGCCATCCTGCATTAACGTCGTACATTGCAGCAGGTATTTATCCCATAGGCTAGGGGTGATGCGGTTCTGTAACCTATCTGTGTACCGCAACGTTAGTCATAAAGTTAACTTCGCTTATCGTTAATCCGTTACTAAAAAGGTAATGCCGTTGAACGTTAAAACTTTACTTTACTGTAGATCTAGCGCAAGTGACAGTTAATCATTCACTCGTAATAGTAAAATTCATGTTGATGGTTTTAGTGAAACGAGCATGTGGACTAAAAGTTTTACCGTTGTTTAGGTAAAAATGTTTTGATTTGGGAAGTTCAGGTAGGACATAGAAGATGAATGTAAACATGTTTAACCAATTAGTTTTATTATCACATAATTATCAATGTTATGTTTATCTAATGCGTTAAATGACAAATTGTTGCAAACAAATGTTTCTTAACATCACTGGGTAAAATGGCCCTTTGTAGAAACTTCCACTGTGATACCAGCACTACATACTAAACATAGCGTTCACATCTCATGCTCGAAGTGATGTCCATTGGCTTGCATACATAGGGTCACTCTGCGGATGGAGGATGCCCTACTTCGTGCTACTGTTTCCTCTTTGATGGCTGTACAAGCTTCAATAATGCGTTGCTTCATGTCCTCTGGTGTTGTTGGTTCATGTTGGTAAACAGCATCCTTCACTGCTCCCCAAAGAAAATAATCCAGCGGTGTAAGGTCCGGAGATCGGGCAGGCCACCTAACTGGGCCACCTCCTCCAATCCATCTACCACGGAACTTACGGTTCAGAAGTCGTTATGTGCAGGGCAGGATAAATAAGACAACCTGACGGGTGTACACCGATCGGTACTGGTTCATATTGTGTACGTAGATACGTAAAACGTGAAAGAGGGAAACCATTATGTGCTTATGAGAGTTGATGGCAGCAGACCGTATGATTCGTTTCGGACCTCTTGATAAGTGTGGAGGTGTGATTACACATGTCAATCACATCGCGATTACGGGCAGCATGAGGTTCACGCCTGAGCCTCAGGACGTGCGCTAGCAGCGCATGTCGGGTGTTTCAAGCGTCAACTTCGCGTCTCAATATCGCGGGATGTAATGGGAATATTGCGATGCAATCAACGCCAATGTGTATGTGCTTTGGCATGCTATGGTTGCTGAAGAAAAAATATAGCAGGTCCATTTAAAAAACATAAGTTTGTGTTAATAAACACATATGCTTTCGTTTTAGAATGTTTCCATATATGTACATTCATGGGCCCCAGCCCTACATTGATACCGGTGAAAGTCGTTTTCCAATAGCTGTTATTGTTCCAGAGATATTTTGGGTGGACAAGATAGCTGGGACACCCTGTATAATCCCTGAAATACTCCGTTTATTCTGCGGCTGCATTAACATCACTGACTATAGTCAATGTTGGACACAGCGTTCCATTACATTAAGTAACACAAAAAATTTTCGTTTCTATGGATTTTGTTTTTTGGAGTCAAGTGTTCATTTAATAACGCAGGATGTATTGCATTTCACGTACTGATTAATTTGCTATTGAAATTTTCTATCAATATTTTGTTGTGGAATTCTGTTTGGTCGTTTCACGTGACACATTAAATTTTTGTGTTTTGTCTTTTTTATGAATGATAGCTCCTAATATGTTTGTTGCTGCTATAGAACCTGTGTGTGTCGTTCATTCTATCCAATGCATGTCCCCAGTATGAAAGTGCTAGAAATTTATCTTCCTTCTTTGTCTTCCAATGTTTGTCAGTCTGGCTACTTGTTTAACTGTTTTTTACGTAAACACCAAGTGAAATCGATCTTCCGTCCTCCAAGCAAAACTAAGAACCTTCTTGGTAGTGTCAAGGATAACCTTGGTCTACATAAATCAGAGGGTTATCAGATATCTTAGCAGTGCGGCAGTGTATACATAGGTCAGACCATTCGTACCATTGAGGACCGATGCCGAGAACATTAACGGTACATTAGACTGCAACAGCCCAGTAAGTGGGCAATCGCTGAGCATTGCCTGTCGGAACTCCACAGCATGGGTTATGACCAAACCAAAGTCCTGACACAGACTTCCAAATACTGGGACTGTGTCATCAAAGAAGCCATAGTGATCAGAGTAAGGGAGAACTCATAGAAAGCGCCTGAGGGAGGAGCGAGGGGGATTGTCCTATATATAACTGGCGCCGGCCCAACGCCGGCCAGTACATCAGCGCACCTGATGATGGCAACGTGGTCGTCTGCCGAAATATTGTGTCCTATGCACACTCATACCAGCCTGTTCACCCGAGATTTATTTCGTCATAAAATACGCCTGGAGAAATTGAAGAGTCACAAATAAATATCTGTTATTTCCGTCTGCACCTTGAGCACAGGATCTAGTTGCATATTGTCCAAATAATGTTGCTGTAACGCTTCCACCTGGCAATGAGCCTGCAGTGGTTTGAAAACTAGCTAATGAAGCAGAAATAAGCAGTATCAGAAATTATGCGAAAGAAAATCATCGGGTCACATTTTTCTTTCCGGGCCAGTTTTATTTTGCGCACCCTCCACAGCCACCTGACGTTTAGTGGTGGAAATTTGTTCCCAAACAACTGCCATTTTAACTCCCCGGTTCCTTTCGCGAATGGTGGGGCAAATGAACAACTGTCTTCAAGCCTAGGTATGGTTTTTTCATCGTGTGTATTTCACGAGCAATACGCAACATACGGTCTTGGAATGACATCAGCCAACTTCTCTTTGAAGCACTATATACATATCTTCACGGTCTTGTGAAACTTTCCACACTTGGACTTGAGTTCAACGAAACGCAAGTACTTGTACCAGAATTGTAATAATCACTGTCTTAACCATATTAAGACGACTTAAATAAGAACCTTGCTGCTTACACAAGACGGCGCAGGTGGACTTCTACATATCAGCCTGTGTAAAATCTGTAAGGTCACCCATCTTAAGTGATCTAAGCAAATGTCTTCGCACAGTGGGTAGCGGGTGGCCGCAGCTTCGTGGGTGAGTCAGCTGCGACTAAATCATGAGATCTTCTTTAACTTCACTATTCCCACCAATGATAAACATGCAAACTATGACGCATTGCTCCTACTTTATACACACCTTTCGTTCTCAATCTTTAAATGTAGAACGGCTATTCGAGTTTCTACTCACTGTAGCGTATTTACAGCGAGATACCAGCTGAGCCATCAGTGCGCCAGAGAGAGTTCCAAGAAACTGTAAAAATCTCAAGGGATGTTTCTAGACCGAACGTCCTCCCCAGAAACAAGGGAAAACTGTCAATAATCTGGGTCGAACAATGAGTGGAATCCAATTTCAGTTGACTAATGGAGAAACATTTACCAGATAAAATCGGAAAGCCTTTTGTGTGAAAATATCGGCACGTCTGAGACAGCACAAGCTATTGATATATTCCAAATCGCCGCGCATAAAAACGGAATTTTCCCTGGGCTCATACCTAGGTTTTTATTGGTGATAGAAAGATAAGGTCCATTGTTTCGGACAGCTCTTAGTCTAGGGACCATTTGTGTATACTTTAACGTCTCACTGTAACTGTCCTTCAGTACAGAATCAAAGTCTGAATATTACACAATTCCTCCAGCTTAGGCAAATGAAGAAAATCTATTGCTTATTTTTGCGTTATATGTATGCTATGGTGCGCCATAAGGAGCTTATGGAGGCACCAATCTCTCTCAACTTCGCCGAGATACAGATATTGAAAGTTAATCCACTTGCACACGTAAAATATGGTGTGAAACGAAATTAACTAATAAATAACAGCAGAAAATTGGTCACATTTTAACGGTATATTCTCTACGCGTTTATTTTTCAATTAAAAATATTGTTATTCATTATCAAGAAACACCCCAAAAACGTGACGTTTGGATACCAAAAGTGAGCCACGGATTCCGAGACGGCTACGAACATCAAATGGTTATAATTTTTACGATGTATTCCCCATATCCCGATCTCGAACAAACTTGAAAATTTTCTTGAAATCTGTATCCGTTTCCGAGGTACAAAGTGTCATAGTTACTCTACTTGTAAAATATGCAGTCTCATAGTTACTCTACTTGTAAAATATGCATGTAAATCCCGTGTGAGGTGAAGACGTGGTTTATAAAGTGACGTAGCACGGAGAAATATGCTGTAACGTGACTCTGTTACTGTAAGAAGAGTTCTGGAAATCCCATGTTTTAGCAGTGAACCACATATAAAATTACTGTGCAGGGAAACTCTGATCTGAGGGGTAGAATTAGTTTAGCATAATTTCAATTTCAAGTAAGTAAATTATAAAAATTGTACTGACCCATACAGTTCTTTTTATATGAGTAATATGCCTTGCTGTAGGAGAGAAAATAAAAGAACCAGCGGAAAAACGTTCCTGTCGGAGCACACGAAAGGAGAATATGCTCCTGTTTAAAGATTGTGATGGGAAAATGGGTTGCCTTATCTTACCTTCCTCAGCAACTTTAAAAATTTCCCAAAAATTCTGGCATTCGGACATATTCGCGTTTTTCTATGTCCAGGGATAAGACAGTGGTACTTGGAAAGAAACGGAAAAGTAATAAATTCTGGAAGACAGTAGACAGCGGTTGTGGTATAGAAACACAGAAAGGAACAGTGGGAGTGTAATAGAAAGAGAGGGGCACAGGGGCAGCAGAACTTAGTTGACACTGGCACAACATTGCCAGGAATAGAGCGAAGGAGACAGTTGCGACGGGAGAGGATTAGATTAGATTACATTACATTACATTAGTTTTTCGTTCCATAGATCCGTGCTGAGGAGGTCCTCGTGGACGTGGAACATGTCAAGGAGAAAGTGAAAGTCGGTCAATGCCAGTGATAATGATGGACAGACAGTATGACAGAGACCACGAGGAAGAGACAGTGGCAGTGAGAAGAGACAGCAGAGGTGGGAAGGAGAGACTGAGATTGTAGTAATAAGGTAGAGAAGAATGAGACAATGACAGCGAGGAGAGACAATAGTAGTAGGACAGAACGAAGGAGACGTGGCTATAAGACAGGAGTCAGTGACAGACACAAAAAAATTAATGAGGGTGTTGGGGTTAATGAATGAGTGAGAATGGGCTAGTAGGAGTCGCAGCATATGAGCGAATTACAGTGATTGACTAGGGGATGTGAGTGTGGTACATTTAGGGGAACTTGTAAGAGTGACAGGTAAATTTCATGTTGAAAAGAGCGTGAATATGTTCGCACACCGAAACTGTTGCGAACGTTTTTTAATGTGCTCTGGATGGTAGAATGAAGCAGCTGATACCCCACTTTCATTCATGATATTTTAAACTGAAGCATTTTCGCCTTTTTTTCAGCTTCGATAGGAGAATTTTTCCGATGATTTGGGGTGGATCCGGACACCTATTAGTAGACACTGACACGGTTTCAGTTCAGCTTTTTATTTAATGCTGCTATAACTCTGCTGGGAACACTTTCAATGATTTATCTGAATGTCCGTGGAGGAATGGCAGTCCATTCTTCCCCAACAGCCGAAACGAGAGGAGATACTGACGATGGACGCTTGGGTCTGGAGCGAAGATGACGTTGTAACTCCTCTCAGATGTGTTCCGCTGCCTTCATGCCAGCACTCTGAGCAGATCACTCCGTTTCAGGAATGTTGTTCTTCACAAACCATGGTTTGACAGATGCTGCTTTATGACAGGTGTATTTTCATACCCACATAAGCAATTAACGTCTCACGACAGTTCCTCTACCGCACGCAATACACAGTGATGTAAAACGTGTTAATATCCGTCCGCATTTAGCATTCTATTCGGCGCAATAAGGAGACGACACGCTAACCACGAATCCCGTCCACCCCCTCTCCCCATACTGTACCTCTTCTGTACTTCACTGTTGGAAGGTGAAGTTCTCCAGCCATTGACCAAATCCAAACCTATTCATCGGATTGCCTCAAGTATGCCGTAATACAATACTACAATTCACTCGCTTCACAGAAATATCTGACTTATGAGAAGCTGCTCATCTATTCTACTCCATTCTTTTTACCACCCTACGCACATGATTCCTTTTGCAGATTTTACAGTCAACTTCGGCGGTACTCGGCTGTGCCTGTCCGTTAGTACACGAGATCTGCCTGACCTTGCTTTAGCTAAATATTTGTTCTTGCACGTCTGCCCTTTACAATCACATCACCAACAGTAGACTGAGACTCCTTCAGATGGGTTGTTATGTTCCTTATGGATCTGATACCCAGGGGGCATCCAACGTCATTTAGCTCCCCTGACCGACTCATTCTGCTTTTCTACTGACAACACAGTGTTGCCCGCCTCCGTTTATACTGGCGGGTTCACCTCTCGCAGTATCCATTGGTCGATTCCGCGTTAGGGATACTTTTGATCAGAAGGTGTATATACGAGGGCTATTCAGAAAGTATCGAACGTTTCCGTCTGACGCCGCTAGGCGCGCGTCGATCGCGTATATTTTGGTATGTGCGTGCTCGGCAGCTCAGTCGGCTTCCATCGGTGACAGCGGGAACGTCTCTGCCTGTCTGGTTTATTCGATATTCGAATTTGAAATGTGCGCTGGAATCTAAAATGCCGCCAGTTGTGAGGTGCGGTCTGTGATACGGTTTTTGTTGGCAGAAAACCTAAAACCTACAGAAATTCCTCGTGAACTGTGTGAAGTGTACGGAAACAAAGTAATGAGTGAATTTTCCGTCCGGAAATGGTGCATTCTGTTTAAAAATGGCCGACCAACGTTCATGATAAAGAGAACAGTGGACGTCCGAGCATTGTTACTGACGATCTGTCTTGATGAAACGATTTGTGAAAACCGTCGCTTCATAATAACGGAGCTTCCACTTTCTTTTCCACAAGTTTCACGGACTTTGTTGTTTGAAATTGTCACTCAATAGCTATGCTACCACAAATTTTGTGCACGATGGGTGCCCACAATGCTTACAGAGCACCATAAAGAACAGCGAATGGGGGCAACCATGACATTTCTAGAAGCCTACCACAAACATGGTGATTCATTACTGAATCGAATCGCAACTGGTGACGAGACTTGGGTGAAACACGTCAATTACAGTCCATGGAGTGGGGGCACCCAAGGTCCCCCAAAATCCAAGAAAATGTTTGAAAACCATGTCAGCAAGGAAGTTGGTGGCGGCAGTGTTTTAGGATATGCAAGGTGTGCTTCTTATTGATTTTCTCGAACGTGGAGAAACCATAAATTTTTCCAAGTACTGTCAAACTTTGTACAGCCCTAGGAGAGGAGTTCAAAACAAACGACAGTTCGCGACCTCACGCAGCAAACCGCCCTAAGGAACTCCTTAATTCATTCAAATGGGAAATTTTCCCTCATTCACCCTACAGCCCCGATCTTGCATCAACCGACTTCCACTAGTTTCCCAAGATGAAGAACTGGCTTGCAACGCAGCGCTTTGATGACGACGCGGAACTCCAGGCGGGCGTGTCTCACTGGCTGAAGTCTCAGGCGGCAGAAATTTACGACGAAGGTTTTCAAAACTTGTCCACCGCTGTGTTAAGTGCCTCAATGTGTTTGATGACTATGCGGAAAAGTAGTATGTCAGTCGCTCTTTCAGATGCATATAATAAAAAGTATTTCTTGTACTTAGTTTTTTTTAATGCCAAAACGTTCCCTAGTTTCTGAATACACCTCGTATATTTTTGTGTACATACACGGTAAACTCACTAGCAACTGCACTGTACACACGATCAACTGTGACTGTCGAAGAGAAAGTAAATCTTCCAATTGGGTTATTGTGGATATTAGGGGTAAGAAATAGGAATATTTGGGAGAAGCTTTCGGCGACTGCTGTAGCAGAATAGTAACTGATAGTAACTTAGAGTAAATTATGGTGCAACAGTAACGGAATTACAGAAATCTGCCATTTGATACACTGTTGTTCTTGTATCATCCACAATTAATAATCACTCTAGAGTTATCAGCTATTAAATATTATAATTAACGTGTGTTAACCAATAGCACTATATTGAGTTTTGAAGAATATAACTATGTACCTTACCCCATGACAATTGTAGCTCATTTCCTATTACAAGGTTTAGAAAAGCAAAGTTTCTAGTTCTTGTTTCCTGCATCAGATTGAAACCAACATATTTCATTAGACGTAATTCAATTCCGCCTTGATTTACTTGACAACTTACTATGATGTACATAATTTCATAATTTACAAAATTTATACAATAGCCATGTAGCTTGTCAAACTGATGACCAGCTCCTAAACGAAGTTGCTAATCTTTTAATAAGTCCATTTGACATAATCATTCGAAATTTGCTATAAAATCTTGTACCATTGATACCGACCGGTAAGTATCACAAACACATTCCATCTTTTTCTGCTGCAGTATATTTAAAACTCGATCAGAGGGAAGCTGACGGAATAATAATGTTATTTAAATAAGTAAGTAGGCAAGGAACTATAGGACAAATTAATTTACACAGTCTTGGTTTCTAATCAGTTGAATTCTTGCATTTCAGTGACGTAATAAATGTCTCGACTGCTTTGTTGTTTCAAAATCTTTATACCATAATACTACTTTAAAACTAACTGTGCTGTAGGCGGAAAGAACTATAGTGATAATTGTTGAGTGTTTGTTGTTTGTAGTTGATATAAGAACAATAATATATCAAATGATAAATTCCTGTGATTCAGTTACTATTCCTCAATAATTGATTCTGTCTCAATTATTATTCTGCTGCTTCTTTACCTGAAATCTTCATGCACTGCCCTCTTGACGGCCAAACTGGTGTCATTTAGCATATCTCAGTATATAGCCCCATGCCTTGTTTTACGCATATTGTGCTGTAGTCCCTGTTTATTTATAACTTTCTTCGTAATGAGGTGTTCCATGGGAGTGTTTCTTGCGCTACGAAATGTTCTACTATGTACGTATCTGTCCAAAACAAGGTCAAATATCTGTTTGAGCTTGAGCCACCGTCCTCTACTTCCTCCTGTCGAAAGATAATTGTTTCAAGATTCCAAGTGAGATATGACAGTACCATCTCATCATCTGTTTCGCTGAATATATAAATGTAACTACTTGTTTTAGTTGCACTTTTACTTTGATATCCATTGTTGCTGCAGCTGCCTCATAGCCACTGATAATAGTTTCATGGCTGGCTAACAAACAGCAAATATGGTTCATGAACCCAAACATTGGTGTCTTTCCGAACCGATCGAAACACTGGTTTTACCCACCTTGGGATTAACGGCAGTCTCCAAAATACAGATACGTATGACCAAATGTCTTTTGGCACCAAATTACAGCCTGACTAGAGCATCGTAAGGCAGTAAAGAAAGGTATCCACAAAAATTTGCTTATAGGTGAATGACATAATGCACAAAAGACAAAGAAAAAATAGTATCTGACTACAAGATTAGCAGTAAATCTATTCAGTGTGTCGCACCTTTTCAGTATCGCGGGGCAACACTATGATACGTTATGAAATCCGGCAAAAACATACAATAAGTGTTAGCAAATTTGAACGGAAGACTTATATGTGCCTTATTGGTTTCTGGATGATGCGGTGACTGTATAAAGGATTTCGCGTAGTGTCAATTAGCTTAAATCCCAACACTTTTCATAAAATTCTAGTAGAAGCTTTTGAATGTTCTGTTACAGTTATATACATAAAGAGTGACCATGTGTCTTTTGCGTAAAAAAGCATTTTGAAAGAAACATTTACCGTTATATATAAGATTTATTTTTGCTCATTTTCTAAAACTCTGGAAATGGTACCATTTAAGCTACTGGTTTTCTAAATTGCACAACACGGCGCCTTTGGTTTTCAATACCGGGGATACTCCATAGTAAATTAATCATATATTTCATAGAATGTGGAACACAACAACAGCATTGTGGTTTCCAAATGCTGCATTATTGTTATTGAAAGCAAGAAATTATTTTTATAATTGTTCAGCCAGAGTGTTGAACTTACGCAAAAAACACACATTGGCAGGCTGTTTCATTTTTTAAAACACCAGCACACGTTTCATAAGCCCACATTCTGCGGATTATACATGACATCATATCCTCTACCACACTTTCCTCACAAATTAAGCAAAACTAAAGGTCTACAACAGTTTCAACCAGAACATTTTCAAAAGATGGTGCCGATTAATGAGTGGTATTTTCATTGCTTCTTTGCTTCTTTCTGCTTGTTACTGATCAGGCTGGAAACTCATCAGTTGCTCTTAACAATTTTTTTTAACTTGAAGCGAAATTTTATCATGTGCTCTTATAAGGGCTCTAAATCAATAGTTCAGCTTTCTGAGCTGACTTTTTCGTTGTCTGACGAAGGACTCGTTTCACACACGGTCGCAGCAAGACGTCTGGAAGGGATAATTTGTTTTGGTTATAGTACTTTTGTATTTCCTGATTTAATAGTCCTCCTTCAGCTTCTTGACGCCCAGTATCAACACTGGCAAAGAGACGAGGGGGAAGAAGTAGGCATATTGGTGTCTCTTCACGTTCATTTGTGTTGCTTTTCTGTGAATTTGTAATGGTTCGAAAAGAAGGTCAACATGATAAAATACATTTCTGTATATGGGCCAAAATTCGAGTGGCTCTGAAACCATTCATTGAACTGTTACGACGTCACTTTTCACATGTACGCATTGCCACATCGAGGGGATCCACACGGTGTGTTGTGTGCCCCGTAAGTTTAAGCGTCAGACACCAAGAAATAATGCAAGAGAAACTTGTTAACAGGTTTTCGGAGTTCTAAGAGAACTTGTTCCTTCTTATTGTAACTGACGTCAGGAAGTTACTTCCCAAATGCTATACGCTAATCTCCATCTTGACAATCAATGCAGCAAAGAGAAAAAGAAGTCTGGTAAAAAATGGTTCTACACCTCTGTAGACAGTTGTGATTTTAGTTCCCTTTCGGCATTAGAATCACTGTACACTTGATGTTACACCTTCTGTGCCAATATCTTACAAGATTTCGTACGTACGGCTGGGAAACCCGACTCGTCAACACTGAAAATTCTCATTGCATTTAGTTTAAACTCGTCTATAAATTTTTGTCCAGAACATTACATAACTTATTCACATTTTCTTTATTAAAACCTCTACCTGTAGCGACAGCCACATTTTAGGGCTGTCATAAAGCTGATGTGGGATGACGTTCCACAGAGGTGTAGAACCATTTCTTACCAGACGTCTTCTTCTCTTCGCTGTATTGATTATCAAGATAGGGATCTGCGTCAAGTATTTGGAAAGGTAACTTCCTGATGTCACTTACAATAGGACCGAACAAGTTCTCTTGGGACTCTATAAAAAAATATGAACAAATTTTTCTTCAGTTGAATGTAGTAATGCTGTTCGTCTCCGATTCACTGCGCCCTTTCTGCCAAGGTAGACACCCCCAAATAATTTGCCATCGAATATGCTTCAGGAACATTTTCTTTGGTACTTCATATTTTCTGAAATATTTGTTCAGATTTATTTTCCCTTCTTAAGAATCCTTCAATGAATGCATCAGATACACTGCAGACCACTTCCGATATTGCCTCTCAGCCATCTTAACGGAAATCTGTAAAGAAGAAGGGAAAAATACATTATACCCGTAAAGAACAGTCGACCTTTACGATCACCGATGAAACTATATTTCTTTACTTTGAAGTATTAAGCATTATATGCGTATTAAAAATTTAGCCTAAACGCCTTTCTTTACTAAGATTCTTAACTCGCCCCAATAGAGAGTCATACATCGTACTGGTAGTATTTAAGCAACTCAGCAATGCTGCAGTTTTAACAACCACCCCATTTTGTGAGTCTCATGCCGTAAGTTAATGATCAGACGACATAGGGATGTCGAAAAGCACTTGAATATATCCTAATTATATATGACTGATATGTGTAATTATTTCCCCAGTCTCAGTATCAAGATCTTACGAAAAGTACACAGATAATGTATGGAATCCGTCACTTTTCTTGGAAAGAAAATACAACGCAGAGTACCGCAGCCACTCAAATCAAATGACTGTAGCATCGCGGAAGTGGTCCCTAGTTCGAGCCACTCTTGCTAGCTGGTGCGTATGTACGAGCGCCTAATTTGAAAACTTGGTTGTGTGATATGAGAGCCGGTGCGATATGAGCCACTCTCACCCACAAGATTATAGTGTAATTAAATGTACATCTACATCTACATCTACATTTATACTCCGCAAGCCACCCAACGGTGTGTGGTGGAGGGCACTTTACGTGCCAGTGTCATTACCTCCCTTTTCTGTTCCAGTCGCGTATGGTTCGCGGGAAGAACGACTGCCGGAAAGCCTCCGTGCGCGCTCGAATCATTCTAATTTTACATTCGTGATCTCCTCGGGACGTATAAGTCGGGGGAAGCAATATATTCGATACCTCATCCAGAAACGCACCCTCTCGAAACCTGGTCAGCAAGCTACACCGCGATGCAGAGCGCCTGTCTGGCAGAGTCTGCCATTTTGAGTATGCTAAACATCTCCGTAACGCTATCACGCTTACCAAATAACCCTGTGACGAAACGAGCCGCTCTTCTTTGGATATTCTCTGTTCCTCCGTCAACCCGATCTGGTACGGATCCTACACTGATGAGCAATACTCAAGTATAGGTCGAACGAGTGTTTTGTAAGCCACCTCCTTTGTTGATGGACTACATTTTCTAAGGACTCTCCCAATGAATCTCAACCTGGTACCTTCCTTACCAACAATTAATTTTATATGATCTTTCCACTTTAAATCGTTCCGCACGCATACCCCCAGATATTTTACAGAAGTAACTGCTACCAGTGTTTGTTCCGGTATCATATAATCATATAATAAAGGATCCTTGTTTCTATACATTACATTTGTCTATGTTAAGGGTCGGTTGCCACTCCCTGCACCAAGTGCCTATCCGCTGCAGATCTTCCTGCATTTCGCTACAATTTTCTAATGCTGCAACTTCTCTGTATACTACAGCATCATCCGCGAAAAGCCGCATGGACCTTCCGACACTATCTACTAGGTCATTTATATACACTCCTGGAAATGGAAAAAAGAACACATTGACACCGGTGTGTCAGACCCACCATACTTGCTCCGGACACTGCGAGAGGGCTGTACAAGCAATGATCACACGCACGGCACAGCGGACACACCTGGAACCGCGGTGTTGGCCGTCGAATGGCGCTAGCTGCGCAGCATTTGTGCACCGCCGCCGTCAGTGTCAGCCAGTTTGCCGTGGCATACGGAGCTCCATCGCAGTCTTTAACACTGGTAGCATGCCGCGACAGCGTGGACGTGAACCGTATGTGCAGTTGACGGACTTTGAGCGAGGGTGTATAGTGGGCATGCGGGAGGCCGGGTGGACGTACCGCCGAATTGCTCAACACGTGGGGCGTGAGGTCTCCACAGTACATCGATGTTGTCGCCAGTGGTCGGCGGAAGTTGCACGTGCCCGTCGACCTGGGACCGGACCGCAGCGACGCACGGATGCACGCCAAGACCGTAGGATCCTACGCAGTGCCGTAGGGGACCGCACCGCCACTTCCCAGCAAATTAGGGACACTGTTGCTCCTGGGGTATCGGCGAGGACCATTCGCAACCGTCTCCATGAAGCTGGGCTACGGTCCCGCACACCGTTAGGCCGTCTTCCGCTCACGCCCCAACATCGTGCAGCCCGCCTCCAGTGGTGTCGCGACAGGCGTGAATGGAGGGACGAATGGAGACGTGTCGTCTTCAGCGATGAGAGTCGCTTCTGCCTTGGTGCCAATGATGGTCGTATGCGTGTTTGGCGCCGTGCAGGTGAGCGCCACAATCAGGACTGCATACGACCGAGGCACACAGGGCCAACACCCGGCATCATGGTGTGGGGAGCGATCTCCTACACTGGCCGTACACCACTGGTGATCGTCGAGGGGACACTGAATAGTGCACGGTACATCCAAACCGTCATCGAACCCATCGTTCTACCATTCCTAGACCGGCAAGGGAACTTGCTGTTCCAACAGGACAATGCACGTCCGCATGTATCCCGTGCCACCCAACGTGCTCTAGAAGGTGTAAGTCAACTACCCTGGCCAGCAAGATCTCCGGATCTGTCCCCCATTGAGCATGTTTGGGACTGGATGAAGCGTCGTCTCACGCGGTCTGCACGTCCAGCACGAACGCTGGTCCAACTGAGGCGCCAGGTGGAAATGGCATGGCAAGCCGTTCCACAGGACTACATCCAGCATCTCTACGATCGTCTCCATGGGAGAATAGCAGCCTGCATTGCTGCGAAAGGTGGATATACTGTACTAGTGCCGACATTGTGCATGCTCTGTTGCCTGTGTCTATGTGCCTGTGGTTCTGTCAGTGTGATCATGTGATGTATCTGACCCCAGGAATGTGTCAATAACATTTCCCCTTCCTGGGACAATGAATTCACGGTGTTCTTATTTCAATTTCCAGGAGTGTATATTGTTAAAAGCAATGGTCTCATAACACTCCCCTGTGGCACGCCAGAGGTTACATTAATGTCTGTAGACATTAAGAAATTCTGCTACCTAGGCAGCAGAACAACCCTTGATTAACGACGCAAGAAGGACATAAAAAGCAGACCAACACTGGCTGAAAAAGCATTCCTGGCCAAGAGAAGTCTACTAGTATCGAACAGTAAGAAATTTCTGAGAATGTAGGTAGTGAGAGATGAACTGTGAGAAAACAGGAACAGAAAAGAATCGAACCATTTGAGAGTGGTGCTACAGACGAATTTTAAAAACTCGGTGGACTGATAAGGTAAGAAATGAACAGGCTTTCCTCAGTATCGGCGAGGAAATGAATACTTGAAAACATTGATACTGAGAAGGGACAGGATGGTCGGATACCTGTTAACACATCTGTTAAGAGATCAGGGAATAACTTCAGTGGTACTAGAGAGAGCTGTAGAAGGTAAAACTACATATATTTGAACATTTTCAGCGAGTAACTGATGACGTAGGTTGCAATTGTTGCTCTGCGATGAAAAGTTCAGAACAGCAGAAGAATTAGTGGCGCTCTGCCTCAGACCAGTAAGAATGCAGATTACAAAAAAAAGTGTTCGCACAGATGTAGAATTTCTGAGAGAAAAGAAGTAGCGGTTGGAGTGGTACAATGAATAGCATATCGCAACAAAATCCCGGAGGAGCGACAATCAAACCAGCTTCCAGAGGTTCTAATTTAGTTTGCGTGGATTGCCTATAAGTAGGACGATTCACAGGATAGTTCCACGGCTCCCTTGAAAAGGACGTAAGATTTATTTCATTATTCTCGCCTATCATACTAAACGTCTCAAATAGCTTCGTTTTCACAGAGCCAAAAAATCCTAATCTTCCTTACTTGTATATTGTGTAACACAAAAATACCATCATAGATTAATGTGGATGGCGCCGATACACATTCCAAAAAGAGTGTTGTACTGATTGTGTCAGAGTGTCAGCTACTGATAACAAGGAGAATGATTAATGAGAATGCGAGATTTCTTGGTGTATTTCATTGATGAAATTTCTCGGATTTTCAGTCGAGTCGTGTCGTGTTGTCGCATCGTTTCGACGATTTTCCCTCTCTTCATCTTCAGGCCAGGACTTCGCCTGATGATGACGAGTAGAAAAGTTGCGACAACACGACACAACGACTCAAGTTAAACAGAAGTGACTTCATCGATGTGTATGATATATCGACCTTTTGTAATTTTTCTGTCGTCTCATTGACACTGTAGGGCTGTGCCATGAGAAACAGAGGATGTTGTTTCGTGGCCGGTATCCTCTTTCTGTAACACAAACTGCATGCATGTATTAAACGAATTCTATAACAATAAGAACAGAAAATTACTTAAGATAGTCCAGGTGTTGTGATACAAACCCTCCATCACAGACCACGTTAGCCTCACTGCTGGTGAAGTGTAAGTCCGCTATGTACACTACTCTGGTCGCTAGTGCTGCCTGCGACTGTCCACGACTGATGTCTCTGTGACTCACTGGATGACAGACTGGAACTGACTTGGCTGTGGCTGCGATCTAAGCACCGGTGGCCGAGAGGGCGTTGCTGCGCGTTTCTTGCAAGCCTGTCGCTATCCTCTATCGATCTTCTCGCAACCTCTTTGACACATGGTGTGCTGGCACCAGATTCTACCAGCGCAGTAATGACAAGATGTCAACTTATACTTCTTTCCTTTTGTGTAAATTAAAGTCAAAGTTTCGTTAAATCTGTATTCAATTGCCTTTGCCCCTACAGTAGTGATATTTTTGCTATGATACCAATCACTACCAGTCACAATGAGCTGTATACAATGTCTACAAATACGTTGCAATAAATTTGTGATATAACTGCATTAACTTTCCCAATACTGTATTCTTTGCGGAATTGCTGCTGCCAACAACCTCTGAAAACTACAAGAAATTGGTACCTGATCATGTTATTCAAACGTCTCACACTTTGGCACTTGTGTCTATACTTGTTTCTTCAGTTCATTTGTAAGAGCAAAATAAGCTTTTCTTTTTTTTTCACAAATCAACAATATATATGATAGATATTTTCTTTGTTTAATTCCTAATGTTTCTTAAGAGGATAATAACTGATTAATGAAAATTAATAACTATATAAATACTCAACTTGTCGTTAGTAACAAGACAAATAATTCAATAATGAAAAAATAGTTCTATTTAAATTTAAGTCCAGTGAAGTCAGTCATGTTTCAAAATGGTTCAAATGGCTCTGAGCACTATGGGACTTAACATCTCCGGTCATCAGTCCCCTAGAACTTAGAACTACTTAAACCTAACTAACCTAAGGACATCACACACATCCATGCCCGAGGCAGGATTCGAAACTGCGACCGTAGCGGTCACGCGGTTCCAGACTTAAGCGCCTAGAACCGCAAGGCCACACCGGCCGGCAGTCATGTTTCAGTTAAGTTTATTATATATTTGAGCCACAGCAAGGCGTGTGCTTCAACATGTCAGACATCTTTCCATAGCAATGATTTGATATTATTCAATATTTTTGCTTTAATTTTCCAGTTAATTTTGAACATGCAAGATCTTCAGAAGTTAAAGTTATCTCCTTTGATCATGTCTCTTCCCAGAAAAATTTAAAGTTGACCTTTCCCACAACGTTTTGTTGAACCACAGAATAATAGACTGTAGTTTTATTCACATGAGGACTTTGGTTGAGGAAATTCGGAACATTACAGGAAATAAAAGGAATTCTAGTTCTCCAGAACGCAAGAATCGCTTCATTCCCCAGCTCGGTAAAATCGTGTTCACCATACCTTGTCTACAATGGATTTCATACCAGTAGAAAGGTAATTTCCCGATCTGCCAGATCTTCTCCCCACAAAGCAGAATACACAGTTTTACTGCCTGAACATGATCTGTTAAATTACATAAACTTAGTTCTCTTTTTCAAATAGATTTTCTAACTTCTGCTAATGGACATGGGATCACATTATGCATGTCAGAGAAAAACTCAGGAATGGATTTTTTCTGTGGTCATCTCTGAGTTTCCTGTTTCTTTCTTTTTCTGTGACAAGTTTGCAGCAACTTTTTTTTCCCAAGTTTTCAATGACACAGTTGTACGTGAGCCGTGTGCCGTTCTCGTTGGTGCCGTTCGTATGTTGGCGTCGTGTAATAGGGATAGTGGCGTCTCGTTTTCTTTTTGTGTTTACTGGCGTCACTACGTTTGCTAGCGTTGTCTGTCTGTGAGTGGCAGCAGCAGCTGCATTTATCGACATCTGGTACGTGGTACTATCTTTGGAAGGACGTCAAGTGTTTTCCGGGTCGGGTGTGTCGGTAGTTCGGTTGGAACAGAACAACAGTGAGGTCCGACAGCGCACAGCCATGCTGGGACCGCTGGCGGTACGCAGGCACTGCCAGATCGAGGGGCTGTAGTTGCGAGGGCCACAACCTGGTTGTCAAATGGCTCTGAGCAGTGTGGGACTTACCATCTGTGGTCATCAGTCCCCTAGAACTTAGAGCTACTTAAACCTAACTAACCTAAGGACATCACACAACACCCAGTCATCACGAGGCAGAGAAAATACCTGACCCCCCCCTGGAATCGAACCCGGGAACCCGGGCGTGGGAAGCGAGAACGCTACCGCACGACCACGAGATGCGGACACAACCTGGCCGGACCCAGGACGTTAGAGTGAACATTAACCCATAAGTGAAACCTTCACTATTTTGAGATCACGCCATTTATTCGGGCACTGCTGCCCACAGGATCGCTGAGATGAAGAGCAACGAGTGTTTAGAGTTGGCGAGATTAATTAGCCATCCTCCGCTTCTTATTATTAATCATTGAATGCCTTTTGTTTATTGACGAAGTTCAAGCAGCAGTAATTTTCTTCCTAGCGGCCGCTAACGCTGGTTATCGTATTTTTGCGGCAGTATACCTTTCCTCGCCTTGCTGCTGCTGTCCGGTCGACAGCCTCCTTGATTGTGGTTCGGATGTTTTTTTCTTTTGGACTACCTCGGCCGTAGTGGTTTCTTCTGCTTTTGGATGTTCTAAACACCGGATTCTCAAGACGCAGAGCTGTCTGCCGGTTCCGCCGTACCTGGGTCATTCCATCGTTGTGTTGTTTATCAGACGTTAGGTAGATTTTGCAAGAGTGTTGAACTGCGTTTACACTGTAAGTAGCTTCAGTTGCCATCCGGTTAAGTG
Source organism: Schistocerca nitens (assembly GCF_023898315.1). NCBI lineage: Eukaryota > Metazoa > Arthropoda > Insecta > Orthoptera > Acrididae > Schistocerca > Schistocerca nitens. The sequence goes on from NC_064618.1 coordinate 104,831,617, forward strand.
AATGCAACTTGTCGCTGCTTGTCTCATCGTTTACGAAGTTGAGTGGCTTTCCCAGGTCTATCCTAGGAGCACTGTCTGAGGCCCATTTCTCTCTTAATTTGGTCAGATTGTGATTACTGTCAATAATGCCTACAGCCATTAATGCAATTTGTCTTAAGAATTTTTAATTAGATATGGTCTCTTACTATGATTGTTCTTTTTTATAATATTTTAGTAAGAATTTGCTATCTAGGCCTTCAGCCGTTAAATTGTTTTTTGAGTTATTACTATTGGGGCCTTTAAGCCGACAAATAACTTGAATTTCTGATCAATAAGGCCTTCAGCCGTGTATGCAACCTGTTTAAGAATTTTTTATTAGACGTTGTGTTCCAAAAAATGGATCAAATGGCTCTGAGTGCTATGGGACTTAATTGCTGTGGTCATCAGTCCCCTAGAACTTAGAGCTACTTAAACCTAAATAACCTAAGGACATCACACACATCCATGCCCGAGGCAGGATTCGAACCTGCGATCGTAGCAGTCACGCGGTTCCGGACTGTAGGGCCTAGAACCGCTCGGCCACTCCGGCCGGCAAACGTTGTGTCTTAACAGTCAAATTTGATAGTTTTTCCTTACTGTCAACTTCATTTCTATTTGGTTTCAAATAAAGTGTAGGTGGTTTAAAAAAGAAACTGAGCAATTAACGGTAACTGAGTAAGTCCCCGTCCACACTAAAATCTGCCTTTCTCTAAGAATCGCGTCCAGTGGTAGCAGAGCATGGTTACGATTGTAATATTGCCATTGGTTCAAATTGTAACTCTGTCAGTGTTACACGATATTTGTCTTTGCTATTTGGTTGTTTCAGGTGGCCAATTCTAATGGCGGTCAGGGATCGGCCTGTGGAGGAAGGACCACCTCATTTATGAGAAGGCACCAGCCAATTGACGGTAGTGCCCGGGATTTAGCCGCCAGTATGCGTGCTACCGTTCTTCAGCCGGCTGACGTCAAGCCGGATGTTCTGGTTGTGACAGAAGCAGCCATTGAGTTTTTGTTTGAGGCTGTTAGAGGTCTTGAGGACACCATCGGCTTTTTGGAGTGCACTCAACCTAGTGACAGTCAGTTAGACACGGAGCGGGCACAATTCATACATTTAACCAACCGAATATTTGTCTTAAGAGCATTAAAGCTAGAGGGTTGGATAAGGAGTCAATCGTTGAATTGGGGTCCCTGGTTGAGGAATTGCAGTTTAAGGTCGAATGTCTTGATGGAAAGAGGACCAAGATCTGTTATCTGCCGGGTGGTGCGCTAGCGAGCCCGGGAATAACGCTCTTATGTCCTCCGAGAGGTTACCCGGGGCGTTTGCTAAATTGCTTAATCCTCTGGTCCGTCTGTATCGAGACGTCACAGAATTAGCTATAGACCGAACTGAGCAAATTGAAAGGGTGTTACGGTTGCTGGTTCGCTTTGAGCAACACGCTGATGCTTTTGGAGTTTCGCATCAGGTGCTTTTGTCTCCATTATATCCGTCAGCTAGAGGCGAACTGAGTGGTATCCAGGGCCATTGCAGAAGGGTTGTCCTTGCAGCAGTTGAGGGAACTTGTGATTAGAGGAAGGCTGACAACGGGAGTTCGTAAACTGCTAGAATGTCGCTATGTTTGGCAGATGCAGGAAGAGAGGGTGGACTTGCGTCAATATGTGGAAATAGTTAAGACGGCCTGTTCGGCCTTGTTAGTCGACATGCCAGAATGCGAGTTAGTTTCAATTTTCCTGAGGGGAATGCGAGCGGCGGATAAGTCACATTCTGTTTTTATTGGGCGTCCCTCCACTTGGGAAGAACTTTGTGCCGTCGTTGTAGCGTTATCTGCGTTGCCGCTCTCGGGCGATAGCCATCGTGAAGTTAAGATTCAGCCAGTGGGCGTCACCGAACGAAACTCCGGATTACCAATACCAACTGAGTCTGCTAAAGAGGAAACGCGGCGTTGTTTTAGGTGCGGTCGAATTGGCCATTTAGCTCGTACTAGTGTTCATCCGCGGACACACAGTCAATAAATCTGCTAAAGGGAAATCGCGGCTTTGTTTCAGGTGCGGTCGAACAGGGCATTTAGGTCGTACTTGCGTTCAGCCGCGGACAACTAGAGTTAATAAATCACGCCCGGCTGGGCAGCGATCCCGGGATCGAGCCTTTAAAGCCTGGTGTGCCCGTGTCGCTGCTCCATCATTACCCCCACTTCCCTGTATTTGTTCCTGACTACGTGGCTAACATATTTGTACCCTTTTGGATTCCGGTAGCTCCTTTTCATTGTTGAGCTTCGAATGGTTTCTTGAATTTGGTCATCTTGCGAGACTTAGGCCGGTCCCTTCTTCGGTGCAGAGATGTCGGTTTGCCAAAGGGCAGATGTTGCCTCTGCATGGTTAGGTCCGAGGGAGTATCTCGGTTGAGGTTTTCTCCTGGCCCTTGTCTTTGGCGTTGCTTAAGAAGCTGCCGGTTGATTTGATTTTGGGATATGATTTCATCAGTAAAACTGGTCTTGTCTTGGATTATTCCGGGTATACCTTCCTCTTTAAGTTCGCTTATGCGGAAAGTTTGGGTTCAGTGAATGTGTTAAGCGTAAGGTGCGTTGAAATGTCGGCATGGTGGCTGTTGACGCTAAGGTTAATTGATCTCACCCGTCTGTCTTCACAGCAGGCCTCTGAACTAGGAGATTTATTGCAGAGGTTCCCCGAGCTTCTCTGTGATAGACTGGGGTTACTAATGTTCTTGACTACCATATTCGTCTATCTGACGATATTCCAATGAGGCAGTCCCCATATCGTCTCTCACCACTTAAGATAAAGATACTAAGAGGAAAGATCCCTAAAATGCTCCAGCAAGGAGTTATTAGGCCTTCTACATCTGCTTATGCTTCCCCGATATTCCTTGTTCCTAAGGATCAGGGGCGGGATTTTCGGCCTGTTGTTGACTACCGGCGCCTGAACACCACGGTTGTCACGAATCAGTTGCTTTACCTGACTCTTTTACTTGGTTTGCCGCCGCTAACTGGTCACTGTGCCCGATCTGAATCAAGCCTATTATCGTATTCCCTTAGCCGAAGAATGTAAACATGTTACAGCATTTTGTACTTATTGAGATCAGTTTGAGTTTAACGGGGCTGCTTTCGCTTTATCTACTGATGCAGTCGTTCTTACTCGTTTGCTGGAAAATATTCTTGGAAACTTGAAGTTAGTCTGTGTTTACAGTTACTTAGACGACTTGGTGATTTGTAGCCGTTGGTTTCAGGTGCATCTGGAACATATCCAGCAAGTTTTTGCTAGGTTGCAGGGGGCCGGTCTGACTGTTAAACCCAGTAAGGTGACATTAGCCAGGCAGCAGGTATCTCTCTTAGGTCACCTTGTATCAGGCGAGAATATTCGCATTGATCAGGAGCGGATTAAGGCATTGAGAGCTCTCCCGCCGCCTACTGATAAACGTGGGATTGCCAGGTTTATAGACATGGCGAATTATTTAAGGCGTTTTGTCCCTAATTTTGCTCATTTGGCTGCTCATGTAAATGAACTGCGTCGAAAAAGGGTGCGTTTTGAATGGGGACATGCCCAAGAGGCCGCCTTTGAGCACAGTAAAGCAGCTATAGCCAGCCCTCCGGTTCTCGGAGTGCCTGATTTTAATAAAAAAATTATTGTAAAAACTGACTCATCTAATGCGGAAATTTCGGCAATCCTCCTACAGGAGTTTGAGGGTCAAAGGCAGCCATTAGCGAACGCGTCTCGTCGGTTAACGAGTGCCGAACTTAAACATTCCGTTTACGAATGTGAGACATTTTGTTCGCGCTGGAGAAGTATCGCTTTTATCTCGAGCATAGAGTGTTTCAGCTAGAAACCGACAATCAAGCGTTAATGTGGGTGGTAGCCAGGCCGCGTAAAACTGGCCGTATCGCCAGGTGGACAGTACGCATTCCGGCGTTCCAATTTGGGGTTAAACATATTAAGTGGACTGAGAATGTGGTCGCGGACGTCCTCAGCCGTATGTTCACTGAACATCCATCTAGTGAGCGCGCCCAAGAAACGGAGGCAGGTAATCTTAGTTGTGTCGTGTTTGGCGGTATTCCTCATTTGTTTGGTGACGTTGCCGACCAGCAGGATGAGGACGCCACTTGGGGACCGGTTAAGGAACGGCTGTCGGTGGGGGAAGCTTTGGATGGATACGTCATCAGGAAAGGCATTTTGTGTAAAAGGGTGGGACGTGCTAAGGAGTTGAAGATCTGTCTACCAGCCGCCTGGCACGCCCCGTTTTCTATTACTTTCACAACTCGTTGATTGGTGGGCATTTAGGAACCTATAAGACCTTGCAGAAAATTAAGGAAAATTTGACTTGGTCTATGGACAAAGCCGTTAGATGTTTTCTTTTCTTGGTGTCGCTTGTGTCTTGTGTCCATGCCTAAGAACGCCTTTCAACAGGTTTTCTTGAGTTCTGAGGGCGAATCCTGCACCATGGACAAACTCTCTATCGATTATGTCGGGCCCTTACCTCGGACGAAAAGAAGCCATCGGTACGTATTGGTTATTATTGACGCGATTTCGAGGTTTACCTGGCTTCTTCGGAGTCGTAACGTGACTGCTGTTACTACCATTGCGCATTTAACTAACATATTTAGTGTTTTTGGGCCCCCTAAGCAAATCGTTAGTCATAATGCGCCGGCCTTTCTTTCGGCTCCCCTCACGGCTTTCTGTTTTCAAAGCGGTGTGAAGCACGTGACTAACACTCCGTAGCCGGCCGGAGTGGCCGCGCGGTTCTACGCGCTACAGCCTGGAATCGCGAGACCGCTACGGTCGCAGGTTCGAATCCTGCCTCGGGCATGGATATGTGTGATGTCATTAGGTTAGATAGGTTTAAGTAGTTCTAAGTGCTAGGGGACTCATGACTTAAGAAGCTAAGTCCCATAGTGCTCAGAGCCATTTGAACGATTTTAACACTCCGTATTACCCGCACGGTTCTTTCACGGAGAGGGTCAATCGTAATCTCAAACCAGCACTGATTATCTTCCATCAGGAGACGCCCAGTAAGTGGGATTCTAGCCTCCCTTTGCTTAGTTTTTCCTTCAATACCGCCAGCCATGAAGCTTTGAAGGCTACTCCAGTTTCCTTCATCTCTCCTTATCCTGTTACACCCCCTTTCGAACTTACGGGGAATTTAAGATCTAATTCCTTCGATATTACCCTTCAGTTCGTCAAGGAAAACTGGAATCGTGCCAGGCACAATATTCTCAGGGCCAACAAAAACAAGCTGACCGTTACAATCGTAATCGCCGAGTCTTTAGGGGTAAACCAGGAGACCAGGAGTATGTTCGTAATTTTCCAGGGAAAGTTCACTCCCCGTTTCCTGGTTACCTGTACTATTATGCCTATTTTAAGCCATCTTCTGGTTAATGATAACAGTAACGTTAAGCAATACTATATCCATCTTAATCAAATTAAGTTTGGTTAGGCCACTTGTTGGATTACCCCCAGGTTGGTGTTTGAAGGGGGGAGGTTGAGCCATGTGCAGCACGCGTTAGTGCCGTTGGTATGTTGGCATCGTGTAATAGGAGTAGTGGCGTCTCGTTTTCTTCTTGTATTTCCTGGCGCCCCTACGTTTGCTAGCACTGTCTGTCCGTGAGTGGCAGCAGCAGCTTTTATCGGTATCTAGTACCGTGGTATTATCTTTGCAAGGACGTCAAGAGTTTTCCGGGTCGGGTGTGTCGGTAGTTCGGTTCGGACGGAGCAACAGTGAGGTCCGACAGCGCAGGAACATACCGGGACCGCTGGCAGACACTGCCAGATCGAGGGGCTGCAGTTGCGAGGGCCACAACCTCGTTGTCCACCGGACTCAGGACGTTTGAGTTGAGTGAACATTAACGCAGTAGTCAAACCTCCACTATTTTGAGATCACGACATTTATTTGGGCACTCCTAGTCGCGGGGTCGCTGAGATGAAGAGCAACGAGTGGAGTGTTTCAAGTTGGCGAAATTAGTTAGCCGTCCACCGCTTCTTATTATTAATCATTGTTCAAATGGTTCAAATGGCTCTGAGCACTATGGGACTTAACATCTATGGTCATCAGTTCCCTAGAACGTAGAACTACTTAAACCTAACTAACCTAAGGACATCACACAACACCCAGTCTTAATCATTGTATCCCTTGTGTTTATTGATGAAGTTCAACCAGCGGTATTTTTCTGCTTAGTGGCCGCTAACGCTGGTTATCGTATTTTCGCGGCAGTGTACCTTTCCTCGCTTTGTCGCTGCTGTCCGGTAAGGCGTGTAGTTCGACAGCCTCCTTGATTGTGTCTCGGATAGTTTGTTCTTTAGGATTACCTTGGTCATAGTGGTTCGTTCTGCTTGTGGATGATCTAAACACCGGATTCTGAAGACGCAGAGTTGTCTGCCGGTTCTGTCTTGCCTGGGTTATTACATCGCTGTGTTGGTTATCAGACGTTAGGTAGATTGTGCAAGAGTAATGGTCTGCATTTGCACTGTCACTAGTTTGAGTTGCCATCCGATTAAGTGAATGCAACTTTTGGTTGCCTGTCTCATCGTTTACGAAGTTGAGTGACTTACCCAGGTCGATCCTTGGAGCGCTGTCTAAGGCCCACTTCTCCCTTGGTTTGGTCAGATTGTGATCACTGTCAATAAGGGATTGTGATCACTGTCAATAATTCCTTCAGCCATGAATCCAATTTGTCTTAAAAATTTTTATTTAGAGATGATCTCCTACTATGATTGTTATTTTTTGTAATATTTTAGTAAGAATTTGCTATCTAGGCCTTCAGCCGTCAAATTGTTTTTGAGTTTGGGGCCTTCAGCAGACAAATAATATGAATTTCTTGTCAATATGGCCTTCAGCTGTGAATGCAATTTCTCTTAAGAATATTAATTATGTATAGTCTCGTAATATGATTGTAATTTTTTATAATATTTTAGCAAGTATTTGCTATCTGGGCCTTCAGCCATCAAATTGTTTTCGAGCTATTACTATTGGGGCCTTGAGCCGACAAATAATTTGGATTTCTTGTCAATAAGGCCTTCATCCGTGAGTGCAACCTGTTTAAGAATTTTTTATTAGATGTTGTGTCTTAACAGTCAAATTTGATAGTCGTTCCTTACTGTCAAGCTCATTTGCAATTGGTTTCAAATAAAAGTGTACGTGGTTAAAAAAATACTGTTCAACCAACGTTAACTGAGTAAGACTCAATACACACCGAAATCTGCCTTTCTCTGAGTACCACGTCTCAGTACGTTTTTTCTTCAAACAGGCCGCGCCGATCAGAGTTTCTCTCGTTGAATCCCAAACTGTGTTCTATGACAAAAATATGCCTGTCAGTGTTACAATTGACACCTGTTATCTTTTGGGCACTTCCCTTGTAACTCACTAGAGCGCATTCGCCTATAACAAGGTTCTAACTGACTACTTGGGACTCTGTCATTCATAACTGAAATTCATTTACAGAAACACAAAGTTCCAGCTGTTAAACAAAGCCTTGTCGTCCCAATGAATGAATGATAGTGATATCAGTTGGAACTGGGGCTTTCTTGTGACTCGGCTATTTCTCCATAGGTTGCAACAAGAGTGGCAGAAGACATATAGAAATTTGTTACACTAACAGCACCTTTCACAGTGTAGGAAAAGACAGATTACTACTTACCATAAAGAAAACACGTCAGGATGCTGACAGCCACAATTAAGACACTCATAAATAGTTTTCGGACACAGCCGACAGTAAACGACGCACACACACACAAACACACACACACACACACACACACACACACACACACACACACGCACACACACATACATAAACACACAAACATACACACTCAGACTCACACACAAAAGCAAGCACACCTCACACTCGACCAAACAGCGTTCGCCTTTCCCACCGTCCGTACACTACTATCCCTTTATCTTTCCACCACCTCCAGATTGCTGCTTGCATCCCACATGATGTTGCATTCCGGCAAGCGATGCTGGATCAGACGATCGGCTGGGGTTGAGGTGATGTGTGCTTGCTTCGCTGTGTGTGTGCGTGTGTGTGTGTGTGTGTGTGTGTGTGTGCGTGTGCGTGTGTGTATGTGTGCGTCATTTACTGACGATGGCTGTGGCCGAAAGCTACATGTTAGTGTCTTTTAATTGTGCCTGTCTGCAATTTGGCAAGTCATCTTTACGGTAACTGCAATCTGCCTTTTCCTATATGGTTGATACACTATCTGATCAAAAGTCCCGACACCTGGCTGAAAACAACTAACAAATTCGTGGCGCCCACCGTCGGTAATCCTGGAATTTACTATGTTGTTGGCCCACCCTTAGCCTTGATGACAGCCTCCAGTCTCGCAGGCATACGTTCAATTATGTGATGGAAGGTTTCTTGGGGAATGGCAGCCCGTTCTTCACGGAGTGTTGCACTGAGGAGAGGTATCGATGTCGTTCGGTGAGGCCTGGCATGAAGTCGGTGTTCCAAAACATCCCAAAGGTGTTCCATACGGCTCAGGTTAGGACTCTGTGCCGGCCAGTCCACTACAGGGATGTTACTGTCGTGTAACTACTCCGCCACAGGCCGTGCGTTATGAACAAGTGCTCGATCGTGTTGAAAGATGCAATCGCCATCCACCAATTGCTCTTCAACAGTGGAAAGCCGTAAGGTGCTTAAAACATCAACGTAGGCCTGTGCTGTGATAGTGCCACGCAAAATAACATTAGATGCAAGCCGCCTCCATGAAATAAACGACCACACCAAAACACAACTGCCTCCGAATTTTACTGTTGATACTACACGCGCTGGCAAATGACGTTCACCGGGCATTCGCCATACCCAAACCCTGCCATCGAATCACCATATTGTGTATCGTGATTCGTCACTCCACACATCGTTTTTCCACTGTTCAGTCGTCCAAAGTTTACGCTCCTTACACGAAGCGAGGCGTCGTTCGGCATTTAACGGCGTTATGTGAGGCTTATGAGCTGCCGCTCGACCTTGAAATCTAAGTTTTCTTTGCTCCCGTGCAATTGTCATAGTACTTGCAGTAGATCCTGTTGCAGTTTGGAATTCCTGCCTATTACACATTACGACCCTCTTCAGCTGTCAGCGGACTCTATCAGTCAACGGACGAGGTCGGTCTGCACGTTTTTGTGATATACGTGTCCCTTCACGTTTCCACTTCACTATCACATCGCAAACAGTGGACCTAGGGATGATTAGAAGTGTGGAAATCTCGTCTGCAGGCGTATGACACAAGTGACACTGAATCACCTGACCACGTTTGAAGTCAGTGAGTTCCGCGGAGCGTCCCATTCTGCTCTCTCACGATGTCTAATGACTACTGAGGTCGCTGATACGGAATACCTGCCAGTACGTGGCAGCACAATGCACCTAATATGAACAACGTATGTTTTTGGGGGTGTCCGGATACTTTTGATCACATAATGTATGTCTATCTGGAGTTTCCATTGTTTGATTTAACAACTCTTCTTCTTCTAGAATGAAATTTTCACTCTGCAGCGGAGCGTGCGCTGATATGAAACTTCCTGGCAGATTAAAGTTGTGTGCCCCACCGAGAATCGAACTAGGGACCTTTTTCCTTTTAAGAGCAAGTGCTCTACCATCTCAATTACCCAATCGCGACTCGCGACCCGTACTCACAGCTTTAGTTCCGGCAGTACCTCGACTCCTACCTTCCAAACTCCACAGACGCCCTCCTGCAAACGTTGCAGAGCGCTCCTGGAAGTCAAGATACTGCGGAGAAATGGCTTAGCCACAGCCCGGGGGATGTCTCCAGAATGAAACCGGCGGAATTAAAGGCGTAAGGACGGGTCGTGGATCGTGCTCGTGTAGCTCACATGGTAGAGCACTTTCCCGCGAAAGGCAATTCCCGACTTCAGGTCTCGTTCTGGCACACTTGCTTCTTCTCCGATTCTGACAGGACCAACCTTGCCACCATATAGGGTCGATACGACAAACGGCGAAAGATTGACATCCAGGAGAGATGCAAGAAATACCAGATTGGGAGTCAACAGCGACGAAAATCTGGTCGGTGAGCGGGGCCGCGGTACAGGGGAGAAGAAGTCGCTAAGCCGGGAAGATCGCTTACGGCGGCTCGACGGCCGGTGACGTGGGGGCGGTCCGCCGACGCCGCCGTGTTAGTAGGCACGCAGGCGGCAGGCGGGTGGCGGGCAAATCCGGCGGCTTTGCAGTTGGAGCTTAGGCTGGCCGGGCAGGCTGCGGAGGACCGGCAGAATTTAACCCGGCCAGATAAGTCGCAAAGCCGATTAAATATCCGAAGGGCGGTCGCAGCAGGAGCGGCGGCGTCGCGACGTGTGGGCTGCCGCCCGGGGGGGGCGCTCCTGCCGGCCCGCCACCACAGCCCCAGCCGCCGCTACCACCACCAGCACCACCGCGAACAGATGACCGGCCTGGATCGCAGCGCTGCGGTCTGTCCTCACGGCTCTGCTCCTCATTAGCCTCGTTTTATTCCCTGCAGAGAGGGCCCCACGCGCTACACGAGCTATAGCTGGGTGCCAACGTTACTTCAAGGTGCATTGTACACCACCGGTCCGAATAGTCCTCTTCCGCCTGCTTGTGTCCGTCTTCTTCTATTGCTAGTCGATACTGCCTGGGGATTGTTAATTTATGTAAGAATAAAAATATGGAATTACAGTCTTTGATCGCTATTTTTTATTTTCAGTGACTGGTTTCGGGTTAGCTGCCCATCTTCAGATCATATATTGCATTTACAGACTAACTTGTCAGTACAGAACAATCGGTTGAGCAAAGATATGATCTGAAGATGGGCAGATAGCCCGAAACCGGTCATTGAAAATAAAAAATAGCGATCAAAGACCGATATGCCATATTTTTATTTAATGAACGATCTCGGAATTCCCATTAATACAATCATGTCTAGTTTTGATGAATTCACGTAAGAATGCGAAACTGAGCTCTTGTGTTTGTGTGTGTGTATGTGTGTTATTAGCTTATGGCGCTCAAACTCGAGGTTATGAGTGCCCTAACACTCTTTAAAGCAAACGAATGTGGCTAAAATCTCGAAATTTTTTTTTTCGAAAGCACGCATTCGAATCGAGCACAGTAGTCACTCTGTCTCAAATGCTCTAAAACAAGGAAGAAAGAATTAAACTAACTATAGACTAGATTAAAACGCAAGTAAAACGACAACGGAGGTAAAAGAATGGCAAAGGCAAATGTCCCTGGTTGACTACTCAAAAAAAAAAAAAAAACAGAAAAGAAAAGGACTGTGGCTGACCCAGTCACCCTGTTAACACATTACTACCATCTCCCTAAAACCTTGCGAAAAGTGTTGGACATTTCACAAAAATATTAAGACTCGAACCACATTCGTTTGGACTTTACTTAAAAGAGAGGGCAGATCCGTCGGAAAATCTACCTCGGGCCGTTGGTGGGAAAGTACAACATAGTCCAATAAAATGTGGCGCACAGTGATGTGTAGGCCACAAGCATCACAATATTGGAGGATCCTTCTGCCGGAGCATGAAGCGAAGCGACATGGGGCTGTGGCCTTTGCGAAGACGAGTAAGGCGGCCCTCGTCCCGTCGACGTGGCTGGAAAGAGGTACGCTACGGAAGTCGTTATAGCTGAAGGAGGCCATCCTGGATATTGTGGATTACTTTTTCTGCTGGGTACTAAAGTTGTAGAGAGTGAAGGGCACTCAGAGAATCGGAACACACAAGAAATTTAGCACTGGGAAAACGCCTCATTTGCTCCAGTTCCCGCAAGATCGCATATATTTCTGTGTCTAAGATAGCACTTGAGGTAGAATGAGATTTTCACTCTGCAGCGGAGTGTGCGCTGATATGAAACTTCCTGGCAGATTAAAACTGTGTGCCGGACCGAGACTCGAACTCGACATTTGGACCTTGAGGACACGATTCGGAAAAACAATAGAGCGACCAACTGAGGAGCCCTGTTTAGACCCCTCTATAAAGACACCGACATTGTTGTTGTGCTCAAATAAAACGGCAGAAAACATTGCATGAAAGAATGAAACAGGAATGCAATCTCTCCTCTACTGCACCAAATCTAAAATTACCCTGGGCCTCTGCAGTAACCATGGCGGCAGACGGCTAAAACCCTGAATGTGGGGCTGTACTTGCTCTACACCGAGTGACTCCAGCACACGCTATACTCGGATCCCAAATGGCAGTGTAGCTCTTGGACGGTTGGACAGTGCACTCCTTAACAGACATAAATTAATCACCCTCCTAGGACTTAGATGAGAATAGAACAACTTTTACTTTGGCTCATTCTGCAAAAAAATGGGAATATTAAAACAATAGGATGGTTGGTTGATTGAGTTGGGGGAGGGGACGAAACAACGAGTCGTCAGTCCCGTCGGATTAGGGAAGGATGGTGAAAGACGTCGGCCGTGCACTTTCAAAGGAACCATCTCGGCATTATGCTGAAACGATTGAAGGTAATCACTGAAAACCTAAATCATGCTGGCTGGACGCGGGCATCAGCAGTCGTCCTCTCGAATTCGACTCCAGTGTGCTGAACACTGTGTTACCCCGTTCGGTAATACAGTAACACCTTGGTACATCTGAGAAACGGGGTGAATGGAGTAAAGGACGTTAATAATCACACAAGTGAATTAATTTCTGCTGTAAAGTGCAAAGTTATTGCAGTGGTGTTAATTGAAAGGCAAATAGTTCTAAAAAGGGAAATAAGTTTCACTTGTGGTCGGAGCTGAAAACAGACTGTCCGTTGAATGAAAATGCTAGGCTTCAAAGTGTAGTTTGAAGTGATGGAAATTTTATCAAATGACATTAATTGCCATACGTATTGTCTGATAGTTGTGGCTGATTTCCACCATAGTACTGAAGGTGCATGCTGAAATGGTTGCAAAATCAATTACTGGCACCACCAACAAGCCTCGCCAACAGCAAAGCGCAAAACACCGCAGAAATTCTCTAGTAGCTCGATATATCTGCCCTCGCAGAGTTAGAGCTCTGAAATGAAGTCTACAATGAAGATATAAAAATGAAGTGATGTTTTCCATAAGGAAACCTCGCATTCACGCATTTCGCATCTTTTTCTGTGCTGAGATTGGCTGGGCTTCTGATCTTCAGAACACTGACCGACAAAACAGCTCCTTAGGACGCGCTAGTCCCATCCAGTATTTGTTCAACCAGTAACGTTCGTTCTAACATTTCACACAGAGAAAGTTCGTGCAAGCCTCTTTTGTAACGCAGAGCGGGCTGTCTTAGGGCTTGCTTTGCAGCCATAGGTTTTAACAATCTTATTTTTAAACATTTATTACATTTCTCTTGCTACACAGTGCAAGTTTTCTTTAGATCGTTAATAATTACAATGATATTTTTTGGTAATATTACAATACAGTTTGTTCTTTAAGTAATCTTACAATGTCATTCGTTCTTTAGCATTTATAGTTCGCGTAATTTCTTATGTTACTATACATCGCTGTCTACCCTCTTCTTTATTCACGTTGGCCCGTCTGCGTGACTCTTACTTCACGTAAACATTTGGTTTTTGTGAAGACAACACATCCCGTGGACTCTACGCCTTGAAAGGGCCAAACGGTGTGGATTCTCATTCTATTTGTCTGTGGCATCCGGTGGTGGACATAAAAACTTCGCTTTCTAATTTTGTGTGAATAGTGCCTTCTGATATAAATGTTCCTTCTCAGTCCACTCTCCTGAGCTCTAAAATGTATAGCGAGAGGGGGGTTTCACCACAGAAGATCCTTATCTGTGTTCATTTGGACAACCCTGCGTGGCAATACAGAGGCTGTCCAGCCCACGGGCTTCTACGAAACGTCTGGCCTAGTTCCACTCCCCCTGCAGCCCGTGTGTTTCTGCATTGTCCGGAACAGTTTCACCGTCCTCTCGCTGACATATGGCAAGCAAAATCGAATCAAAAGTAAATGTACAGTAAGGTTATATTAGTCAATCACTAGTAGTGTGATTTATCATGTTCCTTGGTGGCGATTAAATATTCTAATCGAACCGGTATTCGATTATGAATACATACGTTACGTCACTGTTCCCACGAAAATGGTCGCGTAATACCACACATATATAAATTAACGTTCGCTTCGTGGTTTCTGTCCGAATGTTCGGGTTAATCTCAGGAACTACTCTAGGGATCTTGATAACATTATTGCTTACAGACATACTCACGAGGAAAATTTGTGTATGCAATCTATAAATATTTCATGGAAATTGACTGTAATACGATGAATTTCACTCCCACTACCACTTTTGCCATTGCCAACTTGCGTTGCATAGCAGGAGGCTAGTGTAAGCTACTGCCAATTCCTAAAATAAGCTGTGATACAGGACGTATCGGAGGCGATAAACACAAATGGTTTGGTACAAACAGTGGCAATGCCAAGTGGGATGGGGCTATTTTATACCCATATGTAACAGTGCAATCTTTACTGTTTACAAGCTGCATCACATCAAATGGTTCAAATGGCTCTGAGCACTATGGGACTTAATTTCTGATGTCATCAGTCCCCTAGAACTTAGAACTACTTAAACCTAACTAACCTAAGGACATCACACACATCCATGCCCGAGGCAAGATTCGAACCTGCGACCGTAGCGGTCGCGCTGTACCAGACTGTAGCGCCTAGAACCGCTCGGCCACTCCGGCCGGCATCACATCAAATAAAACACTCGAGCTCACGATATCAGTCTCTGCCATCATCATCAGGAGTTAAAATCGCTCACTGCCTGCGTTGGCACAGTGTTGCGCTGATATATACACTCCTGGAAATTGAAATAAGAACACCGTGAATTCATTGTCCCAGGAAGGGGAAACTTTATTGACACATTCCTGGGGTCAGATACATCACATGATCACACTGACAAAACCACAGGCACATAGACACAGGCAACAGAGCATGCACAATGTCGGCACTAGTACAGTGTATATCCACCTTTCGCAGCAATGCAGGCTGCTATTCTCCCATGGAGACGATCGTAGAGATGCTGGATGTAGTCCTGTGGAACGGCTTGCCATGCCATTTCCACCTGGCGCCTCAGTTGGACCAGCGTTCGTGCTGGACGTGCAGACCGCGTGAGACGACGCTTCATCCAGTCCCAAACATGCTCAATGGGGGACAGATCCGGAGATCTTGCTGGCCAGGGTAGTTGACTTACACCTTCTAGAGCACGTTGAGTGGCACGGGATACATGCGGACGTGCATTGTCCTGTTGGAACAGCAAGTTCCCTTGCCGGTCTAGGAATGGTAGAACGATGGGTTCGATGACGGTTTGGATGTACCGTGCACTATTCAGTGTCCCCTCGACGATCACCAGTGGTGTACGGCCAGTGTAGGAGATCGCTCCCCACACCATGATGCCGGGTGTTGGCCCTGTGTGCCTCGGTCGTATGCAGTCCTGATTGTGGCGCTCACCTGCACGGCGCCAAACACGCATACGACCATCATTGGCACCAAGGCAGAAGCGACTCTCATCGCTGAAGACGACACGTCTCCATTCGTCCCTCCATTCACGCCTGTCGCGACACCACTGGAGGCGGGCTGCACGATGTTGGGGCGTGAGCGGAAGACGGCCTAACGGTGTGCGGGACCGTAGCCCAGCTTCATGGAGACGGTTGCGAATGGTCCTCGCCGATACCCCAGGAGCAACAGTGTCCCTAATTTGCTGGGAAGTGGCGGTGCGGTCCCCTACGGCACTGCGTAGGATCCTACGGTCTTGGCGTGCATCTGTGCGTCGCTGCGGTCCGGTCCCAGGTCGACGGGCACGTGCACCTTCCGCCGACCACTGGCGACAACATCGATGTACTGTGGAGACCTCACGCCCCACGTGTTGAGCAATTCGGCGGTACGTCCACCCGGCCTCCCGCATGCCCACTATACGCCCTCGCTCAAAGTCCGTCAACTGCACATACGGTTCACGTCCACGCTGTCGCGGCATGCTACCAGTGTTAAAGACTGCGATGGAGCTCCGTATGCCACGGCAAACTGGCGGACACTGACGGCGGCGGTGCACAAATGCTGCGCAGCTAGCGCCATTCGACGGCCAACACCGCGTTTCCTGGTGTGTCCGCTGTGCCGTGCGTGTGATCATTGCTTGTACAGCCCTCTCGCAGTGTGCGGAGCAAGTATGGTGGGCTGACACACCGGTGTCAATGTGTTCTTTTTTCCATTTCCAGGAGTGTATATGCAATGCCAGCCTCTGGACGCATGCACAGAATGCAAGTTCGGCGACTTGCAAGGCTACACTGGGCTTGTAGTTTGATTTGCAAGACCAGAGATGACTTTAAGTTTACACCCTGAAATTAACTTGTAAGCCATCCACTTGTCTACCTGTCCAAGCGTCAGCTAAATTAAATCTGCCCTCTGACAGTAGTCACTACCGCTAGCCTCCTTTGGAGGTTATCACTCTTATCAGAGTCTTAAATAAAAATTGACTCACGAAAGAAATTAACACGAAGGTGGCCCTGTCATTATTATACTCAGTCTGTGATGGGTGATTAATGTGCCGCCAAGGGTTTAAGCTTTTACCAAAATGGCAAGAGTTCATTTAATCATAAAATAGAACAAACAACACAAGTTATGCGAAGTGACAACTAAATCATGAACTGTTGGCAACACAAATAGAGCAACAAATAATTAGCACATCACTGGATGGCGTTTAGTTGACAAAGGCTAAGGTTTATCTGTGTCATCTATGTACCCTGGTTCCAAACTGAAATGATCTAACGCTGAATGGACTTTGATGTATTTATTCTACACAGAAGCTACACTACGTTGGTGTAGCTGACAACAAGTGGCGAGACTGTGACTCTGTTTGTCCCAACAAGGCAGAGCAGCAGTACTGCTGTATACCCCTTTTTCGCTGCATGGCGCCGTGTCAGATTACCACCGTCGCGCAAGAGTCTGCAGACAAGCGACTTGCCGCGCCTGCAATTCGTTAGGTGCATTCACGAAATGTGCAAACTTACATGCTGGTGATCGCAATTACTCTCTAACGCAGCCCTCCACTTGTGTTTGATGGTCAGTCCAGTGACCAGTTTGACTCACTTCTACAGCAGTGGACACAAGAAGACCAAATGTCAAGGCGGCAGACCTGACACCATTAAGGCTGTCATCGTCACAATGAATTATCCAAGACGATTAATGTACAAACTGTCAGTACAGGATAGCATGGCCTCCGATGGAAAAAAAGAGTATAAATTAAATCATCGATACACAACAATGGAAGCGCTATATGCGCTCTCAGAACAGCAATGTGTAGTATCTTTGTCATTCGGTACAAGAGGGATTAACGTTTCTTGTTTCATTGTCTTCTTGGTTCTGATGTTCTAGCTGACGGACGCTTATAGTTCACGGTCTGTATCTAATACAATTATCTGTAGTAATACTAGTAATATTTTGAATATATATAAAATAATCATTCAAAATTTTGTTTTTTTATGTATGTGAAATGAATATATTATTAAGATATGAAAATTAATGCTTGTATTTTTAATCTGTTTCATGTGTACGAGGATTATTATTTTCGATGTTAAGAGAAACTGAAGACCTTGAACGCATTCCTGATTTGAATAAGAACAGAACCGACAATAAAAACGAAGGTATGTATTATTATTATTGTTGTTGTGGTGATGGCCATATGAAAATAATTGTGAAAGAATAATGCCTCTTTCAGAGTCCATGAGATTACGTAGTAAGACTAGGAGAGAAGTTGATATGCAAGCAGGTGCACGAAAGGGTAGGGATAACGAATTGGAGGAAATCTCCATGGGGTCTACATCCAATAGAAAGATGCAAGAAAATATTACGGGTCATGTAGTAGAGAGTGCACATCAGCGCGCAGAGATAGAGCGTGACGTTAATAACAGTGTGTTGTCAACTGTTGCGGGTGAAACAGCTGTGTCCGCAACTAAGCAAATAGTTACGTGCACCGCGCAACGCTACCACGCCGTAACTGCAATTCTAATGAAGCTAGACCAGTTCCAGAAACAGCAGGAGGAGAGAGAAACAGACAGAGAGGAAAGTGAAAAAGAGAGGGAAAACAGAATATATGAACAGCTTAAAAGTTTCGAAGTCATGAAAGCAGACATAGCCAGTCTGAAACAAGTGTAGCAAGAATTGCCAAATTTGGTACCTAGTCTAACAACAGTCGTACAAAACCTGCAGATAGAGCAGAGTAGCATGAAGGAAGATATTCAGAACATAACCGAGAGGGTACAAAATATAGAGATAGGAAATGAGGAAATAATACAGAATTTCCTACGGAACATACTAAAAAGGTCGTAGAAAAAGTAGAAAGATGGACGATAAAATACAGACAGAAGTGACACGCGCAATTAGTGCAGTTCACTCGGCTAGCCAGATTAGTGAGACAGAACAGGAAAGAATACATAACATGAGAATGGACGACAATTATATACCTGCTCCTCATGTTTCACACGAAAATCCGCCGTTCTCTGCCACCTATAATACAATTTGTGGGTACAGGCAGCAACGTGTAGGCCTAACAGTTAAAAGTTGAGTGGTGCGGGGACTGTGCCTACTGTGTCTTCAATAATCATGGAGGAGAGTTTAATTAAACACCACCAGTTTCAAACCTTCTCCACCAACAAGAAAAATATTCACTCGGTAGTATTCATAAAGAGTTTTTGAAACATATTGCCCAGAGCGTGGACTGAGAAACAAAAGATACAGTTTAATGTTTTGCGCATAATAGGAGATGCTGCTCTATGGGCGACAGATGCAGCTGAAACTGGCTACACCTGTGAACATTTTGAGAAAGCATTTTTAAATAAGTACTGGCCACCTTGTACTCAGGAAAGACTTAGAGAAAAAGAACACAGTCCCTAGGGATATAGTCGTAAACAAGGAAGCCTCAGAAATTATTTCCAAAAAAAATATCAACAAAACGCGATATTGGGACGAACCGATCGATCTCAAATCGTGCTATTAAAAGCCAGACTTCGCCCAGTATTAGAGAGAAACTAATCCATGTACCAGACATTGATTTGGATAACTTCTTGACTGTCTGGGATTCAATAGACTTAATTCAGGAAGACTTGAAGTTGCAAAGCAGCAATGGAAATGGTTACAAGTATAGAGAAAAGAACAAAAATAGACGAAATGGTTGGAATAATTGTGGGAATTGTTCTAATCGACGAAACGGCAATGGTTAACCTATGAACGGAAATCAGTCATTTAACAGTCATCCGAAAGATGACAAAGGTAATAATAATAGACAGGCTTCAGGAAACAGTTTACACCAATACAGATGAAAACGATGATATGAGGAAAGATTTGGCCCAGGAGGTGGCAATCAACAGCAGATGCGAGACGCTGGGCCACAGGGGAACAACAGGTTTGCAATACTCTGGTATCCGAGACAGCACAATCAGAATAACCCCGAAAGATACTCGAACAATAGCAATAGTAGGAACGAACACCGTCATTCAGGTACTTCAAACAACTCGGCTTGACAGAACCAGAATCAAAGTGTGAGAATAGTTGATCGTCCTACATCAACCGATTCGACAAACTAAAGACGACCGCAGTTAGCACTCCGTTTTTGGCCGTGGGACGGAGGGAGAGCGCACAAGATACTAAAGAGAAACTGGATGTAGTCAATATGTTAAGATATAACAGCGGTGTTGGAATGAAGGAGGAACTTCTACCTGAGAATAAGAGATGTAACCAAGTAACAGGCTGTGGTTTAGGCTACAGTTCTTAGTATACCGGTCAATATCATAATAGATACAGGAGCTACAATTAATGTGATGAGTTATGATTTCTATATGAAATTGAGCCAATTGCGTAAAGCACAAGTGTTGCCAGTTCAGAATTGAAAAGTGTCGGGTGACATTGGTGCCCAAGCACAGTTAGTGAATAGCCAGGTACAGGTGGACGTATTTCTGGGAAATGGAGCATTCAATTGCTCGTTCCTAGTTGTAAAGGGATTGAGAGTCGCCTGTATTCTGGGTTAGGAGTTTTTGAGAGGAAGGAATGCCTATATGGACCTCTCTCTAGGTATCTGAAGTTTAGATAATGGAGAAGTAAGAGTGAAACTGGAACTGCTGGCACAAAAGCTATACATGACAAATATTGTCAGAAAGTCAAATGTAATTTGCCAAAAATACTGCATATGCAGCAGTGTTTTGGTGGGAGAGATTATATCTATCACAGTGGAGAGAATGTTAGTATCCCAGTGTCCTGTCAATCAATAAAAGAGAAAGTAGAGGAATCCACATATCTGGCGCCAGAGCAGCAATTACAATTATCTCAGCTATTAAAGGAACATATAGAAGTATTCTCTTAGAGACCAGGTATCATCAGAGGTTATACGTATAATATTGATGTGATACCACACAAGACTTTTGTAATACTACTTACTCCTTTCCATGGTCGAAAAAGGAGGCAGGGAAACTAGAAATACATGAGATGCTAGAATGGGGAATAATTGAGCCGTTACTAGTAGTTACAATCATATAAGGACTTGAAAATTTTTTACAAATAATATGTGTGTAAGTAGTAGATGTAAGTTTAGGCTTGATAAGTATTTCTTTTCGTTAATGAATTTTATTTTTATTGGTAGTCAAGATGAAAGTTTTTTTCCTGGTATGTAGTAAAAGTTTCATTTACTTAATGTCATAATAGAGTTTATTTGAAATACGTAATGACAAATGAAATGATAAATCTAGAATTTTGAAAGGGACTAAAAAATTTATTGACTGGTCATGAGCGTAGTACACCTTATGGTACAAGCCATAAACGTTTTGAATGAACTGAACTGTCAACAACAGTGATTTAAAAAATATAACGGAAGCAGAGACATATTCAGGAGTTCTGTATATATATGTAACAAACTGAGTTATTGTATAAACCAGATCACTGTCGAAAAGTCCAAAAAGTGATCTAATTGGCCAAGTATATGTAACAGGAAGGTAATCATGCTATCATGCTAACAAAACATAACGTACATTGTAATGAGTTATAACGTGCATTCGAACACGTTGTGTGTGTATTTCGACATGTAAATAAAATGTTACAGTTTTCATGAACAATTTAATGTGTCACAAAAGACTATGAATAACAGTGACTGTGTGTGCATACACACGAATGCAAGTTGTGTCAATAAACCGAATTCAGTGTGACCAAAAGTAACTATAATACACTCCTGGAAATGGAAAAAAGAACACATTGACACCGGTGTGTCAGACCCACCATATTTGCTCCGGACACTGCGAGAGGGCTGTACAAGCAATGATCACACGCACGGCACAGCGGACACACCAGGAAACGCGGTGTTGGCCGTCGAATGGCGCTAGCTGCGCAGCATTTGTGCACCGCCGCCGTCAGTGTCAGCCAGTTTGCCGTGGCATACGGAGCTCCATCGCAGTCTTTAACACTGGTAGCATGCCGCGACAGCGTGGACGTGAACCGTATGTGCAGTTGACGGACTTTGAGCGAGGGCGTATAGTGGGCATGCGGGAGGCCGCGTGGACGTACCGCCGAATTGCTCAACACGTGGGGCGTGAGGTCTCCACAGTACATCGATGTTGTCGCCAGTGGTCGGCGGAAGGTGCACGTGCCCGTCGACCTGGGACCGGACCGCAGCGACGCACGGATGCACGCCAAGACCGTAGGATCCTACGCAGTGCCGTAGGGGACCGCACCGCCACTTCCCTGCAAATTAGGGACACTGTTGCTCCTGGGGTATCGGCGAGGACCATTCGCAACCGTCTCCATGAAGCTGGGCTACGGCCCCGCACACCGTTAGGCCGTCTTCCGCTCACGCCCCAACATCGTGCAGCCCGCCTCCAGTGGTGTCGCGACAGGCGTGAATGGAGGGACGAATGGAGACGTGTCGTCTTCAGCGATGAGAGTCGCTTCTGCCTTGGTGCCAATGATGGTCGTATGCGTGTTTGGCGCCGTGCAGGTGAGCGCCACAATCAGGACTGCATACGACCGAGGCACACAGGGCCAACACCCGGCATCATGGTGTGGGGAGCGATCTCCTACACTGGCCGTACACCACTGGTGATCGTCGAGGGGACACTGAATAGTGCACGGTACATCCAAACCGTCATCGAACCCATCGTTCTACCATTCCTAGACCGGCAAGGGAACTTGCTGTTCCAACAGGACAATGCACGTCCGCATGTATCCCGTGCCACCCAACGTGCTCTAGAAGGTGTAAGTCAACTGCCCTGGCCAGCAAGATCTCCGGATCTGTCCCCATTGAGCATGTTTGGGACTGGATGAAGCGTCATCTCACGCGGTCTGCACGTCCAGCACGAACGCTGGTCCAACTGAGGCGCCAGGTGGAAATGGCATGGCAAGCCGTTCCACAGGACTACATCCAGCATCTCTACGATCGTCTCCATGGGAGAATAGCAGCCTGCATTGCTGCGAAAGGTGGATATACACTGTACTAGTGCCGACATTGTGCATGCTCTGTTGCCTGTGTCTATGTGCCTGTGGTTCTGTCAGTGTGATCATGTGATGTATCTGACCCCAGGAATGTGTCAATAAAGTTTCCCCTTCCTGGGACAATGAATTCACGGTGTTCTTATTTCAATTTCCAGGAGTGTATAATGAACAGCATTCATTAAACAAAAAAGTGGTACAACGCTAGAGACGTTGGTTCTGTTATAGTGTATATAGGTTAAATGTATTAAATAGCTTACAGACCTTTGGGAACTAAAAAGTGTGTTTCGGACAAGGACGTTATTTAACGTAATCGAAGCACATCTGATCTAAACGAATGTCGGCAAATCAATATGTCAACGATGATGACGGTGTAGTAAGTCAACAATGGAACTCCGCCCGCGCAAGCGAACAGAACAGCTGATCTGTGCAGGTGTCCCGAGATACCTGTTTGTGACATCATAAACAGTGTAGTGTGTGACAGAAGTAGTGAGACTGTGTGAACAGCCTACTCTGGGGCACAACAACTGTGTGAAGCTGAAGTTAGCGTATGACAAACTGTGCATTTCAACAGTGTCATACGGAAGTACAGTGGACTTTGCATGTATTAACAAGTGAACGATTAATTCATATGCAAATCTACATAAACTGGTGCTGGATGAAACAATAAAACCGGACGAATAATCATGTGTTTTCGCCATCCGCAGGAATGAACATCTGTTTACCTATAATGAACTAATGCTGCTGTTGTTCTTGCATTTCATGAAATTTTGCTGTGGAGCGGTGGCGGAGAACGCCTGCAGGGAGGGTAGAAGACGGCGCACGTCCGGTACGCGGTTGTGTGCGGGTCGTCGCTGTCGCGCGTCAGCTGATCGCTCGCCTCGGTGACGTCACAACCTGCAGTACGCGTTGTCGGGGGCGCAGTCCATCGCCTACTCCCGCATCACTTCACCAGATTACGGCGGAAGAAGATTAACAATGAACATTCTAAATTTTGTAATAAACATTGACGATAAACAGTATTGAAATAATTTATACCTGTATTTATGTCTTTAAATGTTGAATGAGAGTATAGTCTTATAGCTCTGTCCAGGTTTTCCCTCGGTTTCCCAGTGGCTTTTACTTAAATGGGGGAGCATAAAGGAAATTATTCCAAGCAAAGATAGTAAAAAGACTGCACTCAACTTCAGAATAAAATCATACATGTGCAGGAACTGCAAGGGAGTACCTGTATTATCACAACTATTGAAATCACATGTGTCTGTAGTCACCTGTTTCGACGTAGGCATACTTCAAACTTATTAATACAATGCTCAATCTGCCGTCACCCGTTTGGTCGCAGGCAAACTTAAAATATATTAATACCATACGTCTACCGTCACCTGTTTGGCCGTAGACATTATAAACGGAAAATATGCTATCGTGGAATGCGAATTATAAGACTCTATGTAACTACGCAAGTGGCATTCCAGGGGGCTTTTATAGCATAGCCTCCGGAGAAAAAAAAAGAGTATAAATTAAATTATCGATACACAACAATGGAAGCGCTATATGCGCTCTCTGAATAGTAATGTGTAGTATCTTTGTCATTTGGTACAAAAGGGATGACCGTGTTTTGTTTCATTGTCTTCTTGGTTCTGATGTTCTCTCTGACGGACGCTTATTGTTCATGGTCAGTAACTAATACAATTAGCTGTAGTAATACAAGTAACATTTTGAATATATATAAAAATAATCATTCAAAATTGTGTTTTTGTCAGTAACAAGTACCTTTCCTGCCCATGATTTAGTTACGTAACAATTAAATGTTGCCCTGGTCAATTTCTAGAGGCTCTTTGTTGTGGTGGTGGTATATGCTATTTTAATAGTCATTTAATGCTAAAAGTATTAAAAAATAATCTCAATAAGTACAAAAAACGGCGTCTTGTAATATTTTCCAATTCATTTTTGGCCAGAGATACAGTTTTATTAAGAGTAATTTCTATAAATGTGTACGCTGCCATTGCACATAGGCTGCTATCCTTGAGCATCAAGCCTCACAGAAAAAATAATTAAGCATTGTGTTTAATTGTCTTATCGCGTAATATTAAAGAAAGACTTTTTTTAATCCATCGTGAGTAAGACGATGACGTATGATATTTCTGGCGATAGCGACCTGAGAAAATTTAGCCGTGGCTTTTAACAAACATAAAAGAGGATTTTTAAGAATCCATTTCATTCAATTATCAGAATATTGTCTTTCATTCAAAAAAAGAAATAAGTACGCGATAACAGCTAAGACTTCACCACAGGCTCCCCAGAAATATCTAACAGGTAGACCCAGGTAGGCTGTTTTTCGCCTCTCCGGCCGAAAGCATTGTCTGCACATTGGTGCGAGAAATGCTTGGGATCAACATTATTTCTCTGGTAACTTCATTGAGATGTTCCTTTCGCTAGCACCTGCAGGTGGCGTCCAAGCCCCAAGTGTCCAGTGCAAGATATACTGATAAACAATCAAACCGCCTACTTGTACTCTACTCCATAAAATACTGTTCAAAGGAGAACTGCCATAAAATATCCCACATGCATTAACAACTCCATGGCCGATAAATTCTTGTCGTCTTACAGAAAATAATGTCTGGCTGTAATAACAACATTAGCATTTAATATGAAAACAAGTAATACCACACATATATAAATTAAAGTCTCCATCCTGGTTCCTGTCTGTATGTTGAGGTTAATCTCAGAAACTACTCTACGGGTGTTTATAAGATTTTTGCTAATAGATGTACTGGTTTACGAGGAACACTATTCTATGTAATTTATAAATATTTAATGCAAAGTGATTGAACTATGGTCAATCTGACACCGCCCACCAACGTGGAAACGATGTCATTGGCTACTAGCAGTGCATTGCAGAACTCCTTGGAATCAAACGAGATTGGCATTAGGTCCACCTGACAGCAGCGCCAGGGCGTTGCGAACTACCGCTACCAGGAGGCCGATGCGAGCTACTGACAACTTCCTAAAACAACCTGTAATACAAGACTCTTGTTCACACAATGACACGCAGACGAGGTGAGCTGTACGAACAGAAGCTTTGTCATTTTGGAGCACAACTACGCCATTTGGGGAGTGGGGGGGGGGGCAAAAAAATGTTCAAATGTGTGTGAATTCTTATGGGACTTAACTGCTAAGGTCATCAGTCCCTAAGCTTACACACTACTTAACCTAAATTATCCTAAGGACAAACACACCCACCCATGCCCGAGGGAGGACTCGTACCTCCGCCGGGACCAGCCGCAAAGTCCATGACTGCAGTGCCCTAGACCGCTCGGCTAATCACGCGCGGCAGACTATACATTATGATCACCTGAAGATACAAAAATAAACAGAGGTTATGAATAAATTAAGAATTAACGACTTCTCTAATTTTTTCAGAAGACGAGTTTTGTGACAGCAATAAAAATTGACATAAGCAATTGGTTGTGTAGCAACAGGAATTATTTTCAAGGTTCCTTTGCGGACTGCAAATCGACGTCCTACTGAGCAATAAAGAGAGGTGCTGTTGGTTGTCGACAGATATTTTCAAGAAATTTCAGTCGCCAGCCTGGCCTCTGAATGCCAAATCTATTTACATAGAAAAAAATGACCATTGCTGCAAAACAGAAGAAATAACAGCTCGCACATAAAGATTTATGTGTTCCTTTTTTGCACGTGTCATTCCACAGCTAACGATTTAGAAATATTCTAAAAGTGGATTTATGAACCCTCTGTCAAACACAGTGATATAGATTTAGATGTACACAGCCATAAGCTGCGGTGAGAGTGATGACAGATTTAGATACTAGAAATGGCGACTATTTCAATACAGGATCAGAGATAATTATTCGTTTAGCTACACATTTTTGGTGTGACAGCTGACGAAATTCATCGCTAGATGAATGCCACGATTGATATCGGACTGTTTCATGGCTGCGAGCGTGCCAGTTTCCCAGGAAATGTTTACAGCCGACGTCGGTATAAATGACACTACCTTTTGAAATTTTGTGCTAATAGAAATGTATGGCGTTACTGAGTCGTGAAACGAAACTCGATGAAAACGCACCTAATCCCAACCAATAAGCAAATTTCTGGTGAGAGACCGAGTTGAGAAAAATTGTAGTGGAAGTATTCTGTGACAGCGATGGCATAATGTTTAATTATTGCGATCAAAAGGGCTCAGTAGTGGGTACAAGCTACTAAAGTGTTTCGAAGGACCGCACCCTACATCCAGCGTTACGATAAGACGTACGGAAAGAACTGCGCTTATCTTCCACCAAGACTGCACACAAGCGCAGCGAGAGAAAGCGACGCAAGAGTTCCTTTCTTGAGAGCGACATCTCCACTGAAGAAATTCATACTCCTTTGTCGCACATTCTCCGATCGTGACACGACGCTAATACAACAGTGATTTTCCAGTGGTCAAAACAGCCTCCAAAAAGCGTTCGCAGCGACCGCGGGATCATGGCGTCGAGGTTGCGATAAGTGCATATGGCCTCGGGGAGATTACGTTAAGAAATGACCAGCGTTAATTTGTTTTGTGACTTTTTCCTCAATAGGGAATTGGAGACCTTATAACATGTAAAGCAACTAGGACTGTAAAAATAAATTTTCGGCTGTTCGTTCATTTGCATATGGATTTATCATGAAATGTGCGTAATTAGACTTGATAATAATGAATATACCTGTGGAAAGCAGTACAGTTCCATTAAAACGTAATAAGTAAATGAAGTGAATTTCTTACATAAAATTTCAGACGATAAGTAGTAACAATATACGAAGAGCAAGGAATGAATGCATATAAAAAGAGACAAATGAGGAGATGAAAATATTCGTGCAAACAAAGAAAGAATCGGGATAAATTAGCAGAGTGCAACTAGACAAATAAGCGCCGAGAAGAAAAGAAAAATGTATAGGAATTGTGTTGAGGAAGTCTAGAGGTGTAGTCAGTATGATACGGGGGTACCGATACGTTCCGATTCGTTGTTGGAGAGGAGGGAGTTACCTGGGAACCACCGACAAAGAAGCTACTGCCTGGAGTCTGCCCTTGAATAAGAAAGAGATAACTGGGCAGTTCGTTCCTCAGATGTTTCGACATGGAGATATATTTAGAGGTGAGTGTACAATATATTATATGTATCAGATTTTGTGTTGCAGGTGTACAAGAATGGTAGGTGTTTGAGGAGCACAGTATGTTGAGTATTCTAGTGTTTAATAATTTAATGAACAACACAAAATGCGTGAAAATTGAACAGTTATCTGTTCGTATCGACTCTCACTAAGAATGCAAACTTCTATCATGGAAAGAAAACGACGTAGACTACATATATCCGATACAACCGCTAGTGACAAGTTCTAGACGAAACGCAAAGGTTCATATTCGAGTACCACACAGGACCGCAGTTTCTGTGCGCTTTTTATCTAGTGTACGTAAACCAATCTGAAGTTCCTCCTTTTGAAATATTTATAGTTATTTTCATTTTTAAATCAACCCAAGCTACCACAGCGAACCAAAAGAAAGCACATCACTAATCCCAAAAAGAAATGATGATACACAATAAGATACTACCCTTTCAAGGTCACAGAAGATCAAGACTGACTTATATTTAATAGCCCTTTGTACTTGAAAAAATGTAGGAAGAAGTAGTAATAATATGACTCGCTTTTGTGTGTAACATAAAAGACCAGTCAACTAGGTCAATGAATTTCAATTTACAATTGTAACAAACAAATTGTCTTCTATCACAATTCGCTTCCTTGTGTAAGTGGTATGTAGAGAGTACAGCGGTACGACATTCTTAATGTGGGGCAACTTTGTTTTCCAGCCATCAGTACGCATTTAACATCTGTACCTACTCTTTGTAGTAACGTGAGGCACATCAAAGATGGCAGCAGCGTTTACAGATTCTTCTAACCTCTCGCGGTCTCAGTAAGGATATTGGTTATTTCAGGTACCAAGTAAATGCTACTAATTTCGAAACCATTTTTATACTTAGCTCCAGCGAATTAATTTATTTTGTATTGCTATCTCATTCTAGAGATCATGCTTAACAGCAGTATATTTTCGATCCGCCTACTCGGCTAGTCACAATATCTTTGTTGTCTAAAACCACTTACTTAGGTAATCGTCAGCTTCTTTAGCAACACTGAATATTTAATTCGAAATATTCTTGACGTATAGAAGATTACGGGCCTAGAATTATACGAAACTCCAAAAATTTGCACTTTCCGTATACAATCCGCTTAATTTGTTTCTATCTCTGCACTGTTGAATGATATAATTTCTGATCTATAGCATCCACTTTCCAAATTAAATACAATTTGGCCTTGAAATCAAGCACTCACTTCATTGAACCTTTTGGAATGTTATAAATAACGAATATTTCAGCATCAGTTATCGCCTTGCTTGATCTTAACAAAGTGTTAGTGCTCACTTGCGTAAGTTTTAATCAGCGAAAGGTAACTTGCACTTTTTCGTCAGAGTCTATATGAATTACGTCTTTAATTATGTATTTTCTTAAAATGGCGTCAGTCTTTCCAGTATCATTTTTTCAGATAATCTCTTATCAACATTATCGAGGTAAGTCAAAACACATTGATCTTCAAATTAATTTCAACACTTCGCAAAAGTTTTTTTGCAACACTACGTACAACGTCTTTCGACATAATACATTTTAAAGTATTCAATAGGCAGTGGTTATTACACAAATTAGATTACAACTCTTGAAAATGCAGGATCCAAAAACTGACTGAAAGCTCTACTCTACAAATTGTATCTTCTTTCTTCATTCATTTTAACAAAAATATGCACAACAATAACCATACGCTCTTCGCATCTCCCCCATCCCTCTGAGAACACACTTGATGGCGAATATGTACGATGCGTTAACTGCTCTCTCGGATGAGAAGACTGCCGTCGCCGCCAATTTCTTGGTGAGCTGCTCATGGAACTGAATAAAACAACACTTTTGTAGTTACTTGCAAATAGCACAAATTACGTTATCATGAAGTCATAAGTCATACTTACAGTAAAACATCAATTCGAGTTACTACATATCTTTCCTGCTGGAAAGAATCGGTTACGATACGGTTGAATACTTCGTTTCAGTACAAGAAGTATTTGATGAACTTTCAATTTCGATTCAAAGCTATACCCTACATAGTTCTTTTCTCTTAACTACACAGGAGATTGAGAGGATACATCTGTAAAATGCTGAGTCATATGGCGTGGCCTGGTTTGATTACTGAAATGCAGAACTACCTTCTTCGATAAAACTTATTCAGACATACCATTTAACCAGGTGGATTCTGAGTATCAGTTTTCATAACAGCATAGATGAATGAAAATAAACGTAGAAATAATTCAAAATCCGAGATAGCTTAAATACTGTTTACTGGATCACCGGCTTCAACTCACTAAAGGTGCCATCATAGGATCTGAATGTAGCATAACATCTATAAACCATTTGGATATAACGATACGTGAGGCAGACCAGCTGATATAACATCATTCTCAGAAAAATAAAATAAAACAACTGCACCCATGGGCATTTCTACAACAGAGTGATCGCCTCACTACGCACTATGTGTTCACTGTAGAAAAATAAACGTACTGACGACGCAAAGCAAGGAATTGAAACAGCAAATTGTCACGGCGAAACCATTGTCAAGTTCGAATGCGAAGGCAGGGTCGTCAGCATAGAATAACGCTTGGAACATAATCTTACAGGCAGAACAGAGATGAGCTCTTTGACCGAGAGTACAGCTGTTTACACAAACAGCGAGAATCCCAGAATTCCGGTATTTACATAAATATCGAATAACAGCTGGTACTTGCGTTGCACAGGTATGTATTTATTCAAATATACTGTTAGTCCACCGGTTTTTTCAGCTCTCTAAGTCCATATCCTGCTTCCCCCCCTCTTCTTCCATCTCCTCCACCCCCATTCTCTGTCCGTCTCCTACTGACCCTCTTTCAGTTTATCTCTTCCCACCACTCTCTGTGTCCATCTGCACCTTCCCCCTCTCCCTGAACATCCTCACTCCTCTGACAATCTACTCTACCCCCCTCACTATCCATCTGCTCATCCCCCCCCCCCGCCTCCATCACTACCTGCTCCTTCCCTCTCTGTCCATCTGTTCCTTCCACCTCTGTACATCTGCTCTTTTCCCCTCTGTCCATCCCTCCTAATCCCTCTACCAATTCACCTTCTCCTTCCCTTCTCCCTACCCATTTCCTCCTCCCACCTACCACTCGTCTTCTCTTACCTACCTTGTCCATCTATCACCTCCTCTTTACGTTCTGTTTTCAGCTCCTCCCCACCCCTCTCTCTGTCCAATTCCTCCTTATGCTTTCCTTTATGGATTCGTTCTTCCTCCTCTGTCTGCACCCTCCTTCCCTCTCTCTACCTGTCCATGTCCTGCTCCTCACTTCTGTTTGACGTAACACCCCAACGTTAATAGTAGGATGGTGGTTCTCACCTCCATATTATTTCCTTCTATATCGCAACTAATATGTACACTCTGGTGGAAATCGTTCCAAGGGTTTATGACGTGCTTTTTATTCGTACCTTTACACACGGGGACACATTTAAAATAAAATTCACTTATATTTAGCACATTTTACACATGTCTGTACACGTATCTCACCCTTACGTCTAGCGAATTTTTCCCTGAAGTGTCACTCTGCTCAAAATTTATGATGACGTACGTCGCGAACTATGTATCGCACAATGACATAATGTTACAGGTACAGCCAGTGGTGTATACGTCTACTGTCTGAGAAATAGTGACATTAGAAAATAAAAAGTAAATTAAAATGTCATGCATGATGCTGCAGTTTTTCACACATTTCAGTGTTATGACGACTTATCTCCTGAACCACGCTGCGTACTTGGTATATTGTTGTAGGTTCATTCAGCGGAATATCTGGATACTGCCTGCGAAATATGATGCGAATACAATTACTAGTAAAGAAGTAACAAATTTAAACGCGATGAAAGATGCGGCAGCTTATGAAGGATATCAGTGTTGATCACGTCATGTCTCCTGATCTGTGAGCCGTACGATGATATAATTTTTCTGGTATATATATGAGTAGAGGTGAATACTGTCAAGAAAACGTGGCGCGAGTACAGTTAGTAGAAGACAAGTAATAAATTAAAACGTCATGTTTCGTCCGGCAATGTTATAGCATAAAGGGCTCAACAATTTTTTGTTTGTCATCATTTTGTAGGGCTTTTCACTAAGGATAAGTTTGATAAATGTTTGAAAATACGTGTAATGTTTGTTAAAAGTCGCGAAATGCTCTCATTTTCAAATACTAGGTGAGTAAAGTATCCGTAATCGCGCATCGTGACCTACACTGCTTTTTCGCCGCCAACACCACATCTTTGATAGTTAAATGGTTCTTCTCCTCCACAGAGTCCTCCACTGGTAGCTGAGTGGTCAGCGCGACGGAATGTCATACCTAACGACCCTAGTTCGATTCCCGGCTGGGTCGGAGATTTTCTCCGCTCAGGGACTGAGTGTTGTGTTGTCCTTATCATCATAATTTCATCCCCATCGACACGCAAGTCGTCGAAGTGGCGTCAACTCGAAAGACTTGCACCTAGCATACGGGCTACAGGATGGGAGGTCCAAGCCATACGGCATTTCCATTTCCATTTTCCTCCACAGATACTCTCATCAGACAGTGAGCGACATGTGTAGCAAGTCTGGCTGAAATCGGTCAAGTGGTTTAGGAGGAGACGTGAACATGCATATACGCAGTATGTGATCAAAAGTATCCGGGCATCTCTCTGAAAATGACTTAGAAGTTAGTGGCGCCCTCGATCGGTAATGCTGGAATTGAACATGGTGTTGGCCCACCCTTAGCCTTGATGACAGATTCCAGTCTCGCAGGTATATATTCAAACATGTGCTGCAAGGTTTCTTGGGGAATGGCAGCCTGTTCTTCACGGAGTGCTGCACTGAGGAGAGGTATCGATGTCCGCCGGTGAGGCCTGACACGATGTTCCAAAACATCCCAAAGGTGTTCCATAGGGCTCATGTCAGGTCTCTGTGCAGGCCTGTCCACTACAGGGATGTTATTGTCGTGTAACCACTCCACCACAGCCCGTGCATTATGAACAAGTGCTCGATCGTGTTGAATGATGCAATCGCCAGCCCCGAATTGCTCTTCAACAGTGGGAAGCAAGAAGAAGCTCAAAACATCAATGTAGGGCTGTGCTGTGATAGTGCCACACGAAACAACATGAGGTGCAAGCCTCTCCATGAAAAACACAACCACACCATAACACCACCGCCTCCGAATTTTACTGTTGGCACTACACGTTGGTAGATGATGTTCACCGGGCATTCGCCACACCCGTACCCTGCCATCGGATCGCCACACTGTGTACCGTGATTTTCACTCCAGAAAACGTTATCCCACTGTTCAATCGTCCAGTGTTTACGCTCCTTACACCAAGCGAGGCGTCGTTTGGCATTTACCGGCGTGATGTGTGATTTATGTGCAGCCGCTCGACCATGAAATCCAAGTTTTCTCACATCCTGCCTAACGGTCGTAGTACTTCCAGAGCATTCTGATGCAGTTTGGAATTCCTGTGTGATGGTCTGGAAAGACGTCGTCCTATTACGCATTACGACCCTTCTTCAACTGTCGGCGGTCTCTGTCAGTCAACAGACAAGGTCGGCCTGTACGATTTTGTGCTTTACGTCTCCCTTCATGTTTCCACTTCACTACAGACGTATGGCGCAAGTGTCACCCAGTCACCTGACTACGTTAAAAATCCGGAGTTCCGCGGAGCGCCCCATTCTGCTCTCTCATGATTAATGACTACTGAGGTCGCTGGTATGGAGTACCTGGCAGTAGGTGGCAGCACAATGCACGTAATAGAAAAAACGTATGTTTTCGGGGTGTCCGGATACTTTTGATCACATAGTGTACATACACACATTTTTATAACATGCATAGATTTCACAACCTACAAGAATTTTAAAGACAGATTAGATTAGATTTACTTGCATTCCAATTGATCCGTAGTGAGGAGGTCCTCCAGGACGTAGGACATGTCAGAAAAACAACAATACATGAGAAATATTTACAAATAAAACAAATAAGCTAATGTACCATTCCACATGTTCGAAGTGGAATGATCGTCAGTTTTTAATGAACACTATATGAAAGAGTCATTTGACAAATACTAATGCACTGAATTTAATATAATTTTTTTTCTTTATTTATAAGGTAATAAACGTGTAATACAACTACTATAATACTTATTTACAATGAACACATTACTGCACAGAAATGGTGCAGAAGTTAGATTGTACTTACACCCACACACACACACACACACACACACCCACACTCACACACACACACACACACACACACACACACACACACAGACACATATTTACAATTAACACGTTAACACATTACTGCACTCAAATTGTGCACAAGTTACACAAACATAAATCAGATGGTTTTACTGAGAAATTCAGCAATGGAGTAAACGACTAAGTGACTTTAAATCGTTGTGAAGATGATTATTATTTATAGTATTGATTCCGCGAATTGAGCTGTTGGTTTGAAATAGTGATATATTCTTAATGACAAATTTAATTAAGGAATAAATATATTGGGAAGCAGTAGTTAGTATCCCTAGTTCCCTAAACAGGCTTCTGCAGGATGTTCTTGATTTCACACCACATATAACTCTTACTGCACGCTTTTGTGCCCCGAAAACTTTAGCTAGGCTTCATTAATTGCCCCAAAAAGTAATTCCACATGACAATATGGAATGAAAGTAAGCATAGTATGCCAGCTTTTTCATTTTTATATCCCCTATGTCTGACAAAATTCGCATTGCAAATAGAGATTTGTTAAGACGCTTCAGCAGTGAAAGAACCTCGTGGTTTTTTAGAAATGGTAAACATTAAACGCTGCAATGGCGAGATGTTGCACGTCAGTCAGAAACTTTACCCACTACACCACTCAGCAGGAACGAGTGTTAGGGGCAGTACAGTACAGAAAGGCAGTAAGAGACTAGGGGATAATGTACCTGTTGCAAGCATCATCATAGACGTTGAGATGTGTCGACTGCAATTAACGTTAAAAACGCACACGCCTGACGTGTTGTTACTTGCATTATGAAAGGCTGGCGCCGAGCACCCGAAACACGCGCCCTCTTTGTTCCGGCGAGCGGCGCCGTTATTGAGTGGGCGGTGCGAGATGCGGCCGGCCGCGCCTGGCCCTCCACGCTGGCGGTTATTATACATCGGTTAATCATTAGCCGTGATCGGCGCCGCATGTTGTAAATCAATGCGGGCGGGCCAAGTTAATCTCGAGCGAGTAATCACATTTAGCGGCGGGAGATTGATGACGCCGTCCTAATTGTTATTAACATGTGCCGGACGGCGGCGGCGCGCTGCGCTGGAGGGCCCTCGGCACGCGGGAAGCCGCCCGGCCATCGGCAGGCGCCGCGGCCGATGCCGCCCCCGCCGCCGCCACCACCTGCTACAGTTAGCGAACACCACGTCCCGCCACCCGCTTCCAGCACACCGCTTCCAGTCTGGCGTCTCGCGAGCTATTAGCTGAAACTTACACATCAGCCTGCCACACCGTCCGTGTGCTGAATAACATATGAGATGTGATTCTTGGTTTTCTCCCGGCGTATTTGATAATCAAAATATCCACGGGTGTACTGCCGGTCTACAGTGTCCAACGAGCACAATATTTCGGCGATCATCCATGTCGCCATCATCAGGTGAACTGACGGACTGAGCTCCTGTGAACGTGCCAGCACGGAGATCCGTACGATATGGCTGCTCAAAGGGAACTGGGTTCGGTGGCGGCGGCGGCCGATTTAAATACCCTCCGCCCGCGGCGCGCTCCCTCCGCTGTCCGCACACTGATCTGTATTTGCACGCAGACAGCTGCCACCACCCTTCACAGAGGAATGGGGTACTTAAAACATTAGTACATAGGGCGCGCACTATCTCTGACGCAGAGAATCTACGCCAGGAATTGGAACATCTGAGAACTGTATTTCGAAAAAATAGGTACTCAGAGTGGCAGATTCAACGTGCTCTCCGCCCAACCACTACAAGACAACCTGAGGAGATGGATGAAATCACGAGGGAGGAGGTA
Source organism: Schistocerca nitens (assembly GCF_023898315.1). Lineage (NCBI taxonomy): Eukaryota > Metazoa > Arthropoda > Insecta > Orthoptera > Acrididae > Schistocerca > Schistocerca nitens. Next base: position 104,867,231 of record NC_064618.1, read on the forward strand.
GGCACTGCGTTTATTCCATATACAGCCGCACTCTTGGGGAAAATCGCCCGCATTTTGAAGAAACATCGGGTCGTAACTGTGTTTTGTCCTCCGAATAAAACTCGTGCACTGGTGGGGAGCGCCAAAGATGACCTCGGTTTGAGGAAGGCCGGCGTGTACCAGATTCAGTTTCAATGTGGCAAGTCGTATATTGGTCATGCGTACCTTCGAGGATCGATGCCGTGAACACCAGAGGCACACTCGACTGCTGTATCCGAGCAAGTCGGCGGTCGCTGAACATTGTTTGTCGGAAAATCACGCTATGGAGTATGAACGCACGAGGATTTTGGTGCAGACTTCGAGATACTGGGACAGCGTTGTTAGAGGGGCCATCGAAATTCGCACCAATGACGACCTCATATACCGTGACTGTGACTATAATCTTAGCAAGGCTTGGGAACCAGAAATTGGGTTAATCAAGAGTAAATCGAGCAAACGTATAGTTGTGACGACCACAGCGGACAGAGCCATTACTCCGACGTCATCTCAGACGCCGTCGCAATCTGTTCCACCGCGCGACCGTGGCGCGGGGCGCGGACAGCGGAGGGAGCGCGCCGCGGGCGGAGGGTATTTAAATCGGCCGCCGCCGCCACCGAACCCAGTTCCCTCTGAGCAGCCATAGCGTACGGATCTCCGTGCCGGCACGTTGACAGGAGCTCAGTCCGTCAGTTCACCTGATGATGGCGACATGGATGATCGCCGAAATATTGTGCCCGTTGGACACTGTAGATCTGCAGTACACCCGTGGATATTTTGATTAATATTTGAGATTTCCGATTCTTGTTTCTCCTCATAAAAAGGGTAGAAAATCTGATGCACATCATTACCGGCCAATTTCACTGACATCGATTTGTGGTAGAGTCATGGAACATATTTTGTGTTCAGACATAATGACCTTTCTAGACTCTGAGAAGCTCATCTGCAGAAACCAGCACGGTTTTATGAAACAGCTGGCCCTCTTTGTGCGTGATATACAACAGGCTCTAGATACCGGCTCCCAGGTTGATGCCATATTTCTCGACTTTCGAAAGGCGTTCGATTCAGTTCCGCAGTGTCGCTTGCTACACAAAGTGCGCGCTTACGGTCTATCCGATGACATATAGGGTTTGCATAGAAAGTTTTCTAACAGACAGGGAGCAGTATGTCGGCCTCAACGGGATAACTTCAACAGAAACAAGAGTAACTTCAGGTGTGCCCCAGGGCAGCGTAATAGGTCCTCTGCTTTTTACGATTTATACAAACGATGTGGTTGATGGTATTGACAGCGGCCTTAGATTGTTTGCCGATGATGCTGTAGTCTACAGGAATGTAGTATCACACGAATGTTGTGAACAGATCAATGAGGATTTGCAGAAAATAAATGCATGGTGTAATGACTAGCGCCGGCTTGTGTGTCCGTGCGGTTCTAGGCGCTTCAGTCTGGAAGCGCGTGACCACTACGGTCGCAGGTTCGAATCCTGCCTCGGGCATGGATGTGTGTGATGTCCTTAGGTTAGTTAGGTTTAAGTAGTTCTAAGTTGTAGCGGACTGATGACGACAGATGTTAAGTCCCATAGTGCTCAGAGCCTTTTGAACCATTTTTGTAATGACTGGCAGTTATCTCACAATATTAGTAAAAGTAACCTGCTGCGTATAACAAGGCGAAAATCCCCATTAATGTATCAGTACAAAATAAATGATCAGTCCTTGGAAGCGGTAACATCAGTCAAGTATCTGGGTGTGACTATTCGAAATGATCTCAAATGAAATGATCAGATTACACAAGTAACGGGTAAGGTAAACTCTACATTGCGGTTTATTGGTAGAATCCTGAAGCGATGCAGTCCTTCAACAAAGGAAATAGCTTACAATACGTAAGTTCGTCCTGTCTTATTGTTCGTCTGTATGGGACCCTTACCAGTTGGGTCTGATTCAAGAGATTGAGAAGGTCCAAAGAAGAGCGGCAAGATTCGTGACTGGTACATTTAGCCATCGCGAGAGCGTTACAAATCTCATAGAAAGTTTGAAGTGGGACACACTTGCAGATAGACGACGCGCTAAACAGAAGGAGCTGCTCACTGAATTCCGAAGTCCAATCATCGCCGAGGATGTAGAGCATATATTATTACCACAAATTTTCAAATCGCGTAATGATCATCATTCAAAGATAAGGGAAATAAGAGCTCGTACTGAGGCGTACAGACAGTCGTTTTTCCCTCGCGCGATCCGTGAGGGGAACAGAGGGAGGGAAATATGATTTAGGCGCGAATTTTGCCCTCCGCCACACACCGCTTGGTGGCTAGCGGGTATATATATGTAGATGTAGATTCTCATGATTTCCAGAGAACTCTACAAGGTCCGGTGCACCTCATAGTACTACAGTAGACAAACGTCAATTAAAATGTACATCTACGTCTACATGTAAACGACAGCTTTGCAATATACATTTAACTGCCTGCCAGACGATTCTATGAAAAATCGTCAGATTCTTTCTCTAGCGTTCCACTCTGTAACAGCGTGCAGGAAAAGGAACACTGAAATGTTTCTGTACGAACTATGATTTCTCTTATTTTATTATGGTGATAGTTTCTCCCTATTTAAGGAGTATGTGGTGGAATAAAATATTTCCACAAGTAGAGAAGAAAGTTGTGACTCAAATTTCGTGAAAATCTCCCGTTGCCACGAAACACGCCATTGTTTTAATGATTTCCATTGAGACTCGCTTATCATATGTGTGACTTTCTCTCCCTTACTTCACGATAGTAAAAAACTGGTGCACTTCTTTGAATATTTTCATTGTTACATGGTCAGAATGTTGCGTCGTCGTAACTTACTCATTAGGCCCTACTGCATATGGTACATAATGACGTGTCACGATATCACTCCACGAGATACATGGAATATGCCCAGACGCGTATAACTACAAGCAAATATGCTACTGTCGACAGTGGTATGACGTGGTCACCTGTACCCCTTGTGCATCATATACATTTACATGTACTTGGATACTCTGCAAATAACACGAAAGTGTTTGGCAGTCCAGAATGTTCTCTGAAATATTCGTGCTGTGTACTCATGCCTTGGAAGTCGAACAATGCTCAAATGCTGCAGTTCACGCCTTTTAGCAGAGGTGCGGGTAGTTGTCGTCAGGTTTCAAGTGGAATACTCGCATCCGGACGAATCATATCAAATATGTCTGAACACTTCGCAGATGTTGATCGCGTACGAGACTAGATGCTTTTTACTGAATGGTAAAGCAATACTGAGGAATTCATATGTTTACAAACGGAAGGTGTTCTTAATTGTAAATAAAATGAGTGGGCATGTATCGTCATTGTCCATCAGTAGCGTTCCTTGGGGGAATGTATTATTACTTCAACAATTATTAAGGTTACTGCGAACTTTTGTGGCGTGGTATTTTAATTTGTAAAATTAGTACAGCGATGCAAAACGTCAGTGTGAAAGTGCCCTTATTTTAACAGCTAATCTGAGCACCGTTGGGAAGTATGTGATGAACCCAATGAACGAAGAAGATGGCTTGAACTGTTATCCCTTCAAAGCAACCGTTTCACTGAAACTGAAAAGAGACACGTTTTCGTTTTCGGCAACGGAACCATGTTTCGAACGAAACCCGTTGTCTCTGTTAACCATCCCTCACCCATTTCCGATCGCCGCAAAGGAAATCCTTTCTATTGAAAATCACCAAAATATAGTGGGAGGGAATTTGCAAAACACGAAAGTCGTCTCATTTCCAGGGCGCATTTCACTGTTGTTAAGTTCATGTCTTAGTAAAGGCTGCAAGGTGTCTACCTAATGGCATGTGCCTATTTTATTCCTTCCGAACCTGCGTTATCCATTGCGTCTGCCAATTGTTTGCTAGTATGGACATTCAGTTGTCTATTCTGAGACGTTTATGATGTATTCGAACCCTCGTCAGCCAACTTGGATGCGAGGCGGCAGTTCCTGCATGCTTTAGGTTACACGGCTCGCAGCACACGGGCATATAGTCCGTCCTGTTGTTCTCCCGGTTGTTGATTCGTCGATCGTTCAGAGTGTTATGCGTGCTGACCTGGAGCACGGCATAGTCAAGCGGTTATTCGGACGTTTTGTCTGGCGCACGAGGTGGATGCTTTTGTGAAACACATTGATGTAGACGAGATCTGTAGTCATTAAACAGCAATGAATGAATCCTGTTAAGAGACATTTCCAAAGTCTACAGAATCGGCTTGCGTTGTTTGTCGTCACCCTCGAAAATAAAGAAATAAGGACTCACAATTCGTAGTTCATGCATGTTTATTGCTTAGTATGGCCTCACTATTAAATGAAACATGGAAAGTGAAAAGTTTCTAAGTGCTACTTCCTGAATTTGTCAGGAGAATCATAAAACAATGTACCTTTCTTTGTACACAGCTTATTTGTATCCGAAAAAATTGCGATGGTATTCTAATACTATTTCATTATCCTGTCTACCTTATCACTCCCAAAAATAATGATGAAAATTAGAAAATAAATAATCTACGCGTATTAAAAAAACATTGCAGGTGCTATACCAAGGAAACTGACGGATTCTAAGTGCCATTTCGAACGCTTTTCATTCAAGTGTTATTAATACAGAGGAACTACGTTTTATTTCTCGTAATACAAGTACTGAAAGAAACTAGTAATGTTTTAATTAGTATAACTTCAGACAACAAAAATCAATTCTTACATCTTTTAGATTCTTTTACAAGAAAATAACAAAATCCATTTCAAGAAAAAAATCAGTATAGACTTCTGTTTCGTACATGACTCAGTTCTTTGAAACAAATGCACCGATTTCCTGTAGAACTCCATGTGCACCTGAGAAAAATGGCAAAACTGCAAACAGGTATTCCTGTTTTTCAACTGGTGGACATGGCAGGTCCTTCAGGTGAATTAGGGCGTCACACACATGAACCATTATCTTTCCTCTTTTGAATACATTAGCATTTTTCCGTTCTTTTGTTTCACAGTAATAATTTTTATTTGTTGTTTGAGTAGGGTGAATGAGACACTTTGATAATCCTGTATTTACAGAGTTTTTATCATGGCTGCATTGAAAAAGTGCTGTAGCAGCAACTTTAAAAGCAAAGAAGCCAGTTGTATATTTTAGAATTGCATTAAACGCCCACGTAACTTCAGCCGACTCAGAAATCGCGTGTAAATCTGGCGTAACCAAGACTATGATGCATGGCACTTGCAGCGCCAGAGGAAGTTGGCACATAGACAATGCGCTGTCTACTAACGCATGTTTAGCCCGCCCAGCTAGCCGCGCGGTCTGCTTCCCGAGTGGGAAGGCGTGCTGGTACCCAGCACGAATCCGCCCGGTGGATTAGTATCGAGGTCCAAAGTGCGGCCAGCCTTTGAATGGTTTTTAGGCGGTTTTCCATCTGCCTTGGTGAATGCCGACTGGTTCCCTTTATTCCGCCTCGGTTACAGTATGTCGGGGATTGTTGCACAGTCACTGTCTCCACGCAAATATTAGGGTTACACTCGTCTGGTATGAGACGTTCCTGGGGAAGGTCCACTGGGAGCCAAACCGCACAATAACCCTGGGTTCGGTGTGGGGCGGCGGTGGGGTGGGTGGACTGCTGTCGCCTGTTATGGGGTTGTGTACCACTGAGGGCTACGGAGGGACGAAACCTCTCTTTCCAGTTCCCCTGTTCAATACACAATACAGTTCCCCAGTTCAATACAAAATACACAAAACAATGCATGTTTGGAGCACAATCTCCATGATTTGGCACATGGATCAAGTCTACGTCCATGCAACTGGAGTATAGAGATTACAATAGCGTTTTGGAAGAAAATGAGCCCATTTCCACTCTTCAACTGTTTGTCTCCCTTTTTGTTCCGCTTTTGTGTAAGCTTTCCGTTCTATCGCTATTGTAATCAAATCACTTTGTCCTTTAATATTGTTTCATATAATCGGGTGCTTATTTTTTACGGCGTAAATAACTATCCTAAAGTTGTCTGAATTCTAAAATTCTAGTTCACAAGATAATGGAGAGGTTAAACGACTTTTTCAAGCTGTAAGCTCAGTATAACATTTAGATATCCTTCTTTTTTTTTCCAAGTCAGATCTGATTCTAATTTGTAGGAGTTTCAAAGAGTTCACCATTTAAGAACTAGCTCCAACACGAGTACCGACTGTCAATGGCAGTTTAATTCACATCTAAAGACTTTTTCTTCAAGTAAAAGTACGGTGCGTGTCGGAGGGTACCTTGTACATCTACCAGTCATTTACCCTCGCAAATAGAGCTTGGCAAAAAGGATGGTCGGTATGCCTCCATGAAAGCCCTAATTTCTCTTATCTTGTTGTTAATTACACGCAATGTACATTACCAACATTAGAATCGTTCTGCAGTCAGCTTCAAATTCTGGTTTTCTAAATATTCTCGATAGTGTTCCTTGGAAAGAACGTCAGCTTCACTTCATAGATTCCCATTTGAGTTTCTGAAGATTTTCGTAATATTTGCTTGTTGGTAGAACGTAGCGGCAAAAAATCCAGCAGCCTGCTTCTGAATTTCTTGATGCCTTCCATTAATGAAAATTTGTGGTGATACCAAATAAGCAGTGCTCCAAAATTAGTCGACTAGCTTGCTATAGATTGTCTCCCTTACGGATAAACCAATAAACCGTAATCTACCAGTCGCCTTCATTACTGCAGTTCGTACATGATCATTTCATTTCATATGGGGGTTATTTGATAAGCGTGATAGCGTTACGGAGATGTTTAGCAAACTCAAGTGGCAGACTCTGCAAGAGAGGCGCTCTGCGTCGCGGTGTAGCTTGCTGTCCAGGTTTCGAGAGGGTGCGTTTCTGGATGAGGTATCGAATATATTTCATCCTCCTACATATACCTCCCGAGGAGATCACGAGTGTAAAATTAGAGAGATTCGAGCGCACACGGAGGCTTTCCAGCAGTCGTTCTTCCCGCGAACCATACGCGACTGGAACAGGAAAGGGAGGTAATGACAGTGGCATGTAAAGTGCCCTCCGCCACACACCAGTGGGTAGCTTGCGGAGTATAAATGTAAATGTAGATGTAGATGTAGATCATTTTGCAACTTAACGCATAGTTACTTTATCGACTTAACTACATCATGCAGCATACTCTTAAAACGCTATTCGAAAACTATGGATTTGTGTTTGCTACTCATCTGCATTAACCTACATTTGTCTACATTTAGAGCTGGCCGCCGTTCATTATAGCAACTAGAAACTTTGTCTAAGTCATCTTTCACTCCCTACAGTCAGTCAACGAAGACACCGAAGCGCTGCAGACTGCGACTCACCGTGTTCGCAAGACCGCTTATGTACACTGACGGAAAAAAAATCACAATACCAAAATGAAGTTTCGTGAATATATTTTTTGGGGTATTATGTGAAAGTCTGGGAGTGATTTGTTTAGGTGACATTTAAGTGATTAACGTAGCGAGATCACAGGTTAATGTAAGCGTGAGGAAGCCCATTGCAAATGTGTAACACTGGTACATTAACAACCTGTGTAACCGCCAGAACGAAGAATGCAAGCATGCAGACGTGCATGGATTGTGTTGTACAGAGGCCGCATGTCAGTTTGTGGGACGGAGTTCCAGTCCTGTTGCACATGTTCAGTCAATACAAGGACGGTTAATGCTGTTTGTGCATGACGCTGGAGTTGTCGTCAGATTATGTCCCGTATGTGCTGGATTGAAGACAGACCTGGTGATCCAGGAGGTCAAGCCAACATGTCGACACTGTGTAGAGCATGGTAGGTTACAACAGTGGTATGTGAGCGAGAGTTATACTGTCGGAAACACCTCATGGCATGCTGTTCATGAAAGGCAGCACATCAGGTCGAATCAGCAAACTGAAGTACCAGGTTTTGCGTGTCCATGCTGCAGACAGGTTGGTTGCAGGCTCTCCATTGGCCTCCTTCTAACACACCACTGGCACCGAGGCAGAACCGTCTTTCATCAGAAAACACAACAGACTTCCATTCCGCACTCTAATGAGCTCTAGCTTGACATCACTGAAGTCGCAACTGGCGGTAGCTGGGGGGGCAGTGGATTGCGCGCTGCAGCGCCTTTGGCCCGTTACTGTCCTTGAAGTAAAAGGTTTGTAACACTTCAGGCTTTCCCGGCGATCTAATGACATCTTGGGTTGTCGGGTGTTCTGCCGGATATCAGCGTCGTACTTGCACGATATTTCGGTCACGTAGCTCGTAACCTTCATCAGGTGCGACCTGAGACTGCTCCTCGAGTGGACCTGGTCCAGTATTTATGCCTATGGCCTTCCCCCTCCACCAACGGCTGCAGGCGCTTCCTCTGTGGTCCGCGCCCATTCCCTGCGACCTGCTGGAGCGTTGCTGCTCCGTTTTCCGTCCGCTGCGGTTCTAGGTGTTCCCTCTGCGGTCTGCGCCCACCAGTCCCACTTCTGGGTGTTCCATCTTCGGTCTGGTGCTCCTGGCAGTCCGTCAGGGGCGCGGACCACAGAGGAAGCGCCTGCAGCCGTTGCTGGAGGGGGAAGGCCATAGGCATAAATACTGGACCAGGTCCACTCGAGGAGCAGTCTCAGGTCGCACCTGATGAAGGTTACGAGCTACGTGACCGAAATATCGTGCAAGTACGACGCTGATATCCGGCAGAACACCCGACAACCCAAGATGTCAGGTTTGTAACAGTTCGTTTTCTCACTGTGGTCCCAACTACCGCTCCAATTTCTGCTGCAGATGCATTACAACGTGCCAGAGTCATACGCCGAACGCAATGGTCGTCCCTGTCAGTAGCCCCACTGGCTTCCCTGAACCCAGTCTTCTTGCGACAGTATATTCTCAAGATCACCACTACATGTACAGTGGCTACGTTCCTGGCAAATCACTCTGCAGTATTGCAGAAGGAAAGTCAACGTTCTCGTGACCCTATTACACGACCTCTTTCGAACTCAGGTTTTGGGATCGACCTTAAAGGCATCCAACCTCAAAGGAGCCTAACGCTGACGTCCGCTACAGTGTGTACTTAAATCAAACCCGATTTGCTTTCTCCTAGTGGCTCTACTAGCCCTACCCTCAAGCGACTGGCGAAATTTGAATAGACATCATCTTGTAGATAACATTAGGAACAGGATAGTTGCTACACGTCATATAGCGGAGATGTTGTGTCGCAGATAGGCACAACAAAAAGTCTGTCAAACAAAGCTTTCTCCCAAACAGGCCCCCATAAGAATAAACCCCACACACACACTCACACACAAACACACTCACTCACACAAACGTAACTCACACACATATTTTTCAGATGTAGGAACATACCTACCAAGTTTCGTTTACGTTGCACTCTCCTTCTTTGCGTTGCGATTTTTTTTTCTATCAATGTTTTTATGAAGATAGTAGCCGACGTATCGCAATTACTTGCGGCACATCTGACCCTTATGTTTCACCACTCTCTGTAGAGGACAACATACTGGATTGTGTCACTCAAGAAGTCTTCGAACTACTCACATATAACAGAACCTATTCCGGAGGTTCGTACCTTCGTTAGCTAGTTGCAGTAGGCTACCACTTCAGATACACTGGTGTCCAAAATGAAAGCGACAAACCAAAGTTTTACGAGGTTGCGTTTATTTTTCCACAAAGTAGAAACAGTATAAAGAGTACAGAACGTAATCAACTGTAATATGTAGAACGGCACCTAAAATGTTCTTCGTTTTTTTCTCACTTAACGGATTTGAACACAAATCCTGACAACTGGTTAATATGCTCAGTATGGGATGTGACCACCTCTGACAAGTCTTGGAGAGTGATTGGTGGATGCTGACGTCATGCAAACCGTCTTCCTAGTGCATCGAAAACGTGCTCTATGGTATTCTAATCGGGAGAACGAACAGGGCACTTCATCCGTCCAGTATCTTCCGTTTCCAAAAAACCATCAACCACCCGTGCTCTACGAAGTCGACTAATATCGTCTATCAGTACGAAGCCAGGTCCCATAGCACCTCGCAACAGCCACGCATGAAATCCCAAGATATCCACACCGTACCTTACAACAGTTAAATCTTGCTGATTCACCTATCCAGTTGCATGAGCAGGTGGTCGAGTGGTCAGCAGAATCCCTGCCCATACCATTAGGGACCCTCCTCGATATAATTCTCTTCATGCAATGTTTGAGTCCTAAAATCGTGATCCACGTTCATTCCAGATGCGAATCCTTCGAGAATCACTTTCCAGACCAAATCGGGACTAATCTGTGAAAAGAACATTGACCGTCCAGGTGGCACGCTGAGGGTGCCATTCTAGTCTTCTGTGAAGACACGCCAGAGGTAAACAGAGAGCAGGTCTCCAACAATAAGGGGCACACTGCTGAAGCCTTCTGTACACCGTCTGCCTCGATACTACACGTCCCGGGGATGTTGCGAGATCAGATTCCAGTTTCAGTGCAGTCCTGAGACTGTACAGTCATACTCCTGCAGCCAAATACCGGTTTACTCTTTCTGATGCCAAGCGTGTTCGACCCTGTCATGGTCTCCGGGATACAGTTTCGGTCTCTATAAGCTGTCGTCTCATCCGAGAAACAACAGAATAACTCACGTTAAGCCATCGGGTCACATCAACTTGCGAGTCTCCTGCTGTCATTCTTCCTATGCTCTCCACAACAGGGTCTGCAGGCGTCTTCTCTGTGCCCTACTGCACCGACTGTGACTGTGTACACAGCAATTGTGGATATGGTACTACCCTGCAAACATTACCCCGCTTCAATAGTGCCCTGACGCCATTGCTGGCTTGGTTGTCTGTTGATCGGAAGGCCATCCTCCGTACAGAACACGACTGTAACGGCGTCAGTTGACAGTTTGTATGATTATATCATGAATTAGACACAGGACGGCGAAACAGCAGTTTCTTGTTTTAATTTTTGACACCAGTGCGCTTTTCATCTACAGTTCGCAGGTTACCATGCGAGATAAGGGCAAGCAGAATTTCGAAAAACCTGTTTTCTAAACAGTGCTGATTCGCGGCCTTATCTTTTCCTTCCTACGGAACTTTGTTATATTCGAACTGAGAATACCTGTATGTGCAAGAATTGTGTAGGAAACCACTGTTGAAGATGTTGTTCTCAAATTTCGTGGGTTCGTTCTTTACTAATACATAGGGGATCACCTGCGCTTTTTTCGACTCACTTGTGACTTTGCGCTGGGCGAGAGATTCGCGATAAATGCTATCTAAGTAGCGGGCCAATACCACAGAGTATTCTTTGTAAAACCGAACTGGGATTCCATTCGGACCAGGAGACTTATTTCTTTCCAACTCCTTCAGCTGTTTCTCTACGTCAGAGTTGGATGTTACTATGTCACCGATACGCTAGTATGTGCGACGTTGAATGTTTGTAACATTCTCCTGTGTGTCAGAGTTCTTGAACACAAAACTTAAAACTTCAGCTTTCCTTTTGCTGTCTACTACTGCCACACCAGACTTGTCAACTAATACCTGGTTAGAAGTTTTAGATCCCCTTAGCTATATTACGTAGCACCAGAATTTACTCGGGTTCTCGGCAAGATCTTTTGCTGACATGTTGATAGCTGTTGCATGCTTCGTCCATCATCTCTTCAGAGATGCACTAATCTCTATTGCCGCGCGGGATTAGCCGAGCGGTCTTAGGTGCTGCAGTCACGGACTGTGCGGCTGGTCCTGGCGGAGGTTCGAGTCCTCCCTCGGGCATGGGTGTGTGTGTTTGTCCTTAGGATAATTTAGGTTAAGTAGTGTGTAAGATTAGGGATTGATGGCCTTAGCAGTTAAGTCCCATAAGATTTCACACACACTAATCTCTACTAACTTTTGCCTGTCGTCATTTGCGCGTTCTATTTTGAACCGAGAGTGCAATAGCCTGTACTTCCCCAGCATTTTCCGTATTTGTTAAACCACGGTGGGTCCTTCCCACCCTTAACCCACCAGCTCTGCACATACTTGTCAAGAACAAAATTTACAATTGGTTCAAGCTTTGTCCATAATTCTTCCACGTCCACCATACTGGAACTAAATGATGCCAGTGCTAACAACTGCCTGTCTGCTCTTTCTGTAAAACACACTCTCTTATTCTCGATAGATTATATCACGGCCACTAAAACCTGTCTCTATACTGAAGCAGTCGAGAAGGTCAGTACTGTTTGTAGCGACAAGGTCAAAAATATTTCCACTGCGTGTGGCCTGTCGAAATAGCTGCTCATGACAGTTTTCAAAATATGTGTTCAAAAATAGTTCTCAAGGCTGTCTGTCTGTAACCCCTGAAATGCATCAATAATCGTCCCAGTCTATACTCGATATTTACGCGCTACTGACGGTAAACTTTCTTTGAATGGCTCTAGGGCTGTATGAGCGGAATTTGGTGGTCGGCAAAAACACGTTACATTGAACTTGGTTCCAAGTAGACCTGTTAGAGGCAACCAGATAATATTACTTTGAAGCAGCTTACGAGTTCGGTAAACCGTATTCGAACACATGACTACCATTAGCACACGTAGCTGCCAGGTGACCTTCAAGACAGATTTTTGATCGAATGTATTAATATTCATTCAATGCGTAATTCTAAGAAGAAGAAAAAAACGCTCCACGAAGGAATTATACGAATGTGACAGAAATCAGTAAAAGCGACACACACGTACTGAAATACAAATGATTACAATTACTGAAAAATTGAATGATTTATTCAAAAGCTTCAAAAATTGAACAAGTCAGTAACGCATCGGTCCATCTCTCGACATTAAGTATGCAGTTATTCGTCTTGGCACTGATTTGTAGAAATGTTGGATGTCCTGAGGGATTTTGTACCTAATCCTATCCAGTTGGCGCTCTAGATCGTCAAAATATTGAGCTGGTTGGAGAGCCCTGCCCATAAAGCTCGAAACGTCTCTTTAAATGAGTCTGAAACTGTCGAATCGGGTGACCAGTAAAAACATTCAACAGTAACCTGACTTCATTTAGACCTTCGACATCTCATGTCAAGTCGACGTTATGGCAAACTTTGATACTACTGGAGTCGAGTAACAGAGTGGTGAGGAATACTACTGGAGCTAGTATAGAGCCGTGAGGTAACATGTTGCTTTGCTGTGAGCAGGCGCCTATCGTTGTGCCGGCGCGCCGCCCTGCCGCAGAAGAGAGAGCCGTCGCCCCCCTCTGCCCCCCCCCCACCCTGCCCCCGGCCACCCTATAAACTGAGCTCTCGCCAGATCCCGTGCTGCGTGCTGCCTGCTGCCCGTGACGCGGCCATCGATCCCGCGAGCCGGCTCAGCCTGAAGGCGAGAACTCGGGCAGCCTCCGCGCTGTGCCGACTTCCACAAGAGGCGTCGCTCCAGTCGCTGCCGCTGGCACTGACGTCGAGGAGGGGCTGCGTGCACTACATCCATTCTCAAGCATTCCGCCTCTGCTCGTCGTAATTAAACAGGGACAGGCTAGTGGAACGTCTGTGGCGTCAGCCTGGAAAGGCTGGAGCAGTACTCATGAGAAAATAGAACTGGCAGACGAAATGGTCGAACACGTAATGTACATTATAAATTTTATTAGTCCTATAACTAAGAAGAGAAGAACATGTTAGGGCAACATTAGCGTGCCACACGCCTAAATATCGCAGAGAAGTGTACCTGCAAAAGCGGAAAAACTGTTCGTATTGTCGGTAGAAATAGGAACCCATTATATGCCACCCATCATTGCACTACTAAAACCAAACCTGATTTACAGTCTCGAAACACAGCTATGTACTTGGGTATGTATAGATCCTTAATTTACACATACGACTAGAGCCACTGCAATATTTTTAACCCACAGACACAGACGCCAATGCTTTTCCTGAACAGGGCCACGTAGTTTCAGGAAACAGTATTGGTTAAAAACAGTCTTGTTTGCAATTTTAGTTTTTTTTTATTTTTCAACTACGCGTTTCGCCTTATTTAGGCATCTTCAGGTTGATCTTAATTTGGTATTTCTTGAAACGATATTTTAGACATTGTAGCCAAAGGGCATCGTCGAATACATCTGGCCAACATAGCCTTCGCTAAATTCAGTAAAAACTTTTCTAGAAGGACTCCAAGACCTGCATAACGCGTTCCCGTTAACAGGAACAAATCATAGAGGTGGTTCTGTATTAGGGGTCAGTACTAGCACACCTGATCCCCATCTTATTCCATTATTTGCTTCTGTGAACGGGAACGCCTTATGCAGGTCTTGGAGTCACTCGCGTCCCTCTAGAAAAGTTTTTACTGAGTTTAACGAAGGTGATGTTGGCATGATGTATTCAACGATACCCTTTGGCTGTACTGTCTAAAGGATCGTTCTAAGAAATACCAAATTAAGATCAACCTGAATATGCCTAGATAAGGCGAAACGCGCAGTTGAAAAATAAAAAAATAAATAAATAAAATTGCAGCCAAGACTGTTTTTGACCAATACTGTTGAGTATTGGTTTGCTGTATGCCACATATTGATTGGAAGAACTTCAAGAAACATTAATACTTGTGCGGTAAAACATCATGAGAAGGTATAAGCTATTCAAGGCTATAGACGTGTTACGTGACTGCGCATTTAATTTTCGTTTTAGCAGTGCGTGGCAAAAATAAGGTTATTTTCGCTACAAACGTAAAATCAATGGCAAATTCACAGCCACGAAACCCTGCTGTGCCCTTGAATGATGTATAGCTCTCAGAGATACGTTGCGTGTAAGTCTGAAGCTCTGTTTCTGCGGTAGTCAGTACTGCATTCGTTGTCGCATGTGTTAATTTCTGATCCTACGTGCATATTGAGCTTCGTCTGTACAGAATGTGTATTTCGTTATGTATATAATTTTTTGTTCAAATTCATGTCTCTCGACTGGCGTCAGACTAGACGGGTGAGAAGACTTTACACAATGAATGCATTACGAAGTACACATTCTACATGGATTTATCTATCACGTAGATTCTTCCTCTCTCTCTGACAAACTTTTTATGTTCTCGCTTTCCTCTTTCTCATTCTCGCAAGTTGATACACAGAAAGTCAAAAGATACATTAGTAGGTAGGAATCAGTTCTAGCGGATATACAGAGTGATGACAACATTCCTTTACCACTTACGTATTACACAGACATTAGCGAATTGTTACTTCTTATTGTTGCAGGTGCCGATAAACATCTAAACAATTACTGGTGAGTCCTCTTACACTATAGAACATGCATCGAAATGCTCACGTGGGTTCACGAACGACCCCATACAGGAAAATCAGTGAGAGATATTGAACATGATTTCACCATAAGGTTTCAGAAACCTTCACAGCCAAAATCAACAGTTTTACGATGGGAGAAAAAGCTCTTTACAATTGGCTGCATAATAGATAACCCCGTTCAGAACGACCATCAACATGACTGGAAAAGGGCGTGGAAACTACAGCGTCTGTCAAACCGTTGCCAAAAGTGTCCATGCGTAAGAGGTCAGAGCAACTGGCAATTCCATACTCGACATTACAAGTATGTATTAAAAATAATTTGAAGTTTAAAGCACTTGAACTTTCGTTTGTAAAGAACTGAATGATAATGACACAAAAAAGTCATCAGAATCGTGGTCTAGTGCTCAACGTCTTCACAACTCTTCCTTCATGGGGAAATGTGTATTTCTCGGACAAATGTGCAATACATAGCAGTGAAAAAGAGAGTAACATTCATTTCTGTGGTAAAAGAAATCAACATTTTTGTGGAGAAGTTGAACACAACCCACCATATGTCATGATCTGGACTGTAATATCTGCAACCCACTTGGAAAGTTCATATTTCTTTGACTGTACTGTGAATCACATTACGTCCATATTTCTTTGACTGTACTGTGAATCACATTGCGTATTTCAGCACCTAACGTGATTGTCTCATCCACATTTGCAATATAGGAAACTGCTTGGTTGTGTATGGTTCGAGCAGGACGGACCATCTGCCCATTATGCTCTTGGCGTTAGAGAATACCTCAATGAGATATTTCCTGATAAATGGACTGGATGTGGTTCTGTCCATATGCCTGCACCTTTGGAGCTACCATCGACTATCTCAGTAAGGTATTTTCTTGTGTGCACTTTTCGAGTAGCCCGCCCGAAGTCCTGATTTGTCAGATTGCGATAGGGATTCATTAGCAGGAGGTTGCTGCCACACGGTACGAGACAGCAGACAAGGATGATGTTAGACTTGCATTTGATGTCACTACACCACCAATGTTGAGGAGAATTCCACATCGAACACGGTGCAGAACCGTACTTTGTTATGAGGACGACGGTATACATACGGAAACTCTGGAATAAGCAACAAATAGTATTCACAGTACGCCAAAGTTGTCCATTGCAATGTTCCCTCATATAATACATTGCGTCCGTCTACTAATATGTGGACACGAGACAGGGGGTAATAGGACTTCATGATCACTCTGTACACTGATGTTAAAGCGGTAATAATTGTTACTGACAGGAGCCCTGTGACGGGAAAGACTGCAGAGCTACGTAGGACACGTTTGGCTTCCAGCGACCCAGAAAATGTAAAAGTCAAACTGAACTACAGAATCCTATTTCTGCACCTGAGTCTCCATTTTCCCTTCCCTTATAACTTGAAATTCACTTCTGATAAATACTTCGTCGGTTTAGCCACCCATGTTGTTAGTGTATTTCCTCTTGTCCTACATGTTGTTTCCCACACTCTTTGATCCATATTTATCGTGAATTAGCGTCAAGCAAATCTTTCCCTATTCAGTCTGATTTCAACTCATATTCTCCTCTTGATCAGATACAATTATTCCTTACGTCTTCACAACCATATTCCACAACGTACGACACAGTATTTTGCTCCAAATTTTCTCTCTTGTTTCAGTAGTTTTTCTGTATCATTTCTTTGTCGTCCTGTATCGTTTCATCTTCGCAGCCATATAGAGAACTACATTCCTCACTGCTGCCTTGTAGCATCTGAGCTTTGCATGTTTAGAAATATTCTTTATATCGTAGACATCAAGGACACTGATCCTATCTCCTGTGTCCTGTCTTTTATGTCCTCACCACTTCTATGTTTTCTTGTTATGTACGAGAGTGCTGAAATGTAATGCCGCAGAATTTATGTGAAAACTCTTAAAGCTTTCTAAAGAAAAACGTTTTTACCTTCCTGCATCTTTATTCTACATGTCTGCATATTTATTTCTGAACATAGTCACACTGGTGACGAAAATATTTTCCCCAAGAAAAGACCAGTTCGTTGATACCGTCGCTGTAGAATGTTGGGCTTTGTTGATGGAGCTACAACTTCACCTCAACGTGTACCGCTATATCAATATCAAAGTGATCTCCTTGAAGGGGCTGTTTGGAACAAACAACAATCGGGTAGGGTCCGGTATGGACTTTTTGGTGAATGACTGATGACAGTGAAGCGAAGACGTCGGATTTATGCAGATGTCGCAGCGCTCGGTTGTGGTCTGACATAGTCATGAGTGGACGAACTCTTCCTATTCGAAACTCGAGTGCAGCCCGCTGTTTCTCACGCAACGACATAGTTACATTACAGTCCACCATGTTACACGTTACAATTTGGAACCCTCTAGCAGTAGAGGGCTATAAATATGTAGACATGAAGAGCAAAAATTTAGGATGTCAGTAAAGTCTGTTTTATTTAGAATACTTTCAGAGTTTTCACATAAAAAATGCGGAGGCATTATTTTTCAGCATGCCCTTGTATTTTCCCAGCTACAGTTGGTCCAGCTTTAGCATGATGTCTTTAATCTTTCTCAGTCCCTACTAAAATTCCGTGTCTTTTTCTTTTTTCTAGGTGATCCCAAACACCACCGTTTTTGGATATCTTCTTTAGGATGCTCGGAAGTTTTCTTTGGCTCTTCTTCCGTGTCACAATCCTATCGCTATGTCGTCTGCCAAGTTATAGACCCCAGTCTCCACTCCCTACAACACCGAGCGTCTATGGTATTCCCATTTGATAAGTTAGTACTCCTCATCGACTGATCACTTCGTGCAGCGCTGCTCTGTGCTAAATTGGTGAGAATCTATCCGATAAACTATCCGAAATTTTCTTTTGAGTCAAAGGAATTCTGACTCCCGAACAGCCAGAATTTGAACGCCCTCCACTACTGTGTTTAGACGTAGTCGAAAGAGTTACCAATATGACAGGACACCCTATCGTCGCATCTGCATGCTCCGCTATCGAAGCAACATCCTCGAATATTACTATTTGGATGCAACCCCCCGCAAATTCCTTTCTTCTACCAATGTCTTTACCTCAGAGTAGCAGCAGAGCCCTACGTCCTAAGTCCTTTGTTGGATATATTCCAGTCTCTGTCCAGCCCTAAAAACTTTATCCTTGCAGCTTACGCTAGTATCTCGGAAGTTATTCCCTGTCGTATTAACACATGTCGAACCATCCCATGTCCTCTTCTCGTCATTGTTTTCCATATGTTCCTTCCTGCGGTGATTCTGCGGAGCAGCATTTCATTCCATGTTTTACCAGTGCCCCTGATTTCCGCAGTTAACCAATGTAATAAGACTTAGGTGCTCTACGTCATGCATATCAAACGAACACACGCATTAAAACTGCTACAAAAATGACTTGTCGGTAAGGATATTCCGAGCACCAAGTCATTGCGCAAAGTGTACGAACAAAACAACTATCAGGATTCTCACTACTTCGTCATTGGTGCGGGATATAGCGTTAAAGCTGAACCCATCCAAACCCAAGCGGTGTTGGTTGGTCATTCAAGGCTCATTAGTTCGAAATACCTGAATCTCTACCCTCTTTAATCCTAAATGGGACAAATCTCAATTTTTTCTCTCAGAAAACCATGTAAGGGTAATGATAGATGGAAATCTAAAGTGGACTGAATGCGTAACTGCAATGTGTAAGAAGGTGTCAGCAAATCTCCATTTCCTACACAGAAATAGGAATTTTTCTCTCTTGATCTGAGAAAGAAACTAGGAGTACAGTACTTCGAATTATTTATTAGAGCGATGTTTTGAAATTTCACGGCTCCTGAACTGTATATGAATGATTGTATTCTTTATGTTTGCGATATTCGACTATTTTATGATATTTCACCGTCATATGGACAGCTACTCTGGTTGCATGTAGAAAAGTATAGAGATTTCCATACACTCTGTCTGCTTTACTGTCTTTTCAACGTAAATAGTCCCTCATAATATATCTCTTCGACCTTAACGCTCCTATCTGAACAAAATAGTGGAAACATCCATACCCATAAGAGCAAGATCATTTCTGTCCCATTCTGTCGTTCAGAAGGTTTCTCGAAATCCATCTCCGTAGCAGGAACCCGACTCTGGAGTAGCCTCCCACATTACATTACAGAACTGAACAACATTACGAGCTTCAGAAGTCGGTTGATAATCTAAGGCAGAAATATTAATTACCATTCTCCCTGTAAGTACTACTTACCCTTATACAACCTTCTATCCAACCAGCTCTTCCTTATTTCCCATTACTCTTTTCTGATGCCCTCTCCTTCAAATACCTTTCCCCGGAACTTGCTATATCAGAGACTATCTATTTTATACATCTATAAATTCTTTTTTTACAGGGTGCGGTTCTTAAATCCGACCAAATGAAACTTTTTTTAAAGCAAATTTATTGAACCAAAATACAAATGAAAACGAAAATCCTTTTACTATAAGTTGTGTTACCTCTCAACAGTAACATTAATCGATGTAACCCCATTCACCCGCAATGACCACCTCGAATTTTGTTCCGAAGCAATCGCACGCACTCTTTAAAACAGCGCTGTCCATATTCGCCAAAGTTGCTTCGATAGCGGAGCGTACAGATGCAACTTTAGGGTGTCACGTCTTATTGGTAATTCTTTCGACTACGTCCAAACATAGTAGAGGAGGGCGTTCAAATCCCGGATGTTCGGGATGCTTTGACCAGATCATGTCAACTTTATCCGAGAGCGGTCGTGGCGGCCGAGCGGTTCTAGGCGCTACAGTCTGGAATCGCGCGACCGCTACGTTCGCAAGTTCGAATCCTGCCTCGGGCATGGGTGTGTGTGATGTCCTTAGGTTAGTTAGGGTTAAGTAGTTCTAAGTTCTACGGGACTGATGACCTCAGGA